>NW_024543954.1:0-600000 GCF_018167655.1 Microtus oregoni | reverse complement strand
AGTAACGCAGCGGGATGTGACACCATACTCCACAGTGGCTTCTTCCATGCCACTGGGCCCCTGACCACCAGTGGTATAACAAAGTCGCCTGGCCTGTTCCATACTCTTGTCCAGGTCAGCTAAGGGAAAGGCACACAGGGCTGATTGTGCCTGACTTATGCCTGCTGCAAATGCACCTAGCAATGTGTCCGGAGAAAGGAAGGCAGCTTGGATAAGGCCCTGGCCATGGCAGGCAAGGGGCACTTCCACATAGGAGTAAAGGTTGACATCTCCAAGGCAGACGCGAGCTACATAGGAGCGATACTCAGCCTGGGCCCGGGCCCCACGGCGACGGAAGACAAAGTAGGCAGAGTGGGCATCAGAAAAAGCCCCCACATAGCTATTGTTATAGTCTGAGAAGTCTCCCACCACGAGTCGTCCCAGACCTTCGCTGGAGAAAGGCTGTGGCCCAGCCATCTGGCGCACAGTTAGGGGCGGTACCCCGGCTGACAGCTTGCCTGCCAGGCCCCTGGCTACCAGCAGGAGGTCTTGGCCTGGCAAGGACACCACTAGGCCCACTGTGGTTACTCCGGGGGTATTGGCAGCCACAAACTGCCCATCACCAGGGTCTTCAGCCTGGTACAGCACCTGAGCCACATCCCCAAGGCTCCGCTTCTCACATACACCTTGCCTCACTTGCCCACAAGCCACCAGCTCTTTGGCCCTGCTGCTCACCAGCAAGAGTTGGTTGGCATTATCAGTGAGCTGGGCCTGTGGGCACTCAGCCAAGTCACGGAAAGGCACGCAGTCAGGACTGTCAATGACAGGGCCAGTGACAGCCACAGCCTCCATCTTCAGCTCAGGACTGAGCTGGAAGAGATGATTCACCGCACCCACGTAGAGTGTGCCCTGGCCTGGTGCCAGCACCAGGTGGTTGAAGCTGGTGTTGGGTACAGAGAAGCGATGGGCTCTGGTTAAGGGCAGCAGCAGCAGGAACAGCAGCAGAAGGTGGAGGGTGAAGAGAGGCCAGGGAGCCATCACAGGAACCTGGAGGAAGTCAGTCAGCATGAGACCTGATGGGAGAATGCTGAAGGTACTCCATTCCCCAACAGACAGAAGCAGGCAAGGGAGAGAATAAGAACTAAACTGGGAAAGAGAAAGGCTGTGGGGGAGGGAGGATAGAGGAGGAGGGGGGCTCAGAGAGAGACAGTCAGGGAGAGGACAGAAAGGACAAAGAAAGTGTCCTAGATCTGGAGAAAGAGACAGGATGGGGATGAGGGTATACAAGGAATGAATTCTTTTATCTTCTGCTTTATAGGCATGTGAAGTATAAAGGGGACAAGTCCTGAGAATCCACGTGGCCATGGTAGAGGAACTCTGAGTGACAGAGAGGCAGGAAAGGGGAGGGACATGGGGGAAGAAAACCACATCTACCGGGCAACTCTATGGTCACCCAGACAAAGAAAGGCAATATGGGGAGAAGAGGAGCCAGGCAATCATGCATCAATGGAGAATAAAGAGAAAACCCATCCTAGGCAGTCAGAATCAGCTGCATGGAAGGACCTTAACTAGCTCAATGACACAGTCAATGAGAGCTTTGGCTTCTGGTTAAGATGCAACCAGGTACACTGTCCCCAAAACAGTAACGAACAGGTGGACAGGAACAGGGCCTTTGACCACCACTGGGTGGCCCATGTAGGGGTGGCAGAAGAACTTCCAGCCAACCTGGAGTGTGCTGGGGAGCTCTGGGGCACCAGGAGTCAGCTCAGGGTACCAGAGTGAAGGACCCCAGCAGCTAGAGTCTGTGGAGCCCTAGCTCCAGCAGGGTCCTCAGTGTAGGAGTGCTGATGAGGAGAGCCATGAGAGAAAGGTCAGAGAGAGCTTGACTGAAGTAGAGGACAGGGAGTAGGGAAACAGGACAGAAGTAGCCCCAGTTGTGAGTGGAGGGGACCCTGAGTCTAAGACACTGAGGGCAAGGACCAGCTCCCAAGTCCCCTCCAACCCAATAGCAGGCAGTAGCAGTCATTGACCAACTGCCTAACTAGGTGACATTCAGACAGATTTGACCCTGAGTAGAGCTCCAGAAAGAGGGACAGGGCTGGTGGCATATCCTGAACTGAGCTGGGATCTGTTCAGCTAGCTAGTCATGGGCATGTGCCAGCCAGAAGCCACATATTGCCATTCAGAAAGATCCCAGTTCCTGACAACACAGATAGGAAAGACCATTTCCTCTAGTGTCTATGTGTACCTGTGACAGAGTTGAGTGTGTGTAATGGGGGAGATGAGGTTGTTACCCAAGAAGGCAAAGGATATGAAAGCTCCCTGCAAGGCTGCCCTATGCCTAGCCTGGGCAAATTTATCCCTTTCTGCATCTCTCAGTGACATCTTTGGGGACACAGGACCCAGACACTTACCACCACTACGGAGTGCAGAAATGGGGTCTCCTCACATCAGCTGCTTCAGAGTAGTGGCGATGGGCACAAGATGGTTGTGGGGGTCATTGTCCTGAGTGGGAGGGATACAGTCGAGGCTCAGCCCCATTCATGCTGGTCCTGGGGGAGGAAGGAGACAGGGGAGGGGGCAAGGGCCTGGCGACCAGGCTCCACCACAGCTGGGAGCTTTGTCAATAGTGGCCTGGCCAAGGCAGCCCTGCCTCCACCCCAACAATGCCCCCTCTGTCCAGAGGCACAGGCCAGGGACCCACTATCTGGTGCTCTTACCCCCACTAGAACTGTTCTAGCCAGGGAGCTCCCTGCCACTCCCCATCTCCAGGGAGACACCCCCTGGGATGTAGAGACAAAGGGACAGGGTTTCCTTGAGTCAGTTCTCCCCATGTGGCCCACAACTCTTGTGCCAATGCACAGTGCTACCCCCCAAGTTTCCCCGGGTCCCTGTAAAGAACACAGGGTAGCCCTTAAGCCCCCACCACAGGGCCAAAGGCGCTGAGCCCCTGAAATGCCAGGCTTGGCCTCGGTAGCCTTGGTACTGGATGAAGTGCCAGTTCCAGCTGTCAATGCCTGCCTTTGTCCAGGCTAAGGCAGAGGAGGCGATGACAAAGACAGCCCATGAAGAAGACCTTCTCCCCCGCCTCCTGGCCTGAAAGAAGATTGTCCCCACCTAGCCCTACCCCCTGGACTGGCAAAATTGTGCCAGTTACAGTGTGGTAGAGGGGAAAGCCAGCAGAGGATGATGAATGGGAGGGCTGAGGCAGAGGGACCACAGGGGACTTTGCCAGAATTGAGCCCTGGCTTCAGACGTGGGACAGGAAGCTTCTCCTGGGGAGGACCTTTCACCGAAGGAGGGAAGGGAGTGGCAGTAGCAGGGGGCTCCCCTGCTGCTCTCGTAAGGCAACTTTGGGAGCAGCTAACTTTAAGACCCACAGTACAGGGACATATTTACTCAGCTTAAGGGTTTTGCTACTCCTATAGCTCACAGTCACGTGGCAGCAAGCTTTCGGGTGAAGTGGCAGGTGGCTGTTGCCATCTGGCAGAACCAGTTGGTTGGCTGTGGGGGTGGGGAGCCAAGCAGGCAGCCTCCTTATATTGCACCCATTCTGGGCTAGTGCCTGCTCTCTCATCTTGGGTCAGAAGTCCTGGTTCTCTCTGTTCTAGCTTCAGTGCTAAGCCCTGTTAGGAGATACCATGCCTGCAGGTATCACACAGGTGTCCCTGTGGAGCCAGATTGGTGTCTGATGGCCTTTGCTTGACTCTAGCTAGTCAGGCTAACAGATTCTGGCTTTTCCCTGTCCTTAGCAGCCCTGAAGCGTGTCATTATACATGGTGTCCAAACCAGCCCCTAGCTCCTACCTACCTGGTGGGCCACCAATGTTCTGAGGAGCAGTTGCTTACCCAGGAGCGGTCTCAGTGGAGCTCCAGTCTCCTGCCCCACAATGCAACTGTGACCAGCCCAACACATCCCAGTGAGCCCAGGCTGAGAGCCCAACCCATTCTGATCCGCCCCTTTGTCTAACAACAGAAGGCAGGCTTTTACTCCCCTTTGCTGACTTCAGCAGGTGCAGTAGAGGACTGGCTATAGGGACCTGACTGGAGCTGCTAAGACCAGGTCACTGCCAAGGTGGGCATTTCCTAGCCTCCCACGAAGTGACCATTGACCATCCATCTAGAGAAAAAGAAACTGCTAAATATCCAATGATATTAACACATTTTGTCCTCCCAGTAACTCCAGAAAGAGCTTTGGTCATTTCCTCCGGGCAACAGATGGAGGGGGGGGGGGAGCAGCAGCGCAAGGGAAGTTTCATGGCTAGTAAGTAACAAAGCTGAGGGTTATCTACAGGGTTCCAACCTGTATCCATATGGCCATGTGGTCTTGAACTGTGAACTTTGGCAGGCAGAGAGCAGGAAAGAAAGGGATGACATGCCCCTGTTCTGTATTTGTCCCCTGACTGGAGCATAAGATTGGTAGAGGGTGGACTTCAAGGGTGCAAAGGTCAGTAAGTCATGGTCACAGCTGCTAAGCTCCAGAACTTGAGCTTGCCTTCCCAGACTTTCTCAACAGCTTTGCATTTAATCAAGTACAAACCTAGAGCCCTGGTATGGGGGGAGGACTGGATTAGGGTTGCTGCTATAGACATGGAAAGAAACAAATGCATTGCAGATGTGTTTAGGGGACCATAGGATTTTTTTTTTTAAGAGAAAGTTTCTCTGTGCAGCTTTGGAGCCTGTTCTGGAACTAGCTCTTGTAGACCAGGCTCGCCTTGAACTCACAGAGATCCACCTGCCTCTGCCTCCCAAGTGCTGGGATTAAAGGCGTGCACCACCACCGCCCGGCTAGACATAGGATCTTGAAAGCCTGGTACTGAATAGGTGCAGGTGACAAAGACGGGAGAATTCAGGACTTCTACCCTGGGATGTACTTTCTCAACAGAGAGAGTGCATGGAGATGACGAAGAAAGATGGAGCAACCCACAAACAGGGGGACATGGCTAATAAGGCCTTTTGGATATGGGATGACAGTTTGGCTTTTGGGGTGACAAATGCTGATGGTGGTTCATATAGAATGTTCCCAGTCAGTGCTGTTACACAGAGAAATTCTGTCTTGAAAAAAAAATAAGAAAAGAAAGAAAGTTCCTAGCCAGTCAGAGCTATACAGTGAGAGCCTATTCACACACACACACACACACACACACACACACACAAAACAAAAAAACAGAAAAAAGAAAAGAGGGGGGTGGAGGGAGAAAAGAAAAAGGAGGAGGAAGGATGGACAAGCAGCCTCAGTCTCTGTAATGGAAACAGCCTGCAGGAGCAGCTGCAGCTGGTAACATAAGTGACCTATGTTGACTTTTACCCAAAAGGAACTATGCTGCTACAATCCTGCATAGGGCTTGTCCCTCTTACTAGTACCCTTTGCAGATGCGTCACCCTGATCTATATATACAGACCAGCTGTATGCCACTCATTTATAGGTAGGGAGGCAGCCTCTACTGGTCTTGTGCTATCTCCTGGCTGTGTGCCTGGGTCTCTAGCTGCTGGCAAGGGACTCACTGGTCAGAAGAGATATGGACTTCCTGCCTCTCCCTCCCACGTCCACTGCACAGATATGGTGTCCTCAATACAGCCAATGCACTTGGCATTTAAAAAATATTTTATTTTGTGGGTGGCAGTGGCGCACGCCTTTAATCCCAGCACTCAGGAGGCAGAGACAGGTGGATCTCTGTGAATTCAAGACCAGCCTGGTCTACAAGAGCTAGTTCCAGGACAGGCTCCAAAGCTACAGAGAAACCCTGTCTAGAAAAATCAAAAAAAAAGGTATTTTATGTATATGGGTGTTTTGTCTGCATGTGTAACTGTGCACCACATTTGTGTCTGGTGCCTAAAGAGGTCAGAAGAGGGCATCAGATCCCCTGAAAGTACAGTTCCAGACAGTTGTGAGCTGCCATGTGGATGATGGGAAGAGAACCTGGGTCCTCTGCAAGAACAGCCAGTGCTCTTAACTGCTGAGCCTTCTCTCTAGGCCCAACATTTAACACTTTTTCTGTAAAAGGGTCTTACTACATAGCCTTTGTTGGTCTGGGACACAATCTGTAGACCACGTTGGCCTCTAATCCACAGAAATCCTCCTGCTTCTGCTCCCTGAGTGCTGGGATTAAAGGTACGTTTTAATCTACCTGGCAGAGATGGAGTTTGTGAAAAGATGTTAATGTGGATTTTAAGCACTAGGGTTAAGAGAAAGAAAGACACAGAAGAAAGTAATCCACACCAGAGAATGTAAACACTAAGTTGGGATTTCTCTCTCTTTCTCTCTCTCTCTCTCTCTCTCTCTCTCTCTCTCTCTCTCTCTCTCTCTCTCTCTCTCTCTCTCTCTCTCTCTCATTGTCGTTTTGTTCGATTTGGTTTGAGACAAGCTGTGCAACAACCCCAGCTGTCCTGGAATTCATTTTGTAGACCAGGCTGGCCTCAGACTCAGAGATCCACCTACCTCTGCCTTCCGAGTGCTCAGATTAAAGGAGTGTGCCACTACCTGGCTTCTTGTTGGGATTTATGTTGCCTTTCTTAGACTACTAGTTTCTTTTTCTTTTTTGAGACAGAATCTTACATAGATCAGGATGGCCTGAAACTCACTGTCTAGCCAAGGATGACTCTGAACCTCTCATCTTAATTCTTCCACCTCCTGAGGACTGAGATGACAGGTGATTTAGTAGGGTAGAGGGTAGCACCACAGTAGAAGCCCCGAGGAGTGCGGGGCCCGCCAATGCCCGTGGGACCAGGATTGGTGATGCAGCTGACCCCTCGGCCATCAGGAACGAGTCACTTCTCAGCGACTGTGTCTTCAGATCAATCTACATTCAGTTTAGTGAAGCCTCACCTCTTTGAGAGAGACAGACAAAGAAGAACTCAGTGAGGAGGACCAGGGCAAGAAAGTGGGAGGAAGGGGCTTAATAACACCACTTGCCTCTGGCAGCACGGAGAGCTTGAACTTGGCTTTACGTAGGGCCTCCATCCGATGTTCCTTATTCTGAGGCATGATTCAGGTGGACGTGATGGCCTGGACAGTGAGACCCCTGGCCGTGGAGACCTGAGGCTTCCCTAGGGCACAGCGAATACCTGTCTGGGGCCTAGATTGGAGGCGACATTGAGGTCAGAGCTCGAAGAGCCTTCAGAAGATTGTCTCCAAGGTCAGGTCACTCCAAACGAGTGTGCTGTTTGTACACCAGGCCCCTATGGGGGAAAGGGGTCTGGTCAGCCTAATTGTTCTCATGCATGTGTGTTGGGTTTTTGAAGTAGAGACAAGGTTTCTCTGTATAGTCCTGGCTGTCTTCGAACTCACTCTGTAGACCTCGAACTCAGAGATCCTCCTGTCTCTGCCTCCTGAGTGTTGGGATTAAAGACCTGTGTTACAACTGCCTGGCTTCTATGTGTGTGTGTGTGTGTGTATATATTTTGTTTTGTTTTGTTTTTCGAGACAGGGTTTCTCTGATATATTTTTGTATGTGATCCCAGGCCCTCATGGATGCTAGGCAAGTGATCTATTGCTGAGCTATATCCCCAGCCCCTGTATGTATGCTTTGGCATTTTGTCTTGTTTTGTTTGAGACAGAGTCTCACCCTGTATTCTAATATAGCCTCTAGACTGGTCTTGAATTAATCCTAACGTTTTAGCCTCCAGACTGCTGGGACTACTATCACACCTGGCCTACTTGGCCAATTTTTCTATGTATTTTCCATGTAATTTTAAGTTAATCATCATCGTCGTTATCGTTGTTGTCCTGTGTATGGGTGACATGTGCCACAGCATACACACCACAGAGTGTATGTGGAAGTTAGAGAACTACGGCCGGGCGTTGGTGGCGCACGCCTTTAATCCCAGCACTTGGGAGACAGAGGCAGGCGGATCTCTGTGAGTTCGAGACCAGCCTGGTCTACAAGAGCTAGTTCCAGGACAGGCTCCAAAACCACAGAGAAACCCTGTCTTGAAAAACCAAAAAAAAAAAAAAAAAGTTAGAGAACTACGTTTGGGAATGAGTTCTCTGTTTCCAGTGTGGTTCCCGGTAATGAACTCAAGTCATCAGGTTTGCCAGGCAAGTTCACCTGCTGAGCCAGCCACCTTGATGGATCCCCAAGCTATTATTTTTTGTTTTTGTTTTCAAGATAGGGTTTCTCAGTATAACAGCCCTTGCTGTCCTAGTACTTGCTTTGTAGACCAGGCTGGTCTTGAACTCACAGAGATCTGCCTGCTCTGCCTTCCTAGCCTTAAGACATTATTTTTTTGTTTTGTTTTTTGCTTTTTGTTTTTATTTTTTGAAACAGGGTTTCTCTGTAGCTTTGGTGCCTGTCTTGGAACTAGCTCTCTAGAGCAGGCTGGCCTCGAACTCACAGAGATCCACCTGTCTCTGCCTTCTGAGTGCTGGGATTAAAGGCATGCGCCACCACCGCTTGGTTTAAAAGTAATTTTTTTCTTTTATTCATTTATTTAATGTATACTGTGTTCTGCCTACATGTATGCAAGCATGCCAGGAGAGGGCGCCAGGTCTCATTACAGATGGTTGTGAGTTACCATGTAGTTGATGGAAATTGAACTCAGGACCTCTGGAAGAGCGGCCAGTGCTCTCAACCGCTGAGCCATCTCTCCAGCCCCAAGCTGTAATTTTTTAACATGGATTGGAGCTGACAGGCAAAACATTCATGCATTAAATTTTTTTTTAAAATAAATCTTAAAAGATTCTGAACTTTTTTTTTTTTTTTTTTTTTTTTTTTTTTTTTTTTTTTTTTTTTTGGTTTTTCGAGACAGGGTTTCTCTGTGGTTTTGGAGCCTGTTCTGGAACTAGCTCTTGTAGACCAGGCTGGTCTCGAACTCACAGAGATCCACCTGCCTCTGCCTCCCAAGTGCTGGGATTAAAGGCGTGCGCCACCACCGCCCAGCAAGATTCTGGACTTTTTATGGATTCTTTTAGATATATTGTTGGACCCTAGTGTCCAATCACCGAGGAGGAGGAGTCACCCTAAGAGACCATCTCTCACATCACAGCTGATGTAAAAGCATGAGGATTTTATTAATTCTGTCATGACAGGGTCTTCCAGCAGTCAGGAGGCTAGAAGACCCTGAATGTCTGGTACAGGCTATTTTATTTATTTATTTATTTATTATGTATACAATATTCTGTCTGTATGCCTGAAGGCCAGAAGAGGGCGCCAGACCTCTTTATAGATGGTTGTGAGCCACCATGTGGTTGCTGGGAATTGAACTCAGGACCTTTGGAAGAGCAGGCAATGCTCTTAACCACTGAGCCATCTCTCCAGCCCCCAGGCTATTTTTTTTTAAATATTCATTTTATTTATTATGTATACAATATTCTGTCTACGTGTATGCCTTCAGACCAGAAGAGGGCACTAGACCTCATTACAGATGGTTGTGAGCCACCATGTGATTGCTGGGATTTGAACTCAGGACCTTCGGAAGAGCAGGCAATGTTCTTAACCACTGAGCCATCTCTCCAGCCCTGGTACAGGCTATTTTTAAAGGGAAAAACCACAGAAGGAAGGGGTGTCTGGGGGTTGTTTTTTTAACTATTATCATTGGCTTATTTAAAATGGCTATTACCAATAATTGGCTGGAGAGTGGTTGCCAGATCAGATGAGATAAAGGGAAACTTCTGAGGGTCACTTTGCCCCTTCCCAGGGACTAAGTCAAAACATCAGTAACTGAGTCAACACCTAAAGGTTATCATGCCCCTATTCAGGGAGATGGAAAGTTCCCAACATCTCAGTACAGCCATGCATAGCTGTTATGTCCTTGGTTCCCAGGGGAGGAGGGGAAGTACTGAGAGTTATCAGAAATGGCTTCAGAATTGTCTTAAAGTTCTACAATATATGTATGTGTGTTTGTGTAGTTTTCTGTGTATATATATATGTATATATTATATAAGCTACAAGTAATAACTATTCTCTTACAGGTATTTAAACTTTGATTTCTTTTTCTTGCTTTACTTCTTTATACAATGTTCAATGGGGAAAAGAAATACAATGTGAACATTGAAGTATAACATGGAAGTGTAAGCTGAAATAAACCCTTTCCTCCCCAAGTTGCTTTGGTCATGGTGTTTCATCACGGGCACAAAAGCAGACTAGAACACCCATTAACTGGCAGCCATACCTTTAACAAGAGCCCTCAGAATACATTTTAGCTTCAAATCATAGCATCATACTTAATAAAACATCAATTGTATTTCACAGCAATTCAAGCAGAGACAGAAGCAGAGATCATGGAGTGTGGAGGTTCAAAGAGGCCAAAGGTCAAAGTTTGGGACTTGTTTTTAGTTCATTCAAGGTTCTTGTGCCGCCCCTAACTCAAACAAAGGTCCCACCTCTGGGCAAATCAGAGTTCTGCTCTCTCAAGGCTCAGACCTCCTGTTCCTGAAGTAGGGAAGTAGTTGGTTCCTACCTAAAGAAAAAAAAAAGTCTAAGGATCCAACTAAGTTCCAGTTCCCCTTATGAAAATGACTTGGGATTCCACCCAGGGTGTGGTTTGCCTACAGAGTGTTTGGTCTTGGGTGTGAGTGAAGGGCATGAGCAATTAATGTAGTCCGTGACTTTCAATTGTATCTTAATACAGTCTTTTGTTTTACTCCTACCTTTTGGGGTCAGGGGTATATTAACCAGTTGGAAATTAAGCACGGGTGAATTTCCAGTACTCACTGGAATTCCCTCCTGATACTATCCTATATGTTTCTGCATTTATTATTTCTGTTCATCTTTGTGTTCTTTACTATATTTAAAATTTTCCATGCCTCCACTCTGGAAGAGGGTATTTTTGTCAAGACTAGCCCCCCGACAATGGAGAAATGATTGTTCCCCATGGCTTACTTTTTATACAAACCAGGACCACTCCCTCCCACACATCAGTCTTAGGTGTGTTCTTAATTGAAGTTCCTTCTTCCTAGATGACTCTTGTATCAAGTTGACAAAAATAAACCAGAACAATGGGGATTGGATCATGAGACCTCTGACATCAGCAGTGGATTAATCCAGCCATGGATCCATTTACTGGATGCCTCTACAGGAAGGTGATGAGTAGGCGGAGTCTAGTTGGAGGAAGTAGGTCACTGGCAGTGGGTGGGCGGGTGGGCCTTTGAAGGGTGTATCTTGTTCCTGTCCCATTCTCCATTTCTCTCTGCTTCTAGGTCACTATGCTGGGAGCAGCCTCCTCTGTCAAATGATCTTGCCACTAAGTTGCTCTGCTTCCCCATGGACCCATAACAATGGCTAATATGTTACCAATGCACCAATGCCCACTGTCTGAATTGAGTGCTTCCAGGTTCTTGGTGTCTTATTCAAGGAACTGAAATAAGTACACAGAGTCTTATTCCTAAGATGTTTGCGGCAGCTGCTAGCCCCGAAGAGATGGTTGTAGGTCCACATGTGACAAGCGGCTACAGTTTCCCACCAAAGGGAGGGCATGCTCCGCGTGGCGGCAGGTAACAGATACATAGACACAAAAGATACCCATAAATATTTATTAAGGGAGAGAGAGAAGAGAGAGAGAGAGAGAGAGAGAGAGAGAGAGAGAGAGAGAGAGAGAGAGAGAGAGAGAGAAGGAGGAGAGAGGCAAAGCCCCTTGTGTTCACTGGGAGAAAACAGGAGAGAGAGAGATGGCGGTGGAGGTCAGAGGTAAAAAAGAGGTGGGCGTGGCTTGTCCCTTAAAGCGACAGGAAAGCACAACATTCCCAGGTCTTCCTTACAATAAAAAGGAGGAGACCAGACACCACAGCCCAAAGGAACTGGGGCGGCGAACTCTCAAGACTGCTTCCGGTTGATTGTGGGCATCATCTTTGGGGGGGGGGGCAAGAGAAGGCTGGGTGCTGGTCACATCCTGTCATAGCTGGTCTCTTTGCTTCTGACCGATGTCTGTGGCATGGGAATTGTCTGGTGTTCCTAAGGTATTGGTAGAACAAAAAACAAAGTTAAATTAAGGAAAAAAAATTTTTTGGACCAGGGAATTGAGGGGGTATCTGACCTGTTTAAGATGGATTTTTTAATTTGGCTCCCTGGAACTCACGAGAACTCCTTGGGTTTGTAAAAACAGAAGTTTTAGACACATGGAAAGCAGTATAGGAGAGAAATTTGATTTAAAATTTATTTGGTGAGGTAATCTTGGAAAACCTCTCAGCTATCAAACTGTCAGAGATCTTTGAGAAGGATAAGATTTTACTTGAGTTACTGATTAAAAAATGACAGAGAACTTATTTGGTTGGCACCCAGATGAAAGACCCCCACTCACTAAGCAGCAGTAATGCCATTTTGCAAGGCTTAAACTTTGGAGCAACGCAAGTAATTAGAGCAGGGAAGTTCGACTTGAAAACAAGGGCGGAGAAGCCAGGCGAGATATCTGCGGTCAGCCGGTCAGCCACC
This sequence comes from Microtus oregoni, assembly GCF_018167655.1. Lineage (NCBI taxonomy): Eukaryota > Metazoa > Chordata > Mammalia > Rodentia > Cricetidae > Microtus > Microtus oregoni. The sequence continues at coordinate 587,657 of NW_024543954.1, read as the reverse complement.
TGGCCCCAAGCGATAAGGAACCCGCAGCTGGCCTGCTCTAATGAGAACCTCCCGTTTGCATAGTCAGCACATGTGCCCAACTTAGAATGTCAGTAATTCACAGAAGAAGACAACTCCCCCTATGAAAGATCCCAGCTTATCTGCTGTAACGTCATTTCACAAAGCTTTTGACGAACGACTGTAAGTGCAGAGTAAGGTCAGGGTCCCTGGCTGCAAAACAGGATCTTTATATCCATAGATTAGGACAGGACATCAATTAACAGGATGTCTGTTCCCATACATCTGTGCTGGGAGAGGAAAAACCACCTGTGCCCCTTGCCCCATTCCAACTGACCACTAACGATGCATTTGCTTCTGTAATCTGCTTCTGCTGCCCTCTTTCCTATAAAAAGACCTTCCCCCAGTCTGCAGGCGCGCTTGTCTTCCGAGAGACTAAGCCGCCCCAGGTACCTGTGTATTAAATAAAGCCTCTTGCTATTTGCATCCGAAGAGTGACTCGCTGTTCCTTGGGAGGGTCTCCTCAGCCTGAAAGACTGCCCAACATTGGGGTCTTTCATTTGGAGGTTCCACCGAGATCTGGAGACCCCTGCCCAGGGATCACCGACCCACCACCGGGAGGTAAGCTGGCCAGCGATTGTTTTCCGTGAATGTCTGTGCTTCGGTGTTTCTGTGTTTGCGCCTGCGACCGAATCTGTACTAGTTGGCTGACTAGATCTGTATCGGGCGGACCCGCGGAGGAGCCGACGGGCTCGCACTCCCGACCGCAGCCCTGGGAGACGTCTCAGAGGCATCTGGGGCCGGATGTGGTGCCTGGCCCATCGGTAACTCTGTGAATCCTTACCGAATAGGATTGTTTGGGGCGCCCCCACAGTCCGAAGGGTACGTGATTCTTCTGGGAGACGAGGAATCCGGATCCTCAGAGTCTCCGTCTGAAATTTTGCTTTCGGCATTATGCCGAAACCGCGCCAGCGCATCTGTATTGTCTGTGTATTTTTGTGCTTAATATGTTCTTTGTTTTGTATATCTGTTTGTACTCGAGAGAGAGAGAGAGAGAGAGAGAGAGAGAGAGAGAGAGAGAGAGGCGGGAAGCAAAAGAAAGATAGGACTCAGACAGATTAGGAGCCTGGGCAACAGAAGATCAAAGACAGATAAAGAGGGACACTGGAACTGAGTAAAGAATACAAACTGGACACCTTACGAACTATAAATTTGGGAAAAAGACAAATAAATGACTTGTTCCTCCCTGGTCACTTCTGAATGTATGACCAAAGCCTTTTGTTGACCAAACGAGGGACTTTTGCTTTCGCTGCTGTTTTCAGTTCTGCAGGAGACACAGGCTGCTTGTCTGCCTCTGTCTCTACCACGCCCTCCTCACCAGGACGACCACCTCTCCTGCCTTCACTGCTGAAGAAATCCTCACCTCCTAGCAACTGCCTTGGTGCTGTGCTTGCTCTAAAGCCTGCATGAGCCCTGACTGCTCACTCTACAGTCTTGCTCCCCTCACCCATGTCAGACTGCGATACAGCAGTCACCATGCTACCACAGGTGCCCTCCTGTGCCAGACTACTGCTCCTGTGCTGGGCTGACGTCGATGGAAAATGAGGGTGAAGCTTGCCAGGGGTACAAGGCTGGCGGTCCGAGCTAAGCAGGTACAGAAGACTGAAGGTAAGCGGAAGGCGGGGGCAACATTGGTGGACAGGAAGCAAATGATCTGGGCCAGTAGCCTCCCCTCAGGGATGGCGGCCCAACCAGAACGCTGAACTTGTGGCTTTGATACAAGCTCTACAGAAGGCAGAGGAAACGTCTATACTAACAGCAGGTATGCTTTTGCCCTCACCTATATATATATATATAAAGCAATATACAGACAAAAAGGACTGTTGACATCTGCGGAAATTTTGAGCCTCCAGGAGGCCACGCATTTGCCAAAGAAGATAGCCATCATACATTGACCAAGATTGAGACACCCAATGTAATGGCTAAGAAGATCAAAAAAAAAAAAATCATCCTAAGGTTTGGGATGGCCAAGATAATCATGTCCCATAATAGGCCTGCCTTTGTTGCCCAGGTAAGTTAGGGTGTGGCCAGGATATTGGAAATCAATTGGAACTTAAGCTTACCAACCCCAAAGCTCAGGTCAGATAGATAGGATAAGTAAGATTCTAAAAAAAAAAAAAAAAACAAAAAAACAAATTGATATAATTGGCCCTGGAGACCAGCAAAAATGACTGGACAGACCTCCCTCCCTCCTGTCCTGTTCTGGGTTCAAAACACCCCGGCATCGTTGCCACTAGCTCTGTTGCCTGGCTAGTTAGCTGCTGCTCATGTATCTGCTGACAATGGTTGACCTTGATGATGGAATCCTGAGCTCAAGGCTTGCACAGGGCAGACACATCTGCTGTAAGATGGGCTTACATCACCTTTAAGGCTCTTCTTTCCTAAAGTCAGAAACCCACAGGGCTCTGCTCATTTTTAATGTCTTTTAAAGCATAATATCAGACAGCAGAAGCAAAAGACAATTCTGTTCTGTTCCTCCTTTGTGTGTCTGGGACCTATTGACAGGAATTATTTAGTACAGTTTGAGACTTTTCCAGATCAGACCGTTTTGTGCAGATAACTGCAGAGAGAAGCAAACACACCTAAAGCCTCCTTACCTCTTGACAGGTTTTGTTTTTCTACAGGAAAATCTTGTTTTAATCTATGGGGTTATAAAATGATATGACTTTCAAAAGGTAAGCAGATGTAATTTAATATATAATAAAATAGATATCAATGGGATGTTAAAACTTTTTGATGCTGTACTTACAAATGTGAAGCCTGGGTAAGGTCAGTCTCAAAAAGATATTTATGTCCTCATTGGCTGTCCTCTGGCTTTAGGGCTTTCTGTTTTGTTTTAAACATTTGTCATCCTGTATTGCATTTTCTCTCATTGTTTGTTAAAGTTCTCACAATGGACACAACCCTGTACATTTGGATAAAGCTGATGCTACGGGATGCAATGGAAACTCGTAAATGCCATGTGGTGCCAGCTGGACCGAAACTGACTTCTCCGGCACATTCTCTGGAGCTGAGGAACAACACTCCCGGTGTCTACAGCAAAAGAGATTTGTCTTCATAATACTAAACTTGCCTCTTAGGAGAAGGCATCCATGTGTTTCTTAGGGCTGAGTTAAGCTCTTTGTAGTCAATAGACTATTATTGCCACAATGTTGGGTGCTATTCTCGGGTCTACAGTGGTTCACAATGTCTACCATGTAGTTACTTTCAAGCCTCATTCAGATAGTTTTGCTAAGAGCTATTCTGCAAACCCTAGAGATGTTCTACTATCTTCTCAACAAGGATATTTTAAAGGATGGTTTAATAAATCACCATGGTTAAAAGCCTTAATTTCCACTATAGCTGGGCCCCTACTTATTTTACTTCTTATCTTTACAATCGGCCCCTACATTTTAAATCGCCTGGTGCAATTTATAAAAGACAGACTTTCAGTTATCCAAACCATGGTACTCTCCCAGCAATATCAGATATTAAAGCAGAATGACGTAGAGGTCTTTAAACACATGGATTTATGATTAAATCCATGATAAAAAAAAAGGGGGGAATGAAAGACCCCCACTCACTAAGCAGCAGTAATGCCATTTTGCAAGGCTTAAACTTTGGAGCAACGCAAGTAATTAGAGCAGGGAAGTTCGACTTGAAAACAAGGGCGGAGAAGCCAGGCGAGATATCTGCGGTCAGCCGGTCAGCCACCTGGCCCCAAGCGATAAGGAACCCGCAGCTGGCCTGCTCTAATGAGAACCTCCCGTTTGCATAGTCAGCACATGTGCCCAACTTAGAATGTCAGTAATTCACAGAAGAAGACAACTCCCCCTATGAAAGATCCCAGCTTATCTGCTGTAACGTCATTTCACAAAGCTTTTGACGAACGACTGTAAGTGCAGAGTAAGGTCAGGGTCCCTGGCTGCAAAACAGGATCTTTATATCCATAGATTAGGACAGGACATCAATTAACAGGATGTCTGTTCCCATACATCTGTGCTGGGAGAGGAAAAACCACCTGTGCCCCTTGCCCCATTCCAACTGACCACTAACGATGCATTTGCTTCTGTAATCTGCTTCTGCTGCCCTCTTTCCTATAAAAAGACCTTCCCCCAGTCTGCAGGCGCGCTTGTCTTCCGAGAGACTAAGCTGCCCCAGGTACCTGTGTATTAAATAAAGCCTCTTGCTATTTGCATCCGAAGAGTGACTCGCTGTTCCTTGGGAGGGTCTCCTCAGCCTGAAAGACTGCCCAACATTGGGGTCTTTCACCAGAGCTACTCTTTTTTGGGTCCTCCATGGTCGCTGAAGGTTGCACTTGATCTTTGCTGTTTAGTGCAGGGCCTGCCAGGCTGCAGAAGACCCTATGGGCTAAGAAATCTGTAGGAAGACAGGCCTACCTTGACCTGAGCAGCTAGGCTGTCGATTCCAGTGATTCCGTCCATGACTAGAGATCTTTAGTTTAGATGAAAGGCAGTTTTGCCCAATGGTCAGCACTCGGCAGTCAAAGCGAACTGCAGAAGGAATTTGTTCTGTGTGTCCATTTGTCTTCTGTCTTCTTTGGAGGAAATAAGAGTGTGCTGCTAGGAGCCAACCTGTCTCTTTTGTTATGAAAAGTTTTTAAATATTAAATACTTAAATATCGCATTCCCCAGATCTCTGAGCAGTTGAGGGCTGGATTAAATATAGCTGCAGTATACTGGCTCTTAACAGGCAAGATCCACACTTGTAAAAAGGCAGAAAGAAGAAACTCCTGGCAATGGAAGGTTAATGCCAGAACTGACAATGGTAGAAAACAGCTTAAGAAACTTAAAGGTACATACCAGTTTAACATATGAGACTCATGTTTTGTAGTCTGAAATGAGATGTAATAAACAATTATTATACATAGAAAGAATGAACAAGAATTGGGCAATGTGGACGCCTCTGATGGGCCCTATCAAAGGCATTTGACCATTGCTCAAAACACATTTAACAGAGTTAACATGAGGAGTTCAGTGAAAACCGGGTGAAGAGGTAGGGTAAAACCAGGAGTAAAACCATAAAACTGTGAGTAAAACCAGGAGAGTGTGGTCACGTGGCCTGGCTCTCAGCCAAGATGGTGACCGCCACGTGTTGTGGAAAAAAGTTTTTGTTTTGTTGTACAGCTGCCATGACATAGCAGAAGCTGCCGCGGGCAGGGGCAAAAGGCTGGAACTGAAAAAAAAAATGCACCATGCCACGGCTGGAATTCAAAAAGCTGGAACTGGAACTGAAAAAGCCGGGGAGCTGGTTGAAAACCCGCAGTACGAACACTCAGGACCACGTGGAAAAGCGCCCTTTGTCCACGTGGGGGGGGGGTTTACTATGGCCTAGCTGGATTCTGGCGACCCAGAAACCAAGAAGGCTGGGGGCACCGCTCTGAGCAGCACTTAACCGTAACCGTCAAGAGAAGAGAAAAAGAAAGGAAATGGAAAGAAGCTGAGGACCCGGTCCCCAGTCGAATGCACTGCACTGGAAGTGTGCGGTGCTAACGCGTGGACCGGCCCCGGGAACAACCCAAACACGGTTCTGGCAAGGGAAAGCAACCGCAGCAGAACAAAAGCAACCGTAGCAGAACGGGAGACACTCACCTATGGAAGCACCGATTGAAGCAATTAGGGAAGCCAGCGAAGTGGAAAAGAACCCGGTTCAGAAGTCACGTGGCACCAATCTTATTTCTAAGATGTTTCTAAGATGTTTACGGAGCAGCTACTAGCCCTGAAGAGACAGTTGTAAGATCCTCCGGGCGGACTGGTGGAGCCCACCATGCGACAAGCGGCTACAGTTTCCCACCAGCGGGAGGGCACACGCCGCACAGGCGGTGGCGGCGGGTAACAGATACATAGACACAAAAATAGGCATAAGTATTTATTAAGGGAGAGAGAGAGAGAGAGAGAGAGAGAGAGAGAGAGAGAAAGGGGGAGAGAGAGAGAGAGAGAGAGAGAGAGAAGAAGGAGGAGGAGGAGGAGGAGGAGGAGGAGGAGGAGGAGGAGGAGGAGGAGGAGAGAGGCAAAGCCCCATGTGTAGACCGGGGGAAAACAGAAGAGAGAGAGAGAGAGAGAGAGAGAGAGAGAGAGAGAGAGAGAGATATGACGGTGGAGGTCAGAGGTAAAAAAGGAGTGGGTGTGGCTTGTCCCTTAAAGCCATGGGAAAGCACAACACAGAGGCTGCAAAGTAGCAAGGAGATGATTTAAAAGTGAAGCAATAGGCCTGGCGGTGGTGGCGCACGCCTTTAATCCCAGCACTCGGGAGGCAGAGGCAGGCGGATCTCCGTGAGTTCGAGACCAGCCTGGTCTACAAGAGCTAGTTCCAGGACAGGCTCTAAAACCACAGAGAAACCCTGTCTTGAAAAAAAAAAAAAAGTTGGGCTGGAGAGATGGCTCAGAGGTTAAGAACATTGCCTGCTCTTCCAAAGGTCCTGAGTTCAATTCCCAGCAACCACATGGTGGCTCACAACCATCTGTAATGAGGTCTGGTGCCCTCTTCTGGCCTTCAGGCATACACACAGACAGAATATTGTATACATAATAATAAATAAATATTTTTAAAAAAAGTGAAGCAATAGTACACATAAAAAAATAAGCTGTTTCTGTCCAGACACTGAAGGAGCAGGATGTGACCTGCCCCGCTGAAAAAGGTATTGAGCCATATGGCTAACATATACTAGAACAATGGGTTAATTTAAGTTTCAAGAGTTAATAAGAAGCATGAGCTAATGGGCCAGTTTATGAAAAAAAAAAGTAAGCTGTCACGGCAGGAGAGATGGCTCATCACTTAAAAAGCACCACACACCTTTAATCCCAGCACTTGGGAGGCAGAGACAGGTGGATCTCTGTGAGTTCAAGACCAGCCTGGTCTACAAGAGCTAGTTCTGGGACAGGCTCCAAAGCTACAGAGAAACCCTGTCTTGAGAACCCCCCCCCCCCAAAAAAAAAACATAGAGCACTACATGCTCTTCAAGATGGCCTGGATTAGAGTCCTAGAAACACACAGGACAATTTATGACTGTAAGTGCAGTTCCTGGGCATCCAATGCCCTCTTCTGGCCTTCATGAGTACCAGGTAAGTACATGGTATACAGAAATACATGCAGACAAAACACCCATATACATAAAAATAATAAAATTAAAGCAATGACAACAAATATTTATGTGTAGTACGAAAATTTTAATTTAATTAAAATATTTCCTTTTTAATTACGTGTATGCTGAGGGAAGTGCAGGTGGCTGAAGATGGCATCGGATCCTTTCAAGCTGCTGTTGGCGGCAGCTGTGAGCTGAGCTGTCTTCCCTAAGAGCTTTATGTGCTCTTAGTTGATGAACCATCTCTCCTGCCCTGAACGTCATTCTTTTGCGTGTAGGTATCTGCTTTCCCTGAAACTATTTGTTTTAAGCTCCCTAAAAGTATTTTTGGAAAGAATTGTCCTTTTCTAGTTCGTAGCTTTGGTATCCCTGTCAAAAGTCATGCTACCACTTCCTGGGGAGATGTCTGGACTCCTATCGTGTTCCGTCAGGTTCTCTGTCGTCCAGTACTTCACTGTAATAGATGTTACTCAGCAGCATTTGGAAACCAAGAAGTGTTTTCCCACTCAGGATTGCTTTTCCAGAATCGTTTTAATTATTTGGAGGTGTCTCTTGGTTTTGTTCTTGTGTGTGTGTTTTAGGGGTTTACACACATTGCACTACAAACTCTGGTGCTTTGAGGCAAATATTTGGAAGTGAAACAGGGTCTCTTTCTCTGAAACTCAGATTGACCTGGTAGCTGCCCAGGCTGACCTTCAACCTGTGACCTTCCTTGCCTTTGCCTCACAAAGGCTGATTATAAAATGTCAGCACACCTTTTCACCTCTTTTCTTTAAAATGGTACTGGAGCTTGAACCTCTTGCATAGTAGCTGTTAACCAATGCCACATCATTTAAAAAACTCCATTTTTTATTAAACAGTGACAATTCCCAAAACTAAGTAATCTGTTTTCCAAAAGTAAAGTAACCTGTTTTTCTAGATTCTTGCCCTCCTTGTCCCACTGATCCCACCCCTAAAGGCTGTGTGAGATGCTTATCAGTCACCTGACATTCTTTAACTCAGCACTCTAGCTCTCCAGATATTCCTAGCAACAGCAATCCAGGAGGCCAAGCCAGGGAAATTTTCAATCCTCTTTTCTGCCCTACAACTTACCTAGCCTAGAAAAGATCTGCAGGCTGTGTGTATTGTATAGTAGGGATCTACCTTCCTCAGGTCTTTTTCTGAACAAAGCCTGGACTAGAGCTAAATTGTTCCTTCCCTTGTCTGTCTTTTCTTTCCACCAAATTTACGGCCGGCAAGTGCTCTACCACCATTGCTTTCACTTGTGACACGTTCTTACTGAGTTCTTCACACTGGCCTCAAACTCACTGTATGGCCCATGCTGCCCTCCAATTCCTGATGCTCTTGCTTCCACCTCCCAGGTGCTTTGATTACAGTTACACACCTGATTCTGGCTTCAGTCTTTTTATACTTAGTTAATATTTTTAATTTTCTTCTTATTTATTATTATTTTTTTTAATTTATTTATTATGCATACAACTTTCTGCCTCCATTTATACCCACATGCCAGAGGACGGCGCCAGATGTCTTTACAGATGGTTTGGAGCCACCATGTGGTTGCTGGGAATTGAACTCAGGACCTCCGGAAGAGCAGACAGCGCTCTCAACCACTGAGCCATCTCTCCAGCCCCCCTTCTTATTATTATTGTTATTTGAGACTGGGTCTCACTATATAGTGCTGACTGTCCTGGAACTCACTCTATAGACTAGGCTGGCCTCTAATTCACAGAGATCCTCCTGCTTCTGCCTCCTGAGTGTTGGGCTTAAAGGCATGCACCACCACACTAGTTATTTTTCTTTTAATTTTCTTTCTTGCTTCTTTCTTTCTTGAGACAGGGTTTCTCCATAGCTTTTGGTTCCTGTCCTGGAACTAGTTCTTGTAGTCCAGGCTGGCCTTAAACTCACAGAGATCCACCTGCCTCTGCCTCCCAAGTGCTGGGATTAAAGGCGTGCACCACCACCACCCAGCAAGTTGTTTTTTTTTTTTTTTTTTTTTTTTGGTTTTCCAAGACAGGGTTTCTCTGTGGCTTTGGAGCCTATCCTGGAACTAGCTCTGTAGACCAGGCTGGTCTCGAACTCCCAGAGATCCGCCTGCCTCTGCCTCCCAAGTGCTGGGATTAAAGGTGTGCGCCACCATCGCCCGGCCCCAGCAAGTTTTTTTTTAATATTTATTTTTTATGTATACAATATTCTGTCTGTATGCCTGAAGGCCAGAAGAGGGCGCCAGAAGAGGTGGTTGTGAGCCACCATGTGGTTGCTGGGAATTGAACTCAGGACCTTTGGAAGCAGGCAATGCTCTTAACCACTGAGCCATCTCTCCAGCCCCCCCCCCCCCCAGCAAGTTTTTTTTTTTTTTAAAAATACTTTGTTATTGATTTAAGTCATATCCTTCCACAATAAAAGAATGGGAAATCAGTATGGTAGCTGTCATTCAACACAAGAAAAGGTACGCTTCTTTATCTTCAGTTTTAGTCTTTGATAAACTATCTTTTTCAGATAAAGGCGTTGGTGGCGCAGGCTTTTAATCCCAGCACCCGTAAGACAGAGGCAGGCAGATCTCTGTGAGTTTGAGACCAGCCTGGTCTATAAGACCTAGTTCCAGGACAGGCTCCAAAACTACAGAGAAACCCTGTCTCAAAAACCAAAACCAAAACCAAACCAAACAAAAAAGCACTATCTTTTCAGAGACATGTTCCTACTGTGAGGTTTCCCAATTTATTAGCATACTTTTTAATTTTTAAAGATTATTTTTATTTTATGTGTATGAGTGGTTTATCTTCATGTATGTAAGCAGAACATGTACACGCAGGGCCCAAGGAAGCCAGAAGAGAGCACTGGAGCCTGTGGAGGTGGAGTTACAGATGGTTGTGAGCTGCTATGTGGGTTCTGGGACCCAATCTGGGTCCTCTGCAAAAGCATTAAGTGCTCTTAACCTCAGTCATACCCTTGCCCTTAAAGGATTTTTTTGTTTTCTCTTTCAATTTTTCTTATTTTATCATGTTTGCATGTGTACATATGTGTGTGAGAGAGAGACAGAGACACAGAGAGTGATATGAAAACCAGAGAACAAAATTATATTTTTTTCTATTTTTTCAAGACAGGGTTTCTCTGTGTAGCCCTGCCTGTCCTGGAACTAGCTCCCTAGACCAGGCTAGCCTTGAACTCACAGAGATCCGCCTGCCTCTGCCTCCCAAATGCTGGGATTAAAGGCGTGCACTACTTGGCCTTACCCAAAATTCTTTTCTTCTACCATGTGGGTTCTGGGAACTGAACTCAGTTTATTAGCCTTAGATTTGATAGCAAACACTTTTCTTTATTCATTTAAGCCGCCTCTTGAGGTCCAAGGTATAGCCCGGCTGGCCTCCAATTTGTGATCTTGTCAACTCCTCTTCAACATATATAACATATCCTATCGGCATGACTGGAATCTTTTCTTTCTTTTTTTTTTTTTGGTTTTTTGAGACAGGGTTTCTCTGTAGCTTTGTTGCCTGTCCTGGAACTAGCTCTTGTAGCCCAGGCTGGCCTCGAACTCACAGAGATCCGACTGCCTCTGCCTCCTGAGTGCTGGGATTAAAGGCATACACTGCCACCACCTGGCCTTAGCTTAGACTTCTTATTAACTAAATCTTACATCTTAAATCAACCCATTTCTATTATTCTATATATCGCCACGAGGGTAGTGGTTTACCAGTTTGGTTCTGGTGTCTGTCTCCTTTAGCAGCTACATGGCATCTCACTGACTCCACCTTCTTTTTTCCTCTATCTCTGCTCAGGTCCTCTGGAAAAGCAGGGAGTGCTCTTAACTGCTGAGCCATCTCTCCAGCCCAAGAATTTTTTCTTTCACATCTGTCTTTTAAAATTTTTCTTAGATTTTTCATGTATATGTAGGTTGCCTGCATGTATGTCTGTGTGCCATGTATGTGCCTGATACCAGAGAAGGTCAGAAGAGGACATCAGGGGCTGGAGAGATGGCTCAGAGGTTAAGAGCACTGACTGCTCTTCCAGAGGTCCTGAGTTCAATTTCCAGCAACCACATGGTGGCTCACAGCCATCTATAATGAGATCTGGCGCCCTCTTCTGGCCTGCAGGCAGACATGGAAGGAATGCTGTACACATAATAAATAAATCTTCTTTTTTTTAAATATTTATTTACTTATTATGTATACAATATTCTGTCTGCAGGCCAGAAGAGGGCACCAGACCTCATTACAGATGGTTGTGAGCCACCATGTGGTTGCTGGGATTTGAACTCAGGACCTTTGGAAGAACAAGTAATGCTCTTAACCACTGAGCCATCTCTCCAGCTCCATAATAAATAAATCTTAAAAAAAAAGAGAATATCAAATAAGGATGGTTATGAGCCATATTTAGTTGCTAAGAACAGAATTTAACAGCTGAGCAATCTCTGCAGCCCTCTCTTTTTGACAACTGAGATGATAGGGTGCCTCTCGAGGTAATTTGGGCAGGTAAAACTGAGAGCCACGTGGGTCAACGAGACACAGCAGTGGGCTTGATGCTGGGCCTGATAACCTGAGTTTGATCCCCCAGACCTACATGGAGGAAGAGAGAATTGAGTCCTGTAAATTGTATTATGACTTCCACGTGCCCCAGAAGCCTTTTCCTGTAAAGGAGGTTTCTGGTGAGATTCTTAGAAAATTGCAGGTCTACAGATGGAATTCTTCATTATCCTCTGGGAAGAGGCCCCATAAGACTTTCAAGAGAGAGGCTCTTTCCTTTCCCATGTCTGCATAATTTTCCTGTTTTTCTATCCCAGTTCAACCTCACACATTCTCCTTAATCTACTCAAGGGTGGTTCTGTTGACCTTGGAAGTCCTTGGTCCCACAGATTTCTTAGGTGTCTTTACACCATGGCAACTGCCTTTCCCCTTCTGAAAATAAGGACCCAAGAATGTCTGTAACAGGCTGGGCGATGGTGGCGCACGCCTTTAATCCCAGCACTCGGGAGGCAGAGGCAGGCGGATCTCTGTGAGTTCGAGACCAGCCTGGTCTACAGAGCTAGTTCCAGGACAGGCTCCAAAGCCACAGAGAAACCCTGTCTCGAAAAACCAAAAAAAAAAAAAAAAAAAAGAATGTCTGTAACATTGTTTCTTTTTTAAAAAAAATACTTTGTTTATTATATATACATGTATGCCTGCAGGCCAGAAGAGGGCGCCAGATTACAGATGGTTGTGAGCCATCATGTAGTTACCGGGAATTGAACTCAGGACCTTTGAACAACAGTCAAAGGTCTGAGCCATCTCTCCAGCCCCAACATTATTTGTTTCAGTACCATGTATGTAGTCAGGTCTGCAGGTTGGAAGTCTAAGATCATGGTGTTGGCATATTCATTTCTCATGAGGCCTTGGATTGTGGCCTTTATGCTGGGTACACAGCTGTTCGTGCCTCCCATCACTTGCTCAGTTCGCCCTGTTCCTAAATCGGCCATTGCTCCTTCCCACTGCTGAGCATCTACACACTGTCCATTAAGTCCTTCCCTTATTTTCTGTGGTGACTATATTCCTTTGGATAGCTGAATTATTTGTCATTTTGGCAGAGTTTGGAGGAGAATCGAAGACTAATCAATCTATTTCTCATGTGTCACTCAAGGTGCTCAAAACTTCTGAAGTCACCTCAACTCCTCAATTTCTTCTACCACCTGCCTCTGCTGATCCTGCTCAGCTGAACACCATGAGCTGCACTGGCCGCTACTCATGGCTTCTTCTCCATCCTGTGGAAACTACATTATCTCCCCAAACCAGATCCTTCTTCTAATCTGCCTCTCCCTGAAAGAAAGGTACTATCACCCCCTACACACCCAGACAGCCCAAACTCAGGGGCCACCTTGCCTCTCCAAATTCTCAGATTCCCCTCCAGATTTCAGACTTCTGCCAAGGCAAGGGCCCTGCTTGTTTGGCTTTCTCAGCCTTTATCTATCTCTGTCTATCTGTCATCTATCTATCATCTATCTGTCTGTCTGCCTATAATCTGTGCTTATTTGGATGAGAATGGCCCCCATAGGCTCATATATTTGAATGCTTAGTCACCAGGAAGTGGTACTACTTGAGAAGGATTAGGTGTGGCCTTGTTGGAGGGAGTGTGTCACTGGAGATGGGCTTTGAGGTTTCAAAAGCTCATGCCAGGCCCAACCCCCCACCCCTCTCCCTCCTCTCTCTCTCTCTCTCTCTCTCTCTCTCTCTCTCTCTCTCTCTCTCTCTCTGTCTCTGTCTCTGTCTCTCTGCCAGCTACCACCTGCCTATGGACCAGGATGTGGAACTCTCAGCTACTTCTCCAGCACTATATCTGCCTACATATCATGCTCCCCTTCATGATGATAATGAACTAAGCATCTGAAACTGTAAGCAAGACCCAATTAAATGCTTTATGAGTTGAGTTGCCATGGTCATGGTGTTTCTTCCCAGCAAAAGAGCACTAAGACACTATCAGCTATCTACTGTCTTTTATAACTTCCCATATTTATTTCTCCTACTAACTGTCAATTTAACAGCCCAGAGTTATCTGAGGGAGTCTTTTGGGGGATTACCTCAGCGAGATTAGCCTGTGGGCATGCCAATGGGGCATTTTCTTGATTATTAATTGATAAAGGATGGTCCATTCCTAGGGCTGGATTCTAAAGAAAGCCGGCTGAGCATAGGCCAGAGGGAGTGAGCCAGTAAGCAGCTTTTTTCTCCATGGTTTCTACTCCCATTCCTGTTTGATCTCCTGTCCTGACTTCCTTTAATGATTGACTTTTGGAAGTATAGGCCAAATAAATACTTCCTTCCCAAGTTGTATTGGTCCAAATATATTTTTTTAAGTTTGTCAAGACAAGGTTTCTCTGTGGAACCCTGGCTGTCCAGTGACTTGCTCTGTAGACCAGGCTGGCTCAAACTCAGAGATCCATCTGCCTATGTCTCTCAAATGCTAGGTTTAACAGCATGCACCACCACTGTGTGGTGCATCAGGATGTTTAGCAGAAAAGCAAACTAGAACTCTACCTATCTATCTCTATCATCTACCTACCTACCTATCTATCATCTATCTATCCATCCATCTTTATCATCATCCTTCTATCATCTACTATCTATAAATCCTCTTTTGTGTATCATATGAACCTAGTTTTTTTTTTCTTTTTGGCTTTTTTTAGAAAGGGTCTAACTCTTGAATCTAGTTTACCTGGAGTACACTGTATAGCCAAAGGCGATCTCAAACTTGTGCCAATCCTCCTTCAACAGCTTAAGTGCTGGGATTATAGACTTGAGCTACCCACCATGTCTGGGTAATTTACTGTTCTACTAATCCATTACCCATTTCTCTATATTCAATATTGCACAACTATTACTTTTGTTGTTCCAGAACATTTTCATTACCTTCCCTCAAAGAAACCTTGTATTAGTTAAACAATCTCTTCCTATATCCATTCTTCCACACACACCCCCATTCCCGGCAGCTGTACATTTGCTTTGTGTTGCTATGGATTTGTCTGCTTTGGATACTTTCATTTAAATGCAATCATATAATACTTAGACATTTGTGTCTTGTTTCTTTGCCAGTATCAGATCTTTAGGGTCTGTACATGTTGTAGCATGTGCCACTGCTTCACTACCTTTTATGGCCAAAAATATTCTACTGTACAGATATGCCACATTTGTCCATCTGTGGGCACTCGGGCTTCTGTGAATCTACATAATAAACATCTGCACCATGGGCTTCTGACTGAACAGCTGTTCTTGGCTCTTTTGTTATGACATGAGGGTGGGAAATGCTGGGCAGGACGTGAACTCGGTTTAGCTTTACTAGAGCTGCCCACAGCACCCCCACCCCATTCCTAGCAAGAGTCCACACACAGCTGCATTGATTCAGTCAGTATTCTCTGCTTATAATAACCTTCTGTGCCCTAGTGAGGTAGAGCTGCTTTACATAGACCCCAAGGCCATTCCCATCCTGCATGGGTCCCCTCAGTGGCCTTTTGTCTCAATCCAAGCCTTTCCTTCCCCCTGCACTGGACTCACCTCTGGGTCTTTGCACAAGCTATTCCCTCTTCCTAGAAGGTTCGGTGCAATACAATCTAGGAATAACTTCTTTACTGTGGCTTCCTCAGTGCTCGGCTTCCCTCCTTGGCAGCTCACTGACTTTCTATAGCATTGCACTTCTCCGTCTGGGACTAGGCAGATGTCCCTGTTTTCCAGCACGGGCTCAAAGTCAGGTGGTATACTAGAGCAATGATTGTCAGCTCTACCTCCCTAGTGCACAGAAGGTATAAGCAGAGAATACTGACTGAATCAGCTTTTGTCTTTGTGCCCCATGGGATTAGCAGCTGACCATTTTCTCCAGCCAACATTCTGATCTCTCCCCAGAAGTTTTTGGGTTGTGTGTGGGGGAGTGGGTATTGAGATGGGGTTTATCTGTGTAACAGCCCTGACTGTCCTGGAACTCTCCTCCTTAGACCAGGCTGGCCTTCAACTTACTGAGATCTGCCTTTGTCTCCTGAGGGCTGGGGCTTGTTTCTTGAGGCAGGGTTTTGCTATGTAACCCTGGCTGTCCTGGAACTCATTATGTGGACCTGGCTGGCCTTGAACTCAGAAATCCACCTGCCTCTAATTCCCAAGTACAGGGTTAAGGTATACAACACCATGCCCAGCTTACTCCCTTAGAACTTCTACCAGACACCAAGTCCAGGAGGCAGGAGTGTACTTTCCAGAGGTTTTTACTTGAGAGGACCGAGGGGGCACCCAGTCAGAGGGCTGAGGGCCCAGGAAAGGCACACAGCGGCAGTGTGGGGGGGGGTATCCCACTTGTTGAGGGCCGGCTTAACAGACACAGCACCTCCTATGACCCATCTTTGGCACTGAGCTGGGAACATTGTGCCCTCACTCCTGCCTAGCTGGCAGAGGGCACCCCCAGTGGCAACTGGCAGTATAGGCTGGTGAGGGGTCAGGTTTGGCACCAGAGGCTGGGCAGACTGAAGGAACCACCCGGTCACCTCCTGTGCTGGTAGGGTGCTCATGTTGGCAATTCAGACAGCTATAAACTTGGAGTTTAATAAATTAGGTTGTAGAAGGTGGAGGAGTGGGAAGGCCAGGGCTTCATTTTTCTCATGGCTCAGAAGGAACACTATGCCCTTCTGGGGGTTACCATGGGGAAGGACATGCTTTGGGCCCTGTCTGATCCTATGTCCCATTTGGCTGTTTCCATGGCTGGGAGGGGTGTCCTGTGGGACAGGGGCTTTGGCTGTCCACCCTAGGGGATGACAACAAAGGGATGGATTAAAGGAACAATGAGGACTTGGGAGGGATGTGGCTCACAACTACCAGACTTGCCACACATTCTGGCTGCTGGCAATAAGGGGACAGCTCCTGTTTACTTCCTATGGCTCAGGCATACTGGTGTAGGGTCAGAACTGGGGCCTTCCAAACCCTCCACCCCTTCCTAGAGAAAAGTAAAGGACACATTGCCTTATCATGGCACAGTTCATGGAGCAGACCTCATGATGAAGGCAAGATGGGGGCAGGAAGAAGCAGAGTGTCCTCATTCATATCGACTTGCTCAAGAGTGGGGTCTTCAGGGAAGGCAGGCAATTGGTTAGGAGGCTTGGGACAGGGAAGGCATGCAGGGCAGTGAGAGGAGGGTGGGAACTGCAATTTCCTTCATATGATCCGAGAGCCTGAAGAAGGGTGGGGACTGGGGACAAGGTCCCCAATCAAGTGGGGACACCTGGGACCAGGGGCTGAACTGGGGCTGCAGCCTCGCCAAGGATTTGGCGGAGCTCCTGAAGGCGCCCCTGCATCTTGGGGATGCCTGCCAGCTGCTGCTCCAGGCGCTGCTTCTCTTCAGTCAGGCTTAGGCGGGTTGCAGAGTCCAGCTTCTCAAATTTCCATCCTCCCTCCCCATCAAACTGCAGCAAGTGTGTGTGGTACTTCCTGAAAAGGAGAGATGGAAGGCTGTCACAGCTGCTTTCCCAGCTCAGGTGGCAGGCAGCCCCCACCCATAACTCCAAGAACACCTACCATAGGGAGGGCCGATGAGTGATGGACAGTAGGGCGATACCAGCATCTTTGGCTGCTTGGAAGATCTTGCCTTCCACATCAATGCTCACAGCACTAGTGCACTCATCCAGGAGGGCATACTTTGGCCTTAGGGTGGGAATGGGTGAAGAGGAAAGCTGTGGATTACCCACCAGTGTCCAACTTCCTGCCTGTGGCCAGCCACTTGTGAACTGTGGCCCTGTTGTACTGGAAGGAGGGTCGAGGCTCCTCCATGCAGTTATCTTCCTCCTACTGGGAGCACCCATTTTCCCTCTCCTGGTTCCAAATCACTGAATGTCCATGAAAGGCACTGTAGTGCTCACCTGTGGTAGAACATGCGGGCCATGCCGATCCTCTGTTTCTCACCTCCAGACAGGACATCCTTCCAGTCACACACAGCCTCCCAACCTGGGCAGGAGGTGAGGGGCTCAGCTCAATTCACACGTACTCAGTGGGAGTCAGGGTAGGAGCAGGGTTGCATGAGGCTGATGGAAAGCCAGGGCACATTTGATCCTGGCTGAACTTGTCCACCTGCAGACTCTGCTCTGCGTCCTCATCTGCCTATAATGCTAATAACTGAACTATCTGGAACAAGTACTGTCTCCCCAGCAGGATTTGGAGAGAGGGTCTTTTCAATTGTGCTCAGATTGAGGTCAAGAGGGTAGACCCTAACCCAGTGTGACTGTTGCCTTTATAAAAAATGGACATCTAAACACAGAGACATGTACAGAGGAAAGATGATGTGAAGACACACAGTAAGAAGTTGGCTGGCAAAGCTACAGAGAAACCCTGTCTCGAAAAACCAAAAAAAAAAAAAAAAAAAGTTGGCTGGCAAAAAAAAAAAAAAGAAGAAGTTGGCTGGCTATCATCTGAGCAGAGTCCCTTAGTGTGTCCTTCCTCATAGTCTCTGAAGGAGCTGGTTTTGTCTCACACCCAAATATATCTCCAGAATGCCAGAAAACAAAGGTCTCTGTTGCAGCTTGTGAGTCTGTGGCACTTAGTCATGGCAGCCCCAGGACACCTAATGGGTTGCCAATAAAGAACCTGCCAACACTGACCTCTGCAGACAGCAGATGTTGAGGGCAAAGAACCCCAGAGATGTTAGAGTATTCTCCTCAGAACAGAGGCCCCTCACTAGAAGAATTGGGCCACAACTCATGGACTGATGCCACTAAGCTGGCATAGAGGAATGAGTGAGCATGTGAGGAGGGTGATGTGGCAGGACTGAGTGGGAGAAGTGACATCTCCTCTCCTGTCATCCATCCTATGTTTCCTTAGGGCATGTGGAACATTTTAGCTTTGCCCTCTTGTGAAGGGTAACCAAGGTGTTAGTTCTAGCCACTGTCATACATGTACTACCAAGGTAAATATCCTTTGTCTTTGTCCGTCACCATTTCCTCCATCCTATAGCCTATGGGGATTAGCATGGTACTGTTATTCAGAGTTGAATTCAATGCTAAGATGTTGCAATACTTGGCCATAGGTAGTAGTCATTCAAGGCAACCACAGGGCACTATAGGAGATGTCCCTCAATAAGCTTTCTCTTCTCAAAAACACTTTCTCTTGCCATTTGTCCCTCCCTCTTGGGGCTTTCCTCGGAGTCACCCATTGGTTCTGCTCTCCATTCACATCCCAAGCTTCTGTGCAAGGAAGCATATACCTGGCTGGTCATCTTACCCTACCCACAGAAGGGTCAGCTTGTTCAAATGGAAAACGTCTCTGTTAGTTGGTTCTTAAAGCCTCAGAGCTTTCAGTACCTCACAGAGGCAGCCAATATCTTTGTATCCCAAGCCCAAATTGCAGCCTGTCCTGTTGCCATCTAGCTCCCCAACAAGGTAACCATCCAAGGTCCTAGGCTGTTGTTGTTGTTCTTTTTCTTTGACAGAGGGTCTCTAGGTAACCAATGAGGCAAGTGCTCTTCTACAAATCTCCTTTTTTGGCACCCAAGCAACCTGTTTACCCTTCCTCCCTGGCAGGCACTTTGAATTCCTGGATGCTGAGGTAACTCTTGTCCCCTGGGAATAGGGGAAGAGGCCAGAGGTAGGTTGGCAACAGGTTCCCATTAAAGTCTCAGGACAAAGGGTGACTGGTATGTAACCCCATGCCCTGTCCCTACCTCCCTCCCGTTGCAGGATGTGGCGAAGATGTACGATGGCCAAGATGGCTTCCAGTTGCTGCTCCGAACAACCCTTCCTCCGCATATCCTCCGCAGAATCGGGATAGATCACTTGGTCGCGCAGGGAGCCCACAGACATGTATGGCCTGTGGGAAAGCCGCATGTCCACTAGGGCAAGGTGGCCCTGTTTCCCAGTAGTGCTCTGTGCGTCCAGAGTGGCCCTGGCCACAGAGCTTTTCAACCGCTGATATACCACACCCAGGCACTTGCCCAGCTAACATGTCCATATATTCACATGTGTGCATGGACACAAGTATGTGTATCATCGTTATTTGTGGACATGAGTGTAAGACCCACCATCCCAATCTAAAACGGACAGGACTAGATGACTATTGGGATCTGGTGTAATATCTTGGCATCCTCTCCTGAGAAGCGTACTCTCCCACTGCACAGATGGGAAAAGGTGGGGGAAGACACAGAAAATGGGTTAACTCACCTCTGAGGGATATAGAACATGCGCTGAGGTGGGGGCTTATAGAGTACACCACTGTATGTGGGCCAGAGTCCACCAAGGATTCGGAACAGTGAGCTCTTGCCGCAGCCATTGGGGCCTGTGATGAGCAAGTGCATGCCTTCTTCCACCTGTGGAAGAATCAGGGCATGGCATCCAGAGCTTCAGTCTCTTTCCCCATACCCGGAATCACTGTGACCTCCTTCCCAGTCTCATAACACTTTCTACATCTGGGATGGGGATGCAGCTCAGTTGGCAGGGTGCTTGCTGAGCATACACAGACCATGGGTTCAATCTTCAGTACCATATAAACCATGTATGAGCCGGGCGATGGTGGCGCACGCCTTTAATCCCAGCACTCAGAACTGTAGCCCTTGGCATCTTGCTTAGCTATCAGTGGTGGTGTTGTTCTCGGGTCTACGTGGAAGATGGGCCAAGATCAAGCTGAGAGACCAACCCGAATCTGACCTTGAGTTCTGAAGTAATAGCAGGGGGAGTACTGATAAAAGACACTAACAATTACCAGGATTGTCCAAGGGTTACCAAAGTGTTTCTGGTTTGATCATTTGCTCTTCCCACAAGGCTTCCCTGAACTATGAGCTATTAGAAACCAAAGATAAATCAGAGAGTGGGCTGCCCTCAAAAATTACCCACTGCTTGGTATGGTGGTGCACACCTTTAATCCCAGCACTCAGAAGGCAGAGGCAGGAGGATCTCTGTGAGTTTGAGGCCAGCCTGGGCTACAGAGTGAGTTCTAAGAGTTTTTAGGCAGGTGGTGATGGCACACACCTTTAATCCTAGCACTCAGGAGGCAGAGGCAGGCGGATCTCTGTGAGTTCGAGGCCAGAGCTAGTTCCAGGACAGGCTCCAAAGCCACAGAGAAACCCTGTCTCGAAAAACCAAAATAAGTAAATAAATAAACATATAAACCATGTATGCTTGTAATGCCAGAACTTGAAAGATAGAAACGGGAAGATCATAAATTCAAGTTCAATTCAACTTAAATCCTTGGCTACACAATAAGTTCAAGGCCAACTTGAGCTACACCAGATCCTGTCTCAAAAAAGAAAGGAAGGAAGGAAGCAAGTAAGATAGGAATGAAGAAAAGCAAGCAAGCTAGATTCCTTTACTATACAAGGCTGGCAGGTAGGAAGGGTCTTGCTGTTGCCTAGGCTGGTCTGGAACTCAGTTTTCCTGCCTTAGAATCCCAAGGGCAAGGATTTTAAGTGTGTGTCACCAAGCCCATTCTTTTTTTTTCTTCTTTTTTGTTGTTGAGAGAGGGTGTCTCTGAAGCTTTGGAGCCTGTCCAGGAACTTACTCTGTAGATCAGGCTGGCCTAGAACTCACTGAGATCCATCTGTCTCTGCCTCCCAAGTGCTCGGATTAAAGGCGTGAACCACCAACCCTAGCCACCCAGCCATTCTTGATTTCTTGGCAAGTGACTATAAGGCAACAGAGATGGGGTCCAGTATGCAGAGCTTCAGTTGAATGCCAGGTCTAGCATATAGAGGAATGGACAAGACTTAGTTCTGTCCCCTAAGGCCCTAACATGCTGGATAACACAAGCCAAACACAGGGGCCATATTGGCCTTTAGGCCCCAGAGCAATGGAGTACTGGCAGCCGTGGCAGGAAGGAGGGGTTAGTTCATTTAGTGCCACTGCTAGCTAGGCAGAGAGACTGGGTCACAAAGGAGACATAGCACTGCACAGCAGACGTGGCATGGCCATCCCCAGCACTACCATCCTCAGTCCCTTCCTTCTTTCAGTGTGGGCATTTCCTTATCTGCAAGTGATAAGGGTGTTATAGCACAGGGCTCCCAGGACGATCCAGGTTCTGGCCTTTGATTTACCTTGAGCAATGTGATAGGTTGACCTGTGCACCCTGGATTTATCTGAAGTCCTATGTCCTACTGTCTCAGAGTGGAAACTGCATTGCACATGAAATTAGCTAAATGGACACTAAGACACACTGGAGGGGGAGTGAGCTAAATCCAACATGACTGAAGTCCTTACAAAAGGTAAGATTCAAATAGACACACACAGAGGGGTGTGTATGTGTGTGAGGATAGAGGCAGAGAGTAGGGAGATACAGCAAAAACCCAGGAATATTAAGGACTGTCTAAACCAGAAGTCAGGCAAGGCCTGGGGTGCACATTTCCTCCAAAAAGAAACCATCTTACCCCTTGAAGCTAGACTTCTGGCCTCCAGAATATGGAAGGAGTTCATTTCTGGTGATAGTGCTGCTCAATCCAAGGGGCTTGTTTAGGCCCCAGGATACTCACCAGCATAGGCACTTGGTTCTGAAGGACAAGAGTGGCAAGAGGGTTTCAGGCTCCCTCAGGGCCCCTGACCCACTCTTCCACCAGATTCCTTGGTAGCCTTGTTCTCAACTCAGGTGCAATCTACTCACCCAGGCTGCAGCATCTTGGATTTTTGGGCACCAGGAAACTACCTACCTCGGGTCCATCAGGGACCACACCACTATGTTATACTGTGTAGAGAAGAGACATATTCTGTACATTGCCTCAACTGGCTTTCTAGGATCTTGCTCTTCTTCAGGCTCAACCCCTCAGTGAAGGCCAAGAGCTGATATTCCACTTCCTCTTGCATCTTTCCAGATTCCTCCCTTGTTGACAAGGCAGGCCCAGGTCCCTTTGTCTCTCAGCCCCTAACTCCAGTTGTGCCTACCTATGCTTTGAGGAAAAGCTTTACTGGGCTTCCTCTCATGAAATGATTATCACCCTTTGGTGGCTCTTATTTTTATTTTATTTTATTTTTTATTTTTTTGTTTTTTCAAGACAAGGTTTCTCTGTAGCTTTGGAGCCTTTTCTGGAACTCACTCTGTAGATCAGGCTGGCCTTGAACTCACAGAGATCTACCTGCCTCTGCCTCCTGAGTGCTAGGATTAAAGGTGTGTGCCATCACCACCTGCCTAAAAACTCTTAGAACTCACTCTGTAGCCCAGGCTGGCCTCAAACTCACAGAGATCCTCCTGCCTCTGCCTTCTGAGTGCTGGGATTAAAGGTGTGCACCACCATACCAAGCAGTGGGTAATTTTTGAGGGCAGCCCACTCTCTGATTTATCTTTGGTTTCTAATAGCTCATAGTTCAGGGAAGCCTTGTGGGAAGAGCAAATGATCAAACCAGAAACACTTTGGTAACCCTTGGACAATCCTGGTAATTGTTAGTGTCTTTTATCAGTACTCCCCCTGCTATTACTTCAGAACTCAAGGTCAGATTCGGGTTGGTCTCTCAGCTTGATCTTGGCCCATCTTCCACGTAGACCCGAGAACAACACCACCACTGATAGCTAAGCAAGATGCCAAGGGCTACAGTTCACAGATGCAGGTGGCCAGATAACCTGTCCCCAGCTACTTGGCTTAGACTGGTTAGTACTTCAGGTTGGGTATGCTCCTCCACTTGACCTACCCTGATGTTGAGGCTGGCCACCACCACCTCTCCTGTGGGTGTGATGATAGGGATGTTCTCACAGATGATCCCCTGCTCCACATCCACCACTTGGCCTGTAGAGAACATGGAAGGATAGGAACACAGCATTTTTCTGCTTTCCTATGCCCTGATGCTCATCCCTTCTCCCTTGGCACAGGCTTAATCTACCTCAATAATAGGCCCTGGGTTCTTAAATAGAATGGTGTGATACAGGGCCTATGCAAAAACAGAGGTTTTCCAACAAGTTAATAACCCCAGAGTCAAGTAGTATGCCCTCAGTTGCCTCCTTTTGGTCCTCTGGAACCCAAGGCATTGAGTTGGTAGTTTTTTCTTTTCTCTTTCTTTCTTTCTTTTCTTCCTTCCTTCCTTCCTTCTTTCTTTCTTTTTTTTTTTCCCCGAGACAGGGTTTCTCTGTAGCTTTGGAGCTGTCCTGGAACTAGCTCTGTAGACCAGGCTGGTCTCGAACTCACAGAGATCCGCCTGCCTCTGCCTCCCGAGTGCTGGGATTAAAGGCGTGCGCGACCACCGCCCGGCTGGAACTAGCTCTTGTAGACCAGGCTGGCCTTGAGCTCACAGAGCCTGCCTCTGCCTCCACTGCCCAGCTTGAGTAGGTAGTCTTGCCCTGTGACAACCTCTCTTGGCAATATTGTAAGGTGAGCTTCAATGTCTGGGCTCCTCTGTTGCAGTGCCCTGACTCCTGTGAACTGGCAGCTGGGTGGACTTTCTTTTGTGCTTGTGCTTTACCTTGACTTTCTTTTTCTTTTGTTTCTTTTTGAAACAGGGTCTTATACTATAGCCCTCACTGGCCTTGAATATGCAGCAATCCTGCCTCAGTCTCCCAAGTACTGGGATTACAGGCATTAGCCCTCACTTATGAATATAAATATTTTATTTATTTACTTATTCATTTATTTAATTTTAGACAGAATGCTGACTTTGACACTATCATGTGTGCTTTATGTGGCAGTAGGGATTGAATTGAGGGCCTTGTGTATGCTAGGCAAACATGGAGCTATATTACTAGCCATGCAATGCCCTTTTTTTTTATTGCAATGCTGGGAAATGAACCCAAGGTCTCATACATGTTAGGCAAGTACTCTACCACTGAACTACACCCCTGTCCCTCACTCACTGCCTTGATTTATCTGTTTGCCTTGTGTGGGTGTGTGATATCCAGCATTGAGAGTCCAGAACCCCCTCTGTCTTAACTGGTGATCCAAACCAACACTCTTGGGAGGGTGTGTCAGCAGCTGAACTGGTGGTCAGTAGTTGGAGAAGGCAGGCTGCTAGGCCAGTCCCCTCCCAAGTGACTTAGTCTTCAATGACCTTTCTGGCAATGAGTGCTAAGTGGATGTGACAGGGTATACAGGGCTGCTTGAATGTTGGGGTGGTAATGTGAAGAGACAAAACAATGGGTAGGAAGGCAGAGGAAGCACTTTACACAGAGGGTACCTTACCTTGAATCTTCAAGGGCCCCTCTACACGGACACCAGACCGTACCATGGCCCCAGGCCTAGCCTGAGCCTCCTCTAGATCCCCAGTCCTCTTAAAACGACAGTGTTGGACATCTTCAAAAACCTGGAACATCTCGTACACCCTGGCTGTGTAGCCAGCCAGCTCTGTCACCTATAAGGAGGTTGACATGGGCTCAACCCCAACCAGTTTGGGAATGGGAAAGTGGGCAGGGTGGGAGCTACACTGGGGTTACCTCCTTGTAGGATGACATGATCCTCTCAGTGGCATCTGCAGCAGCTGTGAGGAGGTTTCGGGCAATGGTGAAGGCTTCTGTGCGCTCACTGACCAGCTCCTCCTCCTTCATTTCTAAGGCTGCCTTCTTCATGGCTTCTGAGTCTATAAGCCAAGGTTGGGAGCAGAACAGAAAGTGGAAAGTCAAGGCCCACCATGGAAAGATAAGCATTGTGCATACCATGTTATGACAGGCAGATGTAATAGAAGCACATATGTTCTCACAGCATAAATGAAAACTGACTCAAAGGAAAAAATGGGTAAAACTTGCTCTTGGATTTTTTTTCTTTATTTCTTTATTTCTTTATTAAAGATTTCTGTCTCTTTCCCGCTACCGCCTCCCATTTCCCTCCCTCTCCCCCAATCAAGTCCCCCTCCCTCGTCAGCCCAAAGAACAATCAGGGTTCCCTGCCCTGTGGGAAGTCCAAGGACCACCCACCTCTATCCAGGTCTCATAAGGTGAGCATCCAAACTGCCTAGGCTCCCACAAAGCCAGTACGTGCAGTAGGATCAAAAACCCCACTGCCATTGATCTTGAGTTCTCAGTAGTCCTCACTGTCCGCTATCTTCAGAGAGTCCGGTTTTATCCCAGGCTTTTTCAGACCCAGGCCAGCTGGCCTTGGTGAGTTCCCGATAGAACATCCCCATTCTCTCAGTGTGTGGGTGCACCCCTCATGGTCCTGAGTTCCTTGCTCGTGCTCTCTCTCCTTCTGCTCCTGATTTGGACCTTGAGATTTCTGTCCGGTGCTCCAATGTGGGTCTCTGTCTCTGTCTCCTTTCATTGCCTGATGAAGGTTAATATTCAGGAGGATGCCTATATGTTTTTCTTTGGGTTCTCCTTATTTAGCTTCTCTCGGATCACTAATTATAGGCTCAATGTCCTTTGTTTATGGCTAGAAACCAAATATGAGTGAGTACATCCCATGTTCCTCTTTTTGGGTCTGGGTTACCTCACTCAGGATAGTGTTTTCTATTTCCATCCATTTGCATGCAAAATTCAAGAAGTCCTTGTTTTTTACTGCTGAGTAGTACTCTAATATGTATATATTCCATTCTTCATCTATTCTTCCATTGAAGGGCATCTAGGTTGTTTCCAGGTTCTGGCTATTACACACAATGCTGCTATGAACATAGTAGAGCATATACTTTTGTTGTATGATAAGGCCTCTCTTGGGTATATTCCCAAGAGTGGTATTGCTGGGTCCAGGGGTAGGTTGATCCCGAATTTCCTGAGAAACCGCCACACTGCTTTCCAAAGTGGTTGCACAAGTTTGCATTCCCACCAGCAATGGATGAGTGTACCCCTTTCTCCACAACCTCTCCAGCAAAGGCTATCCTTGGTGTTTTTTATTTTGGCCATTCTAACAGGTGTAAGATGGTATCTTAAAGTTGACTTGATTTGCATTTCCCTGATCGCTAAGGAAGTTGAGCATGACCTTAAGTGTCTTTTGGCCACTTGAACTTCTTCTGTTGAGAATTCTCTGTTCAGCTCAGTGCCCCATTTTATAATTGGGTTGATTAGTCTTTTATGGTCTAGTTTCTTGAGTTCTCTATATATTTTGGAGATCAGACCTTTGTCAGTTGCGGTTGCTCTTGGATTTTATTTCTTGGCTATGAGACTAGAAACACAAGCAATAAAAGAAAAGCAGATCAACCTGAACTTCAAAATAAATACTTTTGAATACTGTGGGACATCATCAGCAAAGGGCAAAGGCAACATACAGACTGGGAAAGAATACTTGTAAACCACATGGCTAGTAAAGGTAGTCCTCTAAAACTTTTCTTAGCCCAGAGCAACTTAGCATCTGGGTTGTGGAGGCAGGAGGATCTTGAGTTCACAAAGCTATATATGCCAGGTGTGGTAGTCACACCTATAATCTCAGTTGTCTGAAGGCTGAGGGAAGAGGACTGCCACAAGTTCAGGGCCAACCTGAGCTATATAGTATGAAACATTTTCTCAAAAAAATCAAAGCTACATAAAGAGCAATAAAGTGGGTTGGTGAGGTGGCTCAGCTAGTAAAGATGCTTGCCACCAAGCCTGATGACCTGAGTTTGATCCCCAGGATCTGTATGGGAACTAACTACAAAAAGTTATCTTCTGACCTCTATATGTGTGTAGTAACATGTGTACTTTCCCATCTTACTACCATAATAAATAAATAAATAAATGTCATCCTAATCAGGGAAGCTGGAACAAAGGGAGGTAAGAGCAGACATTGGTCAGGCGAGAAGTGGGACCCCCACCCATGTCTGCAAGGAGATAAAATGGAAAAGCACTTGGCAGTTCCTTACAAAGCTAAACAGTGAATTACCATAGGACCTAGGAATATAGACCTGATCTCTAGTGCAAATTCAAAAACCAAAAATAAATTTAAAAAGGAATGATAAGAAATGCTGGGAAGGCCGGGCGGTGTTGTGTACGCCTTTAATCCCAGCACTTGGGAGGCAGAGACAGGTGGATCTCTGTGAGTTCGAGACCAGCCTGGTCTACAAGAGCTAGTTCCAGGACAGGCTCCAAAGCTACAGAGAAACCCTGTCTAGAAAAAAAAAAAAAAAAGAAATGCTGGGAAGATGTACGGAAAGGTGAACCTCTTTTTTTTTTTTTTTTTTTTTTTTGGTTTTTCAAGACAGGGTTTCTTTGTGGTTTTGGAGCCTGTCCTGGAACTAGCTCTTGTAGACCAGGCTGGTCTCGAACTCACAGAGATCCACCTGCCTCTGCCTCCCGAGTGCTGGGATTAAAGGCGTCCGCCACCACCGCCCGGCAAGGTGAACCTCTTTTCTTTTTTTGTGCAGGAATGTAAATGGGTAGAGCTGCTATGTCAATCACTGTGGAGGATCCTCAAAAAACTGAAAACAGAACTTCCATATGACCTATGTGTACCATTCCTGGACAAACACCTAAAGGACTCTTAGTCCTACCACAGAAATACTTGCATATCCATGTTTACTGCTGCGCTATTCACAATAGCAAAGAAATGCAACCAGCCTAGATGTTCATCAATAGATGAATAAATAATGAAAATGTGATACATTATACACAATGGAGTTTTATTTAGCTATAAAGAAAATGGATAGAACTGGAGATCATCATACTAAGCTGAGTGTAGCTGCGCAGTGATAGCTCACATCTTTAATCCCAGCATTCTGGAGGCAGAAGCAGGAGGATCTCTTGAGTTTGAGGCCAGCCTGGTATAATGAGCAAATTCCAGGACAGGCTCCAAACCTACACAGAGAAACTCTGTCTCAAAAACCAAACAAACAAAATAAGAAAGAAAGCTGAACATAGTAGTGGTACATGCCTTTTATCCTAGCATTTGGGAGGCAGAGGCTAACCTGGTCTATATATTGAGTTCTAGGATAGCCAGAGCTACATAGTCAGACCCTGTCTTAAAAAAATAAACAAAGCCAGGCAGTGGTGGTGGTGCACGCCTGTAATTCCAGCACTCGGGAGGCTGAAGAGGTAGATCTTTGTGAGTTCAAAGCCAGCCTGGGTTGCAGAGTGAATTCCAGTACAGGCACCAAAGCTATACACAGAAACCCTATTTTGAAAAACAAACAAAAAAGAAAGAAAGAAAAAAAGAAAAACAAACAAGCAAACATGTCATTATGAAATTTTTGCTACACACAATGAATATATAGTTAAAAAACAATTATAATAGGCCAGATGTGATGGCACATGTCTGTCTCAAAAGAACAGAGAGAAAAGAAATTGTGGTATATGTGTACAGTGAAATATTAGTCAGTCATAATAGGGAACGAAGGCCTGGTTCACTTCCAACATAGATGAACCTTGAAACAATTATGCTCACTGAAAGAAGCCAGACAGCAAAGGTCATATATCATATGATTCCATTTTTATGTAATGTCTGGAATAAGCAAATTCATAGAGATAAAAGGCAGATTAGAGGGTGCCAGGAATTGATTGAGGATTAGGAGTGACTGATAATGGATATGGAATTTCCTTTAGAGGTAATCAAAATGTTCTGGACTTAGATAGTGGTGATGATTGCACAATTGTTAAAAAAAAAACCTGATATATATCATCACTTGACTTGAGGTGTGTGTGTGTGTATATTTTTTTTTTTTTTGAGACAGGATTACTCTGTAGATTTGGAGCCTGTCCTGGAACTAGCTCTTTTAGATCAGGCTGGCCTTGAACTCATAGAGATCCACCACCGCCCAGCTGAGGTATATTTTTTAAAAGGCTGAATTGTAAGGTCTGTTCATCACATCTCAGTAACATGTATTAAGAAAAGGAGCTAAAGTCGGGCAGTGGTGGTGCATGCCTTTAATCCCAGCACTCGGGAGGCAGAGGCAGGCAGATCTCTGTGAGTTCGAGGCCAGCCTGGGCTATAAGAGCTAGTTCTACGACAGGCTCCAAAGCTACAGAGAAATCATGTTTAAAAAACAAAACAGAGAGAGAGAGAGAGAGAGAGAGAGAGAGAGAGAGAGAGAGAGAGAGAGAGAGAGAGAACAGGAGCTGGAGAGACAACTCAGTGGTTAAAAGCAGAGGATCTAAGTATGAATCCCAAAATTCATGTCAGCTAGCTTCCAACTACCTGTCATTCCTGCTCCAGGGGATTCAGTGCTTCTGGCCTCCAAAGGCATCTGCACTCATATGTACATACTCGCCACCACATACACATAATGAAAAAAAAATGAGCCACCAAGCATTGAGTTTCATTTCTTAGCTTAAGTACCTCCTATCACCTAGAATGCCTCTATTTTCTGTTGGGTACCATATCAATCCCTCTTTCTGAGCTTTGTTTCTTAAGTGTGACTTTTCTCCTCCTGACCTTGCTGTCTCCCCCATTCTCCATCTCACATCCTACTCTGTGGTCTCTAACCTCCTGTCAACAGACATCTCTGATTTGTTACAAGAATCACTCCTGTATAAGTACCATATACAAAGTTAAACCAAGACCAGGTGAACAATCTAAATAGACCTGTTAGTCGCGAAGAATTAGAAACTGTTATAAAAAAACCTTCCTTCCAAAAAAAAGCCCAGGACCAGACGGTTTCAATGCAGAATTCTACCAGAACTTCCAAGAAGAGCTAATACCTATACTCCTTAAAATATTTCACAATATAGAAACAGAAGAGTCATTGCCAAATTCCTTTTATGAAGCTACAGTTACCCTGATACCAAAACCACACAAAGACCCAACCAAGAAAGAGAATTACAGGCCAATCTCACTCCTGAACATCGACGCAAAAATTCTCAATAAAATACTGGCAAACCAAATCTAAGAACACATTAAAAAAATTATCCATTATGATCAAGTAGGCTTCACCCCAGAGATGCAGGGCTTGTTCAACATACGCAAATCTATCAATGTTATCCATCATATAAATAAACTGAAAGAAAAAAGCATATGATCATTTCATTAGATGCTGAAAAAGCACTTGACAAAATTCAACATCCCTTTATGATAAAGGTCTTGGAGAGATTAGGGATACAAGGGTCATACCTAAATATAATAAAAGCTATTTACAGCAAGCCAAGAGCTATCATCAAATTAAATTAAATGGAGAGAAACTCAAAGCCATCCCACTAAAATCAGGAACACGACAAGGCTGCCCACTCTCTCCATACCTCTTCAATATAGTGCTTGAAGTTCTAGCAATAGCAATAAGACAACATAAGGGGATCAAGGGGATCAAGGGGATTCAAATTGGAAAGGAAGAAGTTAAACTTTCGTTATTTGCAGATGATATGATAGTATACATAAGCGAGCCCAAAAACTCTACCAAAGAACTCCTACAGCTGATAAACACCTTTAGTAATGTGGCAGGATACAAGATCAACTCCAAAAAACCAGTTGCCCTCCTATACACTAAGGATAAGGATGCAGAGAGGGAAATCAGAGAAGCATCACCTTTCACGATAGACACAAATAGCATAAAATATCTTGGGGTAACTCTGACCAAGGAAGTGAAAGATCTATTTGACAAGAACTTTAAGTCTTTGAAGAAAGAAATTGAAGAGGACACCAGAAAATGGAAGGACCTCCCTTGCTCTTGGATTGGGAGGATCAACATAGTAAAAATGGCAATTCTCCCAAAAGCAATCTATAGATTCAATGCAATCCCCATCAAAATCCCATCAAAATTCTTCACAGACCTTGAGAGGACAATAATCAACTTTATATGGAAAAACAAAAAACCCAGGATAGCCAAAACAATCTCTTTTTTTTTAAGATTTATTTATTTATTTTGCTTACAGTGTTCTGTCTGCATGTCTGCCTGCAGGCCAGAAGAGGGCACCAGATCTCATTACAGATGGTTGTGAGCCACCATGTGGTTGCTGGGAATTGAACTCAGGACCTCTGGAAGAACAATCAGTGCTCTTAACCTCCGAGCCATCTCTCCAGCCCCTAGCCAAAACAATCTTATACAATAAAAGAACGTCTGGAGGCATTACCATCCCTGATCTCAAACTCTATTACAGAGATACAGTATTGAAAACAGCTTGGTATTGGCATAAAAACAGAGAAGTCAACCAATGGAATCGAATAGAAGACCCGGATTTTAACCCACAAACCTATGAACACCTGATTTTCGATAAAGGAGCTAAAAGTATACAATGGAAGAAAGAGAGCATCTTCAACAAATGGTCCTGGCAGAACTGGTTATCAACCTGTAGAAGAATGAAAATAGATCCATATCTATCACCATGCACAAAACTCAAGTCCAAATGGATTAAAGACTTCAATATCAGTCCGAACACACTGAACCTGATAGAAGAGAAAGTGGGAAGTACTCTACAACATATGGGCACAGGAGACCACTTCCTACATATAACCCCAGCAGCACAGACATTAAGGGCAACATTGAATAAATGGGACTGCCTGAAACTGAGAAGCTTCCGTAAAGCAAAGGACACTGTCACTAAGACAAAAAGGCAACCCACTGACTGGGAGAAGATCTTCACCAACCACACAACAGACAAAGGTCTGATCTCCAAAATATATAAAGAATTCAAGAAACTAGACTTTAAAATGCTAATTAATCCAATTAAATAATGGGGCACTGAACTGGACAGAGAATTCTCAACAGAAGAAGTTCAAAGCCAGGCGGTGGTGGCGCACGCCTTTAATCCCAGCACTCGGGAGGCAGAGGCAGGCGGATCTCTGTGAGTTCGAGGCCAGCCTGGTCTACAAGATCTAGTTCCAGGACAGGCACCAACAACTACAGAGAAACCCTGTCTTAAAAAAATCCAAAAAAAAAAAAAAAAGTTCAAATGGCCAAAAGACACTTAAAGTCATGCTCAACCTCCTTAGCGATCAGGGAAATGCAAATCAAAACAACTTTGAGATACCATCTTACACCTGTCAGAATGGCTAGAATCAAAAACACCAATGATAGCCTTTGCTGGAGAGGATGTGGAGTAAGGGGTACACTTATCCATTGCTGGTGGGAATGCAAACTTGTGCAACCACTTTGGAAAGCAGTGTGGCGGTTTCTCAGGAAATTTGGGATCAATCTACCCCAGGACCCAGCAATACCACTTTTGGGAATATACCCAAGAGATGCCCTATCATACTACAAAAGTATTTGTTCAACTATGTTCATAACAGCATTATTTGTAATAGCCAGAACCTGGAAACAACCTAGATGCCCTTCAATGGAAAAATAGATGAAGAAAGTGTGGAATATATACATATTAGAGTACTACTCAGCGGTTAAAAACAATGACTTCTTGAATTTTGCATGCAAATGGATGGAAATAGAAAACACTATCCTGAGTGAGGTAACCCAGACCCAAAAAGATGAACATGGGATGTACTCACTCATAATTGGTTTTTAGCCATAAATAAAGGACATTGAGCCTATAATTTGCGATCTCAGAGAAGCTAAATAAGAAGGTGAACCCAAAGAAAAACATAAAGTTATCCTCCTGGATATTGGAAGTAGACAAGATTGCTGGGCAAAAAATGGGAACTGGGGGTTGGGGTGGGATAGGGGAAAGGGGAGATGGGGAGAGAAAAGTGAGAAGGGGAGAATGGGGAGAGCTTGGGGGAATGGGATGGTTGGGATAAAGGAAGGGTGGATATGAGAGCAGGGAAGCACATATCTTAACTAAGGGAGCCATTTTAGGGGTGGCAAGTCTTGACTTTAGAGGGGTTCCAAGGGGTCCAGAGAGATGTCCCCAGCTATGTCCTTGGGCAGCTGAGGAGAGCCTGAAATGGCCCGATCCTATAGCCATACTAATGAATATCTTGCATCTCACCATAGAACCTTCATCTGGCGATGGATGGAGATAGAGACAGAGACCCACATTGGAGCACTGGACTGAACTTCCAAGGTCCAAATGAGGAGCAGAAGGAGGGAGAAGATGAGCAAGGAAGTCAGGACCGTGAGGGGTGGACCCACCCACTGAGATGGCTGATCTATTGGGAGCTCACCAAGGCCAGCTGGACTGGGACTGAAAAAGCATGGGATAAAACCAGACTCTCTGAACATGGCAGACAATGAGGGCTGACTGAGAAGCCAAGGACAATGGCACTGGGTTTTGATCCTACTGCATGTACTGGCTTTGTGGGAGCCTAGCCTGTTTGGATGCTCACCTTCCTAGACCTGGATGGAGTGGGGAAGACCTTGGACTGCCCACAGGGCAGGGAACCCTGACTGCTCTTTGGACTGTAGACGGAGGGGGAGGGGAGTGGGGCATGGAGAGTGGGGGGAGGGGGAGGGAAAAGGGAGGCGGGGAGGAGGTGGAAATTTTTAATAAAAAAAATTTAAAAAATGGGAAAAAAAAGAATCACTCCTGTCTAAAGCTGCATTTTTGGTCAGTTTACATCCCATAGTCACGCCCTTAAAGTCTCCTTAGTTGACAGTTTCAACTTTCATGATCTTGCGGCCCACTTAAGAGTAAGGCTTTAAGAAATTATTATTAATATTAGTATGTATATATATATATGTAATATGTGGGCACACATGTATAACAGCATACATGTGTGGATGGGAGTACAACTTTGTAGAAAGGGTTCTCTCTTTTCAGTTTTTTTTTTTGAGATAGAGTTTCTCTGTAGCTTTGGAACCTGTCCTGGAAATTGCTCTGTTGACAAAGCTGGCCATGAACTCACAGAGATTCACCTGTTTCTGCTCCCCCAGTGCTTTGATTAAAGGCATGTGCCACCACCACCCAGATTCCACCTTTTTTTTTTTGGTTTTTCAAGACAGGGTTTCTCTGTGTAACAGAGATCTGGGTGCCTCTGCCTCCTGAGTCCTGGGATTATAGGTGTGC
This sequence comes from Microtus oregoni, assembly GCF_018167655.1. NCBI lineage: Eukaryota > Metazoa > Chordata > Mammalia > Rodentia > Cricetidae > Microtus > Microtus oregoni. The sequence continues at coordinate 553,424 of NW_024543954.1, read as the reverse complement.
ACCACTACCACCTGGCTTCTCTTTCTGCTTTTTGAAAAACAGTTTCTCTCTTTTTATTTCATGTGCATTGATGTTTTGTCTGCATCTATGTCTGTGTGAGGGTGTTGGAGCCCCTGGAAGGAACAGGAGTTACCGACAGTTGTGAGTTGCCATGTGGGTGCTGGGAATTGAACCCAGGTCCTCTGGAAGAGCAGCCAGTGCTCTTAACTACTAAGCCATCTATCTCTCCTCTTTCCACTTTTTTTTTTTTTTGGTTTCTCGAGACAGGGTTTCTCTGTGGTTTTGGAGCCTGTCCTGGAACTAACTCTTGTAGACCAGGCTGGTCTCGAACTCACAGAGATCCGCCTGCCTCTGCCTCCCGAGTGCTGGGATTAAAGGTGTGAGCCACCACCGCCCGGCTTCCTCTTTCCACTTTTGTGTGGGCGCCAGAAACCAATCAAATCACCAGGTTTTCAGGGCAAGCATCTTTACCTGCTAGCTATCTTGCCAGCCTCAGAACAAGGTTTTTACACATGAAACCTGGAAATGATGGTGGGGAACATGGAGGAAGCCTTACTCCATGGGCCCTTGGGTGCAGATGGATAAATAATGAAGGGCTGGATAAGTGGATAAATAATAAAGCCCTGGAAAGGATCAGGACTCTGGGGCTAACGCTGTGGGAAGAGGTAACCAGGACATACATGATTCTCAAGTGGATTAATGGTTGGGGCTGGTCAGGGAGGAGGAAAAGGTACAAAGAGTCAGCTCTGAAAAGCCTGAAAGGGAACAGGATGGAAGTTTTTGGGGTTTGGCCCAGGAAATGGGGAAGGGTAAATTAATGTGCTAAGGGTGTGGTGAGCTAAGTCTAAATATTGTCCTTTCTACTGTCTTCAAAGACATAACTACAGTAGGCAGCCTTCCTTTTTTTTTGTCAGTGAGACAAATTTAATAGCTATGCAAGAACAGGGTCTACAATTCTTTGTGGCCAGGACATTAGGAGAGCTGCTAGCACTTTCTAGAAGCCGACTGTCCTAGGACCTTTGGAGTTTAGGCTTGGCAGGAGGAGTAAACCAGATACTGCAGCCACACCCCTTTTCCAGTCCTGGGGCTACCATTAATACAGGACAGCAAAACAAAGCTTATCTAAAATCATCCCCAGTGGTAAAGTGTCTTCCTTCAAGGCTTTCTTTGAAGTACCAGGAACAGCACTTGCCACATCTCCACCCTCATTCAGCTCAATATAAAAGGTGAGGGAGAGAAATCCCACAAACAAGTGACCTATACAGAGAGGCAGTACTTGGGAGAGCAATAAGGCATAGCACATAAAGGTAGCCAGAAATAGTTAAATTATTTAAAAAATCAAGTTGGACATGATAAAGAAAAACAACAGGTGATCTGGAGAATTACTGAGCAAAAAGGAAGACTGAGAAGCTGAAAAGCCTAAATATGGCTCAGTGGTTAAGAACAGTTGCTGCTTTTGGTGGTTTGAATAAGCATGGGCCCAATAGGCTCATATGTCTGAATGCTTGGTCCTCAGTTGAAACTGTTTTGGAAAGAATTAGGAAGTATGGTCTTTTGGAGGAGATATGTTAAGGAGGGTGTGCAAGACCAAAGATTTAATTAAGCCTTAATTTTACAGGGATTCCGTTTTCCCTACAGGCTACCTGGTAAATAACTGAGCCTTGACCCTGGCTCCAGAAATGTGCTGCCATAGCAGAAATTTGAATAGATACCCTAAAAATGGCCAATTAAAATGATAGAGAGCAGGGCCATAAAATTTAATGAGGTCCAGATGTTCTTGGGAGGCATCCTGTCTTTGAAGATACCTTGTCAGTTATTAATGGCTCTTTGTTAGGTTTTTGTGCCCCAAAACTGACCAATGGGTTCAGAAACTACCTTATGTACTCCTCACCCAATCCTAAAATGACAGGACTCGGAACTCCCCTGACTATCCCCTTTAAAAGTTTGCCCCTTTCCCCCTTCCCCAAGTTCAGAGCTGTACTTTGCTCACCCACTGCGGGTGAGGGAAGTGGGTGTGGTGGAGGTATAGTCCAAACTTGAGCTCGAATATTATTAAAAAACCCTCATGTAATTTGCATCAGAAATCCAGCTCCGTAAATTCATTTGGGGATCAGAAACTTGGGCATAACAGGTGAGGGTGGGCTTTGAGTTTCAAAAGCCCACCATGACAGGTTTAATTTCTCTGGCTATCTGCCTCCAATTTGTGGGTAAGGTGTAAGTTCTCAGCTACTGTTTCGTGCCATGCCTGCTTGTCTGATTCCATGTTCTCCATCATGATGGTCATGGACTCATCTTCTGAAACTATAAGCAAGCCCCCAATTAAATGCTTTCTTTTATAAGTTGCCTTGATCAAGGTGTTTCTTCATAGCAATACAACAGTGACTAAGACATTGCTCTTACAGAAGACCTACGTTTGGAGCTTATAACTGTCTGTAACTCCAGTTCTAGGGGGATCTGATGCCCTCTTCTAGCACCAGGCATGCACTCGGTACACAAACATACATGGAGGCAAAACACACATATACATAAAATTAAAAAAATATTTAAAAAAGAAAACCATACATATTTGAAGAAAATACAAGTTTGATACAGGAAAAGCAGAATTCCATACCTAAACATAGTTCACTAAAGCTGAGGAATACAAAAGAGAAAGAAAATGATAAAGGTATCTATAGAGAAAATGCATGGTATTTATAATTAAACTCACAAAGAAAATTTAATAGCTATGCAAGAAGGGAGAAGACAATGAAATTTTGTCAAATGACTGGAATAAATTAACTTTCCACTAATTTTTTTTTATTTATTTATTATGTGTACAATATTCTGTCTGTGTGTCTGCCTGCAGGCCAGAAGAGGGCATACAGATCACATTTCAGATGGTTGTGAGCCACCATGTGGTTGCTGGTAATTGAACTCAGGACCTTTGGAAGAGCAGGCAATGCTCTTAACCACTGAGCCATCTTTCCAGCCCTCCACTAAATTTTTATGCTTAACCTAACTAGTTCAGGAATAAGAGTAAAAGATAAAAAGAGTGAAAGGTATTTTCAGAGAAGCTAAGTGAAAAAGACCCCATGAAGCTGGGCGGTGGTGGCACACACCCTTAATCCCAGCATTCAGGAGGCAGAGGTAGGCAGATCTCTGAGTTTGAGGCCAGCTTGGTCTACAGAGCTAGTTCCAGGACAGCCAGGGCTCGAAAAATAAAAAACAAAAACAAAAGTAAAGATGATACCCATTTCTTTCTCTTTTGTATTCCTCAGCTTTAGTGAACTATGTTTAGGTATGGAATTCTGCTTTTCCTGTATCAAACTTGTATTTTCTTCAAATATGTATGGTTTTCTTTTTTAAATATTTTTTTAATTTTATGTATATGTGTGTTTTGCCTCCATGTATGTTTGTGTACCAAGTGCATGCCTGGTGCCTGCAGAAGCCAGAAGAGGACATCAGATCCCCTTACTGAAAGAATATTTTAGTATAGCCAGGCTAAGTGTAATCCCAGCACAGGGGAGGCTGAGACAGGAGGATGGCCAAGTTCAAGGGTCATCTGGGCTATAAAGAGAGACTCATTTCAAATCAAAACAAACCACAAAAAGAATGAGTGAACTTCTGAAAATGTCTATTGGGAGGGATGACTGAAGGAAGCCATAACAGAGAATGAAAGCACATGATAGTCAGGTGTTCTGGTACTCACTAGTAATCCCCAGAACTCAGGAAATGGGTAGGAGGATCAACAATTCACAGTCATACTCAGTTACATACCGAGTTCAAGGTTATGCTGAGCTATAAGAGACCTCTCAAAAATCAAAACACATAAACAAAACAAAAAGAAAAATAACCAGCCGGGCGGTGGTGGCGCACGCCTTTAATCCCAGCACGCGGGAGGCAGAGGCAGGCGGATCTCTGTGAGTTCGAGACCAGCCTGGTCTACAAGAGCTAGTTCCAGGACAGGCTCCAAAACCACAGAGAAACCCTGTCTCGAAAAACCAAAAAAAAAAAAAAAATAACCCACAAAACTAAAATTAAGGCTGGGTTGTACTAACAGGTGTCATGGGGGTTGCTTCTCCAGGTAAACTAGTCTAAGGCTTAGGAGGAAGAGAGCTATTAATTAATCTAAGGAGGTTTTCAAGAATGTATGTTCACCTTTTCAAGGGCAATCTCTGAAAGGTGAATGAATAAACTGCAAACCAGTAAAGGAACAAACAGAAATAAAGACAACCTGACCACCACCAAAATGACAGGCAGGGCAGGCTTCCTACTCTGTACAAAGGCATCTGTCTACCCTTGGCATTTGTGAGAACCATTTGTTGGAAATAACAAAGGCTGGGTCATGAAAGGGCTTACCCAAGCCACCCTATACTTATCTCCAATTAAAACTGAGGACAGGTGGGTAAAGGGTATGCACAGGTGGAAATGTGGAGTTCCTAAGTTGTGGTCCTGTGCTAGGCTTCTGGGCACCAAGGACCATGAGATGTATACTTGGCAGCTAAGAGCTCAGAGGAATGCTTGACTTTTGATCATCTCAAAGCCAGTAGGCTCAGTGCACCCACACAGAAGGGGAAAGTGGGCTGGCTGAGCTCTGGGCCCTAGTCTCTGAATCCTTGGCTCTTACCTGACTCTGCATAGCCAGTTGCTGTAATGATGGGGACAGCTACCATTAGCAGGCCGGATGCACTCCATACATATTTCATGAGGAACTGTTCCAGCATGACATACCATAGGCGTTCCAGCAGGATGAGGTTGATCTGTGAAGCCAGGTCTTGATAGGAGTGCTGCAGTAGTGCCAGCTCCACCTGCAAGGACAATAGATATCCAAAAGTCATGGAACAACTCCTTGGGGGTGATAGTGAGTCCTCAAGTACAGCCCACATACATACCATGCTGTTTGATGGCCACAACGCCAAGGGATTAGGGACTATACTTGTAGTAGGGCCAAGTCTCAAATAGGGGTGATGGTAAGGGACTGCCTGATATTATGGGGCAGCTCCTGTCCTCTTTCAATTACTGCTGTGGTTGGATCTTTCACCACTCCCTCTCTGTACCCTGCCTGGGCAGATCCAGGCCCCTGAGGGCAGCTTCCTTTCATCTGCTGACCCCATTTATTTGGGCTCCCTCCTAATGTCTCCCTACTCCAGAAATCATGAGCAAGTTTTTCTACCTTGAACTAAGCAAAGGCCAGCATGGGAGAGCAAATGATAAAGTTATTAATTTTATAAAATTCAGTCAATGGTCTTAGTCTACTCAGGCTCCCTTTCCTTCCTTCCTTCCTTCCTTCCTTCCTTCCTTCCTTCCTTCCTTCCTTCCTTCCTTCCTTCCTTCCTTCCTTCCTTTCATTGTTTGAGACAGGGTTTCTCTGTGAAACAGTTCTAACTATCTTGGAACTAGCTCTTGTAGATCAGGCTGACCTCAAACTCACAGAGATCCGCCTGCCTCTGCCTCCCAAGTGCTGGGATTAAAGGCATGCACCACCACCGCCCAGCTCCTGCTACTTTCCTAGGACTCTTTGCTGTGAGAAAATTACACTGAATTTTCCCACTAAAACAAGGTGAATATATGCTCAAATCTGGTGGTAGTTGAAGTCAGACAGACCTCAGAGAAGTCTAGAAGTATTGGGAAGTATTCATGGCAAGGTGACTGTGGTGTCTTAAATTTCTGAGGCAGAGAATAGAATTGAAAAGATTGAGGAATTTCAGCCGGGTGGTGGTGGCGCACGCCTTTAATCCCAGCACTTGGGAGGCAGAGGCAGGCGGATCTCTGTGAGTTCGAGACCAGCCTGGTCTACAAGAGCTAGTGCCAGGACAGGCTCCAAAACCACAGAGAAACCCTGTCTCGATAAAAGCAAAAAAAAAAAAAAAAAATTCTCTGCCTCCCACCGCACGCCCAGCAGGGCACTGGTTGTCCAATGTTTTCACTTCTTTCTCTATTTTACTGACACATACTTCATAGTGTATATTCTCACGTCTATTGTTGTACACAGAAACAAAGAGACCATGTGCCCCGCCTAAACTCATATTGCCTGGAGGTGGCAAGCAGTGTAGGAATGTGGACTGAATGGGTTGGGCTGTTAAGAAAACCAGATTTTTTCTTTTTTTTTTTTTTTTTTAGTTTTTCGAGACAGGGTTTCTCTGTGGCTTTGGAGCCTGTCCTGGAACTAGCTCTGTAGACCAGGCTGGTCTCGAACTCACAGAGATCCGCCTGTCTCTGTCTCCCGAGTGCCGGGATTAAAGGTGTGCGCCACCACCGCCCAGCCGAGAACCAGATTTTCCTTTTGTTTTGAGGTATGGTAGATGGAATTTAGGACCTTGGCCATTCTAGCTTTGGGCATGCTAGCTAGGTGAACCTCTACCACTGAGCTATATTCCCAGGCCTAGAGAACCAGACTTCTGGTTTTTTTTTTTTTTTTTTTGGTTTTTCGAGACAGGGTTTCTCTGTGGCTTTGGAGCCTGTCCTGGGACTAGCTCTGTAGACCAGGCTGGTCTCGAACTCACAGAGATCCGCCTGCCTCTGCCTCCCGAGTGCTGGGATTAAAGGCGTGCGCCACCATCGCCCGGTTTTTTTCTTTTGTGACTGGGTTTCATTATTATTATTATTATTATTATTATTTTTATTTTGGTTTTTCGAGACAGGGTTTCTCTGTAGCTTTGGTGCCTGTCCTGGAACTAGCTCTTGTAGACCAGGCAGGCCTCGAACTCACAGAGATCCACCTGCCTCTGCCTCCCGAGTGCTGGGATTAAAGGCGTGCGCCACCACCGCCCAGCTGGGTTTCATTATATAGCTCTGGTTGGTCTGGAATTCTTTATGTAGACCAGAGCCAACTTCAAATTTGTGGCAATCTTCCTGTCTCTGCTTTCCAAGTGCTGGGATTACAGGTATGTACCACCATGCCTGTCTTTTTTGTTATTTTTTTTTTTTTTTTATTTTTTTTTAAATATTTATTTATTGTGTATACAATATTCTGTCTATGTGTATGCCTGCAGGCCAGAAGAGGGCACCAGACCTAATTACAGATGGTTGTGAGCCACCATGTGGTTGCTGGGAACTGAACTCAGGACCTTTGGAAGAGCAGGCAATGCTCTTACCCTCTGAGCCATCTCTCCAGACCTTTTTTGTTATTTTTGAGACAGCCTCACTATGTGCCCAGAAACTCACTATGTAGTCCATGAACTCAGTCAGAGTCATCCTCCTGCCTCAGCCTGATAACCAGATTCTTATAAATTTAGAAGCTGATTTAAGATTTACTTTGTTTTTTCAAGCAGGAGGTTGTATACATGTGTATGTAACATGCATATGTACTATCTGAAATTCTAGCAAGAATATAATACCTTGTTGTTTGCCTGCCAGCCAGCCAGCCAGTTAATTCCCTTCTGTAATAAATTGATGACTTGAATCTAGGCCCCTATCTACAGTACATTAGTCAGTGGGACTACTAGAGTGGGACATGTGCCTGTACCAAGGCACTCAATCTACCATCATTTCATATAGTTTAAACAAACAGACTAAGGGTGTCCCAGCAAGTGAACTCTATTGTTGAATGTGCTATTTTCTGAAGCAGGAACAGAGGAAGTCTTTCTAAATACCATGCTCTTTCTTTTGCACTTGCACGTTCTGCCTAGGCCTGCTCATATAGCCCAGTTTTCCTCAAACCCAGCCTCTCATTCCTGAAGTGAGTAAACCACCTTGAAGCACCCTGGTAATCTAGGTTTGTGCCTTAAACTGGGAGCACTGTCAGCTAAGACTGATGGTGTAGCTATGGGTATTGTGCCAAGTGCCTCACCCAAGGCCTGGCTGCTTGCCAAGACCCCTGCAGCCCAGTATTCTGGAGAAGAGAATGAGAGAGGGGTTATAGTGAGGGTGAGACACTTTTTCTTCTAATCTGAAACTTGACCTGGACCAGAGATGCCTCTTTTTGCAGACCGTAGAGACAAATCCTTTACAAAAGTCAAGGACAAGCCTGAGTCTCTACAAGTTGTGCAGCCAACCTGACAAGGTCCTGGGGCAAGTGGCTACCTGACCCAGGAAACACAGAGACCTTCATGAAATAGGTGCTTGTGTCCCTCCCCCGCCCCCAGCACTAGAGAACCGAAACTAGTTGCCAGAATAAGGCCCCAGGCAGCTGCAACCACAGGCATAAGGAAGGGGAGGGGCTGCCACAGAATGAAGCTTGCACTGGCCTCAAGTTGCCTTTCCCGGTGTCTGAGGGCTCTCCTGGCCACAGCCCAGCTCACAGAGTGGCTGGAATCTGTGCGGAAGGGCGGCTACAATGGCAGTAGTGGTGGGGGAGCTTGTCAGGCCTAGCGTGCAGTGGCTGAAGCTAGGCCAGGCATCCCTATCCCTGGGAGGGAGAAGGGGAGGGAGGGAGGAGGGCAGGTTGCTTGCCAAGCCTGTCAGTCACTAGCCAGGCATGCCTGGGGCTCTGACAGCCTTGACCCTGAGCACCAACACCACTGCAGCTGCTGTGCTGAGCTCTGATTGTTAACCTCTGCTTGGGCTGAGTCATGCCCATAATACCAGCCAGCCCAGCCAGCTAGCTCCATTGGACGCTGGCCTTCAAAGGGCTTACAGATGTAAGAGACTTTAGGCTGTGTCCTACCAATCCTGCTCCCAGATGGTAGGAGTCTAATTTCTCCCAGTTGGTTACAGGAATGGTTGACTGCAATATTGGAGTGAGCTGAACCAGTAGCATCTCAAACCACTAGAATACAAAGCTTCAAGTCCAAGACAATTTCACCAAGGAAGCAGAAGTAGCCTAGAGGTTTCAGGCAGCCAGCACGGGGAAGTTCCCACCCAGTGGTGCCATTTCTCCATTTCTGCACCTTAAGACTACAGCCATCCAAGGTCTACCCCAAATTTGTCCCAGTGCTTATTTACAGCTTTAACATCAGCCTGAGAAGGCCTTAGGCTTTCCCTATGGCTTATAGCTGGCTGCCAAGGGTCTCCCAGCCACCTCCTCTCCTATATAAGCAGCATTTCAATCTGCCCCACCTCATGGCCCCCATAGAAGGCAATTTCCTCTGAGTTGGCCACCACTCGAGAGTGCATGTAGCGCAGTTCACCCTTCCGCCTTGCTTCCTCTGCCACCAGCTCTCCAAACTTGGGAGAAAAGGCTCGAAGCACGTTGGCTGTTAAGAACACCACCAGGCCAGCGATGGCTGAGGGCCAGGCTGTGCCAGCTCCTCTGGAGCGGGCAGCTCGAAGTAGAGTGTAGGAGGTCACGGCCACGTCCAGTAGTGGCTTGGTCAAGTTGGAATAGAGGTGGGCTATAGAGGCAGCAAAGGCTACCACATCCTCTGTCAGAGACTGGTCAGGGTTTCGAAGCCGTCCATCCATGTTGCTTACTCGGTAGTAAGTCTGCTGGGAGAAGTAGAGTCTATAGGCATGAGCAACTAGTCGGCTTCGGAAAGACAGAGCCAGCTGGCCCTCTAGGTAGCGGATGGCACTGTTGATGAAAGTGGCAGGAAGGGCGATGAGGAGCCACTGCAGCAGCTGCCAGCTAAAGGCCTGTGGGTCCTTACGAACAATGCAGCGGGCCAGTCTGCCGTCCAGGCGGGCCACATACACAGACAGGAAAGTTCGGCTTACCAGGGCAGTAGAATGCAGGGCCAGCAACCCTGTTTCCCGGCATAAGACTCGGGGGAACAGCAGCCTCAGGAGCACCAGGAGCCGCTGCAGGAATACCCGGTTCATGCCAGCCTTGGCTGCTGTGGCCCCAGAGGCCTCTTGCGTGGGCTCTCCAGCTGGCACCTGAGGGCCCCTGGCAGGAGTCAGACACTGCCGTACTAGAGGGTAGATTTTGTGGACTCCATAGGCTGTGAGTGCCAGAACCACAGCTGTGCGCTTCAGCGTGGTCACCCTCGAGGACCGTGGAGTGGAAAGCACCGGCATGTCACCTGGACTGGTGGGCAGGCTGAGGGCTGGTACCACTTACTGCCCAAGGCTGCAGTTCGGGCAGATGCTGAAGGGCTGTTGCTCTGATCCAGGGCTCGTCGTCTAGGCAACTGGATACCCTGAGACTTTAGGCCCCTGGGGTGGTGCTGGGGCCCCTGGATGTTGGCTTAGGATCCTCCAGGGTCGTGGCCTCTTCAGGCAGCCCAGGTGGAGGAAACAGGCTTCCCTCTCTAGATAATTCCTTAGCCCCTGAGGTCAGCTTCGAGAGATCTTAAGCAAAGAGGCTGTCTCTTCCCCTCTACCTCCTCTAACTGCTTCTCCTCCCACCGCCTTGTGACACCCCTCCCTGGGGCAACAGGCGGGTTCGTCCTCTGGGCAGCCGGGCTGAAGCTACAGTGACTTTGCCAAGGCCCAGAATTCCCACCCACCTTCCCCCAGGGGGAATGGGGCGGAGTTGGGGCAGGAGGCGGAGTTGGGGCAAGGGGCACCCCACCCGGTACTCGCTCAACGGCTGGGCCCCACCCCCTCTCTGACCACTGAGACAAGGGATGACCGCGTAGGCTAGAGAAGCGGCCCTAGCCTTCCCGCCAAGGCTCCTCCGAGCACCACCCTTGCGTATCCAAAGAGTCAGAGACGCGAGCGGCAGCCAGCCGACACCTCCTCCGAAAACCTAGACAACAGCCCGCGGTCTGGGGGCGGAGCGGGAAACGGCAGCGGGCGGAGCCTTTGGGGCCTCACAAGAGCTTGTAGGCGGGGCCCGATGCGCGTTTCCGGTTTCCGGTTGCGGGCTAAGGGGCGGGCCGGAGCGGTGGTGAGAGTTTGGTAGTGGCGGTAGGGTGTACGCCTTGTCTGAAACTCGGTAAGCTGAGTCCGCGGGTGTGGCTGCCTCTCGGATCGCCGAGGTTACCCCAGTCCCTTCATGAGGGCAGGAACTGTGTGTCTCAGAAAGACTGGGAATTCTGTAAAATCTCTGGATCCGGGCTGACTTAGGAGTCTAGGGCAGGGTCCAGTAGAGGGATGTTGGGGTGGCAGGTGGAGCGGAGCTCGAGGGCGGGGGTCAGTGATGAAACCCAATCCGAGAGAGCTGCCCAGGTAGGCCACCTGGCGCGATGGACTTGGGTGGCATTGTGGCGTTCTAAGGCTGTTGGTTCCCTTTGGCTTCGGGCGAGACTTTCTGGTTCTGGAACTTTCTCTGGGTAAGGCTTTGAGGTGTTCTGTAGAGACCTGTATTTGTTTTTGGCCTGGATTTCTGTCCTCTAGGAGTCGCTCTTGTGTGTGGGCATTTTAAGGGCACATTAATGCTTCACATTTCATGCATCCGCAGGAGCAGACGGAAGGCCTGTTTAGTTTCCGAAAAGCAGCCTCAGAGGGAGGCTCCTGGGTTATCTGACCCTCCCGGGTGTTGCTGTGGGAGGTTGGAATGGGCCTCCTTGCTTGCGCTAGGGCCGAGGCAGTTGTGTTTGCAGAAGGTGCACATATGAACATTGCAGTCCCAGGCCCACTGAAGGAGCGACTGAAAGACTTGTAGCTCCTCTAGCAAAGGCTTCTGATCTGGGAAGGGAGCCTGATGGGTGCCCTTGTTCATGTACTATTCTTATGAGAAACTTTTTCTTTTTTTTTTGTTAAACAGGTCTAAGGAGTCCGTTGGACTCCCCCCTCCCCTGAAAGGAATCATCAACAAAGGTACATTGTCTTGGTAACACAGACATGCTGGAGGGCCATAAGTAACTATTCCAGTCAAGGGAAGTTCGTTGCCTGGCTAGCATTGGAGGGGCTCTCGCAGGCCCAAGCATGGCAAACATGGCTCTGGCAGGTCTTTTCCCTCTCCCATTCCCTCTTCCTTGCTAAAAACTGTTAGATTACATTCCTAAAGTTAGCCACCAAGGTCTGTTCCCTTATTTGGCTACTACCTCTTCCTGAGGCTGATACCAAGATCCAGCTATCAAAGTATTGAAGTTCAACAATCAAAAGCCCCCTTTTGAAGTGCCATAATTATCATGTCCATTCAGAATTAACTCATCCTAACACGGGGTTTCCTTTTCCCTTTTACTGCCATTTAACTATGGGCCATGTCTGTCTCTCTATACAGAGGCAGTCTTTTGTCCCAGAGAGACAAATACCTCTTCCCCTTCTCCCTAGATCTCCAACTCCTGTCCTTTGTCTCTCTGGGGCCAAATAAATCTATGTGCTGAGAACATGGTCTTGGGGTATCTTGGGCTAACTTTGCAGTCCCATTGAAGCATCATTGGCCAAGTATTCCTATTGAGTTTCAGCCAGGGCTGCACAAGCTCTGAAGCAGAGTGCCAGAGTCTGTTGTGAAGAGTAGCAGCCCCAGCCTCTCCAAGGTCCTTGAACTAGATGTCAGTGACTGCCCAGCTCAAGTGGTTTCTCCTGTTCCCTCTGCCCTACCAGGAGACAAACGCCCATCTCTCTGTTGGAAACCTTTAAGTCACAGGATGAGTCTACAGTGGACTGCAGTTGCCACCTTCCTCTACGCAGAGGTCTTTGCTGTGTTGCTTCTCTGTATTCCCTTCATTTCCCCCAAAAGGTATGGCTAGTAGAGCAACAAGACAAGCATTATGGGGAAGGTGCCTGTCTAACCCTGAACCTTAGAGTTTCTGTGTGTAGAGTTGGTGGACCCTGAAATTGGGGCTAAATGGAAACAAGTAAAATCTGTCTTAGATAAGGGTGACAGGAGGTTTGTTGGTTTGTTTGTTTTTAAATCACCAATCGTGCACACTGTTTTGCCTTGTTACTTCTTCAGTTCCTTTTCTGTGCACCCTGCCTTCTGGTCTTTGTAAAGGAAGATCTATCTTCAGTTTTGTGGCTGATATTCTCTTGCCTACCCTTAGGCCTCAGGGCTGTGAGGATGGCTGTGTGGAAATCAGAATACTTGCACCACAGGCTTTCATTGTTGATTTGGTGACTTTTGTCCTCCTAACTAGCTCTTACTGGCAATACTTAGTAGGCTCATGCGCATTACTCAGCCTATGAAGGATGAAGCCCTATTCTCTTTTAACAAACAAGATTTGCTAAAAGTGATTTAGTTACTAATTTTTAAATTAATACATCAACACATTATCCTTATTTAAATTAATATGTTATAAAATCACCACAGTTAATAATACCTAAGGACTATTCTTGCCAAAACTCATATTGGCATCCACCTTACAGGAAATATAGAGATCAAAACACTGGCAGGACTGTAGTCTTGGATGTTTTCTAGGACAACTAATTTGGTTCCACCACTCAGGAGGTGAAAGCAGGATCAGGAGTTCAAGGCCTATTTTGGCTACTTACCAAATTTGAGGCTAGCCATGAGACCCTCCTATCTGAAAATGATAAGGACTGGGGAGATAGCTTGTCAATAAAGTACTTACTGCACAAATATAAGGATCTGAGCTTGATCCCCATCACCCAGGTGACGCACTCCTGTAATATAGTTCTTTAGAGGCAAAAACCAGGAGGATCCTAATCAGTCTAGCCAAATCAGTAAGCTCTGGGTTCAGTGAGACATTTGCAAAAAAGAAAATAAAGTAGAGAATGATTAGAGAAGATACACACCTAAGGCCCCCCACTCATGCACAGCACCAAAACACACGTGTATCCACATACAGATACAAACACATAGAAAAAAGTGAAAAAAGGAGAAGGAAGGAGGAACTGATTAAGACCAACTTAAAACACAAATTGCAAATTCAGAACCATGCCATGTCATGTTTCTAGCAAACTAACTGTTCATTTTTAAATCTGCATTTGATGACAAGGGTGGTTTGCTGACAGGGTCTCAGTATGTAGGCTTGGGACTTGCAGTGTAGATCAGGCTGGCCCCAAACTCACAGAGATCTACCTGCCTCTGCCTCCCAAGTGCTGGGATTAAAGGTGTGTGCCACCATGATCAGCCTGACTTGCTAATTTTTTTAGTACTATGGAACTCCTTCTGAAGGCTTTTTAGAGCCATGTCTTGAATGTTTGTTCATGGAAATGATGGAGTGTTTGTGTTCCTTTTTATAACCTAGAGTGTTAGGTGTCTACACATAAAAAGATTGTCACATATTAGAAAGACAGAAGGAACCAGGCATAGTGGCACACTTCTTTAATTCCAGCACAGGAAGTCAGAGGCAGGTGGATCTCTGAGTTCAAGGACAGTCTGGTCTACCTAGTAAGTTCTCGGACAGCCAGAGACCTATTTAGTAAGATCCTGCCACAGGAAAAAAAAAGATGAAAGAAAGACAAAAGGAATAACTATGTTTGTGGCAAACACTCAACTACTACAAGGGAAAGTACAATGAAAACTAAGTTTCCCTTACTAGAGACTGCCAGTATTTTAAGACTGATTTCCAGCCAGGCAGTGGTGGTGCATGCCTTTAATCCCAACATTCGGGAGGCAAAGGCAGGCGGATCTCTGTGAGTTTGATGCCAGCCTGGCATACAGAGCTAGTTTCAGGACAGCTAAAGCTGTTACACAGAGAAACCCAGTCTCAAAAAACTAAAAACAAAAAAAAAAAGAGTTTTTTTGCAGGTGGACAAACATCATTTATTTTTTTATTCATTCCTCTCTCTCATGTGCATTGGCGTTTTGCCTGCATGTATGTCTGTGTGAACATGTCGGACCCCTGTAATTGGAGTTATAGACAGTTGGGAGAGCTGCCACGTGGGTGCTTGGCATTAAACTTGGGTTCTCTGAAGAGCAGCCAGTGCTCTTTACTCTGAACCATTTCTCCATCCCTGACAAACATCTTTTTATTAAGTACTCTTGAACTTAATAAATAGGGGAAACATATAAGCAACTGAGACTGATTTTTGTACAGGTCCCTTGGCCATTGGAGAAGAGCACCAAACTGTCTTTACATTTTACTCAGGGTTTGTATTGTGAAGGTGCATCTTCTTTAGTGTCTGTCTTCATCTCCTTCACAGATGGCAGAAGATTTTCAAATCCCGGCTGGTCGAGCTGGTAGTGACCTATGGCAACACCTTCTTTGTGGTTCTCATCATCATCCTTGTGCTGTTGGTCATTGGTGAGTGAGTTGCAGCAGGGGTTGCTCCATGACCAGGTCCTGTGTCATAGCTTCTAAAGCCCCATGTCATCTTGGATGGATAGAAAACAAGTTTTACCTTCTCAGAGACAAATTAATCATTTATCTGCAAAGGAGGTGCTATTAGCAGGGCCTTCATTTTAAGAGGTTCCCATAGCAGTCCATATGGACTTACATTTAGTGGCTTTTATATACTCTTATGACCACCTGTATTTCCAGGGTACCCTAGTTATTTTAGAACTGATGCAGAGAGAACTAACTGGCCTGTGACATTGGTCCAGATAGTGCTGCTTTTCAGTCATGGAGACAGCAGTGTGGTCTTCTCCATTGAAGCCTGACATCATCTTTTAAAAATTACTCTGTCTTTTAGTTTTTATTTGTTTATTTATCACTGTTACTATTTTTTGTTGTTTAAGATAGAGTCTCTCCACCCAGGCAGAGGCAGGTGAATCTCAATGAGTTCAAGGCTAGCCTGGTCTACAGAGTGAGTTCCAGGACAGCCAGAGATACACAGAGAAACCTTGTCTTAAACACCACCCCCTCCCAAGACAGTTTCTCTATGTGGCCTGGACTGTCTTGGCTCTGTAGACCAGGTTGGCCTCAAAATCAGAGATCTGTCTGTCTATGCCCTCTGAGTGCTGAGATTAAAGAGATGTGTGCCTGGCTGCTGTTTGTTTGTTGTTTTCTCATCTTAAAAAGAGATGTGACGGGGTTGGATAGATGGCTCAGCAGTTAAAAGCAATGGCTGCTCTTCCAGAGGACCTGGGCTCAGTTCCCAAAAACCACATGGCAGCTCACAACTGTCTGTAACTCTAGTTTCAGAGGATCTGACACCCTCACACAGACATACATGGAAGCAAAAGACCAATACAAATAAAAAAGCAAATCTCTGAAAAAAAGAAAACAAAGATATGAGTTAGTTTTTGTTTCTTTTATTTGAGATAGGGCCTTATCCTGTAATCTAGGCTGGCATTAAACATCTGGCTTAGTCTCTCAAGTGCTGGAGTTACATGTATATACCAGCATGGCTGGTGAAGCAGGGCTTCCAAGTACAAGACCAGAGCAATTAAACAGCCTAGCTGGAAATGGGGTTCTGTTTTCTCCTATAGTGTGAGGTAGAAAACTAAGTGACAGCATGTCTTAGAGACAGAGCTGAGACCTCTCTGTATATGCATAGGTATAAAGTCTTTCCAGGTAATACAGTTGTATAGTATTGTAAACTTCAGCATTAGCATGCATTATCCACAAGACTTTGAAAGATAAATGGTATCAGAGGGCAGGCTTAGGTCTGTGGCCATGATAGGTGTTATCAAGATGGAAGTGGAGACAAGCAAGGTGGTGCTTGCCTTTAATCCTAGCACTCAAGAGGTAGGTGTAGGTGAATTTCTGTTTGAGGCCAGTCTAGTCTTACATAGAAACTTCTAGGATTGCCAGGGCTACATAGAAAGACCCTTATTTCAAAAAACCAAAAAGATGGAAGAGGAACATTTTACAGTGAGGTGGTAGTGAGCCCATTTGGAGACAGGGAGCCAATTAAGCTGTTGTCTGACTGTTGAATGATTGTTGATTTGCTATAGTGAGCTATCAGTATGTTCCCTTGCTTGAACGCTAGTCTCTTTACTCTGCTGTGAAACATCAAGTCCTGTTTCAGAGATCTGATGCCCACATAGGCATGGAATATTTTCCTCAAGTTCCAGCAAAAATGCTGCAGGGTAGAGTTTGAGTTAGTGTTATGCACAACTCCATCCACTAGTTGCAGTATTGGGCATTTTCCCTTAATGTTTAGGGTTTGATGGGATTTGTTCAGGTGGGACTTCCTGTGAACAGGCCAAATATGTCTATAGATTCCCAGGCACAGCTATTGAAATGCTTTTAGCAAGACTCTAAGAGGTGGCTTTTTCCACTTAGGGTCTGAGCAGTTTCTGGGATAGGAGCCAATAGGGAGTATGCAGGTCTTGCTTAGAGTTGAACTTCATGAAATGCCAAGCAGTAATAGTATAGTAGTACTTTTTCATCATGACTGCCAGCCCACAAATAATGAGACTTATTTATTATTAATTTTGATTTTATCTTAGGCTTGTCTCTAACTAGTTCTTACAGTGTAAATTAACCCTATTTTTAAATCTCTGTTCTTTTATGTGATTCTTTAGCTCATCTCCATATTGCCCACCCTGCTTCCTTTGCATCTGGCTGGCTCCTCTTTTCTTCCCAGAGTTCTCTCTCTGCCTGGAAGTCCCTTCTATAATCTTCTTCTAGCTCTTGGTCGTTCAGCTTTTTATTACACCATTCACTGCAATACATCTTCACACAGTATACAAATATCCCACAATATTTCCCTCTTTTTGTCTAAATAAAAAGGAAGGATTTTAACTCTAACATAGTAAAATTATAAGAACAATTGCTATGTAAGAATTAGATTCACAGTGTGCAGTCCATTTGTATTTGGCATATACGGAGAAAATATCTATTCTATCTTAGTGAGTCCAAAGTTTTTTACCTAAACCACTTTCTTTTATAACTTATTACCATCGTAAAAATATCTTTGTAGACCTTAAAACATTTTCTTGATAAACAACTTAAGCTTTTATGTCTCCCAACCTTATAAACTTGACATCTTTTTTGTTTTGTTTTGTTTTTTCTAAACAGGGCTTCCCAGTAGATAAGGAGCTACAGGTTCGCCTTTAACTCAGAATCTATGTGCTGTCCTGAGGCTCATCGTTTCTCCTCTATCCTGTTTTGTATGTCTGACTCATTCTTTGTCTGTCTGGCAGCTCTTCTGACTCTACCCTTCCTCCTCCCATCAATCTCAGTTTGGCTTTCCCCGCCTAACTTTATCCTCTTTGTCTATTGATCAGTCAGCTTGTTTACTAATCCAGTCATAGTGATATATATGCTGTGGGATACTGGGCAGTCGCAATAGAAAAGCTCCACTTCCATTTACAGATATATACACAGTGCACAAAAGGATTCCACATCATTTCCCCCTTTTGCCTAATTAAACAGGAAGGTTTTTCTTTCTTTTTTTTTTTTTCTTTTTTGGTTTTCGAGACATGGTTTCTGTGTAACAGCCCTGACTGTCCTGGAACTCACTTTGTAGACTAGGCTGGCCTTGAATTCAGTGAGATCCATCTCTCACGTGCTGAGATTAAAGGCATGTGCCACCACCACTCAACCAAAAAGAAAGATTTTAACTTTAACATGGTAAAATTATATACAACAGAAACAGTTATCAAGTAAGATTATAGTTATAATATCCCATCTATTTGTATTTGGCAAAATTAGAGAACTCTATTATCTATCTTATCTTGGTATGTCTGAAGTTTTATGCCTAATTTGCTTTCTATCATAATTAAGGAAAACTATAAGTTTAGCTATATAGTCTTCAACTCCATCAAAGACCCACAAGAATGAAAATGCTACCTAATGTCAGACATCAGGCTGTCTGGAGAGTCACCCAAAGGTCCTCTGTAATGTTGGGGCATCCACTTCTGACCTACAGACCTAGCATAGATGACAGACTTTCTGTGAAACAGGGAATTCTGAAGGACTGCCCTACCTTGTCTTGGCAAAGTTCACCAGTCGCCTTTCTTATATCCTGCTGGTCCAGTTTGGACAGTAACTGTCAGCAACTGAGGCAAGGGCAGTTTCCTTGCCCACATGGCTAGCTTTTGCCATAAAGAAAACAAGCTGCATACAGTTTCTTTGATGCCCATCATCTTCTCTGACGTAAATTGGTGCTTGCCAGAAGCATATGTGTCTCACTGTTATGAAAATTTTTCGGTTATTAGACATATTAAATTCCATATTATGTAGGCCTTTGAAGTATTTGAGACTATCTATCTATATCTGTGTATGACCTTGGAAAACATACCTAACATGACTATAAGTTTGACTATTGTAGATGACTACTAATCTGTATTTCTTAATTATACAGTGCAGTTTTAAATGAGCTGCATAAGCAAAATACCTTAACTAGAGTAGAAATATGCATAGAGTATAGCAAAATTAAATTTGTATCAGTGAACCAAACTCCATCCCAAGGTAAAATATTTTGAGATTAATAGTTGTTTTTTGCATTAAAGCAGATTCAATAATCTACCTTTTATCCTATCATTTCTATATCTCTCCCTTTTCTTTTTAGAACGAGATCCCTGAATCTAATCTCATTTGTTCAACTTTTTTAATGACCATTACCAATAACAACTTGTAACCAATCCTTCTTAAATGATAATAAGTATCCATAATCCATTTTTTGGAAATGTGGTCATAGCTCTTTAGACTGCTTCTATTGATTAGGGGTGCTGATAATCTTTAGGGGACCCTGAGAAAATTTAGGATTACAGACAAGTCCTGACTGGAGTATTCTGTGAGGCTGGATCATCTCAGCCAGCAGCCTTGAAGCTGGATGAAGAGCTCCAAGGAAACTGCAACAGAGTCATTTTGAGATGCTGGATTGCCTGGGCCATTTGTTTTCATTGGTTTCTGGTCCCCTCATTCTGAAAATACATAAACTTTTAAAGGTAACATACATTTTCGCATAAATACAAGTACATTTTTACATAAATATAAGTACACAAGTCAGCCAAAGATGATTTTTTTTTGTTTTATGTTTGAACAGGTAAAATAAACGTCACGTGTCTTGTAGTTCTTCTAGGTTTATTTTTTTGTAGCCAGAATTTTTAGGGAGTCTTCCTTGATCAAACTTGATCATCTTTAACTTTGAACAAATCTTTTATTTTCTATGGAAATTAAAGCAGAACCTCTTTCCAAAGTAACATGTCTTTTTGTAGCACAATTAATAAAAACCCAGATACGGAAATTGGGGTTCAACCTGAAGGTCAGAAAAGCAAAACAGTCAGCCACTGGCTCTTCTCTAGAGAGGAATGTATGATGGGAGGAGACGGCTCATAGACACAGTCTCATTCTGAGATTCCGGGAGTCAGGGTTGCCATTTTCTTTTTGTTTCCTGTGGAAATAAAGGCATAACCTCCCCCTCAACACATTTCCTAACTGTAAGTGGAGACTGTTCTTTTGTTCCCAGCTGACTAGACCCAAATAATCACACAGAACTATATTAATTACAGCACTGTTTGGTCTATTAGTTCAGGATTTTTATTAACTAACTCTTACATCTTAAATTAACACATTTCTATTAGTCTATGTATTGCCACGTGGCGGTAGTGTTACCTCATTTACTGCATACATTTCTTGTTTTCTCAGAGGCTAGCTTACAGCTCTCTGATGACTCCGCCTTCTTTCTCCCATCATTCAGTTTAGTTTTCCCACTTAGCTCTATTCTGTCCTGCCATAAGCCAAAGTAGCTTCTTATTAACCAATGGTAATAAAACATTCACAGCATATGGAGGGGAATCCCACATCACTTGACTTCCATTCTGAAGTTTAAAGACATCTTTAAAATGTATATGCTGAGCCGGGCGATGGTGGCACACGCCTTTAATCCCAGCACTCAGGAGGCAGAGGCAGGTGGATCTCTGTGAGTTCGAGGCCAACCTGGCCTACAGAGCTAGTTCCAGGACAGGCTCCAAAACCACAGAGAAACCCTGTCTCGAAAAACCAAAAAAATAAATAAATAAAATAAAATGTATATGCTGGTATTATGCAACAGTTTTTTTCCCACAATTCAACAATAGCTGTCACTTTTTATTCATTAGCATTTAAAACAATTGAGAGTCAACAAAGCACCATACAGGATCTAGTCACCCTGTGTATTTCCCATCCTTTTTTTAAAAATTTTTATTTATTTATTTTTTGGTTTTTCGAGACAGGGTTTCTCTGTGGTTTTGGAGCCTGTCCTATGTATTTCCCATCCTTATGTGACTTATTTTTATATTACTTTAGTTTATTATTTTTTGGTGCACGCCTTTAATCCCAGCAGAGAGAGGTGGATCTCTGTGAGTTCAAGGCCAGCCTGGTCTATAGAGTGAGTTCCAGGACAGGCTTCATAGCTACTGAGAAATCATGTCTCGAAAAACAAAAACAAAAAAATTATTTTTAAACTATTATTTTTCTATGATTGTTTATACCCATTTTTTCTTCAGCATCTAAGCATATTTCTAAGCATACTGTATCTATTAAGAGATTTTCCTTGTCTGGATCTTGTCTGGACCTGCAGTATTCTCTGACCTTGGGAGCCAAGAGTCAGTCAATCTACTTCATGGTTCTTTGCTGGCAGCTGGCTGAAGTCTACAGGCAGCCAATCGTCATACCTCTGTATGCTGAGCCTCTGTACATCGACCAGGGGCCCATCTGAGAAACTGCAGGACTAGGAAGCCACGTCTGGCTCCTTGTGTAAAACTTTTCCATTCTCAGTCCTTATGTTTGAATATTTTAGCCTCCATGTTGGATGCCATGTGTAGTAAGGACTTTCATTAGAACCATCAGCCTGCAGATAATGACATGGAGACTTACTTATTATCAATTATAAAAGCTTGGCTTTAACTTAGGCTTGTTCCTAAGTAGGTCTTATAACTTAAATTAATCCATATTGTTTTATCTATGTTCTTTTATGTGTCTCATCACCTCATCTCTGTACATCTTTATCCTGCTTCCTCCATGTCTAGCTAGTGACTCTGCCTTTCTTCTTCCCAGAGTTCTCTCTCTTCCTGGAAGCCCCTTCTATAGCTATTGGATGTTCAGCTTTTTATTACACCAATCACAGCAACACACCATCTTGTTGTTGTCATGGGGTCCCCATCCTTTCCTCCCCAGCCTTGAATTTACAGAGTTTGTCTTCCTGTGCCTCCTGAATGGTGGCATTAATGGCATACACCACCACCTGGCATTTTTGTTTGTTTGTGTTTTTCGAGACAGGGTTTCTCTGTAGCTTTGGAGCCTGTCCTGGAACTAACTCTGTGGACCAGGCTGGCCTTGAACTCACAGAGATCCACCTGTCTCTGCCTCCTGAGTGCTGGGATTAAAGGCGTGCGCCATCACAAAAGTTGTTGATTTCCTAGTACAACTCAGGGGGCCAGAGAGAACTATGTAGATACTAGTTGACACAAACCATTGTTGTTGTAGATCAGGAATCTGCAACTGTCTGCTTGGGAATTCTAGGGAAATATGGCTCTAATGACTGGTGACTTCTTACTTTAATGCTATGAAGCAAAATCTAGGGGGTGTGGGGATGGCTCATTGGATAAAAGCACTTGCTGTGCAGATGTAAGGACTTGATTTCAAATTCCCAGAACCCACATAAAAGTCAGACGCTGAATGTAAGTGTCTACAGTCCCATAACTCTTATAGGGAGTTGGGAGGTAGAGTAGAAAAATCCCTGGTAGTTTGCAGGTCCTATCTCAAACAAGGTGGAAGACAAGGATTGACACCTGAGGTTATCCTCTTCCGTAGGTATTCTGAGAGATCTTGTATTTCTATTCATACACAAATAAACATGTGCACACTGTATACACAAAGATGATTTAAAAATTTAAAAAGCAAAGCTTAGAAAAGTCTACATACCTTCTACAGATAGACGTGCTTTTTGATAACAATATATTATGGCAATAATGAGCATAACCAGCTAGAGCCCTTCCTGATGTTGAGGGACCTAGATTAGATCTTTCTGAGATAGTTGGAAATAAAGAGATTACTTTTATGGATTGAGACCTGAGAGGAAGTCCTGCTGCTGTCCTTGTTGATAGCATACAGTGTCTCCTATTCCCAGGTTCCTCTTGATTGTTTGCCAAGGTAGTCTTTGGAATGATGGGATTCCTACCTACAAGTAACAAATAAAAATGGTTTTAGTTTTTTTCTTTTTTTTAGTGTTTTCCTAATTATAAAAATAATGCATATTTTTTAAATGCAAAAGGTAAACACTTAATCCCTTGTAACACATTGCATAGATAACTATCATGAATACTTTTTTATGTGTTGAAATATTTACAACCCGGACTTGTACACTTTTCTTTGTACTTTTTTCCATTTACGTGCTGTACTGTAGACATCTTCCCCCTCTGTTGGTGTGCACGTTACATGCATACAAAACACCATATACATATATAAATCTTTTTTTCCTTCTTTATTGATTTTTATTGAGCTCTACATTTTTCTCTGCTCCCTTCCCTGCCTCTCCCCTCCCCCTTCAATCCTCTCCCAAGGTCCCCATACTCCCAATTTACTCACGAGATCTTGTTTTTTTCTACTTCCCATGTAGATTAGATCTGTGTAAGTCTCTCTTAGTGTCCTCATTGTTGTCTTGCTTTGTGTTTAAAAACCACTTATGAGTGAGTACATGTGACAATTGTCTTTCTGGGTCTAGGTTACCTCACTCAAAATAATGTTTTCTAGCTCCATCCATTTTCCCACAAAATTCAAGATGCTGTCATTTTTTTCTGCTCTGTAGTACTCCATTGTGTAAATGTACCACATTTTCCTTATCCATTCTTCGGTCGAGGGGCATTTAGGTTGTTTCCATTAGGTTCTAGCTATGACAAACAAAGCTGTTATGAACATAATTGAACACATGTCCTTGTGGCACGATTGTGCATCCTTTGGATATATACCCAAAAGTGGTATTACTGGGTCTTGAGGAAGGTTGTTTCCTAATTTTCTGAGAAATCGTCACACTGACATACAAAGGGGTTGTACCAGCTTGCATTCCCACCAGCAATGCAGAAGTGTTCCCTTTTCCCCACAACCTCTCCAGCATAAGTTGTCATCAGTGTTTTTGATTTTGGCCATTCTTTCAGGTGTAAGATGGAATCTCAAAGTTCTTTTGATTTGTATTTCTCTGATGACTAAGGATGTTGAACATTTCCTTAAGTGTCTTTCAGCCATTTTAGATTTAGACTTTGTCGAGAGTTCTCTGTTTAGGTCTGTACTCCATTTTTTTTTATTGGATTATGTGATCTTTTGGTGTCCACTTTCTTGAGTTCTTTGTATATTTTGGAGATCAGACCTCTGTCTGATGTGGGGTTAGTGAAGATCTTTTCCCATTCTGTAGGCTGTTGTTTAGTCTTGTTGACCGTGTCCTTTGCTTTACAGAAGCTTTTCAGTTTCAGGAGGTCCCATTTATTAATTGTTTCTCTCAGTGTCTGTACTGCTGGGGTTCTATTTAGGAAGTGGTTCCCTGTGCCAATGTGTTCAAGTGTACTTCCCAGTTTCTCTTCTATAAGGTTCAGTGTGGCTGGCTTTATGTTGAGGTCTTTGACTCATTTGGACTTGAGTTTTGTGCATGGTGATAGATATGGGTCTATTTTCATTTTTCTACATGTTGATATCAGTTATGCCAGTACCACTTGTTAAATATGCTTTCTTTTTTCCATTTGATATTTTTTGCTTCTTTATCAAAGATCAGGTGTTCGAAGATGTGTGGATTGATATCCAGGTCTTCTACTCGGTTCCATTAGTTTTCTTGTCTGTTCTTATGCCAATACCAGGCTGTTTTCAGTACTGAATTTAACCCATTTCTAGTAATCTGTGTATCGCCGTGTGGCTGTGACTTACTGGGTAAAGTTCTTGTGTCTGTCTCTGGCAGGGCTACATGACTTCTCTCTGACTCCTCCTCCTTTCTCTCAGCATCCAGTTTAATTTTCGCTGCCTACCTCTCTTCTGCTCTGCACAGGCCCAAGCCAGTTTCTTCATTAACCAATGGTATTCACAGCATAAAGAGGGGAATCCCACATCAGTGAACCTGAGGGTATGAATGTATTTTATTTTCTACCAGGTGTGTTATGGCAGTTTATGTTCCTACTGGCAGCATTTGAGAGTGCTTCATGGCACAGATTTAATGCAAAAAATACTACGAGGACAGGCACATTGTTGTAATGCAAGATGAGCTTGAAAACCAAGTAATCTCAAACTAGAAACTACAAAGTGAACAGTACCCAAACAATGATATCTTGCCTGTCTCACATGGAGGCGTGTTAAGAGGTGCCTTCATATAGTTGGTTTTTTTTTTTTTTTTAGGCATTTCTTTGATATAGGGTCTCATCCTGTAGCCCTGGCCTCAGGGCTACAGGTCATCCTGTGACCTTTAGGCCTCAGTCTTTCTAATGCTGGGTTTATGGGTACATACCACCATACTCAGCTCTTCAGGTAGATTTTTATGTGTCAACTTAAAAAATGTCCCCACTTTGTTGGAGGAATTGACCTCTTTTTTGGTGGTGGTGGTAGTGGGAGACAGTGTTTCCTTGTGTAGCGTTGGTTGTCCTGGAAGTCCCTATATAGACCAGGCTGGCTTCAAACTTCAAGCTGGCTTCCTGTCTCTACCTCCCAAGTGCTGGGATTAAAGATGTATGCCACCAAACCCTGCTATTTTTTTGTTTTGTTTTGTTTTTTTCGAGACAGGGTTTCTCTGTAGCTTTGGAGCCTGTCCTGGAACTAGCTCTTGTAGACCAGGCTGTCCTTGAACTCACAGACATCCGCCTGTCTCTACCTCCCAAGTGCTGGGATTAAAGGCATGCACCACCACCCCCCAGTTAAAATTCTGTTTTGAGTTAAGTGGTGGAGGAGATTAGTAGATATACTAAGGTTCCATTTCTGCATTACAGACAAAAGATTCTTATATTATTAAACCAGAGCATTGTACATCAGTCAGTGGCGCTTGTGGGAGCAGAGGCTGTTCACTCATTCAACAGTTAGAGTTTTTGCTGTGTGCCCTGTGCTAAACTGTAGGGAATATAGAGGAGAAGGCTTTTTCTTTCTGTTTGTAGTTTATCTATTGTGAGAAAGATGGACAGGAAACAGACTGAAGATAATTTCAGTGACAAAAGTATTTTATAAAGACATTATAGGATTTTTAAAAAAATATTTATTTATTTATTATGTATACAATGTTCTGTTTATGCCTGAAAGCCAGAAGAGGGCACCAGATCTCACTACAGATGGTTATGAGCCACCATGTGGTTGCTGGGTATTGAACTCAGGACCTTTGGAAGAGCAGGCAATGCTCTTAACCACTGAGCCATCTCTCCAGCCCCCGACATTATAGGATTTTATGACCAATTGACTTTAAATATGATAACTGTGTTATTTACCTTACTAAAGTGATTGTATTAAGAAACTTCTTTTTACAATTTTGCTGTTTGAATTTTTGATGGGCATGAATTCTTCTTTAAAAAAACCTTTAATTACAGTTTATTGGTGGTTGGTGACACATGCATGTCACAGTGTCTATGTGTAGGTCAGGACAACTAGCAAGAGTCGGTTCTGTCCTTTTTGCCATATGGGTTCTAGGGATTGAACTCAAGTGGTCAGGCTTGATGGCAAGTACCTTTACCCACAGAGTCATCTCAGCCCATGAAGTTTTTTAATTAAGTAAAGAATAATAATGCTTACTGTGGCCCATGCTTCCCGAATAGGTCTTGTGAGCTTTCTACCAACAGGACCCCTGATTTATAAGTTAAGTGATTGACAGTTCAACTTGAGAGAAAAATGACAAACTGAGGTTGGGAGTATCATGGGAAAGGGAATCTGTTTCCATTGCCAACAAAGCCTCAATCTTGAATAGTATCTTGGAGTATAGTACAAGTTTATGATCTATCTAGTTTACAGGCTTAGTTTATAGAAAGTTAAGAGAGGAAGGTCTAAGGTTGGGGACTTTTGATAAAACCTCCCACAAAAGGTGTGCGTAGAATTAGTACTTGGATATGAAGGAAAGGAGTCTTGCTACCTGTTTTTCTTTTTAAATGGCCATCTCTGCTCTATCATAGATGCTGCACGTGAGATCCGGAAATATGATGATGTGACAGAAAAGGTGAACCTCCAGAACAATCCAGGTGCCATGGAGCACTTCCACATGAAGCTTTTCCGTGCTCAGAGGAATCTCTATATTGCTGGCTTTTCCTTGCTGCTGTCCTTGTGAGTAGGGGCCAGGGGCTTGTGGAGGAAGCTGTGGGCTAACCAAGAATATAGAGCTGTGTAGTTTGGCTTTCTCCTGTGACTTTAACTCCTCATTGTATATCCTGGACCCAAAGACCTTGTTTGTGTTTGATAAACCACAGAATTGCTTCCTGACCTTCCGAGGCAGCATGGAGATTAGGAGTAGGGTGCAACAAATTCTAAAAGACCTTATCTTTTTTTTTTTGAGACAATATTACTACATATCACTGGCCATCCTGGAACTCACTATGTAAACAAGGCTGGCCTTGAATTTATTAAGATCCACCTGCCTCTGCCTCCCAAGTGATGGGATTAAAGTTGTGTGCTACCATACCTGGGAGAAGACCCTGTCTTAACCACATTTTGTGGTAAGTCAGATGTGTTATATCTTGTGCTCTGTTTGCTTGTAGACTGAAGTAAGCTGCAAAGCCTTTTCTCTACGAAAGGATCTTTGAAGCCCATCTAATAAGGGCCTAACTGGTTTGGGGTATACGGGGTACTGAGTTGGGTAGGGTAGGCAGAAGTAACGTGAATGGGCTGTGACTCACCCTGTCCTCCGGGCCTTCCCTAGTGTCAATTTGTATCCAGATCATGTTGTGATCTGTAGTGTCTTTCTGGTCATATCTTATGAGACTGAAGTGCTTGACCAAGGTTGCAAGGGTGGCTAATTGGGTAAGATTAGATGAGTAGAAAATGCCTATTAGCATCTGGAGCCCTGTTTTCTGCTTCCGGCTTTACCCTTGGGCTTTAATCTAATGGCCTAGCCGAGAAATAGACATGTTCAGGCTAAGGCATGTGAACAAGGTATTAAAAGGATATCAATACTAGGCTGGAATATAGCTCAGTAGTAAAGGATTTGCTTAATGATTTCCCAATAGGCCCTACTCTACCTCTTTGTATCATCACAATGGAGATTAAGCTAAACAGATGAATTTGGGGGGCCATTCAGACAGTGCTACCTTGTGAGTGAGTGGATTCTTACGCTAGGTTCAAAGATAGTCGTTCTCACCTGGATTTAGGCCCAAAGACTCAAGATTTAGTGTTTAAGGGATTTTTTATCATCTTAATCACTTGGCATGTTGTGCTTCAGTAGGCATTAGTATGACTACCTGTCCAGATTTTAACTTTCCAGAAAACAATCAGTCCAATGATCTTGGATTTTCTGGATCCAGGTTGAGGGTAAAATATGGAGGCAAGTAAGGATGTGTGTGTGTGTCTGTCTGTCTCTGTGTGTGAGTGTCTGTGTCTACTTATCTTTATATCTCTTTAGTGTTTTAGTGTGCTGAGTCATTACTATGTTTGTACAACCTAGGCCTTTACAAATGCAAAGCACATTATGCTCTGCTACTACCTTCACTTTCAGCTCTAAGACATTTTTTTAAAAAAATATTTATTTATTATGTATACAATATTCTGTCTGTGTGTATGCCTGCAGGCCAGAAGAGGGCACCAGACCCCATTACAGATGGTTGTGAGCCACCATGTGGTTGCTGGGAATTGAACTCAGGACCTTTGGAAGAGCA
The DNA here is from genome assembly GCF_018167655.1 of Microtus oregoni. Taxonomy (NCBI): domain Eukaryota; kingdom Metazoa; phylum Chordata; class Mammalia; order Rodentia; family Cricetidae; genus Microtus; species Microtus oregoni. Next base: position 525,148 of record NW_024543954.1, on the reverse strand, counting down.
GGCAATGCTGTTAACCTCTGAGCCATCTCTCCAGCCCTCTTAAGACATTTTTAAGACTATGTTTATATACATGTGAGCGTTAAATATTTTTGTTGTACCTGCTGGGCTTGAAGCCATGGCCTCTTGCATACCAGGCACATATTCTACTACTAAACTATATTATTTGTTTTACTGACAAATTTTGTTTAGATTTATTTTTAGTTTATGTGTATGTAGTAGTAAGGGCGGCGGGGCTGCGTCCCCAACACCCCAGCCGCCTGCTTGGCTAGCTTATGCCCGAAATAACAACACACAAACTGTATTCATTTAAACACTGCTTGGCCCATTCTCTTCTAGGCTAATTCTCACATATTAATTTAGCCCATTTCTAATCATCTGTGTGTAGCACCCCAAGGTGCGCTTACCGGGAAGATTCTAGCCTATGTCCATCCTGGGTCGGAGCTTCATCCCGGGAGCGGGGCATGGCGTCTCTCTGAGGCGTCTGCCCCCGAGAGGAGAGCTGTCGAGACTGAGCTCACTTCCTCTTCCTCCCAGCGTCCTGTTCTGCCTACTCCTCCCACCTATCTTCCAACCAATAAAATGGGCCAAGGCAGTTCCTTTATTAGCCAATGACCTTCCTCCATCATGTGTATAAATCTTTTGCCTGCATACATATATGTGTATCACTTGTGTGCTTGTTAGATCCTCTGATATTGGTGTTATGGATGATTGTGAGATACTGTATAGGTGCTTGGAATTGTATCTGTTGTCTGCAAGAGTAAAAAGTACTCCTAACCACTGAGCCATCTCTCTAGACCCCTTTTGCTTTAAGATTTGAAATGGGGTATCATCTCCCAGCTCTTGGGAGGCAGTAGCAGGCAGATCTCTGTGAGTTCGAGGCCAGTCTGGTCTACAGAGCTAGTTCCAGGACAGGCTCCAAAGTTACAGAGAAACCCTGTCTCAAAAAACAAAACAAAAAAAAAAATAAGGAAAGAAAAAGAAATGGGGTAACATCAAGTTGCCTGGGCTGTTTTTCAGATTATTGTTCCTCTGCTTCAGCCTCCTAAAGTAGCTGGGATTATTAAATATATGTCAACCTGCTTGGCTTAAAGTAGTATGTTTGATCATCTTCAAGCTTAGCATCTTCAAATTTAGGAAACTCAGGAAGTGAGAATGCTGAGAGAACTCGACAAATACTTTAGATATACAGAGTTTTAAAAAGTACAGTGGGGATGGGTCTAGGGGTGTAACTCAGTGGCAAGAGTCCCTAGTGTGTGCAAGGCTGTAGGTGACACCTCTAATCACATATACACACACATGCACAGAGTAAGGACAGTGAAAACCTGCTGTTTTGCTTGGGGAAATGAGAAGAACTGTGTGGAAAGCAGGCTTTACATGGTTTTGTTAAGTAAGGAGATGGACAGATCAAAACTCAAAGCATATAAGGCTTTACCAGAATACCAAGCTTCTCCAAACAATTTATTTAGACATGATATTTTATTCAGAAACTGTAAGACCAGCTAGAAATGGAATTGCTACTGATTCTTAAGGAACTGCAGAGTGGGATAAATGTTGGAAGACAATGGACATGCTTGCTTTCCAATTACCAAGTAGAGAGAGTAGATGGGGAAATGACTCGATTGGGAAGATTTGCATTAAACCTGAAGTCATATTCTAGAGAGGTTGGTGTGCTTTTGAGAAAGGGGATCTAAATTACTGGAGAGTTCTGTAAGTCTTATCCCTCCCTTCTATAGATTAAACATAATATTATCAGTAGTGTTTGCCAGGTTGAAATGTTGGGGGAGATTTGCTCATAATGATTTCTCCGATTGCTCCAAGACCACCACCAATGGAGCTGACCTCCATTTGTAAAGTCCACATTCAGCTGACTGGAATGGGTCATTGAGTTCTCTGGACTAAGAGGAGAAAGCAGCACACAGAAAAGGAAGAGGTAGGGACAAGGGGTTGCACTGGCTTAGATCAAGGAAGTAGACAGGGAGAATCGTGTCTTCATGTTCACTCTGTGGATTTCTCAGGTTCATTCCTTAATATTTATCCCTGAGTATTATTTTTCAATAAATGATCAAGTATCCCAATACTGAAAGATCGCAGGGACCCCAATGCTAAAGTGTGGGCAAGGCACTGGCCTACCTAGTGTACTTAGGTGTAGTTCTAATTCACATGAGTTGCTACTATGCAGATCAGTGCCATTCAGATAGAGGCTGCATGAGGCTTTCTGTCTACTCTTGGCCTATGCCGTGCAGATGAGGGTGTGGTGAGTAGATAGGACAAGAAGTGGACACTAACAAAAGTAACAAGTAGGTGAATGACCTTTCAGAATCCTAGCTTTCTAGATCGCCTCAATAATTGAGCTGGATGGAATGTGAGACTTGAAGTTTTAATGGGAAGAGATTTATAAATGGGCATATAAGGTACATCAAGGACAAGGAGACTGAGATAAACAGGAACACAAAGACTTGGGGGGCTTGTTACAGCTTAGTTGAATTAGTGGCAAAAACTCATAGGCAGGGAAAGAGCCTATAGTTTAGTTCGGTGCTCAGCATTAAAAACAAAGCAAAACAAAAAAAAAAAAAAAACATCTGGGGGCCAGGTGGTGGTGATACATGCCTTTAATCCCAGCACTTAGGAGGCTGTATTCTAGAATGGCCTGATTTACAGAGCAAGTTCCAGGACAGCCATGGCTACACAGAGAAACCCTGTCTCAAAAATACAACAAAACAAAAAGTGTTCAGCAGTTAAGAGCACTTGTTTTTGCAGAGGACCCAGGAGGTTTGGTTCCCAACACCCACATGGCGACTTCACATCCATCCATAACCAATTCCAGGGAATCTGACATCCCACCCCACCCCCAGCCACCAAGACAGGGTCTCACTATGTAGCCAGGTGGGAAATCTGAACAGAGATATATAAAGTAGGCAGAGTCAAAGAGACGCCCGGAACCTTTCTGGTGGTAGGCCACAGCCTTGTGTGATACACAGATTAAAAGAAATGGGTTAATTTAAGATATAAGAGTTAGTTAGTAAGAAGCCTAAGCCATTGTCCAAATAGTGTAATATAGTTTCTGTGTGATTGATTATTCGGTTCTTGGCAGCCGGGAACAAACAAGCAATCTCCTACAACAGGGCATGAATATAGCTTGCAGTACAGGCCATTGCTCTGGGTGAGGTATTGTGAGTGGCTGAGAAGTGAATGTGAAGGACTACCATACTATAAACTTTATAAATACTGCATATGTAGGCTGCTTTTATTTTGACTTTTGATTGTTTGTTTGTTTGTTTTTTGAGACAGGGTTTCTCTTTGTAATAACCCTGTCTGTCCTGGAACTTTTTATGTTGACCAGGCTGACCTCAAATTCACAGAGATCCTCCTGCCTCTGCCTCCTAAGTGCTGGGATTAAAGGAATACACCACCACCTCCCAGTTAACTTTTATTTGCTTTTGTTTTGTTTTCAAGACAGGGTGTGTCTGTGTATCTCTGGCTGTCCTGGAACTCACTCTGTAGACCAGGATGACTTCGAACTTAACGAGATCCACCTGCCTACGCCGCCCGAGAGCTGGGATTAAAGGCATGCACCACCACTGCCTGGTGAATTTTGCAGTTTTAATGTTCGGTTTCCTTTTCCATTTCAGCTGTGTACTTCCTATAGACAAAAATTACATTAATCTAATTAGAGCCCTGTCATGTGTGGTGCATTGTTGAGGAAACTGTGCATGAATGTATAGTAAAATTCTCACTTTGAGACACATAGTTCTGTGTTTTCTTTGTGCTGAGAATGAAACACAAGGATGTATCCTTTCCATATAAGTGATTTAACACTGGGAAATGAAGCCTATCAGGCAATCACCATAATCAGTGTGCAAAATGTTTTGCAGTTGGGTAGCTTCAGATAAAAAGTAGATCTTGTATACAGTTCTCTTAGAGTGATTGGTACTTAGGATGGAAAACTTCAGTTTGCATGCACCACTGAGCCTGCTCACGTAGTCCTACTCCTGTATCTGTTATGTTGACAACTGTTGTTTAGCCTTTGACAAGCATATATGGCAAGACAAATGGCTTGATTTAACTTCTTGTTGAGATTGCTGTGGCTCCTGTGGCTCCATCTAGTAACCCTCCTGTGGCTCCATCTAGTAACAAGCAGAGGCAGACAGAGCTTGGAGTTCGAGGCCAGTCTGTTGCCTGTTCTATAGAGCGAGTTTCAGAACAGCCAGGACTACACAGAGAAACCCTGTCTCAAACTCCCCCCCCCCCCCCAAAAAAAAAAAACAAAAAGAAGTATGTTCTTCTATTTATTTATTTTTTTGAGACAGAGTTTCTCTGTGTAACAGCCCTAACTGTCCTGGAACTTGCTCTGTAGACCAGCCTGGCCTCAAACTCACAGAGATTTGCCAACCTGTGCCTCCCAAGTGCTGGGATTAAAGGCGTGTGCCACTACCCAGCAAGAAGTATGTTCTTGAATCTGTCAACAAACACTGTTGATTGGCCCTAATAGTAAATTAATAATACCTTTTATACCTTTGTTTTTGTTCTACATATCCTCTTGTACATAAGCCCCTCCAAACTTTAAAAAATGAGATCTTTTGGGTGGTGGCACACACCTTTAGTTCCAGCCCAGAGGCTGGTGGATCTCTCTGAGTTGAAGGCCATCTTGATCTTAGAGTTCCTGAACAGCCAAGGCTACACAGAGAAACCCTGCCTGGAAAAACAAAACAAACAAAAAGATCTATGTAGCCCTGGGAGGCCAGGCTGTCTGTAAACTCATAGAAATTTACCTGCTTCTGCCTCCTGAGTGCTGCACCTAAAATCAGATACCATCACTTTGCCTTTTTTGTTGTTTTTCAGACAGGGCTTCTCTTTCACCATCCTTCCTCAGTCTCCCAGGTACTGGGATTATAGGTGTAAACCATCACGCCTGGCTTTTTTTGTTCTCTGAGTAGTTTTGGAGTCTGTCCTGGCACTAGCTCTGTAGACCAGACTGTCCTCGAACTCAGAGAGATCCTGCCTCTTCCTCCCAAGTACTGGGATTAAAGCTATGCACTACCACTGCCTGGATGCCTGGCTCTTATACACATTTTTAAATATGATTTGTTTGTGTTTGTGTGTGTATTTGTGAATATTGAGGCCAGTGTCAATATCTTCCTCTGTTGCTTTCCATTTTTTTAATTTGAGATGTCTCTTTATTTATGGTATTTTGTGCTCTAACAGGTAAAGCTTGCCTGAAGATCAGAGTGCAGAGCTAAGGCTCTAAGGCCAGGTGGTGGTGGCACACACCTTTAATTCCAGGACTTGAGATCACACACCTTTAATCTTAGCACTAGGGAGGTGGAGACAGGAAGGGATATGACTGGGCGGAGAGAGGAATATAAGGTAGGAGGAGACAGGAGTTCACTCTTTGATTTTTAGTTTGAGGATTTCATTGAGGTGGCTTGCTCCTTCTCTGATCTTCCAGCATTTACCCCAATATCTGACTCTGGTTTTTTATTATTAAGACCAATTAGATTCGTGCTACATTTAATGAATCTGAAACTCACTTTTTCAACTAGTCTGGCTGGCCAGAGAGCTTTAGGTAGATTTGCATTTATCCCTCTTCCCTTTGCCCTGCACTGGGGTTATAGGCATGTTCCACCATGCCTGATTTTTACATTGGTGTTGGGGATCTGAACTTATGTCCTCATGTTTACAAGTACTTTGAACATTGAACCATCTCCCAAACTCCTCAAAATATTTTTAGTGGATGATTGGTATGTATGTGTATTCCTGTGTGGACTATCAAGAGTAATGTCTCTTTACTGTATCAAATTTAATCGTGTTATGAGAATCATTTTTGGAATTTTTAGCAAACCATGGAGCATTACTTTGTTTAGGAAATTGTTGGGTTGTTCCACAGAAAGGCAAATAAATAAAGTAGCAGAGTGGGAGATAACACACTGAGTTGCCCTTAGTGTAGCATGTTTGAGTCAGGGCAGAGAGATGCTCATGTTCTGTGGGAACATAGCTGGACATCAGACACCTTCACATTGTTGGGTTATCTGCTTGTATGGGCAGTAGAACGGATATTAGAGGTCAGAGGGCTTGTGTTCCCATACCCATGCTTTTCTTCCAGCAGCATTTTGGCTTTAAATAAGCAGCCTTCCTCTCTCACACCCAGTCTTCAACAAGGGCTTATCTAGGACATTGGTCAGCTGCAAGATGTCCCGTGTGTGTCGGGGGGTGGAGTATGTGTCTGAGCCTAGTGTGTTTTATTCAGGTTCTAGCTGAAACCAAGAGGAACTGTAACAATCCTTTTATGTAGTGTGAATTCTAGTTGGTTTTAATAATAAAAACTCAGAGTCAGATATTAGGGGGTGAAAGCTGAAAGATCAGAGAAGCTGAGCAGCCAGCCGCTAGTTCTCACCTCTATAAAATCCTCAGACCGAATGTGGTATCCTGTCTCTACAAGTCCTCAGACTGAATCCTGAATACTGTCTCCTCCCGCCTTATATTCCTCTCTCTGCCCAACCATATTTATTCCTGTCTTACCTCCCTAGTGCTGGGATTAAAAGTATGTGCCACTACTGCTTGGCCTATATGACTGACTGGTGGCTCACTCCGCACTCTGATCTTCAGGCAAATTTCATTTGCTAGTTCATTAACAAAAGGTTGGCCTTTGTATATAGAGGACATTCATGAGAGACTGCCATACCCAGAGTTCATGCCTGATGCTTGATATGGTCCAGATAACAGATTCCTTGTAATGATGAAACTTTTTAGGATTGGATGAGTGAGTTAAGCTCATGTCCAGCTTCAGATCACGCAGTAAAATACTTTTTCCTGGCTTTTGGTAGGCAGATGTTGGCCTGGTCTGGGAGGTAAACTCCACTATCCTGTTTGCATTAGTATTGTAAGAGGTTAGTAACTATAATATCTTATTGACTTTCATATATCTGCAGATCAAAAACAAAATGGTAGCACATGTTTATTAAAGGAATATAAGGCTTTTTGTAGTGCTAGAAATTGAACCCAGGGTCTTTTGCATATTAAATAAACTCTTCTCAACTGATTTTGACCTTCATCTCACCCAAATGAGACTTTAAATGAGCAAAAATAGGAAAATGCTCTCTAAAATGTTCTATGACCACTTGGTTCTTTTTTTTTTTTGCTTTTTTTTAAGATTTATTTATTTATTATGTATACAACATTCTGCCTCCATGTATGCCCACATGCCAGAAGAGGGCGCCAGATCTCGTTACAGATGTGGTTGTCGGGAATTGAACTCATGACCTCTGGAAGAGCAGTCAGTGCTCTTAACCACTGAGCCATCTCTCCAGCCCATCTATGACCATTGGTGTATGTGCATATATGTGTGGGGATATGGAGGCCAGAGGAGGACATCAAGTGTCTGACTCTGTCACTTTCTATTATTTTCCCTTGAGATAGGTCTCACTGAGCCTGAAACAAGGCTGGCATTCAGTGTTAGTGGCGGACAAGTCCCCCCAACCCCCCTGTCTTTGTTTCCTCACAGTACTAGGATTATAGGTATGTGTAGCCATTGCCTGCTTTTTGATTTGGGGGCTAGTGTCCGAATTGAAATTCTCATGCTTATACAGCAAGCATTCTTATCCGCTGAGCCACTACTCTATCCCTGTTTATAGCTGCACTTCTTTTTTCCTTTGAGATGGTCTCACTATGAAGCCCAGGCTGGCTTCAAACTCAAAGATTCACTTGCTTCTGCCTCTCAAGTGCTGAGCTTAAAAACATGCACCACCATGTCAGCAAAAGCCAGTCTTGCATATATATACCTTTCCAGATCCTTCTATACATAATATCAATCTTATTAATCATTAAGCATTTTAAGACAAGGCACATAATAAAGTTTTACATTTCTGCAAGGAAGAAGTTAACATTCAGAGTAGTTCAGAAGCCTCTCTGACTCCCAGATCTTGTCACTGGCTGTGTTGAGGTTTGAAGTTTTGAATGCTTTGACCATGAACATGGAATTTTTTTCTCCTGAGAAATCTACCTCATTTTGAAAAACAGATCAAGCTTTACCTGCTCATTCCTATAATCCCAGCACAGGGGTGGCAAAGGCGGGAAGATGTTCAATGTCAGCCAGGGCTCTATAGGATTAGAAGTTACCCCCTCCAATGCAGTACACATTACTACCTTTACATTTCAAGAACTGTATACTTTTACAACATTTTCCCTTCATATTAATAGCTATTTCTCAGGGGCAGAGGGCATGGCTAGTGGTAGAGGGACTGCCTGTTCTGCACGAGATTTTGGGTTTCAGTTTCATGAGCAAAACCACAAAAAAATGTTCTTAAACCTTTTTTTCCCCCCAGGATTTTCAAGACAGGGTTTCTATGTGTAGCTCTAGCTGTCCTGGAAATCACTCTGTAGACCAAGCTGGCCGCGTAATCACAGATATCCACCTGCCTCTGTTTTCCAAGTGCTGGGACTAAAGGCGTGTACCACCACCGGTCGGCTGCTAACTTGAATTTTTAAGCTAGTTTATTGTGAGTGCTTTCCCAGGACAGCTCATCTGTCTCCAGCATTGCCTATCTACCATTTCCAACTGGTGGATACAAAGCTTTTGGATATATAATATTAATCAGTGGAAAATGTTTCTCAATTGTCATTTTTCTATGCCTTAGCTAATTTGACCTTGTTTGAGTTTCCTGGTCCTTTTTGGGATGTCTGTGTTGCCCCTGTTCTCTCTTTGCCTTCTGTGTTCTTTTATTTAATTTTAATTTTTTTTAAAAGCCGGGCGGTGGTGGCGCACGCCTTTAATCCCAGCACTCGGGAGGCAGAGGCAGGTGGATCTCTGTGAGTTCGAGACCAGCCTGGTCTACAAGAGCTAGTTCCAGGACAGGCTCCAAAACCACAGGGAAACCCTGTCTCGAAAAACCAAAAAAAAAAAAAAAAAAAAAAAACTTTTTTGTTATACATACCAATCCAAGTTCCCACTTCCTCCACTCCTCCCATTCCCTCCACTTACCCCCGTCCTGCATTCCACCCCCCATTTACTCCACAGAGAGAGTAAGGCACATTGCTTTGGGGAAGGTCGAAAACTATAGGCTGAGCAAGGTATCCATCCAAAGAGAATGGGTTCTCAAAAAGCCAGTACAAGCAGTAGGGATAAATTCTGGTGCCAATTCCAGTGGGCCCTCAGTCTGCCCCAGCCATGCAACTGTCAACCACATTCAGAGGGTCTTGTAACGGCGTAAACAAATGCAGACAGATTGTAAAAAAATATATATCTATAGCTTTAATGTAGAAATAGACTTACAGAACCACCGTTCCAGCGGAGACCAGGAAAGCAGAAGCGAGGGCTGGGAGCACACTCGCCAAATTTATAGGCAGACATTAGCCCGAGGCGAACACGCCCCCAAGGGGCGGGACCTATCTCTACAGGGTCTAGTTTGGTCCTATGCTTATTCCTTCCCAGTCCAGCTGGTAGACTGTTTCAGTGGTGTACCCATCATGGTCTTGACTTCCTTACTCATATTCTCATTCCTCCCACTCTTCAACTGGACTTTGGTAGTTCAACCCAGTACTCTGATGTGGGTCTCTGTCTCTGCTTCCATCAGTTGCTGGATGAAGCTTTTATAGTGACTTTTTTTTACCCCTTCAGGACATTTTTTTGATATAGTGACATTTAAGATAATCATCAATCTGACTACAGGACAAGGCCAGTTTGAGCACCTTCTCCTCCATTGCTTAGGGTTTTAGCTGGGGATATCCTTGTGGATTCTTGGGAATTTCTCTAGAGCCAGATTTCTTGCTAGCCCCATAATGGCTCCCTCAGTCAAGATATCTCTTTCCTTGTTCTCATCTCTGTTCTTCTTCCATCTCGACTATCCCATTCCCTCAAGTTTCCCCCTCTTCCGTTTTCCCCTCTTCCCCTCTCACCCTCACTTCCCCCCCACCCCCATGCTCCCAGTTTTGTCAGGTGATCTTGTCTATTTCAACTTTCCAGGTGGATCTATATATGTTTTTTCTTAGGGTTCATCTTGTTACTTAACTTCTCTAAAATCATGAGCTATAGGCTCAATATCCTTTGTTTATAGTTAGTATCCACTTATGAATGAGTACATACCATGTTCATCTTTTTGGGTCTGGATTACCTCACTCAAAATAGTGTTTTCTATTTCCATCCATTTGCATGCAAAATTCAAGATGTCTTTTTTTTTTTTTTTAACAACCGAGTAGTACTCTAACGTGTAAATGTACCACATTTTCTTATCCATTTTTCAGTTGAAGGGCATCTAGGTTGTTTCCAGGTTCTGGCTATTACAAATAATGCTGCTATGAACATAGTTGAATAAATGTCTTTGTAGTATAATTGAGCAGCTTTTGGGTATATGCCCAAGAGTGGTATTGCTGGATCCTGAGGTAAGTTGATTCCAAATTTTCTGAGAAACCATGATACTGATTTTTAAAGTGTTTGTACAACTTTGCATTCCCACCAGCAATGGATGAGTGTTCCCCTTACTCCACACCCTCTCCAGCATAAGCTGTCATTGGTGTTTTTGATCTTAGCCATTCTGACTGGTATAAAACGGTATCTCAGAGTTGCTTTGAATTACATTTCCCTGATGGCTAAGGATGTTGAACATTTCCTTAGGTGTCTTTTGGTCATTTGAGATTCTTCTGTTGAGAATTCTTTATTTAGTTCTGTATCCCAATTTTTTTTTTTTATTTTTTCAAGACAGGGTTTCTCCGTAGCTTTTGGTTCCTGTTGTGGAACTAGCTCTTGTAGACCAGGCTGGCCTCGAACTCACAGAGATCCGCCTGCCTCTGCCTCCTGAGTGCTGGGATTAAAGGCGTGAGCCACCACCGCCCGGCCTCTCTATCCCAATTTTTATTGGGTTATTTGGAATTTTGAAGATTAGACCTTTGTCTGATGTGGGGTTGGTGAGGATCTTTTCCCATTCAGTAGGCTGCCTTTTTGTCTTATTGACTGTATCCTTTGCTTTACAAAAGCTTCTCAGTTTCAGGAGGTCCCATTTATTGTTGCTCTCAGTGTCTGTGCTACTGGTGTTAGATTTAGGAAGTGGTCTCCTGTGCCCATGCATTGAAGGCTACTTTCCACTTTCTCTTCTATCAGGTCCAATGTGGTCGGATTTATATTGAGGTCTTTATTTATTAATTTCTTCCATTTTTTGTTTGTCTTTTCCTTCATTTCTTTAAGGGAGTTTTTCATTTCCTCTTTAAAGGTCTCCGTCTTTATAAAGTTAAGTTTAAAATCATTTTCTTCTGCTTCTTCTGGTTAGGATGATGAAGTCTTCCTGTTGTATGACCACTAGGTTCTGGTGTTACCACGTTGCTTTTTAGGTTGTTGGAGGAATTCTTGCATTGGCGCCTACCTATCTCTTCCTTCAATTGGTGCCAGCAGTGTCTTTGCATCTTGGTTCAATCCTGTCTTTGTCTTTGGGAACTGTTCTTGGTTTGCTCTATACTGTCACTGTCTGTGTCTCAGGGAGCCACTGAGGTCTCTCTTAGCCTGCTTTCTTGCTCTTCTCTTCTGGTTCGCTCTCTTCTTGGTCCACTCTGTGTACTCACAGTTTGTGCTTTAGAGTCCTCTCTTGGTGCTCTCTCGTGCTCCTCTCTGTGTAGTTGCAGTTTGTGTTTCAGCATCCCTCTGAGGTTGCGGGGGTGGGGGTTGGAGGGTTTGGGGGCGGAGTGGGACTTGTAGCTTTCAGGGTCTGATGTATGGGATGGGGTGTTGGAGCGGTCTACCTGCAGGAAACTCACCTGCTGTCTGGCTATAGAAGTTGAGATAGGTGGAGGAGGGGCCCAAGTTTTGCTTCATTATGGAGGGCCTAGAGAGAGGGGTGTTTCGCTGGGTGGCTGGTCACTCACTTCTTGGTCCTCTCTGTGTAGTACCAGGCTGTGTTTTAGACTTCCACTGAAGTTGCAGGAAGATAGGCGAGTTTGGGGGTGGGATGAGGCTAGTAGCTTGTGGGGTCAGGTGGATGGGGGCAGGTATTGGGGCAGCCTACCTACAGGAAACTCTCTTACTGGCTGGCTAGAGAAGCTGAGGCAGGTGGGGGAGGGTCTCAGGGTTTTGCCCTGAATGGAGGACCTAGAGAGTGGGGTGTCCCACCAGGTGACTGGTCACTCACCTCTTGGTCCTCTCTATATTCTAGCAAGCTTTGTTTCAGCCTTCCACCAGGGTTGTAGGAGGTGTTTGGGGGCAGGGTGGGGCTTGTAACTTGCAGGGTCCGGTAGATGGGGGGTATTGGGGCAGCCTACCTGCCTTCTGTGTTCTTACTTCACCGGGAGGAGCTGGACAGTCCCTGGTTGATAGAGTGGGGTAGATGGGTCAGGAGAGACAAAGGGCAAGATCTCTCAGTGGTGGACAGTTATTTAAGTAGTGCTTGCTATGTCTGGTCAGCTTCATGAATTTAAAGGTTTTTTTTTTTTTTTTTTTTTGTAAGAGTATATGGGTTGGAGGAAAGCAGGAGAATCTAGGAGTGAAAAATCATCACGAGAAATGCAGGTGACTGAACTAAAGTAGTAATAGGAGTCAGGAAGGATGTTGTTGTCGGGGTTTCTGTCCTGCCGATTCCTGCAATTGTTAAGTCCCAAAGAGGTCTACATTAGTTATAAACTGATTGGCCTCATAGCTCAGACTTCCTATTAACTCTTATAACATATATTAGCCCATTATTCTTGTCTGTGTTAGCCATGTGGCTTGGTACCTTATTTGACGAGGCAGTCACATCTTGCTTCTTCTGTAGCTGGGTCACGACTGTAGACTAGGATTTTCTTCCCAGAATTCTCCTGTTCTTATTGACCCACCTCTACTTCCTGGCTGGTTGTCCTGCCTATACTTCCTGCCTGACTACTGACCAATCAGTGCTTATTTAAAATATAATTGACAGAATACAGAGCATTGTCCCACACCAGGAGGTGGTGTGAGAGGCTCTGGCAGCTGGGATGTTCTGCTCTTGAGCATATTGAATGAGAGGACCTGGTCACTGGCTAGAAAGGGAGCTCTGGCTGGATGAGTTAGCATACCACCATGTTACTTTAATCCCAGCACTCAGGAGGCAGAGGCAGGCAGATGTCTGTGAGTTCCAGACCAGTCTGTCTACAGAGCAAGTTCAGAACACCGAGAAACCTGTCTCAAAAGCAACAACCCCGCCCCCCCCCCCCCCAAAAAAAGGAAGGGAACTCTGTGGACTGCTTAATAAGGAATCTTCTGAGCGAACAGCTCATGGATAGGGACAGCAGAGCACACTGGAAGGACAAGGCAGGCAAGCTACTGGGCACAGACAGTCAGGACTGAGTGTATTCCAGAAAGAGGAAGAGTGTTGGGAGCTGTAAAGGACATTCGCCCATGGACGGGCATGGTTTCTGTTAGGCCAAAGTTAGAACCACAACAGAGTCACCATTATCCTTTGTGTCCACTGGCAGGAGCCTCTCCTAAGTGTTCTATTGCTCTATCTAGTTTTCCTGTTCTGTTGTGCCCTGATCTTTCTGACATGTCACCTTGGAGAGCCTTGAGTGTTACGCCTTTTTTCTTTTGGAGCATGGCTGGTTTGATGCCCTATATCTTCCTTATTTTCATGGCTGCTGGTACTTGAGCTTGAGAGACCTTGGGCAATGGAAGCTCTGATACTACTTGCTTCACCTGGTCTTGCCTTGGCATCTCCTGGTTGTGGTTCCTTGTCAGGGTAGCCATCTCACCTTTTCTTCAATAATTGAGACATATTCAGAGTATCCCCGGGCCATGCCACATTGTAGACTGTATGCTAGACTGTAACAGCATAAAATCAGCAGGTGGCGCTGTGACACCAGGGCTCTACTTGGCATGGGGCTGAAGCGTAGAAGAACTTGGATATACAACTTATGTCTGAAGGGATGGCTTCTCAGCTGAGGCTCTTCTGAGCCATGGGACTTTTCAATTGGACTTGGTCCTTTTCCCATTTCCTGTTCATGTTTTTCTCCTGTTTGCTCACTGAGGCAGATAGGTGAAAAGTCCCTGCGAGCCATGTTTCTTTACTTGATGTATTTATTTGGCCTGTTTCTCCAGAGGCCAGAGAGAGATTCAGCTTCTCTTGCCTTCTCTTGTTTACTCGGCCTTTTATGAAAGCATTGTAGCCCCGCTGAGCATCCAAGAATATTTTACCAAGAACACCAAGTTGAGTTCAGGTATTTGGGTGCCAAGGACACATCTGTATTCCGTTAAGTGTTGTTCTCTGGGCTTCATGTCTATGCTTGGATTTAGGATTTAGTTAATCTGAACCCTGAGCTGTTGTCAATGAGTACCCTAGACCTTTAGAAATTCTCTTTGACTCTTTGGTTTTTACTTATGCTTTTTATTTTTGTTTGGTTTTTTGAGACAGGGTTTCTCTGTGAAACAGTCCTGGCTGTCTGGAACTAGCTCTGTAGACCAGGCTGTCCTCAAACTCACAGAGATCTGCCTGTCTCTGCCTCCCAAGTGCTGGGATTAAAGGCGTGTGCCCCCACCTTACCTGTGTTTTTTTAAAAAAGTGAGTAGGTATGAACAGTTAATGTAACAGTGTTCAGAAGATAAAACAAAGCAATGCATGATCGATAACACGGCAGGAGTAGAGGCCATGAAGTAGTCATTTCTGATTTCTGTAGGCTGATGTGTTTTAGGATCAGAGTACGGCAATTCTCAAGCTTGTCCTTGTTCATCATATACCACACTCAGTTCTGGGGGCCTCAAGACAGTGCCCGAGAGGTGACTAGCAAGTGGGATCTGGATGCGTAGCTAGCTCAGTGTGAGAAAGAGCAGTAAAATATTCCAGAAAGCTCACTCCGAGGCTGGCAAATGCTGGAAAGGGCCTAATCTGTCTTGCTGGGGCCCTAAGGTTTGGGGAGGAGGGCAGAGAGCTTGAGGTAGTGAATTGAGTCTTACATGTAGCTTCTCAGCTTCCACTTCAGCCATAGCCCAGCTTGCTCGCTAAAAGAGTGTGAGCCAGCACCCCTGCTGCTTGTTCTATCTTCTCTTTTGTTAGATAGTGTGGTAAATGCTATATCAGCTTGTCCTCCTCCCCTCCCCCAGTGCCAGGCTGCCAGATAGACATGGGTTTTGCAAGAAAAAAATGGGCAGGCTTGGACCTGACAAGCAGCCTCAAACACGGCCCTTCCCCTGTCCCAGGAGTGAAATTAGGTCACCTGGAAAGTTTCTTTTTATTGTACCTGGTCTGGGAGAGCAGAGATGGCTGCTATAGGGCCAGCCTAAGGTATTTGTAGCGTGATAGGGCAATCAAATAACTGAATATCCTGAGAAAGTGGATACAAGAGCCTGGAGTGTACTGGGGGCTGCTGTGGGAGCATCAGAGGGTACCTCCGCAACAAGAGTTTCCTAAGGGAGGTGGTAGTTGAACTGGCTAAGAAAGGATATGGTGGTTGATGTGTAGAACGAGGCATGTTTAAAGGATGGTGATGGCTTGGCATTACTTCCATACAGTGGGTCAAGCAGAGGAGAAACCAGTCAAATTTGTCAGCTCTGTGGTGGATGTGAATTCTGTACAGATGCCAGTAGGCAAGAGGCACTGGCAGTGGGATGACTAGAGGGTATCCTCTCTAGAGTTGCTATGGAAAGCGCTGAATAGTGACTTGGGGTCAGGAACAAGGAGGACAGAGTCCGAGACAGCTTACATGCTTGGAAGTACAGCAGGAACACACTTGGCAGTGCCCTCTGATGGAGTAAGGGAAGACCCATCTTGGCAGGCTGTGTTTGGAGTGTTTGTGATAAAATCAGAAGCTGATGTTTAGTAGGTAGTTTAATTGTGAGTCTGGTAGCAGATAAACACTTTAGGAGATAAAGTTAGCTGGAGGAAAATCTAGAGTACAGAGTAGACACTTGAGGAACATGGCAGACATCTTAAAAGTGACCTGTTAGTAGCAGCATATGTTACAGAGTACATATCCTCTGAAAATTCAAGAGTGGTTGGAGGATGCAAGGGCAGGGAATAAGTGGGAAGGAGAGAAGATGGATGTAACTGGAAATGGCAAGAAAGTTGATGAGGAGAAATTGTAGGCAAGGGCATGAGATGCAACATACAAGGGAAAATGACCCCCAATCAGCCTTGAATGGATTAGAGGCATAGCTCCAACACAGGTGGTACGAAAGAACTGCACTGTGTATGTTGGGGGTGCTAATGAGGGTGTTCTGGAAGGGAAGTGGGAAGTGTCCATGACAGTTAGCCAGAGGAAGGAAAATCCGGACCTCATTGTTATTGTTGTTGTCTTCTTAATGTCTGGAAACCAAAGGCCAGAATTGTGAGCAGACATTGTCCAAGATCTTATGCTTGGGTATCCTGGTATATCTGGTATATCTTCTGTGGGTATCCTGAACTATCTAGGAAACCCTAGTTTGCGATATCTGAGGAAAGCCTTGGATAGCACAGAAGATAGCTGTTGCATTGTGGTTGTCATTCCTGATAGTACTGCCTTTTCTGGTTGTGTCATCTACCACTGGGGTGACAGCTGTGGACACTCCCTAGCAGCTATCTGCCTGTCCAGGTAGGAGTGGGAACCCTTGGTTTTACTCACTCATCTTTGCTAGGACCCAAAAGTGTCCATGGACCCCATCTTTACCATTAGGTGGTATGCATTGGTGTCCCCCCCACCCCAGCCGTTTCTAGATATGGAGTAGGCTTTCCTAAACTTTTAGAGATCTGTTCGGGAACCAGGAAGCTTCTGTGTTGGGAGTTGCTTTTCTTTCTGGCTTCTCTGTTACTTCTGATCACTGTATGTCAGGCCCATGACTTCTTGCTGGCTGTTGGAGTGCTTGGTAACTTCTGCTTTCAGGGCTTCAGCCCAGTGGGGGGCAGGCTGGTGGGCAGCTCGAGGCTGAGGCAGGGAAACCTGAGCTCTAGGCCACGAGGTCTGGGCCGCTAATTTTAGAGAGCACATGTCACTGGAAACTCTCCTCTCCTGCCAGGAATCAACAGCCTGGTTCTCACTGTGCCACTGGAGACCCTGGGAGTGTCTCCCCAAAGCAAGACCTACAAGACCCCTCTCTCTATTCCACATGTGCATTCCCAAAAAGGGTTCTCCTAGAGCCCTGCAGAGCCTGGGCTGAGGGTGAGAATAGAGCCCTGTGCTTCTAGTTCCCTTGCCTGCCCAGGCTGTAGGTGGAATGACGGAGCGCCAATGCATCATGGACCAGAGAGGCCAGCCCTGGAATAGGCTACCAAGGCTGCTGCTGCTCCTCTGAGCAAGCACTTTTGTTGAAGTGCCCTGGAACAGGCATCAGGCATGTTTTTTTCCTTTTTCCCCAGGCCTCTGCATGCACTTTGCCTGACTCCAAGTGCTGTGGCTAGACTTTCCGAGACATGTGGGAAAGTACTCTCCTTTCTTGGCTGCCTGAGCAGTGTCATTCTCAAGACTGTAGCAAGTCCTTTTGTCCTCTATCTAGTCTTACTGTTCAGGGACCAGTGCTTATCCCCACTTGCTATCTGTTTACCTTTCCAGATGCTTGAGACAGGCAACAGACACCTGTGTCCTGGTTGATCTTTCTCTGTTCCAAGTAGTGAAAGACAACCTCAGTTTGAATGCTATTATATACTAGCTACACTATGGCAGCTGGTTGTAAGATGTGTTTGGGAAGGGGGTTTGGAGAAGAGTTTTTTCTACTCATGTTGGGACTTGGAAGCTGAGAGAGAATGTTTTTCAATGCAGGTAGATGGGAATTGGAATTATAGTTATATGAATTTCTGGCTCTTTATCTTAGATATATTGCTTCATCCTGATGAACCACAGTTTTCTGTCAAATGAGGGTAGCAAAAGTAACTACCTCATAAAGTAGCTATGAGGAATTCACTTGGCATGTTGGAAGTGCCCAAATTTGTTTTTCTGACACTGTTCTCTTAGGGAGGCAAGCCTGACCTCGCAGTGAGGCAAACAGTGCTGAGGCTTGTCTAGCACATCTAGGCCCTTACCTGGAAAGTGCTGGTGGTTTAAAATCTTTTTCTATATAGCTAGGCCATGCCTGGGTGTGCTTCTGTTTCCAACCCCTCCCTGAGATACTTCCCAGAGCCCAGTGAGATGATCTTTCAGGGTTCCTGATTCATGAAAGAGTCTACAAGACATTCTTCAGGACAAGCAGATAGTGACTGCCTTTAAAATTTCCTGCTTCAGCCGGGCGTTGGTGGCGCACGCCTTTAATCCCAGCACTCGGGAGGCAGAGGCAGGCGGATCTCTGTGAGTTCGAGACCAGCCTGGTCTACAAGAGCTAGTTCCAGGACAGGCTCCAAAACCACAGAGAAACCCTGTCTCGAAAAACCAAAAAAAAAACCAAAAAAACAAAAAAACAAAAAAAATTTCCTGCTTCATGGAAATGTCTGCTGGAAACTATGGGCCTGTAGGCCAAAGATGGATGCCCCAACAGTACAGAGAAACTTTGGGTGACTGTCCAGGCAGCGAGATGTCTCTGTCATTTCTAGAGTTTTGGACTTCTTTTTTACTTAGGTAATATTATATCCTTCTGGAGTCTTTGATGCTGTTGAAAAATAGATAGTTAAGCTGGGCGGTGGTGGCGCACGCCTTTAATCCCAGCACTCGGGAGGCAGAGGCAGGCGGATCTCTGTGAGTTCGAGACCAGCCTGGGCTACAAGAGCTAGTTCCAGGACAGGCTCCAAAACCACAGAGAAACCCTGTCTCGAAAAACCAAAAAAAAAAAAAAAAAAAAAAGAAAAATAGATAGTTAAGTTGTTTTCCTTTGTTATGATAAAGATAAAATAGATGTAAATATTGTAATTTTTACTTGATAACTGTTTTGTTATATGTAATTTTGCTATGTTAAAGTTAAAGCCTTCCTTTTTGTTTAAACAGAAAAGGGGGAAATGATGGAGGAAGGTCATTGGTTAAGTAATAAAGAAACTGCTTGGCCTCATAGGTTAAAACATAGGTGGGAGGAGTAAACAGAACAGAATGCTGGGAGGAAGAGGAAGTGAGCTCAGAGACGCCATGCTCCCCTCTCCCGGGCAGACGCGATAGCTCTGCTCTCTGAGGCAGATGCATGAAGCTCAGACCCAGGATGGACGTAGGCTAGAATCTTTCCCGGTAAGACTGATGCTACACAGATTATTAGAGATGAGTTGACCGGAATATGAGAATTAGCCTGTAAGGGCTAGAGTTAATGGGCCAAGCAGTGTTTAAAAGAATACAATTTGTGTGTTGTTATTTCGGGGCATAAGCTAGCCAGGCGGCCGGGGTGCTGGGGACGCAGCCCCACCGCTCCTATTACAACAGGGGGAGGTGGCAGAGGACAATTCCTGGGCCCCAGTTTGTGTTGCCAGGTCCAGGCTGGAAGCAGTCTGAACAGGTAGCAGCCAAGAAGCGTTCCTGCCAGGCCGTTTGCTCTCGTGCTTCTTACTTCTCCTTTTTGTAAACAATTGCAGCTTACTTAGACGCCTGGTAACTCTCATCTCCCAGCAGGCCACACTGCTGGCCTCCAATGAAGCCTTTAAAAAGCAAGCAGAAAGTGCCAGTGAGGCGGCCAAGAAATACATGGAGGAGAATGACCAGCTAAAGAAGGTGAGTTAAGTCTGCCTTCTAGAGCCACATTTCTAAGGGTCCACAGAGGTCACTATTAGGCTGGGACCCATGTGAGAGTGCTGTTGCCTGATAAAGGAAGTTTTTAGTGGGGAGGGTGTGCCTGTTGAAAGAATCTGGGGTGAGTCTGGTGCCTTCTGTTAGCTGGTAGAGGCACAGTAGAGGAAGAGGGTATACTACTATTGTATCCATATGCTGGTGCCAGTTGCAGTTTTCTCTGATGAGAATAGATCTTCTGGAAGCAGGGACTTCTGTTGGGACTCTCAGCCTCTTATTCTTCAGAAGTTAGCTGTCAGTGCAACACTTCCAGCAACATGGGGCTAATGGACCCCTTGGTACTAGGGAAGAAGCAGAGACCAGTTTGTTAGTCTGTAAGAGGAGGTGAAGTGTTAAGCTAGGAAGGAGAGTGATGGTTTGGAGATGGGTGGGGTAGATAGGAACAAATTTTGGGGGGCGTTTGCTACAGGAAGAGAAGGAATAAGAGTAGTTAGGTTATCTGGGCAGAGAGTTCCAGGTGACAGCAAGTTGAGCTCTACTGGTGGGAAGGTAGGTCTAGGGGCCAGGGTAGGCAGAGTGTGTGGCCTATGAGCTTGCAGCAGGTGCCCCTACTGGCTATTCTCCTTTCCTCAGCAGCTAGCCATAGCCTGGTCCATGCCTAGGAGCTTATAGAGGTCAGTTCTGTCTTGACATTTCCAAAAGTGCAAGTAATTGCTGGAGGTAGCTTGAGGAAGTACAGTTCAAAGGAGTGCAGTGGTCTGGAGATGCTTCACCTTCACTCTCCCTAGGGAGCTGCCGAAGACGGAGGCAAGTTGGATGTTGAGAGTGCTGAGGTGAAGTTAGAGGAGAACAAGAGCCTGAAGAATGACTTGAAGAAGCTAAAAGATGAGCTGGCCAACAGCAAGAAAAGTGAGATTGCCCTCTTGTTACACTCCTGCATACTGCTGCCCCCTTGTATCAAGTATTAATAGTATACTTCATGTGCAAACTTTAGAGTTGGGCAGAAACAAACATAGCATTCTGCACCCTTACACCCAAATGTGACTAAGCAAGCTCATGGCTAGAACATTTTAGTGGTTTAGGGCTTTGAAGAAGCCCTAGCAGCTGCTGTGCATGCTTTAGTAGTGCCTACTAGGGGTTTCTTGTCAAGACAGGCAGGCGGGGGGGGGGGGGGGGGGGGGAGGAGGAGCCCCAAGATGCTTGGGAGCTGAGAACAAAAGGAGTGTCAGGAAGAATTTGTGTGGTCTATGCTCCCTTTCTCCCTTCTCTTTTCCTTCTCCTGCATTAAGTCCAGACACATTCAACACTGTAGACATTGGCCACTGATACTCTGTAAGGTATCACTGTCACTTAATGCTGGGATTTTGCTCATGGCCTCTCACTCCTGGCCATTCAAAAGGTCACCACCCCTCCTGAGAACCATTAACATCCTTCCATTGAAGGGACTCATAGGGGCGGTGCTCTGACTTTTTGTTCTATGTACCTGTTGGGTCTTCCCTTCCTTTCACCTCTCTAGTGGAAGACATAGAAGGCAGAGATATTAACAAACACTGGAAGCTGTACAACCTCTTTTGAGACAGACTCAGAACAATTTTCCATGTTATTCGTAGGTAGGTGTTTTTTCTTACATAATCCCAGTCTTTTAATTTCTTTCTGTATTTATTTGTATCGTTGCCAGAGCTAGAGAAAGCTGAAAACGAGGCTCTGGCCATGCAGAAGCAGTCTGAGGGTCTTACCAAGGAGTACGACCGTCTGCTGGAAGAGCACGCCAAGCTGCAGGTCAGTGTCTCCCTACCTGTAGGTGTGGGTTAGAGTTTGGGCCAGGGTCCTGCAGCCCAGTTCCTAGGGGAGCTGGGGAGCCTGCTGCTTCTTCTATAGGCCTTGCAGTAGGTCTAGATGTCTTACTGGTGTTGCTCTCCTGCCCTCCCTTGCTGCCTCTTTTGTTGCTAAGTGTGGGCAGACTCAGCTGCTACAATCCTTCATGCAGGAGGTATGGCATGGTACTAGATGCTGGGCTGGAACCTACTAAGGGCAGCTCATATCAGTAGGTTAGCGCTCTCTGCTTTGAGCCCTTACTACCTTAAATCCAGTGACAAGCCCTTAAAGAGGGGGTACTTATTATCCTAGGCTATTACCAGCTGTGGTAGGGGTTTTATCAGGAACACGCTTGGGAAAGCTGGGTGTGGTGGCCACACCTGAAATGCCAGTACTTTAGGAAGCTGAGGCTGGAGAATTGAGAAAATTCTAGGTCATCCTAGACTAGATACTGTGACCCTATCTCAAAAAACAAAACCCTTCAATAAGTAGGGATCTTGTTCTAGCTACCTCTCCTGTGGGATGCAGGGGGAGTAGTGTTTGGCAAGTGAGGAGAAAGCTTCAAAGGGTGCCTCACCTGGTAGGCTCTGGTTGTTGATCTGAGTTTTTAGGCTAGCCTCACAACTCCAGGTGTAGCTGGAAGCTTAGGTGGTCAGGAAGATGAGTGGAAGGAGACAAATAGATATTCCTAGATTTGTTTGGTTTGCATTAGGTAGTGAGTTAGAGGGAGAGCCCAGCCCCACAGGGAGTCCCTGTGCCCTCAGAATATACCAGGCATTTGGAAAGGACTTGGGGGTTGGGGTCTATGTGTCCATGCACATGTCCACACATGACTATGGACACCAGAGGAAAACCTTGGTATCACTCTTCAAGAGCTATCCAACTTATTTTTATGAGACAGGATCTCTTATTGGTCTAGAATTTTTGAAGTAAACTAAGCTGACTAGCTATAGAGATCTGCCTCATATGTCTCCCAACTCTGGAATAACAAGTATGCTCTACTTTACCTGTCTTTTTATGTGTTCTGGGGATTGAACCTAGGTCCTCACGCTTTTATGACAGATACTATCTCCTGACCCCTAAGGATATGGGTTTTAAGAACACCAGTGCGTAGCACACAATGGTGGAAAGGCCCCAAATTGGAACTTATGGTTGGTGGTCTGCTGTGTGCTCTAGAGGAGGTCTTGGTTCTGCTCTCATTGTAGTAAAAGAGAGCTGCAGTTATCACCTCCAGCTGCCACTGCACCTGATGGGGCTCAGTTCCCTGAGGTCCTGCCAATCCTCTCCTGGCAGTAGGTACAGGGTCTTCCCTAGTGGATGAATGGGCTGATACACTCACCCTGGCAAGCTTTTGGGTACTGTTGAGGGTAGGGTACCTTGTTTGCCTGGGTACTTGCTATTAACAGGAGAGAAGAACCAAGTGTTTGGGGGCATAATACTAAAGGTCCAAGGGCTTGGGGATAGGCTCTGTTAACTTAACTTCTTTGGGGTTTCTTTCCTTTTCTAGGCCTTAGTACGTGGTCCCTCGGACAAGAAGGAGGAGTAAAGGCTTGTTTCTCCCCCTCCCTGCAACTGGCTTCCTCCTGATCCATGCTCACTGTTTACTACTGAGAGCTTACCCTCTCCCTCTGGTACTTGGTTTTATCCCCTTCTACTTCCCCAGTTTTTTTCCCACAGCTTACAGATCATTATTTTGACTCCTTTACACATACCTGCCATCAAACCAAAAGGGACCTGAATGTTGCTCATTTGGAGTAATTTGCCATGGTCCTGCCTGGCCAGGGCACTTTCCAGTCCTAGAAGTGTAGAAGAGCACTTGTGACCTGGCCTGCAGTTGAGCCCCATTTATTTTGCTGTATGTCCTTAAGGTGGTTGTGAGGCAGGTCAACTGCTTTATCCTGAGGACAATAAATGTTGTTAGGTTACAAGCTGTTTGTGTCTGAGGTTTTGGGGATGGTTCTACTTCTGCTCTCTCAAAACTGAAGAGTGTCCAGAAGGTTGCACAGGTTCAGTGTGACATTCTTCCTTTCCTTGGACTTGTTCTTAGCCCTTGAAGAGCAGGCTCACGCTTGCCCTCAAAACTCCTGTTTTCTTTGCCCGTTCTTCCCCCTCTTGTTCCGCTTCAACCAGGACAACTCCACTTTATGGCTCTTAGGGAGTGTCTGTCTTGTCAGCCTCCCTGGGAGCTGGTAACTGTCTGGAAAGCCAGGTAAACCAGCAGGACTTCCTGCTACTTTCTCTGGGTTCCTATTCATCACATTTGGGACAGATAGAATGTGGCAGAGCGCCACCAGTCATTCGCTGCCCAACCCCCTCCTGAAGGTTTACAGCGTGACCTCTGACTAATGCTGACTGGGAGAGGAGACTGTCCTTGGCAGTGACCTAGAACTAGCTAGGGCAGAATAAGGCTATAGAGAGGGGCTGCAAGGCAATCAAGAAGGGACTGCAGAGTGCTTGTGTCTCTCTACTGCCCACTGACTATGAAGATTTACAGGATGGGATGGGGTCCTGCCTCTGCACTGACTTGTTTTTCTGACAGGTCCATGCCCTCATTGCTTACTTCCTTAGAGCAAGATCAGCCTGCAGCTAAGCTTCCCTCCGACAAGGCACAAGAAAGGGCCTGTTCCTGATCAGATGCTTGTCACCCCCTCCTCCCTGTTAGCCTTCCTGCTCAGGGTGTGTACTATGCCTACTGTCTGTGAAGACTAAAGAGGGATTGTGGGAGCTGGTTAGTGTCTTTTGGGATTGGAGTGACTCCTGAAGATGTTGATAGTGGCTAGAGGTTGACAAATAACTGTGTTCCTACTTCTGTCTGGGATTAGGCCAAGCAGCTGCCTTCCCAAGCACCCTGTCACTCTTACCCATCCTCAAAGCATGGCTGCCCTGTAAGGAGGCTGCCCCTTTCCCAGCAGTCTAGAGGCAGTGCCCATGAGGGTAGAGGTAACACCCTCTGGTTGCTATGCCAAGGCATAGGACTAGTCTGCTTTTCCAGGAAGTGTTCCGGACTACTTTGGGCTTCCCTAAGCTTGCTTGTCTGTGCTTTGGAAGGCTAAAGTCCAGATCACCTCTCCTGCTTTTCTACTCCAACCCTGACCACTCTCCTCTCTGGCCCAGCTCCTGGGACAGCCTGTTTGATGGTTCTCCACTCTATTTTCTCACTCTGCTTGAACTTTTTGGTCTCAGTTTCCTAAACCCTTGTATAAAAGCCGATTTCCTGAGTAAATAGGCCCCATCTATTGTAGCATCCAGTGAAGCACAAAGTGAACTCTGTGATGCTACCATTTTTTTGTATTTGGTGTTGTGACAGTTTGCTGGGAAGGCCTTTAATGTGACCCCCACTAGGGTTCTTATCCAGAATAGATACTTGGTGGAGAAAGCCTGAGACTCTAAGCTCCTCATGGGTGGAGTTAGTTGAGAGAGAGAGAGAGAGACTGGTATGAGGGCCTGGGGAAAAGTCTACTGGACTTTGCAAAGATCTTCTGCAGCTGAAGATAACAGGCTGAGACTTAGGGATGAGAGCAAGAGGGAGATTGGGAGTAGCACTCTGGACAAGAGCACAGGGTCTGTGAAGGAATAAAGAAACTGAGTAAGAGTGCTAAGAAGGGGACAGGGAGGCTATAGCCTGCACCAGGTGATGCCTGCTTCCTGCTCTGCACAGAACACAACCACTTTGCACATAACAGAACTAGGGCTGTCTGGTTTCTCCTGTGGCACAACATACTCATCAGAGGCTGACCTCTGTGCACTACGTCCCTCCCTTCCAAGACCTGTCTTGTATCACCTTTTTATATTATGGTAAAACATAAATTCATATACTTGTAACACATAAAACTTCTTTGTGGTGATATTTTGTTTGCTCTAACAAATAAAGCTTGTCTGAAGATCAGAAGGTGGAGCTAGCCACTGGTTAACCATAGAGGCCAGGCATGGTGGCACACACCTTTGATTGCAGCACTTTGGATCTCATGCCTTTGATCCCAGTAATTGGGAGGCACATGCCTTTAATCCTGCCACTCAGGGTTTGAGACAGGATTATGGCTGGGTGGAAAGAGAGATATAAGGCAGGAGACAGGAGCTCATCCTTTCTGTCTGAGGATCGGTAGAGGTTAAGAAGTCTCTCTCTCTAGTGGCTTGCTCCTTTGCTTCTCTGATCTTTCAGCATTTACCCTGGTATCTGGCTCCATGTTTTTATTATTAAGACCAATTAGAATTCACATTACACATCTTCACCATTTTCAAGTGCATAGTTTGATGGCATTAAGCAGTTGGACATCACAATTAAGTGCTCATCTCCCCATATTGCAGCTGTCTCCATTAAACCATGTTCCCTTAACCCCAACCCCTGGTACTCATCATCCATAGAGATGGATTTGACTGTTAGAGGAATTTCTTGTGAGTACAATCATACAATGTTTTTTTGTAAGTGGCTCATTTCACCAATCATGTCCTTCAGGGCCACCCATGTAGCATATATCTCAATTTCCTATTTCAGGCTAAGTAATACTATATTTTATGAATAAGCCATACTTTAATTCATTCATGTATATTTGGGTTCCTCCCTTGTTCTATTCATTGTAAGACCTAGGGTCTTACACATGCTAGGCAAGTGTTCTACTTCTGACCTCTATCTCCTTTATATGTTTTGAAACAATCCGTATGTTGCCCAGGATGACTTTGAATTTATGATTCCCCTGCCTTAGCTCCCCAAATAGCTGGGATTGCCAGGCTAAGCTAACTTCACCACCCTACCATGCTCCACACCTTTGACAACCAGGGCCTTGTATATGTTAGGTTCTCTGTCATTGATCATATCCTTAGCTACTAGACTGTCCTTGAACTCACTCTGCAGCACAAGCTTAAACTTTTGGTCTTCCTGCTTTAGCCTCCTGAGTAGCTGATTTGACAGGTTTGTTACCTGGCCCGGTTGACTTCTTTTATTGCAATTTTTAGTGAGGTTTTTGCATGTGGCCCAAGACCACTCTTGTCCAAGTCTCCACAATCTCTTTAATACACAGTGAACTATAGCACCATCTTAATCCTTGTTGGCCAGCCAGGCTGAGTCTCCCTTTGTACTCACTTATGCTCTACCCCCAGCTGAGAACTTTAGAAGTTTTAGCTCCAGGCCAGATTTTCTAGAACTGCAAACTCCTGTGTCCATTTGCCAACCAGAGATCTTCCTTTGGACAACAAGACATGCCCAAAGCCAACTCCCAGTTGTCATCACAGGACCTGGCAGCACCATTCATCCTGTGTCTCAAGCCAAATCTCTGGTGTTTGTCTTGACTCTTCAGTCCTGCATCCTGTAGTCATCTACAACCCCTTCTGGCCCTGCCAGCAAAGTAGATCCCAATCCAAAGAACCCCCTCTACCCCACTAACTGGTGCCACAAACCAGGTCCAGATGCCGGTCCCTAGTCCATGGATCAAAGTTACATCTTACTGTCTGTGCTCCCAGTGTACCCTTTACTTTTCGATCTTGGAAAGCTACTTGCTCAGGAGCACACTTCTGTTGATCTTTAAAATGCAGGGCTTACAGCCACAAGCTATCATGCCTGGTTCGGTAAGATTCTTAGAGCAAGCAACTCCTGGCTGCAGCCTCCCTTCTCTGCTGTATTTGTTCCTATTGAACTTATGTCACCCCATGCTCTTCACTCTGGGGGACTGAGGCTTTATTCCTGCATTTCTTCCCCACTCTTTTTCCAGTTTCTGGCATGGTGCTAGGTGTAGAGCTCCTCACACTGGGCCTTACCTAATGCCGAGTTGGAGCTGGAGGAAGGTCCCCACAACTATCTCCCCACCTTATCCATCTTCCAGAGAAGCAGAAGCAGGAGCCAGTCTTGGAAAATGAAGTGTTTTTATTGCTATGTTTGCAGTGGCTTTTTTAGCACAGTAAGAATGTCCCCAAAGGCCTGTACTCTTACCCAGCCCCATCTCCCTGGCTTAGTCTAGCCCTGTGTGAAGGAAGCCTTTCTAGGGGCTACTTGGCTATTTCAGGCTTGACAGGACATAGATGTGAGTTTAAAAGCTGCTACGGAAGACTTGAGATGTCAAAAGTACATCAGCCTTTAGCTCAGAGGTGGGAGCTGTGCCCAGGATCCCTTCCTTGGGCGATCCCTGCAATCATACCCAGCCCAGGAACAGGGTGTGGGCAAGCCTGAGCATGCCAGGTGAGCAGACCCAGATCCCTGGGACAATGCTGTAGCCTTTTACCCCATAGGCTTAGGGGCAAAGGATAGTGTGGGGATGCCCTTGAGGCTCCCACTTACCCACTCCAGTCTCAGCTGGAGACCATACAAAACATCCATACAACAGACTCACATAGTCAACAGCCTGAAGCTTTTGTTTTGCCTATGAAAGTTAAGTATAAATTCACACTCCTTGGCTAGGGTCAGAGAAGAAAGGTGGGGATGTGAAGGAGAGGAGTGGTAAGGTGGGGGTGGTTGGGGCTTTTTAGAAATATACAAGCAGAAGTCTCACTCTCAGTTTTTTTTTTCTTATAAAATGTGCAAAATACAAGCCTCCTTTGCCCAGAGGCTCTGTTTAACTTCTGGTATTCACCTTCACTAAAAGATAAGAGACCTATACATCTTCTATACACGCACATGCGTGCACAGACACACACACACACACACACATTCAGACCCAAGCTCATACAGTTAATTAATATTGGTGGCAATTGGCGCAAGAACACAAGGTTCCATTGCTGACTGGCTCTCTAGCTTCTAGACTAGGGGTGGGAAGAGGGGTCTAATCCAGCTGAAACATTTGCCTTGTTTCCACTGTCCCTCTCTTGCCTACCCTCCTGTCCCACCTTATTCTTTCCCTCCTCTCCTGTTCCCCAAGCTGCCACTGTAGTTTGCAGGGTGAAGGTGTGGTACAGAGCAGAGCTTAGGAGGCAGGCAGGCGGGGCTGGCAGGGCTAGGAGGTGGGTCCTGGGAACTGAGAGGAAGGACAGGAGGTGGGACCTGGAAGCAACGTCAAGTACCAGCGTGGCTGGGGGCTGGGGAGGAGAGGCATCTATTTTTGGTGGGTTGTGATATTTTTGGCGTTTTATTATTAAAAATGGAAAAAGTTATTTTTGTTAGCACTCATGGTGCTTCCTCCCCTTCCCCCCCCAGGCAGACCCCCGAACTGTCAAGGAAAGGCAAGCCCCCTGGTGGGATGGGTAGAGGCTAAAGCAGGGGCTGCTATGGCTACCAAAGGATGAGCTGGTGATGTGAGCTGGGATGCCTATTACATGACACTCTCCACCACGACAACCTTGCTGCTTTCAGACACTGGAGTCAGGGTGGTCAGGCCCCTGACATCTGCATCCTGAGCTCTGTATTCCAAGTGGTGGAGGCCCCAGATAGGCTGGGTCAAGTGCTGCCAGCGCTGTGGGAGAGGAGAGCACGTTGAGCCAGCCTCCCATGAGTCACTTGCTCTACCCCATGGCAATAGCTTCTGCTACCTGCCACCAAGGCAGGTCTGTTTCTCTTAGGGCACCCTTCCAGGTCATGCTCCCTACAATGGGAAGCAGGGTTAAGTGGCCCTTGTGTGGAAAGTGAGAGGTGGGCCTTGCTTCCTTGGTTCCACATGAAGCCATGATAGGTTAGCTTTTCTTCTGTAGTCTGAGCTGGCTGTGCTTCTGGATGACAGTTTGCCCTTCCCAGGAAAGAGTGGGATAGGGACCTTACCTCTGCCATGGTTCCTTTTGCCCTGAGGAGACAGCCCAGGAGGTGGAGGGGCACACACAGCATGGAAGAGAGTGCAAAGGCCCAGCCAATGGCTTCGCCCCACCATGGGTACACGTAAGTATTGTTGTAGACCAGTGGTTCGTAGTATACAATATTGAAGATGAAGATGCCCTGTGTGGACATGTGTCTTCAGTCATTGGGGCCCCATTACACCACCCCACTTGCCTAGCTTCCCCAGTCTTACCATGCAGACCAATGGGGTGAAAAAGGACCAGCACCATTTCATCCAGGGGCAAGGTCGGTACCCAATCATACAGGCAATGTCATCCATGAAGCGGTCAGCTCCTGGAATAGGGTGAGGTAGATGGGAAGGATAGAGTTGGAGACTACCCCCTTCCATTCCACCCTACAATTTCTAGCCCAGCCCTTCACCCTGACCTACCGTAAACCCAAGCTACCACCACACACTCCCAAAAGGCTTGCCACAGCAGGGTAGTGCCACTAGCTGAGTAGTAGTCAAAGAGCTGGAAGACGTACATGCCGCCCTGGAGAACAGAGCCAGGTCAGGAAAGATGATGGCCCATGGCTGGAGACTGACAGTAGTAGCCCACCTTACCCTACTCACATCAGTCACCATGGAGAGATCGATGACAAAACAGAGGACACAGCAGAGAGCCACGGAGATCTCCCTTTGGAAACGGAAGTAGTAGGAGGCCGGGAGGAGATCCAGTAGCCCGGTGATGAAGCCCTCCACACCTACAAACTGTGTCCAGGGCAGCTCAGGCCCAGGTCTCCCATGTCCCCGTGCATCTCTTGCCCAATGTGCCAAGCCCCCTGACCACCAGCCCCTACCCCATTCTTGCCCTAGAGCTCCTGCAAACCTGGCTGTCCAGACCGAGCAGCAGCAGCATGAAGAAGAACAAGGCAGCCCAGAGTGGGGCCACAGGCATCAGTGTGACAGCCCGTGGGTAGGCAATGAAGGCTAGACCAGGCCCTGAGTGCAAAGATGCAGGGTGAGACTGGCCCTCAGCACCATCCTGAGTACCCTGACGCTCAAGGTCATGCCCATCCCCCAGATAATAAAAACTTGGGGGCTATTTGTGCCTCAGCATGGCTAGACCCATTGAGGTCCTACAGGTACCTCACACCAATAGTCTGGAAGGCTGTGGTCCTTGGTAGCCTCACCCCATATTAGCAGGACCTCCTGACTCACACTACTTTCCCTGGGCTCAAACAGCCTTGGCAGTTTCTGGTTGCCCTGGGGTGATACAGCAGGGGCTGAAGGAGCAGCTCCTTTTCTATCTCCAGTACTCAACCACTATGAAGACACACCCTGCAGCCTTAGAGGTAGGTGGCAGGAGGCCCTCCTGGCTCCAGAG
This sequence comes from Microtus oregoni, assembly GCF_018167655.1. Classification (NCBI taxonomy): domain Eukaryota; kingdom Metazoa; phylum Chordata; class Mammalia; order Rodentia; family Cricetidae; genus Microtus; species Microtus oregoni. The sequence goes on along the minus strand of NW_024543954.1, from coordinate 494,761 downwards.
AACAGCCTTGTTTCAGCTGCTTAGAGCCATCTCAACAGCTAGCTGAACTCGTCTGTCACGTTTCAGAATGCTTTTGTGCATGCCCTACATCAGGGTAGTTCTGCAGGTCTGGAGGTGGGCTGAGGTCTGGCAGCTCACCTGATTCTGCCACCTTGGAGATGTGCACACCCTGCTCTGTGGCCATAAAGCCCAGGATGGAGAAGACCACAAACCCAGCAAAGAAGCTAGTCCCACTGTTGATGAGTGCCAGGATGATGGCGTCCCTGGGGGTGGAGGGGCAGAATGTTCTGGTTTAGGCAGCCCCACTGCTCCAGGGCAGGGCAAGGCAGGGCAGGCAGGGCAGAGGCGGGTGCCTACTTGTAGCAGTTGTTGTTGAAGCGATTGTAGCTGCCTAGGGCTGTGAGGGCCCCCAGGCCGATGGCATAAGAGAAGAAAATCTGGGTCCCGGCATCTATCCATACCTGGAAGGGATGGGCAAAGATCAGAGTCATAAAGGACCCTACTCAACAGGCTGTGCCCCCCAGTCTTGCTGTCATAAAGCACCTTTCCTCACCTGAGGGGACCCCAGCTTCGACCAGTCAGGTTTGAGATAGTAGATGATGCCATCCAGGGCTCCAGGCAGCAGCACCCCTCGCACGAGCAGCACGACAAGGACCACGTAGGGGAATGTAGCAGTGAAGTACACGATCTAGGGGGCCAGGGTGCTCAGGTTCCGAACCCCTGCTCCCCTTAAGTGGCCACAGTCTCCCCAAACTGCAGTCATGCTCAGAATTTAGGTGAGGAAAGCCAGTAGCACTCATTCTATTCCTAAATGACCAACCATCCCCAGGGAAGCTAGGGGCCAGCCTGGAGCCCAGGCAGCCTCATAGCAGGCACTAGTCAGCTGTAGGAGGGGAGAGACAGGATCATGGCATTCCAAGGTGAGGGTCCCTAGGCACATCTAATGTATAAAGAGGAAAATCAGTCCATGGGGGAGTGAGAAAATGTGAACTCTCCTGACGGGCAACTTCTCAGTATGTCCATGTGGGGACATGCCTATAAGGACAGGAAGGTTTGCAGAGTTTCGGCAAGGAGAATCTGTGGCAATGTTACATGGGATTGTAATAAGTACATATTCCTCAGAGCCCTGTGGTCCCAAACTCCAAGGCATCCTTGATAGGGCAGTGGGGTCCATGGCAGCTAGGGATTCTAGATGGGCAAGAGGACAGGGTTGGTTTTATAGCTCAGTGTTATTGGTGATGAGAGAAGGAAGGAAGGAAAGGGAGGGAGGAAGACAGCCATTGAGGACCCTGTTGGGAATGAATGTTTGCAATCTGGCCCTCTAGGCACCTGACCATGTTCCATGGCTTAGCAGTTTTAATATGTTGGTTCATCTGTATCTGTAACCTGAGAGGGAACCTCTGAAGGAGGGCTATATGAAGTCTTCCTGGGGGGCCTGAGGATCATAGAGGTGAGGAGAGCCCCAAAGATTAGGCATCTAGAGATAAGTAGGGAGAAACAGAGAGAGGCGGAAGGAAAGAGAAAGGGTTGAGATGGAGTGGTGGACATGGGGAAGGGTAGGTATGGCCTGACCTTTCACCCTCAGGTCTGAAGGCTACGAGAAATAATGCCCATCAACAGGGTGACAATAAAGACCTGTCTACTCTATAGGCTTGAGCCCCAGTATAGTCACCTCCTGTTGTGTTTGTGTCCCTCCCAGGCAATGCTGCCCCCCCACCTGCTTCCAGCTATACCTTTCCTGTTGACTTGACCCCTTTCCACACACAGAAGTAGACCAGCACCCAGCAGGCCAGCAGGCACAGGGTCACCTCCCAGTTGAGGGCCCCTGGCACCTCCAGCCCCGTAGAGAGCCTCAAGACTTTGTTCCTAGGGTAGAAAAGAAAAGAGGGCACCTGAGGGTCATGTCAGCAGAGGGCACAGTGACTGGGATTTGCTTTGGAGTATATGGGTCCTCCCTCACCACAGCCCTGATCTGTAGGACTGACTACCCCAGATCATCCTCACCCCAACCTTCTGCAAATATGCAGTCTCAGCTCCTTAGCCAGGTAAACTTGATAGGGCAATGGCAAATGACATGTTGCTGTAGGAGCAATGTCTATAAGCTCCAGGACCATAGGGACAGACAAAACCCAGGAGTGGGTTGTTTTGCATCCCTGGCCATGTGCCCCAGGGCTTGGCCACATATAGAGAGCCCAAGGGATGAGATAGGATGGGCTTGGCCCAGAGGCACCCGACTCACTCCCAGAACTCGATGACAGGCGATCGACGGTCAGCAAGCTGGTCACATGTGAGGTTGGCTAGGCTGGCATTGGCACAGTCTTCATGGCGAAAGATCTCCACACAGTCAGGAGTGTTCCAGGTGTGGCCACATGTGGCCCAGGGCAAAGTGGTAGTGAATGACTTGACCAGGTAATAGAAGCCCCAGGCCAGCACCATGATGTAGTAGGTGTTGCAGTAGAAGACAATCACCATGGAGGCATAGCCCAGGCCTAAGGATGAGTGAGAAGCTTCCTTTTATTCTGGGCTTCTTTATGGCCATGTTTCTACCACCCCCATTATCTCCCTTTCCAGAGCTGGCACTGATTCTTGCTGAGTTCCTGACAGCTTGCTTCTTGCATGTCTCCTTCCTTCCCTGTATTCTACTTCCCTTTATCCTGCCAGAGGCTTCTCCAAACTTGGACTGTGTGTTCCAACAGTGGGCTACCTTTCCTGTCTGTTTCCCGCTAACATTTGCCATGTTCCTCTACTAATATCTGTGCTTCAGCTCCTTTGTCTAGCCCAGTGCTAGACAGCCCTCCTCTCCTACCTTGTGTAGCTATTATATTCTGCTGCTGCTAGTCCAGCTTCAAATGCTGTCCCTTTCCCAGGTCCCACTGCCACCCTGCAGCTACAGAAGGCAAGGACAAGGACCTCTGCAGTGAGTCAAGTGTGTCCAACAGGTCCTGTCCCTAAGCTTAACTGTTTCTGCTTCATCCTTTTCTTAAAAAAGCAAGCTTGCCACTCCACCCTAGTTCCTGACTCTAGTTAACTGCAGACTCTCTCCTGAGCCTGGGAGGGTATTACCTAGGCAAGATTTCTTCATGTGGATCATAGCTATACTCTGGTCCCCTGCCCTAGTCCCAGTAGTTGAAAAAAGGAGTACTGAGAATTGGCTCAGGATGGCTCACCTTTGAATAGAGGGCAGATGTTCCAGACATTGATGCTGCCGGCCTTCATGAACTGGCCCAGTGAGATTTCCAGGAAGAAAATGGGGATTCCTCCAACCAGGGCAATCAGGACGTAGGGAATAAGGAACACACCTAGTGGAGAAAGCATAGAGTGGACTCGTGATGTATCCCAATGAGCCTCCACAGTAGGCAAGGACTTAACCCAAACCCTTCAGCCAAGCTGTCCAGGCCTCACAGACCAGCCCGGCCTCCAAAGTCCTAGAAGGCCCAGGCAGAGCCCCAGTCCCATGACTTCCCACTGGGTGAATCAGTGCAAGAGTGGTCACTGACTCAGAGGCTCAAGGTGAACAGTCCCAGGAGATCTACTATAGGTTTGGTGAGAGGAGGCACAGTATTTGCTGTACCATGGGGTCCTTGGCCTGTGGACACCACCTAGGGTGACTTCACAGGCATCAAAACCACCCAGGCTTATGCATACAGACCATCTTTTTTTGGCAGGCAGCAGAACAGGATGGAATGGCTAGGGAGTGTGTGTGTGCGCGCGTGTGTTTTCCAGGCTGGGTGTTCAGTCTTGGGGGCTTGTTCAAAGGCAGTGTGCCCAACTACCCTGTACTTTGCACTCATGAGGGTCACAGGAGAAAGATGGGTGGGTGGCAAGCCTCTGCTAATGGGGGTATTGGTGTAGGACAAAGGTAGACAAGGAAAGGGACCAAGGCAAGATTTCAGTAATTAGATGGGCTAGTAGCAAGGAGGGGAGAACAGAGCAGCTGCAGCTCTGACCTATTTCCCCCTACTGCTCTCTAGGACCCCCTACTCTGCTCAGGCTCAGCTCTTTCAGCTACTCAGTAATGGAGTTAAACTGCAGTTTGCCAGGTGGGTCCTGCTCCCAGCATCCTTTCCTTGTGTGACCTTGGGCTAGAGGCCTTCCCTCACGGACTCAGTTTCCCACCCATCACCTAGCTGCTTTAGCTCCCAAGGAATCCAGTTCTGCTTTGCAGTTCCAGGACAGGCAAGTAAGTGCCCACTACTGTTGCTAAGCTGAGCTTCAGCAACTGGGCATGGGATGTGCATGTAGCTTGTCTAGTGGCGGCGCCAGTCGGGCCAGGCCGCAGACTTCCCAAGCCTGGCTCAAGCACCAAGTGTTCCAAACCTGGGTCAGAGGGGAGGGAAGAGAAGGGAAAAGGGAGGGGAGGGGAGAGCGTGGGGGAGGGGGGACAGAGTGGCCCATTGTGTTTGTGTGTGTTCTTGTGTGCACACGTGGGGGGGCACACAATGTGTCACTTGTGTGCCTGACCCACGGGGGCAGGCTGGGCTCCTCACCTCCCGGAGTCCCCTCCACTGGGGGCAGGCCTTCCCTTCCCACCTCAGTGGCCAATCACTCCCAGTCTGGGCTGGAAGTCTGGGAAGAACCCCCCTCAGTTCATCAGGAAGCTCTCCTTAATAGCTTCCCCCTCCACTGCCAGGCACATGACCGGTGAGGGGGGTGGAGGCTGGTGCGCTGGGTCACTGAGTGCTTGGCCGGTGAGGGGGCACTATGGCCCCCACGCGCTCTGGGCGGGCCTCCCCACCCTCTGGACTTAACCCCACTGCTCTGGTGGGCCTGTGGCAGGCTGGGGGTGGGAACTGACCCCTGATGAGAAGCCGGGATGCTCAGGGGCGGGGGCACTCACCTCCACCGTTCTTGTAGCACAGGTAGGGGAAGCGCCACACGTTCCCCAGGCCCACGGCGAAGCCCACGCACGACATGATGAAGTCCATCTGGCGTGTCCAGGTCTCTCGTGGTGGCACGGCAAGGCGGGCGCCGGGCGGCCCAAGGCCCGTGGGGCCATCGCCCTTGGCTGGGGCACCGTCGGGCCCGGGCACGATGAGAGGACCCTTCTTTTCGTCACCAGACACACTATAGATACCGTTCTCGGCGCTCTTCTTCGCCATGGTCCCTGGGGCCGCGAGGCCGGGCCGGGGGTCGCGGCGCCTTGAGGGTGGCGGGCGGGCAAGGGGCTTCGGCGGCACCTGGAGAGAGGGCCCCGAAAGCACGGGCCCGCCCGGGGGCCTCGGGGGCGGCCGGGCCGGGGGACGAGGCGGCGGGCGGGCGGGGTGCGGGACGGCGGGGGCGGCGCAGTCAGAAGCAGTCCACGAAACACTTGAAAGTGAGCCTGAAGAATCTCATGTGTGTCGGGGGCCCGGGAGCGCGCGGGCGGCGGTGGAGCCTGACCGGGCGGCGGCGGCTCCCGAGACTCCTGCCCGCCGCTCCGGTGGCGGCGGCTGCGGCGGCGACTGCTCGCCTGGCCGGAGGCTCACCCTAGCGCGCCGCGGGTAGCATCGAAAGCCCACTGTCTGCAAGCGGCGGCCGGAGCAAGGGGCCTGCGGCCCGCGCCCCCCGGCCCCGGCCCAGCTCCGCGCTGCTGTCCTCGCCCGCGGCTCAGTTGGAGCTAGCGGCTCTGGTGGCCCCGGGCTCGCCTCGCCCCCTCCTTCCCGGTGGCGGCTGCTACAGCCGCTCTCCGGCTGCGGCGGACTCAGATTCGCCAAGGCACTCCAACTGTCCGTCTCTTTCCCGGCGCTACCGGCTGCTGCTTAAGAACCAACTCCCGGTGATGTCACTGTCGCCCCACCCCCACGATCCGGCTGTTCCCCTCCCCCCCTCCATCCCGCCCTCCCCGTCACTCCGCCTACCTCCTCCTCGGGAGAGGCAGCTTTAGTTCGGAGCAGGGTGGCTGCTACCTGGGGCGCTGGGCCAGCACCTCCTCCTCAGTGGGCCGAGCCGCTAGTCGTTCCAGGATCACCTGGCCCGGGTGGGGCCAAAGTCCCCTCAGGTTTTAATGAACTACCAGGAAAACGGAGTCCTTGGCTGACTTCCAGACATCCTAAGTCCTTCTCCTTTCCTCTACTGTTTCTAGCCTGGAGTCTCCCTTCCTGGTGGACCGTCCTTCACCAAGGTTCATCTAACCTGCCTCATGTCTCCCAATTAGGACCTAGGGAGAGTTGGGTATCCAGGTGCAAAGTTTCTTGGTACCTGCACCAAAGTAGGTGCCCTTGTCGGTTGTCTCCTGAAGTACTAACTATCTCTGCGTTGGCTTGGAGAGGGAGATCTGCCTCCAGGGGTTCTGTGGAACTTTGCCAGAAGCACTGAGCTGTCTCCTCAAGACATTTAGGCCTCCCCAAAGATAGGCTAAGAGTCCAGGTGTCAGCTCTGGGTGTGACCAATTTCTGTGTGTCTCCAGAGTGAGCAAAGGATAGCTTGCCTGGTTGAGGATCAGCGTTCCAATTTGTCACCAAGGTAGAGGAGGGGACTCCATGATACTCCAGTCAGTCCACCCTTTGCCTGGTGTGGGGGTGGGTAGGGCGTGTAACCTATGGGTAGGGGGTAAGAATAGGGTAAGGCTGCCCCCTGGTGCCTGGTTGCTGTACAGACCCTCTCCCTAAGCTCAACACCTGCCTGCTCTGCTCGATAGGGACCTCCAGGCAACTGAGCAAATTCTTGGGAATTTTCCAGGGTCAAGACTAGCCTGGGGTGGACTAGAAAGGTGAGGCGTGCCCGTTTCAATCCCCAACTCCCTGACCTGATCAGATACCAAAGTTCCCAGGTGGCTCATCCCCCCCCCCCTCTCCCCCCCATCCCGTCGGGCTAAGCCTGCAGCCATCAGGCGGCTTTAGAAAGAAAAGCAGTTACAGTCTGAGCCAGATTGAGCCTGATAGGTGAGGAAGGAGGGAGGGGCAGCATTTTTACTCAAGCTAGCAGGAGGAGGAGGGGTGTGTGTGTCATGTGCCTGTTTCGTGGCAGAGTCTCTTTGCTCATCAGAGAACTCAAACTTGGGTCTTCTCTGGCCCAGCCTGGGACCAAAGTCCTCCTGTAGAAACAAAGGCCATAGAGGAGTTACTCCATAGCACACATCCTGGAAGTGCTGGAGCCACCCAAGGAACAAGGGGCATTTAAGAGAGGAAAGAAGCGGATGCCAAGGAATGGATACAGAGGACTCTATTGTAGTAGAAGGATTAGAGTGTGCAGATGTGAGACCTGCAAAGGGAAAGGAACTGCGGCAGCAGTGACCTGGATGAGGTGTGGGTGGAGACCAGTCAACCATAGGAAAGTCAACCTGTGGAAGTGAGAGCAGACAGGATTGGATGCTGGCTACTCTTGAGGATTTAAGACCCTTCTTGTCCAGAGTCGGGGTGGGAGGGAAAGAATATAGTGGCCTGAGAAACATGGGGGTGAGCCGATGACACTTTGAGGAGATGGTCACAGCAGTGTGTGCGGAGGTCCAAAGGTGAAAAAGTCAAGGCTGGGTGCAAGGGTGAAGGCCTCCCTCCATCCTGGGCCTGTGCTGAGCAGCTGGGTAAGGCCATGTGCCAAGCCCAGGTACAGGAATGTAAGGAGTATCGTCTTCACCTCGGCACAAAAGGCACTTTAAGGTACCAGTCACCCATGCTTAGGCACTGGGGCAGGCACTGCTTTGTGGCCTCAGAAGGTGGCCAGGACGTAGAGATCTGGGAAACAAATGAAATGACATTGAGAATAGCTGGTGTGACCTTGAGGTTTCCTGGGCCTCTACATCTCAGGAGAATAAGTTTGGTAGACCTCAAAACCTGATTCCATGGGGTCCCACTTGTCCCTTGCCTGGTAATGACACCACCTTTGAGCTCCCCTCTAATCTTTTGCAATTCCCTGCAGCCAGCCTTTATCCTGCAGCGGTTTTCTTGCCCACCTAATCTTCTTGGGGCCTGAACATCTCCATACCCCAGTGGCTAGCTCTGGGCTAGGGCTACACTGGCCCACTGGCATCCTGCAGTGGTATTGGTTCTATTTCTTTATTCACTTTCTAAAGAAGGAGACACTGGTGACAACTGCCCTGTCAGCCACCTGTAAACCATTCCCAAGAAGCTAAAAAGCAGAGCCAACCAGGTGGAGTGCCTGTGGTGTTTGCTCCAAACTGTGGAAGTGTGTAGGCATATTTTGTCTGTGTGTTTTAGGTTTTTCGAGACAGGGTTTCTCTGTAGCTTTGGAGCCTGCTCTGTAGACCAGGCTGACCTCAGACTCACAGAGATCCACCAGCCTATGCCTCCTGAGTGTTGGGATTAAAGGCATGCACCACCACCACCCAGCTTTTGTTTGTGTTTTAACAAATAAGCCACTAGAGGCCAGGTGGTGGTGGCACACACCTTTAATTCCAGGACAGAGGAGGCAGACAAATCTCTGTCAGTTTAAAGCCACCTTGGGCTACACTAGATTGATCTAGTCTCAAAGAGAAACAGAGCCAGGCAGTGGTGGCCAGCATCTCTAATCCCAGCACTCAGGAGGCAGAGGCTGGCAGATCTCTATGAGTTTAAGGCCACCCTCAAAGAGAAATAGCGCCAGGTGGTGGTGGCTCACAGCTTTAATGCCAGCACCATGGAGATGAAGTCAGAAAGTGATATGACTGGGCAGAGAGAGGAATAGCAGGCAGGAGGAGACAGGAAGCAGTACAGTCTGAAGTAGTCTGGACAAGTAGTCAGAGGAGCAGCCAGTCTGAGCATGCAGTCTGAGGCTTCATAGAGACAGGATCACCCCTGCGGTCTGAGCATTGGTAGAGGGAAGAACTCTCTAGTGTCTGGCCACTCTGCTTCTCTGATCCTTCAGCTTTCACCCCTGATAGCTGACTCTGGGTTTTTATTATTAAGAACGATTAGAATTTGTGCTTCAGAAGCCTGTGCCCTGATGGGGTCAGTTCATGTGTCTAGTGAGAGTTCCTAGGAGGTGCAGAGCACTAGGGGGAACAAAAGCCTTTCCAATCCTGGGCAGGCACTCTCCAGAGCATACTCCTACTGGGGGAAGGTGCAGTTGCTAGGGAGGAGCATGGTGGACTCCCCAGGATCTGAGCTGATAAACACAAGATCGTCCTAACTAGCACTTTGGGGCCCTGGTGTTCCAGTCATAATGACGTTGAACTGTGCTGGGAGCCCCTAGGAGCTGGGGTAGAAGCTGAGAACAGAAGGAACAAGCTGGGAGAGGGCTGCCACAGGGCCCTTGTGGTAGAGGCTGGCAAGTAAGGCTGGCAAGTTGAATCTAGTACCTTCCCAGGCCTGAGGTGGCCATGGACTGAGAGAAGACTAGATGGAGATTGTCACCCCTATAGTGATTCTGTAAGGAGTGAGGCAGCCGAAGGTAGGGTTGGGCCACCTCCTCTAGAGGCCAAGCACAATGAACTTTGGAATTAGAATGAGCTGGGAACAAAGGGAAAACTGGAGTCCACCTGGCAAGGCTTTGTACTTCCAACTCCTGTGCCAACAGGCAAGGGGAATAAATGGACCAGAGTCAAGGTTCCCGGAGCTCGCGGTGCAGCTGCAGAAGCCTCTACCCCAGCACAGTCTGCCTTGTCTACCAGCTGTGCTCACTCACACAGACAATCTGAAAGCATTGGTGTTTTACATTTTGCCATAAACTACTTTTTCCCTTTGTGTGGGGGCATGGTGGGACAATGACTGACCTTGAACTTGAGTAGATCCTCTTGTCTGAACCTCCCTAGTGCTGAGATTACAGGTGTGACTTACTACATTGAGGTTTACAGAAATATTTTTCCAATGTTTTGAGACAAGATTTAGTTCAGGGGGCTGGAGAGATGGCTCAGTGGTTAAGAGCACTGCCTGCTCTTCCAAAGGTCCTGAGTTTAATTCCCAGCAACCACATGGTGGCTCACAACCACCTGTAATGAGGTCTGGTGCCCTCTTCTGGCCTGCAGACATACACACAGACAGAATATTGTATACATAATAAATAAACATTTAAAAAAAAGATTTAGTTCAGGTACCTTGAACCCACTGTGTAGCTCAGGGTGACTTTGTTCATCTGATCCTCCTGTTTTCATCTCCAGAGTGTTGGAGGGAGGCTGCTTGTTGGTTCCCGGCCACCTGGCTAGCTTAGACCCGAAATAATCACACAGAAACTGTATTAATTAAATCACTGCTTGGCCCATTAGCTCTAGCTTCTTATTGGATAACCCATATATTAATTTAACCCATTTCTGTTAATCTGTGTATTACCACAAGGTCGTGGCCTACCAGCAAAGTTACAGCGGCTCCATGGCATCTTTTTGACTCCACCCTTCTTTCTCCCAGCATTCAGTTCAGTTTTCCCCACCTAGCTAAGTTCTGCCCTGCCATAGGTCCAAAGCAGTTTCTTTATTCACTAATGATAATCACAGCACACAGAAGGGACTCCCACACCACCAGACTGCTGGGATTCCAGATGTGGGATACTATATGCTGCTTATACTCCTTTTAGGTTTACAGAAAAATTGGTGTGATAGTAGTGAGTGCTCCCACACCCCTCTGCCACAAAAATCTTGTGCTAGATTGTTGCATCTATCCTAGATTATTATTATTTTTTTTTTGGTTTTTCGAGACAGGGTTTCTCTGTGGTTTTGGAGCCTATCCTGGAACTAACTCTGTAGACCAGGCTGGTCTCGAACTCACAGAGATCCGCCTGCCTCTGCCTCCCAAGTGCTGGGATTAAAGGTGTGCGCCACCACCACCCGGCCTCTATCCTAGATTATTACATTTATCCCATTTAACGAGTCAACAGAGTTCCTCTATCAAGTATAGGCCAGTTTATTCAGCTTTCTGCAGCAAGTACTCTTGTTGTTCCAAGATCCCATCTCCAGAATCCACCACTGATTTGGGCTATCATTTGGGCTATCATGGTCACTGTGACTGTGAGGAGTGCCTTGTTTCGATGACTCTGATAGATCCAAGGAGAGCTGATGGAGGTTGAATGTCCCTTGTTGGATCTTCCGCCATTTCTCTTATAGCTAGCTGGACTTTAGGTGTTTGTAAGGCCATACTCATCCATTCTTTGGTAAATCAGTGCTTATAGCACCATTGGCCAGTGTTCACAATGGCTGTCTGGTGGAGGTGTGTCAGATTCCCACTTATCAAAGTGACCCCTTCTTCTCTTTCTGTACTGTACTTTCTTTACAAGGAAGACATTCCCACCTCCCTGGGGCTATGGCAGTCACTTTCCATTCCATACAAACATCTTGGTACAGCAGCTTACAGAGGTGGGATTAGTTTTAGTTGACAATTTTTAGAGTTTCAGACCAAAGTCACTTGGATCTTTGTCGTATAGTGAGGCAGAACACCATGGCAAGGGCACATGGCAGAGTAAAACTGCTCACCCCATTCTGACCAGAAAGCTACAAGAAGAGGTCCCCAATATCTTCTTCAAAGACACACCCCAGTGACCTAACTTGCTCTCACTAAGCCCTTTTAAGGGTTCCAACCCTCTCCATAGCACTACCCACTAGTGAGCAAGCCTTTAATCCATATTATAAATCGTAACACACAAGAGTAGGCAAGATGATTATGTAGTACTCCTCACAGGAGTTTTATTTATTCTCTCATATTTATTTGCTAATAAGTGATTTATTATACTTTGGACTTAGGAATATTTACTTTGTACTTTTTTGTTCTCTTGTTACTTTGTTTTTATTGCTGTTTTGAGACTATATAAACCAGGCCAGCCTCTAACTCACAGAGATCTGCTTGTCTCCCTGCACTGGGATTAAAGGTATGCACCACCACACCTGGCTCTCACTTCTCATTTGTCTCATTTGATATTTTGAAACAGGGTCTTAATACATAGCCCCAGCTGGACTGGAACTTGCCATGTAGACCAGGCTGGTCTCAAATTTGCATTGATTCTACTGCTTCTGCTTCCCAAGTGGTGGGACGGCAGGTTGTGTGTTACCACACTAGATGTAGTTTATATCTTTGTTAATGGCTTAATAGTTCTCTAATGTGTTGCTTACATTTTACATCTGTGATTCTTGGAGGCTCTTTCAGTTGACTCCCTTGGACCCCTGTCTAAGTGACTTTTCTGGGCACCGTGACAAAACACCTGCCAAAAACAACTTAAGGAAGGAGAGATTTATTTTGGCTTATAGTGTAAGGGGTACAGTCCATCATAGTGGAGGAATCATGGTGGCAGAAGCATAAGGCAGCTGGTCACATTGCATTCACAGTCAGCATTCAGAGAGGGATGAAGGCTTGTGTTCAGCTTGCTTCCTCTGCTTTCCTTTCTCTTTTTAGTCTGGGATCCGAACCCATGGAATGTTGATGCTTACAATTAAGGTGGGTCTTCCAACTTCAGTTAACCTAATCTAGATAGTCCCTCACAAGCATGCCCAGTTGACAATGTTAATTATCATGAGCCCTTTTAAATGTTAATATTTTCGTGTATATGGGGGTTTTGCCTGCATGTATGTCTGTGTACCACTTGCATACCTGAGGCCAGAAGAGGAGGTCCAATCCTCTGGGACTGGAATTACAGACAGTTGTGACCCAACATGGGCCCTTTAAAAAAACTGTTTTGGTACTATATGGGGAACCCCTGGCTTCAGACATGCTAGGCATGTGCTCTACCACTGACCTTTGCTTCCAGCTCACTTCTGTATCCCCTTGACCCCTCCTTCATCACTTGTATGAGTGTACATGCCTATTTGAACACTTTCTTGCTTTCTGACTGCATGTCCAGTTTATGCGCTTCCTGTTGTGGATCTCGAATTAGCCATTTCTCCAAGGAGTCATTCATTGGAAATGCTCACTGCCGTGCACTAGTGTTTCTGGGCCCTGTCAGCAGACAGAGCAAAAGAATCGTACAAAAAGTATTACCCTGTGTACTATCTATAAATAGACATGCATTGGTGTCTGCATTAAGCTACGTAGGAATTCAAATTGATGTCTCTGACTCTAACCCTTCACCATATGGACCATTCTAGCCTTTTCCCTGTGCAAACAACCTGGCTTCCACCTTTGGCCACCAGATAGGTTTAACTACACTATAAAGATCTAGTGGTCTTAGGATTGTTAACTCATACCCTCCCACCACACCCCATCTGCCTTTAATATTTTATTTTTTAAGACTATGTAGTTCTGACTGGCCTGTAACTCATGTACACCAGGCTAGCCTTGAACTCATAAAGATTAGCCTGCCTCTGTTTCCTGAGTTCCATGTCCATCTTTAAAAAACTTGTTTATTTAGGTGTGTGTGTGTGTGTGTGTGTGTGTGCCTTGTCACACATGTGGAGGTCAGAGAAAAATTTTCCAGAATTAGTTCTCTCTCTACCATGTGGGGATGAAAGTCAGGTAATTGGATCTGGCATCCGGCACCTGCCAAACCATCTTGCTGGCCCTCTACTTGGTTTGGAACCTGCACTCACTGATTCAGATAGGCCAGTTGATGGTCAAGTCCCACAGATCTTCCTGTCTTTACCTGCCCAGGACTGGGATTACAGATATGCACTGCCTTTTTATGAGTTCTGGAGACCCCAACTAGCTTTTCATTTTGTTTTGTTTTGTTTTTCGAGACAGGAGTTCTCTGTGTAACAGCTCTAGCTGTCCTGGAACTAGTTCTGTACATCAGGCTGGCTTTGAACTCACAGAGATCCACCTGCCTCTGCCTCCTGCTGGGATTAAAGGCATACACTACACCACCTGGCCCCAGCTTTAATCTTTTTTTTTTTTCCAAGACAGAGTTTCTCTGTGTAGCTCTGCCTGTCCTGGAACTCACTCTGTAGACCAGACTGGCCTCAAACTCACAGAGATCCACCTGCCTTTGCCTTCTGAGTGCTGGGATTAAAGGTGTGCGCCAGCACTGCCTGACCCCAGCTCTATTCTTTTTTTTTTAAATATTTATTTATTTATTATGTATACAACATTCTGTCTGTGTGTATGCTCGCAGGCCAGAAGAGGGCACCAGACCTTGTTACAGATGGTTGTGAGCCACCATGTGGCTGCTGGGAATTGAACTCAGGACCTCCGGAAGAGCAGGCAATGCTCTCAACCTCTGAACCATCTCTCCAGCCCCCCAGCTCTATTCTTAATCACATGTATTTATTTTAATGTTTTAGATTAAATTTTAGTTAAAATATGATTATATCACACCCCTTCCCTTTCTTTCCTCCAACCTCTTCTATAATTTGCATTGTTGGATATGGAATCCAGGGCCCTATGCTTCTTTTGCAGCCTCCACTTAAGTCTGATAGGCTCTTGCCTAGAGGGACTCAAATCAGTCCTTTCCCTTGCTTCAGCGATATATGTGTGTGTGATACTGTTAAGGTCTTTTTGTCAGTCTGTACTCTGTATTGTGACTATCTTAGTTCCTAGAAGATCACCAGGACTTGTATAAACTTCAGTTCCCTCTTCCACTGTCAAGACACTTCTGCTGAATGTCATTCTTCCACCATGACATCCCCATGCAGAATGGCTTTACTGCTCTCAAAATCCCCTATGTTCCCCTAGTAAAACATTGTCCCCTGACCACTGCTGAGTTGTTTCTTGTATCCATGCTTTTGCCTCTCTGGCATGTTCTAGAAATGGAGTCTATCGTAGGTGGTTCATTCCCCATGGCTTATTTCACTTAACAATATGTTGTTTGTTTTGTGGGTGGGGGCAAGGTCTCATGTATCCTAGGCTGGCCTTAAACTTGCTGTGTACCTCTGGATTACCTTGAACTCCTGATCTTGCTGCATCTATTTCCTTAGTGTGTTTGCCACCATGCCTGGCTCAGGCAAATCTTCTGAAGAATTCTTAGTTTCTCTGTGTGGTGCATAGTTCTTTCCTCTTCCTCACTGACTAGTCTTCCACTGAGCTACTGAGGGTGTCCTGCTTGCTTTTAGTCTTCACTAATTATGAAGAAAGCTGATGTGCAAAAACTTTCAAGTCTGTGTCATAAACACCAAGGACTATTATCACTGGACTTTATGATAAAAGTAAGTTTAGCTTCATTAGAAATTGCCAACCCTCAGTTGGGTAATAGTGGCTCATGCCTTTAATTCCAGAACTCTGGGAGGCAGAGGCAGGTGGATCTCTGTGAGTTTGAATCTAGCCTGGGCTACAGAGTGAGTTCCAGGACAGCCAGGGCTACACAGAGAAACCCTGTCTGAATCCCCTGCCCCCCAAATAGAGAAATTGTCTTATCCGGTGTAATGGCACCTGGGAGGCGTAGGCAAGAGGATCTCTGTGAGGTGGAGGTCGGACTAAGCTACAAACATCCTGTCTCAAAAACAAAACCACCCCACCATCACCACCACCACTAAACAAGGCAAAACCAGATACAAAAAAAAAGAAAGAAAAAGAAACTACAAAACTGTCTCCTAAAGTGGGTGTTCCAGTTGTCATTCCCATAGGCAGTACTAGATGACTGTCCCACTGTCCCTGCCAACATTAGCTGGTATCATTTATTCTGGGTTTTGGCTATTTTAGGAGGTATCTAAGAGTGTCCTGAAATTCCCTAATGAGTCATGGTGGTAAACACCTTTTTACATGCATATCTGTCTGTTGCATTTCTTTGTTGAGGTGTCTCTTTAGAGCTTTGGCCTGTTTTTAAAAACTGAATTGTTCACTTTTCTACTTGAGTTCTCTGTGTACTTTGGATAATATTGGGTGGGTCTGGGAAGAGCTGGGCCGAGTGAATATATTCAGAATGTATTACATTTTCAAAGAATTCATAAAAATGTAATTTAAAGTATTTCTTTTATTTTAAATTATGTATCTGGAGGGGTGTTGATTTGTGCTCATGTATGCAAGAGCCTGTGGAGGCCAGAAGAGCATTGTAGAACTGGAATACATAAGCAGTTGTGAGCCACCTGATGCACATACTAGGACTGGAGCTCAGGTCCTCTGGGAGAAGCAGGGCGCTCCAGCCTCTTCAAGCTGATTTTGAAAAGTTCTTTATTCACTGCCACCAATTCCCACCGCACACACACTGGAGCTTGAAGTTGACATGCATAGTATTTCATTGGATGTCTAAATAGTTGCAAATGTTATAATTACTGAATGGCTGGCATGGTGTTTTGAATGATAATGACTCCCATATGTTCAAATATTTGAATACTTGGGTCACAGGTGATGAAACTATTTGAGGAGGATTATAGGGTGTGACTTTGCTAAAGGAGGTGTGTTAAGTTTGAGGTTTTAAAAGACTCACACCATTCCCAGTGTCTCTTCCTCTCTCTGCCTCCTACTTGTGGATCAAGATGTGAGCTCCGAGCTACTGATCCAGTTCTATCCCTGCCCATGTGCTGTTATGATTCTCGACATGATGATCATGAACTAAATTAAACCTTGGTCATTGTGTCTTAGCACAGCAATAGAAAAGTAACTAAGACAACTGGTATCAAACTAAAAGCTAGGATGTCATTTTTAATAATTTATTTAACTTTATTTTATGTGCATTTATTTATATGCATTGGTATGAAGGTATCAGATTCCCCGGAATTAGAGCTACAGACAGTTGTGAGCTGCCATGTGGGTGCTGGGAATTGAACACAGGTCCTCTGGAAGAACTGCCAGTCTTTTTATCCCACTGA
This sequence comes from Microtus oregoni, assembly GCF_018167655.1. Taxonomy (NCBI): domain Eukaryota; kingdom Metazoa; phylum Chordata; class Mammalia; order Rodentia; family Cricetidae; genus Microtus; species Microtus oregoni. The sequence goes on along the minus strand of NW_024543954.1, from coordinate 478,257 downwards.
GCCATCTCTCCAGCCCCCAGATGTCATTTTTTTATAGGTGTCGTTTAACTGAGGTTGACCTGGAACTCTAGCCTCCACTTCCCAAGTGTTAGGATTTTAGGAATGCATCATCAAACCCAGCTTGTGACATCATTTTTGTAGATGGAGGTCTCAGAATGTTGCTCAGGCTGCCCTTGAAATTCTGATTCTCTTTAGTCTCACAGGTAGTCAGAACTACAGGCCTCTTGTACCTGCGTGTGATTTTTTTCACATGAAGTTGGACACATCCAGACTCCTTCATGAGGAGGGAGAATGGAACCTAACATAAACAACGCCCTGGGTTCTAGCCCCAGCACTGCATAAGTGCTGGGGATACACGACTATAATGCCTTTTCGAGCCCAAAGTTCTAAATTCCTTCCACAATCCTCCCCAAAACAACATGGCCAGCTCTGTCACAGCAACACCCAGTATCCTGGTACCAAGTCCTAATTAGGGTTACTATTGCTGTGATAAAAGACCATGACCAAAGCAACCTGGGGAGAAAAGAGTTTATCTCAGCTTATATTTTCATTGAAGGAAGGCAGGAGCTGATGAAGTGGCATGGAGGGGTGCTGCTTACTGGCTTGCTTCCCTGTGGCTTGTTCAGCCTGCTTTCCTATAGAACCCAGGACCACCAGGCTGGATAGCACCACCCACCAGGCTGGGTCCTCCACCATCCATCACTAGTTAAGAAAATGCCTTATAGCAGGATCTTATAAAGTTATTTTCTCAAAGAAGGTTCCCACCTTTCAGACGACTCTGGCTTTTGTTAAGATGATGTAAAACTAGCCAGCATACCTCATAACAACAACAAAAAGAAAAATCCAATCCTCAAAGAAACAAAATCACATCATGTGCAGATACCGAGCCCATCCCCAGAGCAGGAAATAGGCTTCCTCCAGTTGGCAACTGCTGTTCTCCGGAAGACTCTGGGCCTTCTTATCTTGCTCAATGTGAACAATCTCCAGTTGCTGAGAAACAAGTGTGTGTGATACATTATGAAATATAATATTTGCAAAATAGCAATCAATTTATTTTATTTTTTACTTTCACCACCACCTTTATTATTGAAAAACCAATCAAAATGTAATCAGTTTATTTCGGTTTTAGCTAAGAAATCCACAAAATGTAAAGCTGCCAGTCAGTGCTTCATAAAGTGGGTGGTTTTTCTGTTTTTGTTTTCATCGGGGGTTTGTGAGACAGTATCTCATGTAGCCTGAAACAGTCTCAAACTTGCTGTGTACCTGAAGGTGGCATTAAACTCTGACCCTTCTTCCCTCTGTCCCCCAAATGCTAGATTAAAACATACCACCAAGCACACACATGGAGATAGGAAGAAGATCTTGTGTTAGCAAGGAAACGCCTAATTTTCACAGGCATACTACAGGGCAAGTAACACAGAGACAGCCACAATTCATCATGCATATGGAGAAGTTAAGAAAGTTGATAGAATTTAAAAAGAAAAGCTGTGCCTTGGGATGCAGTGAAAGGGATTCAGAAACTTCACAGACTAGATGGCTGTACCCAGACTAGGCAAGGAGTGGACATCAAACTTGTGACTTGGTACTCAAGGCTCCAGAAACCAAAATGGGTAAGACCAAACCAAACTGGAAATGCACTGACTGTTCAAGAGGTAGGGAATATTTGTTTTGGGTAAATAGAGTACTCTGCTTTGAAAAAAATGAATAACAAACACATAAAACTTAGAGATGATCCAAGCCAGGCTTTGGTCCTCAGACCTCACCTGTGCCTTCTTCCTGCACCCCCATTTCTTCCAGTGACCATCACTCACAGCCAGAGAGCACTCAGCACATGCTCTTGCTGTGCGTGCCTTCAAGACAGTGGAAAAGGACCCAGAAAACGCAGCTTACCCCAGAGAACAATGGAACATGAAGGTAAGCATCCTCTTCTAATACTACACCAGCAGCATATTTTAGCCTTTTCCAAGCCACTTGCAAAGTGTGCTCAGCCTGTGCTGTTCTGGAAGAATGGCATTGTTGAGTCAGATTCCTTGTGAGGTGGTTCAAAGTTTTGAAACAGCAGATTTGTAGATCTGCCTCTATTACCATGGGTGGTTCTTAAGGCTGACACCAAACTCTCTATTCCCTGGCTTCTCAAACTATTAAAAATCTTTTCCTTGGGCTGGAGAGATGGCTCAGAAGTTAAGAGCACTGCCTGCTCTTCCAAATGTCCTGAGTTCAATTCCGAGCAACCACATGGTAGCTCACAACCATCTGTAATGAGGTCTGGTCCCCTCTTCTGGCCTGCAGGCATACACAGAGACAGAATATTGTATACATAATAAATAAATAAATATTAACAAAAAAAATTGAAAAAACAACAACTTTACTTGGTTTATCAAAGCTTCAGGCATTTTATAAAGAATTCCAGGAATTTAGAGAACTGGCAAAGCTGAGGAAAGGGACTTCTGGTTCAAGGTCAGCCTGGGCTACTGACTGGAGAAGGATGGGAGGAGGGGGAGGGAAATGGGAGGCTGGAAGGAGGCGGAAACTTTTTTTTTCTTTTTCTCAATAAAAAATTTAAAAAAATAAAAAATAATAACAATAAAAAAGAAATAAAAATGGGCAGGAACATAAACTACCACCCACGCATTATCAATGGAGTTCTTCCAATAGACCATGTCTACAAAGAAAGACATCAGGCAAGACAACATGGCTGTATCCCAGGCAGAGTGCTCTCAGGAATATTGGCAGATGCCTGCTCCAGGTAGGCTGAGGAGCCCTGGGGGATCTCAGCTGGCTTCTTGTGCTGCACATTGATGTCCCCCAGCACCTGCTGCCAATGCCTTAGCTTTGTCAAGTGCTTCTGAACCAACGCGTCTTTTCACTGCAGTTCACTCCTTAGTTCTGAGACATCCTCTTTGGTAACTTGATCTGGTTTCTGGACAGACAACTGCAAACTACAACCTTTTTTTTTTTTTTTTTTTAAGATTTATTTATTACGTGTATAATGTTCTGCCTGCATGTATCCCTGCAGGCCAGAAGAGGGCACCAGATCTCATTACAAATGGTAATGAGCCACCATGTAGTTGCTGGGAATTGAACTCAGGACCTCTGGAAGAGCAGCCAGTGCTCTTAACCTCTGAGCCACCTCTCCAACCTGCAACCTTTTTTTTTTTTTTTGTAAGAAAAAACATTTTGTCTGTCTTGCAATGTCCAAAAACTTCTGGATACACTGATCAACACCATTTCGAATGTCTTCCTGATCAGTTCCATTGACATAATCCTGACTCACAAGGGAAGTGAAGCAAGCCTCGAATGATGACTCCAACTAATCCACCAAAGTGCTGTTATATGGTCTTGGAGTCCCAGGCATGGCTAGCAGAAGTGAGGCCTGGCTTGGGAGCCCAGGCAGGGGCGGTGGGGGACCAGAGGGCTGCCTGAACATCCTGATAAGAGACCCCACCATGTACCTTTTTTGATTTTCATGATTCTCTGCCTTGATCATCTGTTGTGGATGTTATTATTTTAAGATGTGTTATATTTGTTTATGCTGTGGAACATTTGCTTTAATGATGCAAAAATGTGTTACATTCTTTTATGCTGCCTTTGTTTAACTCTGTGAAGCTGTGATTCTTTGCCTGTCTAAAACAACTGATTGATTTAATAAAGCTGAACAGCCAATAGCTTGTCAGGGAAGGATAGGCAGGGTTGACAGGTAGAGAGAATAAATGAGAGGAGAAATCTGGAGGACAAAAGAAGAGCAAGAACAAGGAGTGGTGGACCCAAGGGGCCAGCCACACAGCCAGCCACAGAGTGTATGTGGAAGTTAGAGAACTACGGCCGGGTGATGGTGGTGCACGCCTTTAATCCCAGCACTCAGGAGGCAGAGGCAGGTGGATCTCTCTGAGTTCGAGACCAGCCTGGTCTACAAGAGCTAGTTCCAGGACAGGCTCCTAAGCTACAGAGAAACCCTGTCTCGAAAAACCAAAAAAATAAAATAAAATAAAAAAAGTGAAAGTAAGATATATAGAAGCAAGAAAAAGAAAAAGTCCAGAGGCAAAAGGTAGGATAAATTAAGGTAAGGAAAGCTAGCTAGAAATAAGCCAAGCTAAGGCCAGGCTTTTATAAGTAAGAATCAAGTCTCCGTGTTTGTGTAAATGGAGACTGCGTTTTTGTTTTTTTGCCACCCAGACCTGAATAATTACAAAAACTATATTAATTACAACACTCTTTGGCCAACGGCTCAGGCATATTCCTAGCTAGCTCTTACTTTTTTCTTTTGGTTTTGTTGTGTTTTGGTTTTTCAAGACAGGGCTTCTCTGTAGCTTAGGAGCCTGTCCTGGAACTAGCTCTTGTAGATCAGGCTGGCCTCGAACTCACAGAGATCCATCTGCCTCTGTCTCCTGAGTGCTGGGATTAAAGGCATGTGCCACCACCACCCGGCTAGCTCTTACATCTTAAATTAATCCATTTCTATTATTTTATATTTTACCATGAGGCTTGTGGTTTGTTACCTTACACCTTGCTTCTTGGCCAGTTACATGGTGCGTGGGAAGACTCCCTGAAAAATCTCCAATGGCAATGGATGGCTCAGGTGACCCAATGTTTGGGAACTGTTGCAGTTTTCTACATCCAGAACAGCTTCAAGACTGCTGCCTGAGATGATCCAGCCTCACAGAATACTCCAGTCAGAACTTGACCATAATCCCAAATTTTCTTTGGGTTCCCATAAGATTATCAGCTCCCCATCAGCAGGAAGTGCTGTTTCCCGAGTGCCTCCCCTGGGCCAGGTCACTCGCTTTGGGGCAGAAGACAAAGTGATTTGCAGGAGCAGATGTTTTGAAGAGGGGACAGACCATGAATTAGAGAACTGGCAAGCGCAGGCCAGGGAGGCCTGTCTGAGGAGGCAGCACACCAAACTAATTATTGGAGGGAGGGTTGAACTGAGCAGATATCAGGGCAAAGAGGGGTAGTGCATGCAAAGGCCAGGGGGCAGGTTCAGAGGAGGCTGAAGAGGGGAAATCAGATGCTGCGGAGAGTCATCAGACCCTGCAGAGACTCCTAATCTGCCAGGGAGTGGCATATGTGCCTCCTGGAGCGACATGACCTTAGCAAAGGGAATGCTGTGGTGCAAAAGAGGAGGAGCAGGAGGTAAGGGTGGAAGCAGAGAAAGCCCAGCTGGTGAAGACTTAGGCCAGGTCACCACTGTGTTGACATCAAGGTTACAAGGGCCATCAGGCACTAGGAAAAGAGGCTGCTGTATAGCAAATGGCCTAGACAACCTCTTTGTGAACAGCACATTAAAACAGGGAAGGCAGACAGCCAGGTTCATGTATGCAACACTTCGGGATGAAGTCACCGGTGGTGCAAAGGTCCTGGGGCCACCTAGCGGGGGCTATGGGGCACTGGAGTATTCAGTAGTCAACAAGCATAACTAAGGAGCCAGATACTGGTGGCCAGAGCCCCAGGAATTGCCTTACAAGGAGCTCTGCAGTGCTGTGGCCATGGCCACCGCGTGCTCGAGTGCCCAGGGTTCGCGGGGGCGCGCGCGAAGGGGGCGGGGCCGGCGGGACGTGGGCGGGGGGCTCGGCGCCGCAGCTACTGCGCTAGGCGACATTGCGGTGGCGTCACCTGCAGGTCTGCAGCACCTGCCAGCAGCTCTGGGCTGGGGGCAAGCGGGCTAGCGGGACGGGCGGGCCAGGGCATACAGGGTCCAGGCCAACGGCCGCCTTAGCTCCGCAGCTTCTTCTACCCCGCCACACCTGTCACGCCCAGCGCGCCCCCTGCCCGCACGCGCGCGGTCCACGCAGCTCTGGACGCAGGCGGCCGAGGTTGCGGAGTCCCTCACGCTCACCCCCCGACTTCGAGGCGCCCAGGGGCCAGTCAGAGGTTGGGTAGCTGCGGTTGTGACAGGTGGCTGCGAGCAGGGTCGCAGGTGCATTTGAGAGGGTTGGTGGCCTAGGTGGTGTCTGCTTGAACTGTGCCACGGTGGCAGGTCTGGTGGGGGAGGGGCACGGGCCTTAGGGGTGGAGGTGGGCCTGGATGAGCCAGGATGGGAGTGTTTGAAGCCTTCTGGAAAATAGCCGGCAGTGCTGGCTCCATGAGTGGAGGCAGAAAGGGGTGTCGTAGTGTTGGTGGCTAACACTACGTGTGCTCTGGATGTTGGAGTCGGGGAGCACAGGCTGACAGCAGCATACCTGGGTGGGAGGCCTACATGCAGTGGCCTGCCTCAGTGGGAGTGTGATTTTGACTGTGGGGGAGGGGAAAGGTATACTTGGACTGGGGAGTGGGTGACTCCATCCTGAGTTGGGAGATGTCTGGCTTGGTGGGCAAGGGAGCTGCGCATTGCCAAGGGCCTTGCTCCATCTCTCTCCCCCAACCCCCTCCAGACATGCTGCTGCTCAAGAAACAGACGGAGGACATCAGCAGTGTCTATGAGATCCGGGAGAAGCTGGGCTCGTGAGTGTACATGCCGGGCTGTGGGAGTGACCGCTTCCGAATGTGAGGCCTGTGCACATGTGAGCGAATGTGTGAGGGAGCTTATGAGTGGTGAATGTGGTATGAGTGTGAACATGGGGGTGAACTGGGAGGCATGTCGTCTGTGTGGGCAGTGGTATGTGAATGCTGGTGAATGTGTCAGTGTGTGTGAATGTGTGGGAGGTGGTGTGGGGATGTGTGTGTGCACACTTGTGGGTGTGTGTTAGGGTGGGTGGTATGACCTGAATCCTCCATTTCTGCTCTTCCTCCTCACTGGTACCTTTCCCCTCCCTTTTTGCCTCCCACCATCTGGCTCTACGGCAGGGGTGCCTTCTCCGAGGTGATGCTGGCCCAGGAAAGGGGCTCTGCTCATCTTGTGGCCCTCAAGTGTATCCCCAAGAAAGCCCTTCGGGGCAAGGAGGCCCTGGTGGAGAATGAGATTGCGGTACTCCGCAGGTGCGCTTGCCTGACCCTTGGGCTGGGGAGATCTGTGACCACAGGCTGAGTCCTCTGGACTCACCAGGCCTGGTTGAGTCTGCAGGGGGCCTGTACCTGTCTCTTCCCCTTTGAGTCAGCACATCTCCATGGCGACATTAGAGGCACCCTATTCATCTGTGCTTTATAAATGGCCTACAGAAGTGTGTGTTCTAGGAAGACCTTGGCTAGTGGGGGCAGGGATTGGTAGGGAATGGGAGCCCAGATGAAGGAAGAGAAGAGGGGAGGGCTCAGGGCAGAGCTCTTCCAGATAAAGGGGATGCAGTGCTCCACAAGGAGCCTTTTTCTTTCTGTTTCAGGATCAGCCACCCCAACATTGTCGCTCTGGAAGACGTTCATGAGAGCCCTTCTCACCTCTACTTGGCCATGGAGCTGTGAGGAAGGCTGTTTGGTGGGGGGCTGGGCAGAAGGGGTGCAATGCCAGGATCCATGCCTGGGTCAGCTGACCTCTTGCCTCAATCCTCCTGTCCCCAGGGTGACTGGTGGTGAACTGTTTGACCGCATCATGGAGCGGGGCTCCTACACAGAGAAGGATGCCAGCCACCTTGTAGGGCAGGTCCTCGGGGCTGTCTCCTACCTTCATAGCCTGGGCATTGTGCACCGGGACCTCAAGGTGCCTGGCTGGGCCCCACCCACTTCTGGCCCGGAGTGTCTTTTTTCCAAAATACACTTCAGTCTGTGTCCGGGGAAATTAAGGGTGCTGAGGCCCACCCTATTCCAATGCCTAAACCATTCTGGGACTCAGGTCCTTTCCTTGGCTCCATGTGTCAACAGCCTGAAAACCTCCTCTATGCCACACCCTTTGAGGACTCCAAGATCATGGTCTCTGACTTTGGCCTGTCCAAAATACAAGCTGGCAACATGCTAGGCACAGCCTGTGGGACCCCAGGATATGTGGGTAAGAGGGAAGCGCTCTAAGGCTTACTGTTGTGGGGAGGGAGCCGGTGACTCTGGAGATGCCAAAGCTCCAGGACCTAGGACACCTGCTGCCTGGGGCTGAATAAGTACACCAGGTGTGGCCCTCGAGGGCATGACATGTGTACGTGCCTGTGCAGACATGTCTGTCTGTCTGTCTGCCTCTGGCCGCCAGCCCCAGAGCTCCTGGAGCAGAAACCCTACGGGAAGGCCGTAGATGTGTGGGCCCTGGGTGTCATCTCCTACATCCTGTGAGTGACCGCTGGGACGGCTCAACTCCTACATGCCTGCCCCTGCTGGGTTGGGGAGGGGTGGACATCTGGGTGATTCATCTGTGGGTGCCAGGCTGTGTGGGTACCCCCCCTTCTACGACGAGAGCGATCCTGAACTCTTCAACCAGATTCTGAGGGCCAGCTACGAGTTTGATTCTCCCTTTTGGGATGACATCTCAGAATCAGGTGAGTGTAAGGCTGGCTTTGTGCTGGGGAGTTGACAAAGGGCACCAGGGAAACGGCAGACTGACTTTGCCCCCCTGCTCCAGCCAAAGACTTCATCAGGCACCTGCTGGAGCGTGATCCCCAGAAGAGGTTCACCTGCCAACAGGCCTTACAGCATCTTTGGTGAGTGGGATACCTGGCAGGTGGTACAGGGACAGGAACGACACTTTTGCTAACTCAACCTTTCTCTAGGATCTCTGGGGATGCAGCCTTGGACAAAGACATCCTGGGTTCTGTCAGTGAACAGATCCAGAAGAATTTTGCCCGGACCCACTGGAAGGTGAGCAAGGAGAGAGAGATTATCATACTCCTGTTTCAGGGTGTGGCCACTGATGTCTTGATGCTGGTCTTGGAACTGATCTTGCTGCTGGGCCCAATTTGGCCTGACCCCACTCTCTTCCCACAGCGAGCGTTCAATGCCACATCGTTCCTACATCACATCCGTAAGCTGGGGCAGAGCCCAGAGGGTGAGGAGGTCTCCCGGCAGGGTAGGATCTGTCACAGCCACCCAGGCCTTGGGACTAGCCAGTCCCCCAAGTGGTGACAACCAGGTGTGTATGCCCAGTGCTCTCTGAGAACTGACTTCTTAGGGAGCTTAGAGGATGGCAGTGAACTAGGTGGGATCTGCAGGGTCAAGGTCAGAGAGTGTCGTAGAAGGAGAAGCTGGGCAGAGGGTTATAGCAGACACCTTATGCTAGGGATAGAGGCATGACCTCTGGAGTCTCAGGAAAGCCAAGGCTTGAGTAAGATGCTAGGAAGGATGCAGGAAGGCTGGCACCTTTTGAATCTGTTTTCCTGTGCTTCCTTTTTCTTCCCTCTACCCAAGGTGGATGCCAAAGAAGACCAAGTGGACTGACTCCCAGCTTTTCTTTCCTCCGGCCCTTTTGGTCTCCTTCCCTGCCCCTTGTCTCCCGAGCTGGCCTCTGCTGGAAAGTTTGAGACTGTAGGTGTGCTGCATGGCACTGGGCTAGGGGGCTTCCCCAGTGTGTCCCCCAGTCCCTACCCTTACCTATGGTGGAGGCTCTCTTCCCCATGTTGCTGTCACACTTTTTGGACACCGAGGAGGTGTTTGCAAGTGAATTTTGGGGCTGTCCTTCCTGCATCTTGCACGCACACATGCATCGCATGGCTGTTCTGTGCTTTGCTGACTGTGGGTGGCCCTGCTTGTGTTGTAGCTGTTCAGTTCCCTCTCCTCCCAACCAATAAAGACAAACAGAGCAATGCCTTGGTGCTGACTGAGTCTGGGATGAGTATGGGGCTGCGGGTCACCTCATGGAAGGACATGAGGGAAGCAAGTTCACTGCCAGTGGATCTGCACTGGGTGTTGTGCTTTGCATCCTGAACCTCTTCTTGCTGGGACTGAGGCACAGGCACCCTGGATTGTTCAAGGACTTCCTGATTCTGTCCCCCAGCGTGCTGCCAGTAAGAGGCTGCCTGACTGCCTGTTTGCCCGAGTTTGATAGAAAATGGATGCCGGCAAGGTCTACTGGGCTGCCAGCAGGGGGCGATGGCAGGAGGCATAATTCACCAGCAGCTGCATGGGCTCCAGATCCTTCCCAGGGCTGGAAAGGGCTTGAGCCTGTGGGGAAGGTGACGGGAGTTTGGGGTACTTTCCTCTACCGCTGCTTCTGGTGACGAGCTGTGGGCTGTCCTCTGGTTCTAGTGGCTCCAGCCCCACTTAACCACCAGGGTCAGGACTCCCAAAGTCTGCCTTGTTGGGACAGTCAGGAGAAGGCCTCAGCCAGTCAGAGTTTGGAGGAGGCTCTGCTTCCTCTTTCTTTCTCTGCTCCAACTCCCAGTATGTGAGCTGGATGACAGAGCCTGACTGGGATGTGTGTATGAGAAGTTTTGTCAAATTTTGGGATCCAAAGGGAAATACTGAGGTCTAATACAGTGCTGGCCTGGGTTTTGGGATTGGAGCCAGGAGGTCTGGAAGCAAGTGAGCAGCTTCATGGTCACCCCAGGTATTTTGTGCTTCAGGCTTTGGACCAGATATCCTGGACATGCTTGCCCAGTGTCCTGCTGTTTCACCCCATGGGGTCACTGGAGGGAAACCTTGGACATCCAGTACCATAAATGGGTCTCAGCAGCTTGGTTCACTCACCTCCAATGACCTGTATTGGAACCTCATTGTCTTTTGGTCAGACTGCCCTGCTTCTCACCTTTCCCCTCAGTCACTCACGATACCCACCCATTCTTATTTTGTTGATGAAGTATTGATTGGACCTTTCCACTGCAAGGGGAGGATCTTGGTGGGCAAAGGGGGTGTTTTGATGAGGATGACCATAACGAGTTTTACAGGAAAAGTATTCTCCTAGCTACTCTGGGAGCCCTGAGCATGAGCATCAGAGCATCAGTGGGTGCTCTTCCTGTCTAGGAATAGGGCTAGGTCACATCTGCCCCCTTGACGCAATGGCCTTGCATAGGGTGCAATATGTTGTCACCACCAGCAGGGGATGCCACAGACGCATGTTTAGATTATTCCTTTAGTACCGGGGCAGTGAGGCAAATCCATTCATTGGCCACCAGCCTCCTAAATCCTGCCCTAGATAAACCTGATCTGGGGCGAGAGGTCCATCCTGATCATATTGGAGTGGAATACCAGGGTACCCCTGGCTCATACAGAGGCAGCATGTTTTTCATTCTCAGATCTTCCCCTTGGAGGAAGGCAGTTTGTGAGAGCAGAGCTTTGGGTCACCTGGCAGAGGGACTCCCTGTCTTCTCTGCCCTTTACTGGAAAGTAGGGGCTCTAAGACGTACGTCCGTCGTGGCAGGTTCAGGCACTGAGACTGGTCAACGGAGGAAGGAGCCACAACAAAACCTGGAAGGAGACAGCCTGTGGTCAATGGTGCTCCTGATGTATTCTCCACAAGCAGCATTCTTGTTCAGTTTGGGGTGAGAGTTGGGCTTGAGATGCCTCTGAAAGTCAGGCGCTGTGAATCAGGAGTGGGACCCAGTTTTTCAGGGACAGACCAAAATTCAGGGGGTACATTTTGTGGGTGTCACAAGAGAACATTGCCTCACCAGATCATAACCAAACAGGATTCATACTCTATCTTGGAACCAATGTGAGTGGCAGAGGTTTCAAAAAACTGAACTTGTAGGGCTATGTGGGTAACAGATAGGAGCACGTTTTGTTGTTATTTTGAGACTCAGTCTCATGTAGTAGATCCAGCTGGTCTCAAACTTGCTATGTGGTCATAGATGTACTTCAGGCTTCCACTTGCTGAGTATTGGAATTGTAGGTGTGTGATGTGCTGCTGGAGAGCCAGCCCAGGGTTTAGCACATGCTAGGCAGCACTCTACAAACTGAAACTCAACCTCAGCCTAAGATAGGAATGCTTTAGGAGTTGAGTGGGTGGCCCTGGCAACAGATCTGGAGAAAGATTCAACTGGGAATGCTTGGTGGGAGAGGTAATAAGATCACTTTTGGATATGGTAAGTTCAAGTTCCAAAAGTAGAGAAAGAGCAACTTACTCTTTATCATTCTTGTAGCAAATATGTATCTAGCTTTATAGCTAATATTTATGGAAGGCTTCTCTCTTGTATTAAAAAGACAATGACTCTTTATTGGGCACTTACCTTATACCAGGCTTTGGAAAAGCTTAATGTAAAGTTACTTAAAGCTCACCAGTGAACGAGGTAGTCATCACCCTCACCATTAATGTGTGGAAACTGAGACATAGAGATGCTAACTAACTGAGCCAAGGATACACAGCCTGTGGCAGAGGGAGAATCTGAAAACTGTTCTTTCACCCTGAATTATCTTGCCTGCTTTCATGTGAAGGAGGGGCTTGCTTGGGCCATAAGGATTGGGTAACTGAAGAAAGGGAGAGTTCTCTCCAGCCCCCTCTTATCAGTGTCTTCAAAGAGAGAGAATACCAGGTTAGATTTCAGTCTTGTCTTTAAAGAATTTTGTGTAATTGTTAGCATTCTCTATTACTTCCTTTAATGTCCTGTTAAACAGAAACCAGGAAATCTTCCCATGGTCGTAGGGGTGGGGGGTAAGATTTGGGCCCTACAAAGATCCCTCTAGAGTAGACATAGTACCTTGGAGATAGGCACTCTGGGTTCACAGAAGAACAGGCACGTGACACAAAGAACCTTTAGCTGAAGTTGGACTCAGTGAAGGTAGGCTGTCGGGAAGGGCAGGAGTGGGCCATGGATAAGCCAAGGGTGTGGCCAAGAACCCAGGAAAGAACTAGGGATGAAGGTCCCTTGGACAGACAGTGACTGAGTTAGCAACATAGCCACAAGTTCCTTCCTGTCAAGCGTATGTCCAAAGGACATGTTGCAACCACATTCTTTACCCAAGCCTAGCTTTAGCCAGGCCTCGGGTCTACATCCTTAACACTAGGTGAGCACTTTATGTGTTCTGGCGATCAGACTCAGGATGTCAGACTTTCATGGCTGGGGCTTTCACAAGCAGAGCCATAGTTTTCAATATTTTCAACTCTATCTGGTCATTTTGATCAAAATTAAAACCTCATCCTCAGGTCTCCTCCTTCACTGTCCCCAGGGGTAAGATACCTTGAATGATCTGCTTTTAGCCAGATTCTCATTGCTAGAGTTATAGGCAATTGTTAGTCACTATAAGAATTGAACCTGGGTCCTCTGGAAGAGCAGCTAGTGCTCTTAACCACTTAGCCATCTCTCCAGAATATCTTTGTAGTTCTTTGGTTTGCTGCTTTATGTACTTTTCAGTTCCACATTTCAGGTTGGTCCAATACTTTATTAAAAATGTAGTACTAAGATTGCCTTAAAATCCTCTTTGTCAACATTAATATGGCAACTACTATTTTTTGTTATTATTTTCTTACTAGTTTTAAAAAATCCTTTTCCTCCCAAGGTTAAAATTTTTTCACTGGCCTGGAGAGATTGCTTAGCAGTTCAGAGAACTTGCTGCCCTTGCAGAAGACACAGACTCAATTCCCAGCACCCACAGCTTATTCACAACCATCAGTAACTCCAACACCCTCTTCTGACCTCCAAGGGCACCAGGCATGTATATAGTACACAACATATATAAGGACAAAATTCACACAGCACAAACTTTACCGTTTTAAAGTGTAAGGGCATGGTGGCATACATCTGTATCCTAGCTCTCAGTAGGTGGAGGCGGAAGGTCAGGAGTTCAAAGTTTTTCTGGACTACATAGCAATTTCATTCTCAGTCCCAGTATCCTGTACAGTTCAGTGAGTTTCACAACCATCACCACTGTGTAACTTCAGAACATTTTCATCACTGCAAAAGAAAACTCTGTATCCATTAGCAGTCCTCACTAGCCCCTGCCCACCACTAAATTACTTCCTGCTTTTGTGAATTTGCTTTACTCCAGAATTTCAAATAAGCATAGTCATGCCATCTATGGGCTTCAATGGCTGGCTGTGAAGCCTCTTGCATAATGTTTTATTATCGTGTGTATGAGACTTCATTATTATTAATGGCTAAACAGAGTCTAGATGTTTAGGTTGTTTTTTCATTTTACATATTGTGAATGATGCTGCTATGAACATTTGTGTGGAAGATTTTCGGTAAACATATTTTCCATTATCCATGTTTTTTTTGTGATAAGGTCTCCAGGCTGGCCTGGAACTCACTACCTGGTGCCTCAGCCTCCCCAGAACTGGGATTATAGGCATGCACTACTCTAACTGGTTCAACTGTCTTTTTTTTTTTTTTTTTTTTTGGATTTTTGAGACAGGGTTTCTCTGTAGCTTTTGGTTCCTGTCCTGGAACTAGCTCTTGTAGACCAGGCTGGTCTCGAACTCACAGAGATCCGCTTGCCTCTGCCTCCCGAGTGCTGGGATTAAAAGGCGTGCGCCACCACTGCCCGGCTGGTTCAACTGTCTTGAACATAGACTTAGAAAAGGAAATGCTGAGACATATGGAAATTACATGTTTGTAGGAAACAGCAGGCTGTTTTCCAAAGCAGACATACAACTTTACATACATAAGCGCTCCCACTTTCCACCTTATTGCTCACATTTGCTATTGCCTGTGATTTTCTTTCAGAGTCACTTAAGGGTATTTCATACCTTTGATTTGCATTTCTCTGCTGATCAATGATGTTATACATCTTTTCACATTGTGTGTGTGTGTGTGTGTGTGTGTGTGTGTTTGAGACAGGGTCTTATGTTGGACAAACTGGCCAGGGCTTGTTATGAAGCTACTCCTACCTAGCCTTAGATTTCTGATTTTCTAATTGTTCATTTTTTGAGTCATTTGTCTTTTTGTTAATGCGTTCTTTTTATTTTCTATTAGTAGCTCATTATCAGATATACAAGTTGTCTTTTCTCCCACTCTGTGTGCTGTCTTGTTACTTGTTTATTCACAGATGTTTTAAACTTGTGATAAACTCCAAAGGTTTTCTTTGGTTTCCTGTGCTTGTGGTGTATGTTTTGTGACTTTTCCTGGGGAGATATGAACAAATGTGTGTTCACCTCAAATGAGGCACTGATGACAGACCAAAAAAATGATTCCACCCAACTGTGGCTCAATGAGCCTCCGAGTTTACCGGTGCTACTTACAGGAGCACAGGTGAAGGGTTACTTACAGGAGCATGGGTGACTCAAAGCCAGCTGTATCTCTGCAAAGCACATCCCAGCGTGGATGATGACTCATGAAAGCTACATCCCTGGAGCTTCCTGAACAATTTGCTGGCAGCTCAGCCTACAGTTGTTTACTGCTTTCTCAACCTTGGGGAAAGAATCGTGTAAATTTTTGAGCTCTCAGAGCCTTAGAAATTTCACATGGGTGACAACTGATGAAAGTAAGAACTCTGCACAGTTTTAGGCTGCTCAACTGTTGAGAGAATTTTTTCTCATTAGTCCTCTTACTGCGTATGTAACCTTGGAAATGGAGGGGTCTTGTAAATATAGCCAGTTTCAGGGACTTCTTGAGACTACTGAGTTGTTTACTTCCTAAGTCTTAAGGAAGATCCTCCTTTTAGAACTTCCTAACTGACAAGTTTCTTTCCAAGATGTAGTTTCAAGTGAGATAAAACTGCTATAGAACAGTGTGTATATGTGTAGGTGTATGTAGAAGGAGTGGCGGGCTGCGTTCCCGCCTGACTCCCGCATGGTTAGCTTTACCTAAAATAATTACACGAAAACTATTCTTTTAAACACTGCTTGGCCCATTAGCTCCAGCCCCCCACTGGCCAACTCTATCATCTTAACCAACCCACCTCTATTAATGAGTATAGCACCACAAGGTGGTGGCCCACCGGGAAGGATCTTAACCTGCGTCCATCTTGGAGAGGAGAGCTATAGCGTCTGCTTGACTCAGCTTTCTTTCTCCCAGAATTCTGTTCTGTCTTCCTCGCCTACCTATGTTCTGACCTATTAGGCCAAGCAGTTTTCTTTATTAATTAACCAATGAAACAACAGATAGATAGATAGAAGACCCACCTACATCATTTCCCCTTTTTCTGTATAAACAAAAAAGAAAGGCTTTGACTTTAACATAGTAAAATTACATATAACAAAACAGTTATCAAGTAAGAATTACAATTACAATATTTATATCTATTTTATCTTTCCTAATTATACATTACATTTTTAAATGAACTACACAATCACAATACCTTAATCAAGATCAGAAATACATATACATATAACAAAATTGTCCTTAAAATCCATACCAATGCAAATTATTCATATCTATATCATTTCCCCCTTTAAATGTAAAAGAACATTTATAAACAATATTTGGGAATATGGGCACAGTTTTTTCTCTCCAAACTGCTTCCTGCTGTATGGGGGCACTGTTATTTAGGTCTTTCATGGTATAACCTGTGTGCTAGTTTTATCTCAGTTGGCAGTTGAGTGAAGTAATTTTTTTGAGGGTATTTACAACAACCTTTCAGGAGGGCGTGGTCTATCTTACCATATTGGGATAGAAGCAATCCACAGGATCTCATCCTCTGTGAAAACAAAAGAAGACCCTCTTTTCCAAAGCATCATGTTCTTAGATCCAAATTCTGAAGCCATACCCTTATGATATCCATTCTGGTTCTGCTTGGCAGCCCATATAATGAAATGTCTCTCTGTACTTAGTTCCTTTACAGTCAAAAATTTTAAAGAAAACACAATAATACACAGAATCCAGGCTCTCTGAGAATTTTCCATTTTTATGTGACTTATTTTTCTTTATTTCTTTTAATCTATAACTATCTGTACTCTGTCTCTTTAAAGACCTTACCCTTTTTTAAGGGCATTAACTTTATTCTCTCTCTCTATATTTTTTCTCTCCCAAGCCTACGTACACTGATCCAATACTGTGACCCATTTACAGGTCTTTTATGTCTGAATCTGTTCTATTGTGAGTCTGTAATTCTTTATTATCCAGGAGCATTTCTTAAAATGTTAAGCACTTCTTAGAAACTTAAGTTGCACCATGTAGAGATAATACAGTACGCCTGTTTACCGTCAGTCTAAACCTTAACTGCACAGTTATTATGATAATTACGATAGTTCCCTCCTGAGGTCAGAACAGTTCAGCATGGCGGAGCTGAGCCGTGTGTGACTGAATCAGTTGCATCTCTGAGCTGCAGAGCAGCGGGCTGCTCTGGATGTTGGCTCCACCTCTCTCCAATGTTTGTGTGTGCATGTGTATGAACGTTCAGGAGGTCAGAACAGGATTTTGTGTGTCATCTTCCTCTGTCATTGTCTATCTGATAGCCTCCAGAGTTGGTTTCTTTCTGATCCAGAAGCTCACTATTTTGGCTAGGCTGACTGGCCATTGAGCACTGGGATCTACATGTCTCTGCCCATTCCGCAATGGGATTATAGGCACATGCAGCTATGCCAGGCATTTAATATGAGTTCTGAGGATCTGAACTCAGGTCCTCATACTTACACAGCAAGTACCTTTACCCACAGAACCATTTTCCCAGTCTGCAATTTTCCTCTTATATTATATAGGCGGTCTAGTTGTCCCAGTACCATTTCTTTTTTGAGACAGGGTCTCACTATGTAGCTTTGGGTCCTGGAACTCACTCTGTAGACCAAGCTGGCCTTGAATTCAGAGATCCACCTACTTCTGCCTCCCAAATTCTGGGATTAGACATAATCTACACACCCTGCTAGGTCTCTTTTGTTCGAGTCTCAATTCTATACCATTTATTCCTGTGTCAGTACTATAGTGTCTTAATTATTGTAGCTATGTGATAAGTTTTGAAAAGTAGGATTTGAGAGTCCTCCAACTTGGTTCTTTTCAAAATTGTTCTATCTATTCTAAGTTTCTTGCATTTCCATATAAATTCTTAACAACAGTTTGTCAATTTCTGCAACAAAAAAGTGAGGTTTTGGCAGAGATGTCATTGAATCCTCAGATAATCTGTAGATTTTGATAGGCTGAAAGGGTATGTTTCTAATTCATGTGTTGAAACTCTCATGGGACTATACTTGGAAACTTAGCCTCTAAGGAAATAATTAAAAAATTGTGAGGATGGGACCCTATCTGATAAGATTAGGGTCCCTATAAGAGACACCAAGAGAGCTCACTTGCTCTCTTTCTCTACAGGCACATACTGAAGAGATGCCAGGTGAGGACACAATGAGAAGCTGACTGGCAGCAAGTCATGGATAGTGTCCTTGCCAGTCCCTGAACTAGCTGAAACATTGACTTGAGCCTGAGGAGACAGGAAAGGAGACCTGTTATATAGTAAAATACCGTAAAGAGCCGATATCACAACTGAGGAGACAGGAAAGGAGACCTGTTATATAGTAAAATACTGTAAAGAGCCAATATCACAGCTGACTCCAATGAATCCGAAATCCTCACATATATGTTTCCACACATATATATATAAAAACAAAATGAAATCTCTGGAAAAATGGTAAATGCAGTGCTGGGAATGTAACTCAGAGCTCCAAGCTTGCTAGACACACACTCTGTCAACTGAGCTACATCTTCACCCCAAACTTTTACTTTTGAAAAGCTGGGTATGGATCTTTTGATTGATAATATTATTTGCTTTTCTGCACTCTGAATGTATCACTGCTCTGACTTCTGAGTCACAATGTTTCTGACCATAAGTCAGATGTTAAATTGTCTTTATGGGTCATGTTTCTCTTGCTACTTTCTCAATTTGTGTATCTTTGTCTTTAAACAATGACCGTGGATGGCGTTCTTTGTATTTGCTATGATTGGAATAGAGTTTGTGTCTCTATCAAAAGTCTCTGTGATGAAAGACTTGGATGGGAACTTTAAGAGGCGGAGCCTGTGACAGGTCCTTAGGTCATTTGGGGTATGCTCCTGGGAAGTAGTTCTGTGTGACCTCTCAAGTTCCCTCTGGTTCCTGTCTTGGAATGTAATGGTTACTTGTTCCTGGGATTTGTGTGATTGCTATCTATGCTCTGAGCTGATGCAGCTACCTGGTGGTTCTTGCCTTTGTTCTTTCTACTTTAAATTTCTAAAACTGTGACCGAAATTCTCCTCTTTTCCTCATTAGTAGCCTGTGTAAGGTATGTCCTTGTATTGAAACATTGACTAACACCCACGTTTTCTTAGTAGAGCTGTCTGATGTGGATGCTGGGAACATAACCCAGGTCCCATACAAGAGGGTATGAAAGATCATGGGATAAAACTGGACACGCTGGGGGCTGGAGAGATGGCTCAGTGGTTAAGAGTATTGCCTGCTCTTCCAGAGGTCCTGAGTTCAATTCCCGGCAACTACATGGTGGCTCACAATCATCTGGAATGAGGTCTGGTGCCCTCTTCTGGCCTGCAGACATACATACGGACAGAATATTGTATACATAATAAATAAATATTTTAAAAAAACTGGACACGCTGAACATAGCGGACAATGAGAACTACTGAGAACTCAAGAACAATGGCAATGGGTTTTTGATCCTACTGCATGTACTGGCTTTGTGGGAGCCTAGGCAGTTTGGATGCTCACCTTACTAGTCCTGGATGGAGGTGGGTGGTCCTTGAACTTCCCACAGGTCAGGGAACCCTGATTGCTCTTCGGGCTAGCAAGGGAGGGGGACTTGATCGGGGGAGGGGGAGGGAAATGGGAGGCGGTGGCGGGGAGGAGTCAGAAATCTTTAATAAATAAATAAATAAAAGAGTTATCCACTGACATTTCTCTAGCCTCAGTAGCAAACAATATCTGAAGGGAGACTCTCCAGTACACCAAGCAACCTGCAAGTTCTTCAGGAAGCTCCAGAGATGGAGTTTTCATGAGTTGTTTAGCTTTTAGGTGAGGCAGCTTGCCTTTGACTCATCATGCTCACCAATGCCCCTGTAACTATGCCCCCAATAAACTCATTGGTTCACTAAGGTAGAGTTGAGTAGAATTGTTGATTTGATATGTTGTCTGGGGGTGAATAGATGCTTACTCCCATCTTCTCCAGGAAAAGTCATGCCACAGCTTGTTTCTCTTTCTCATTCTTCATATCTCTAAATTGCCCACCTTAGATGCTTAATGTTGTCCCAGAGGTCATCTTATTTTATATTTTCTACTTATTCCAGTGTTCTGTATTTCTCTCTTGACTTCTGCATTAATAGAGAGTTTTTCCCTTCATCATTTCACGCTTCGCTTTTCTAGTCTGGAATCAGTGTTCTCTGTATTTATTCTAGGAGTTGCCCTAGGAAACTAGTGTGTGATGATGCATTGCAGAAGGAGCTGAGAAGTCATTGCTATGCTAAACAAAGTCAAAGCACCTGAAAATGAAGCACTCCTTCAAATCCATAAACCATACTCACCAGGTTGGAATGGGGCAAGCACACACAGGAACCCAAGGAACCTACAAGCCACCCAGGATCACTAAAGACATACTTCATGGAAATTGCTGAATTACAGAGGCTCAGAGTGGAAAGTTTAAACAATTAAAACTTGCAGATTTGCATGCTCTTAGGAACTTTGTCGTCATAAACCTAGTAGGGCTCACACAAAGAACAAGCTCATGTTTCCGGCAGGGGAAGAGAACCTAGGTATTTAAAATGCAGCTAGACCAGGCATCACAACCTGACTTCAAACTCTACTACAGAGCTGCAGTACTAAAAACAGTCTGGTATTGGCATAAGAACAGACAGGAGGACCAATGGAACTGAATAGAAAACCCGGATATCAATCCACACATCTTCGAACACCTGATCTTTGATAAAGAAGCAAAAAATATCAAATGGAAAAAGAAAGCATATTTAACAAGTGGTGTTGGCATAACCGATATCAACATGAATAAGAATGGATATAGACCCATATCTATCACCATGCACAAAACTCAAGTTCAAATGGATCAACGACCTCAACATTAAAGCCAGCCACACTGAACCTTATAGAAGAGAAACTGGGAAGTACACTTGAACACATTGGCACAGGGAACCACTTCCTAAATAGAACCCCAGCAGCACAGACACTGAGAGAAACAATTAATAAATGGGACCTCCTGAAACTGAAAAGCTTTGTAAAGCAAAGGACATGGTCAACAAGACAAAACAACAGCCTACAGAATGGGAAAAGATCTTCACTAACCCCACATCAGACAGAGGTCTGATCTCCAAAATATACAAAGAACGCAAGAAATTGGACACCAAAAGATCACATAATCCAATAAAAAAATGGAGTACAGGCCTAAACAGAGAACTCTCAACAGAGGAATCTAAAATGGCTGAAAGACACTTTAAGGAAATGCTCAACATTCTTAGTCATCAGAGAAATGCAAATCAAAACAACTGCAATTCCATCTTACACCTGTAAGAATGGCCAAGATCAAAAACACTGATGACAACTTGTGCTGGAGAGGTTGTGGGGTAAAGGGAACACTTCTGCATTGCTGGTGGGAGTGCAAGCTGGTACAACCCCTTTGGTTGTCAGTGTGGCGATTTCTCAGAAAATTAGGAAACAACCCAGCAATACCACTTTTGGGTATATATCCAAAGGATGCTCAATTGTGCCACAAGGACATGTGCTCAACTATATTCATACAGCTTTGTTTGTCATAGCCAGAACCTGGAAACTACCTAAATGCCCCTCGACTGAAGAATGGATAAGGAAAATGTGGTACATTTACACAATGGAGTACTACACAGCAGAAAAAATAACGACATCTTGAATTTTGCAGGCAAATGGAGGGAGCTAGAAAACATTATTTTGAGTGAGGTAACCCAGACCCAGAAAGACAATTACCATATGTACTCACTCATAGGTGATTTTTAAACATAAAGCAAAGAAAGCCAGCCTACAAACCACAATCCCAGAGAACTTAGACAACAATGAGGACCCTAAGAGAGATTTACACAGATCTAATCCACATGGGAAGTTGAAGGTAAAAAAGACAAGATCTGCTAAGTAAATTGGAGCATGGGGACCTTAGGGGAGGACTGAAGGGGAGAGAGGAGAGGCAGGGAGGGAGCAGAGAAAGATGTAGAGCTCAATAAATATCAATAAAAATATATTTAAAATATACATCCACACCGCATTATTCTTAACACATCCTGTCCTCAAGAGAAGCTATTGAGGCAGGGTCTGCACTGCTGGGCTCTATTGGAGCCTTCATGGCGGAGGTGGGTGGGGAAAGGGAATGCCCAGCTCTAGTCTCCTGTGGCCATCTTGCTCCACTTTTGGGGAGTCAGAATCTGAGAAGCACAGGGCAGAGACAGGTTCCCCAAGACACAATGCATTATAGAACATGGCTTCTCTCTGCCACTTCATTCCCACATTACAGGGGACTGTTATAGTGATTCCTTTTCCCTGGTACATAATGCTTAACTCTCAACAAGACAGTTCCAAGGATGAGGCAAAATGGGTACCAAAACCAAAATCAGATAGTGTAGGAAGGTTGGATTTATCAGACTGAGAATTTTTAAATAACTGATTAAAATGCTAAAATGTGCCAGGCAGTGGTGGTGCACACTTTTGATCCCTGTACTCGGGAGGCAGAAGCAGGCAGATCTCTGTGAGTTGACAGAGCTAGTTCCAGGACAGCCAGGGCCATATAGAGAAACCCTATCTTAAAAAACCAAAATTAATAAATAAATAAAATGCTAAAATGCTGGACTAGGAAAATGGCTCAGTCAGTAAAGTGCTTTGCTTTGCAACCAGAAGGTCTTGAATTCAGTACCCCAGAATCCACATTAAAAAGCTGGAGGTGATAGTTCATGCTGTAAATCCAGATTTGGGGAGGCAGAGACAGGAGGATTGCTGGGGCTTACTGAGTGGTCAGACTATCCTACTTGGTGAGCTCCAAATTAGAGAGAAATCCTGTCTCAAAAAACATGGTGAACAATGCTTCAGAGATTATTGACGACCAAAGTTATTTTCTAAACTCTATGCACATCTGCACAGAAAAGAACACACACAATGCTAAGGTACTACCAGAAAAAGTAGATGATACATAAGAACAAGACCACAGTTGGCACAAGGGAGGACAGAAAATGAAGTCTCTACCTGGGATGTTTATACACTATTGACTGTTGGGTATTTTATTTATAAAAGGGTAAAGGGGAAGACAGAGACTGGGGATACTTAGCAATTCCATCTTAAACTCTTTCCATAGTGGAAAATTTTCAGCCATTGTCTTTTCAAAATTATTTTTTTCTATTTTTTGAGATTATAATTGCATAAATTCCCCCTTCCTTTTCCTTCTTCCAAACCCTTTCATAAACCACTCCTTCCTCTCTTTCAAATTCATGGCTTCTATTTGTATTAATTGTTTTGACATGCATATATGACATAAATATAGTCTGCTCAGTCTGTATAATGTTACGTGTATATATGACTTTAGGGTCGACCATTTGGTATTGAATAACCAATTGATGTGCTCTTCCCTGGGTTAGTCTATGTCTCCAATAGTTCTTTGACAAGGTACAAGGTACAAGCTGGCCTTGAACTCCTAATCCTCCTGATCCCATCTCCCAATGCCAGAATGAGTATGGTGTGTGCTACCATACTCAGCTTAAACTTTGCTATTTTTAAGATTTATTTTAATATTTTACTTTATGAGTATTTTGCCTGCATTCTTGTATATGAGCACTGGTGTGATAAGTCCTTCTGTGTATGTGTTGCTTTTATTGTGGCAAGAAATTCTCAGGGGTGACATTTTCTTTTCATTTCACTTGGACACAAATATAATTTTAAGATAAGTATGCATCCTCATTTGTTTCTGAAGGTGTATTTTTCAAGGGCATCTATTGTATTTCTTTGCTGCTGTCACAAACTACCATAAATTTAATGAGTCAGCCAGCACTTTGCCTGCTGTGGTGGTGGTATCTGCCTGGAATTCTGGTACTTGGGAGGTGGAAGCGAGAGGATCAGGAATTCAAAGTCATCCTCAGCCTCAAAGTGAATTCAGTGAATTTAAAGCCAGACTGGGCTACATGTGACCCTGCCAGAAAGAATGGTGTATCCTAGTTTGAAAGACCAACAAGTATGAGAGGCTGCATTCCTGTGAAGGCTCCTGGCTCCCAGGCCTAGGCTATTATGCCCCAGGCAGTTTTGGAGTGGACTTCCTCACTGTTTCCCCTCCCCCTCAGAACCTTTCTCTTATTTTATCACCAGCTCAGCCATTTGGTCAAAGGGTTTTAAATTTCTCCCTCATTTTAGGGCTTTTGTACTGGGGGTGCTACCTGAACATCCCGTTTCTAAGTCTATTGCTGCAGTTGGGATTTTGAATGTCTCAGAAGTCTGTGTTTAAGAGCTTAGTCTCTCAGGCACTGCTACTGGGAAGTAGAGCCTAGGGGGCAGGGCTATGTCTTCAGTTTGAAACATCTTTTTTTCCCCCCAAGACAGGGCTTCTCTGTAGCTTTGGGACCTGTCCTGGAAGTAGCTCTTGTAGACCAGGCTGGCCTCGAACTCACAGAGATCCACTTGTCTCTGTCTCCTGAGTGCTGGGATTAAAGGCATGCGCCACCAGCGCCCAGTCCAGTTTGAGATGTCTTGAAGGGTCTTGGGGGATACCAGTCCCTTCCTTTTCCTCTTGGTCACGCATATGTCTCACTCAACACTCCCGTGCACTCAGGTGCTGCCTAGAGCACAGGGCCAACCAGCCATGGCCTGGAACTTTGAAATGTGAGCCAAAAATCAATCTTTTCTCTCTGCAAGCTTATTGCCTCAGGTATGCCTGTGCTGACTGGAAACTCGACTGAAACAACTCGATCTCCATTACTTCTCCTCCATACACGTTCTGGCTCTTCCTTCCCTTCTGTTCTATCTCTAGGCTTTGGAAACACAGCTTCCCAGGTCTGCTGGCTGAGTGTGAAGGCACTGGCAGTGTTGAGCAGAAAAGCCCCACCTAAAACTTACATGGCCCAGTGATGTGGACTCTACCTAACTTGCCAGATGGCCCAGGGAACAAGCGTCGCACAACTCTCCCTGACCTCGCCTAGGCTTTTGTAGCCTTGATTCCACACTGTATGATCCACCCAGCTCACGTCCTCCCCCTGTTGAAGCCCTAGTCACCCTCAGCACCACAGCCAGCCAGCCCACTTTGACTCAGGGCTTGGGGGTCACTTGTAACTTCCTGACTGATTTGGGGCATTTGATTGCGGCACTGGCCCACACTGTATCTCATTCCCCTCTGAAAATGAAGCAGCTTCTTCATATCTGGTTTATTGTTGCACCCCAGTTTCTTAAGGGTGTGCTAGAATAGGAGATCAAATGGATTGTGAGTGACCAGGTAACCAACAGGCAGCGTAAAGACGGGAAATGAGGAATGGGTGATAGGCAGGTTTCCCTTTCCTCTCCCTCCCGTCCCCAAGGAGCCCAGGAAGCAGCACCCTCTGTCGAGTATATTAAATAAACTGTTTATTCAGGAGGAACAATTAAAGAAAATGATTATAAAGTGGATTACAAAAACAAATAAGCACAAGCCTCTCCAGGTTCAGAGAAAAGATGGTCCTGCTGCCACAGGTACTGCCAGTTCCAGGCTGAATGTGTGAGGAGGCTAGTGTGCAAGCGTGAACACACACATACATACACAGTTTGCAAAGGGGTGTGGACTTCGATGAATGACCATGTGTGTGTCTGCAGCTTGGCCCCTTCCCTGCCCCCCAAACCAACACCGGCTGTGTGAGACACACAGCAGCAAAATTGAGGCCTTCATCCTTCCCTCCCTCCCCCTCAGCTCTCACTCTGAGACCCCATCTCCTCCGGTGGCAGTTTGACCACCCTCAGTCACAAAGAGTCTCAGTGATCCTGTCAAGACATCTGGGGGAGGAGGAAAGAAACAGTCAGGGCACCAGATGTGTGGCTGGGATCCCGCCTATTGGCTCCCAGGCCCATGCCCTCCCATGTGACACTGCCCAGCAAAAAGCCACCCAGAGAGGCTGTCCCTGTGGATGTTGCGAGCAGCCATTGCGTCTCAGAGTCCACACCCCAGAGCCCCAAGAAGGCGAAGTTCTAGTCAGAGAGGAAGGAAGGAGACTACACCAGTGAAAGTTGTGAGGCCTTTCCCCACAGGTGGCCATTGGAGACAGGGAAGGAACTGAGAGCAGGTCCCTGTGGCAAAGTGTGATACAATCTTCCTGAAGAGGAAACTGTAAGAAGGGGCAGGGCCCAGGCAGCAGGCAGAAATCTGGAATGGTTGGTCTCTTGGCTAGGAAGCCCCACTCCCACCCGGAAAGAATAAAGTAACAGTTGCAGAAGAGGCAGGTTCTGGAGCATGGTCCCGCTCTAAAGCGGCACAGGTCAGGCCCGTAGCCACGGGTCCCCCCATAGGCACATGTAATAGAATCCGGGGTAGGGCAAATCTCTGCTCTGTTCCTGCCTTGCTCCACCACCCCCATGTGAGGTATTGAGCTTCCCCTCCCCCTCCCCCTCCCCGCTTATGGCTGCATCCCATCCCTGCTAATACATGGGGTCATAGGTAGGGACCAGCCCAGCAGCTCCACACAACTCTTATGTGGAGTCCAGCTCAAAGACCCCATCGCTGGTAGGGGTAGTAAAGAAAGAAGGTGGGTCTGAGACAGTGGACTCCAGCCCCCCACTGCCCTGCCCCCCAGAGCGCCTCTCCTCCAGGCGCAGGCTGCGCTCAAAGTCTAGCAGCTGCCCCATGAAGTTGAAGTTGGGTGAGATGTTAGACTTCTTCCGCTTGACCAAGTCGTAGGCATCGTTGAGTGAGAGGTGGAGCTTCTGCATGAGGTAGGCCACGGTGACAGTGACAGAGCGGCTGACCCCTGCCAGGCAGTGGACGAGCACCCCGTAGTTCTGGGATAAGGCCTCATCTAGGAAGAGCAGGACAGAAACATACCCCCACCCCGACAAGGGTCAGCATGAGTGAGGCCAGAGCCAAGTGAATTTTTTGGGGGCAGCATCTCAGTCTCCCCATCCTTCTTTGCCCATATCTGGGAAGTTTCATTGGCAGATGACCAGAGCTCTACACCCCCCTCCCTCACCCAAGTGCCTTGTGGGCTCTGGGAATGGTATCTGAGCTGGGCAAGAATTCCCTTATAGAAGAGGGTAAGGAGCAGGAGAGGCCAGGAGTCAGTCTGGTGGGTGGGGACAGGTGGAGAGAGAAGACAGCAAGGATAGGGAGGACTCACCAATGAAAGCAAAGGCCTCTGGAAAGAACTGGGACAGATTCTGGCTCCAGTGGTCGGAGATAGGAATCTGCTTGTAGTGGAAGTCACCATTCTTCTCAAAGGGGTTAGGGAGGTTGGGGGTGACATTGAGGATATAGCGGATGCCAAGCTTGGCAAGGCTCTCCAAGTTGGCTGAATCTCGGGCACTGCCTAGGTAGAGATTGGGCAGAATCTGGACTGGGAAAGGTGGTAGCAGCCCAGTTGGAGGGGACGTGGTGCTCTCCGAATCTAGGCCACAGCTCATGGAGTCGCGGTCAGCCTCAGACTCTGCATCAGAGATATCAGAGGCCAGGCACAGGCCACCTAGCCCTACCACAGGCATGGGGCTAGGTACTGAGGCCAAGCTTGAGCCAGCAGGACCGCTAAAGCTGGTTTCACAAAGGTGAGGACACTCGGCCTGGAATTTGCTGAAACCACCTGTCAGGAAAGAATGGGAGGGGGTCTTGCTATTATAGCCACCTGGGCAGCCAAGAATCCCTAGCTGGGGCTAGAGAGCTGACTCTACACAGCCCAGGTGGGTTGCAGATATTGCTAAAGGGGACACGCAAGCCATCAGTTTCACCTATACTGGAGCGCCACGTGTGGTGTGTGCTGTGGACACCCACCCATCCTCACTCAGCACTTGCGGCTGATTCATGTCCATTCTCCCCATTTTCCAGATTTATAAATGGGCTCGGATGGATAAAGGACGTGCCCAAGGTCATGCTCAGGTCTGCTTTCCCAAACGCTGTCTTGCAGGTTATAGGGAGGAAGTCTTACCCACATTTTACACAAAATAAGGTGGAGTTTGCCCAAGGATAAAGTAATAATGAAATCCCCTCGGAAGGCACGGCTTTCTCCTGACCTGAGAGGCCACCAGAGGCGGCCCGTGCCCTCTCTCGGCTCACTGCCCCTCACTTACCCTGTAGGTAGTAGGCCAGGTAGCCTTCTTCCCGCAGCTTCTGGAGCAGGACGCCCAGCACCGAGTCAGCTTCCCATTCTGGGGCTTCTTCTGCCTGTGCCTCTGCCTGTGCCTCTGCCTGCGCCTCTGCCTCTCCCTGCTGGCTTCGGCCTCTACCCTGGTCGTACAGAAGCACAGGGGCGGGTGGGGGAGGCTGCAGCGGTGGCCCTGGCAAGAGCGAGCGCACAGACAGGCTCCCTTTCCGTAGGCGGCGCAGCATCAGGGAGGGCAGGGCCACGCTCAGCGCCCCGCAGATGCGCGCCGACTGGTACAGCTCCCGGCTGCGGCAGTCCAGCAGTAGAAGCTGTGGGCGCGGGGGCGACAGCTCCTGGCGCAGCCACAGGCACGAACGACCCAGACTCTCCATGGGCGCGCGGCGTTCTGCACTTCTGCACGTCGGACAGCGGGTGCTGTGGAGAGAGGTCAGGCGCGGAGTGAGGGCAGGTTTGTCTCTAGTCCCGCGGCACGGACTACTGGAGACGGGAAGTCAGCCCCTGTCCTGAGGGCAGGCGCCCAGTGTCCCTACAGGGACATTCCTCCACCGCCTGCTTCTCTCCTTGCGCTCCACCCACAGTGAGAAGACCAAGAAAGGCGCCCCAGGAAAAACACCCGAGGCTGCTGCCACTGGGATGCTGCTCACGGTCCCGCTTAGATAGTTTGCGTGAGACATACTCCAGAAGAAGAAAGCTGAATGAAGACTTTTTCTGGGGTTCTAGAACTAAAGCAAGTTCCCTCCACACCCCTTTTCTGACTTTCTCACTTGCCCCGATCTCCATCACTTCCCAAGTTCGACTTTGGATGTGTGGAGAAATTGGGTTAAAGGCCTGGATCTCCTCTATGCCCAGAAAAACCCAGAGAACAAGAGGGTCACCACGGTGAGGGGCCTAGGCGAGTCCTTGTAAGAGCTGACCCGGCCCCACTCTTCCCCACCCCAGGAGAGAACAAAAGGAGAGACCTGGAGCGAGATCCAGAGGCAGGCGACCCGCGCGTGGACGTCCTGGCCACAGCTAGTGCCACGGCAGGGCGCAGGTATTGTCCCTGGAGAGGGAGTCTCCAGGCTTGGGCTCTCGGAGAGGGCGGGGTGGCGGAGCAGGCTCACACGTGGAAGCCAAGCCTCGCGCCACTCGTGCGCTGGCCGCTTCCTGGCAGCCGGATCCAGCTTCCACCTTGGAAGCCTCTGCCTTCGGACTGACTTAGTGCAACTCGGAGGGGCGGGGTGGGGCGGGGCGGTGGGCCGGCAGGGCGGGCTCAGGGGCCAGGCCAGCCTACCAGTGCAAGCGAACAGCCCGGTGGGAGTTGCGAGCAGCAGGCTGAGCAAGGGCTTCTACCCAGGCGGGACAGGGTCGGGGCAGAGGCCAAGGGCAGGCCGGGGGCCCAGCTGGGGACCAGTTGCAGTTGGTCCTGCTCGGCGCCAGTCTGGTCTCCGGAGGCAGGAAGAGGGGTGGGGACAAAAGCCCAGAGCCCCAGAACCAGAAACTACCTCAAACAACTCACTTAATAATCCTAAACTATCAACCCTTATCTGGAACTAGATGGCCCCCATCTGTATAATGGGCTAATCAGAGCCATCCAATTTGGGCTACTGTGAAATGCCATTAAAATACTTAAGGCACAAGGCAGCTCCTGGGTCCCCCTTTCCCATCCGGGCTTTATTTGTACAGACCTGGCTAAAGGTACCCAGGGATTCTGAGCACCCAATTCTAAACTGGGGCACTATGCTCTTTCTTATTACATGATGAATCCTAAAAGCTATCCCTGCCTCCTCCTCATGGCCTTCTTCCCATAAAGCCCTGGATGAATCCACACGGAAGGAAGTCGTTCCTCTGCAGTGTCACCATCTCCATGCTCCCTCTGTCTTTTGCACTGGCCATGGCTACAGAAGTCCTAGTTTCTGAAACCAGCTTGGTCTCTGCTCTGCCCCATGCCAGAGCACCATTCGGTCCACAAAAGCTGGTGGCCACCAACCAGCCCACCAGACAGGTGATGAACAGGAAAGACACATAGGGGCTCTCCTTGCCTGGGTCTTCCAGTCCAGCAGGACACACTAACAATAAGCAAAAACACCGAATGAGATATCAGGGTGATAAGTGCTAACAATGAAAGGAGAGGTAGGGGGAGGCTTCTAAAAAAGCCCCATCTGGCCATGTGTTCTTTCTCTGCTTAAAGCCCAAGAAAAGTAAATAACAGTGTTAAAGGAAAACACACAACAGTAAAGATAAAGCTTGCACAAAATAATCAAAGGGTTAAGACCCCGTAGATAAATGGGTAAGGAACTCAAGGACTGCACACTCTGCCTGAAGGAAGGAATGCGATGGGGTAAGAATATTTGGGGAAAGGTTGAAGCTCAGGCTTGGAAGGAAAGGCAATTCAAAAAAATAAGGAAACGCTTCCCTGTTAACTACATTAGTAGAATGTTCTCAAAATGAGAACACCCAATGTTAGCAAGGTTGCTGTTAAACAAGTGTGCTCTTCTCATCCTAGGGGGGATTTTGTTTTGGCAGTACCCTTTTGGAAACGAGTGTAACAATATACAACAAAAAATAGACAAGAGCAGGGCGGTGGTATTGTACACCTTTAATCCCTGCACTTGGGAGGCAGAGGAAGGCAGATCTCTGTGAGTTTGAGGCCAGCTTGGGCTACAAAGCAAGTTCCAGAACAGCCAGCACTGTTACACAGAAATCCTGTCTGGAAAAACTAGGGGAAAAAAAGAACCAGACAAGAAAGCCGGACAAGGGTGGTGGTACACACCTCAAATTCCACCACTCAAGAGACAGAGATGCTCAGATCTCTGTGAATTAGAAGCCAGCCTGGTCCAGAACTAGTCCCAGGACGGCCAGGACTACACAGAGAAACCCTGTCTCAAACAGCTTTTCAAAAAACAAACCAACAACAAACAATGAAAACCCCAAATAAAAAATAATCAGACAAGAAAAGCTCACACTTATAAGTTACTTCTGGGGCTCCAGCTTAAGGAAGCAAAGACAAGAAAGCAGACTGGGGCACACATAATGGGTACTGCAAAGCATTTTGCTCAGGGGTGAAAAATGGAAAGTCTCATAAAGAGAAACATTTAACAGCACTGCAGACCACGTATGCCTTCTGAAAAGACTCCTCTAGTGAGTCAGAGTTAAGATGAGATGCTGTGTGAAGTGATGCTGCGGAAGAAGTCGGCCATACAGACTAAGGCTACCTCAGAGGGTTCTCGCCCTCCAGTCCCTTCCTGTTCCGTCCCCTGTCGTCCCTGTCCCATGCCCGCCCCCCTTCACCACTGTAGTGGACTGCCAAGGAGCTCAGGCTACTGAGCTCCCACCTCGCCATGTCCCTGCTTCTAAGATGAGTTCCAATGTTGGTGTTCAAAGGGTTTTGGGGTTCTGTGGACACAGTCCCAGCCAGGTCTCCTCGGATGGCTGCTCATGTCCCAGTCCCTATACCCTGTTGGTTTCATGGGCAAGTCTGCAGGCTTCCTTCTCTATCTCACAGTGGCCTCAAAGAGGCAGCACTGTGGCATGACTCGTTTCTTTCTCAATATTCTACCTTCTCCTTTCCATACTAGTTTCACAGTGTCACAAGTGGGCATCTGCTGCTGCCTGGCCATGGGTATCCAAATTAGGTCCTTCCTCCATAACTCCACTGTACCTACAGGTAAGACCTTAGAGGTAGGCCAGAGGTTGAAGACAACACAGAAGTCCTGCAACATATCACACTTGTAAGTAGGGCTGACTGGGGGTCTTGATTATATTATGAATGGGGTAGTGGTGGTATGGGGCCCTGGATGCGGAGAGCTGGAGAGATAGTATCCCACCCTCCCAGTCCTGGAGGCTCAGAATGCTTGAAGGAAGGATCTTCAACCTGAAGGAAATATTGGTACTCTTAGAAGTCTAGGTGTGTTCTCTGGGGTAGCCTTTCTGGAAGAAGTAATAGGAACTGTCCTGGGGATGCACATGGGAGGGAGGTACCCTGCAATGGTGAAGGAGAGGGAATCCTCGGCGTCAACAAACGGCCCTACTCCTGGCCACACCTGGAGAGTACTTCCCCTACACCTCATTCTAGGCCCCTGCTGGCAAGGTCCCAACCCTAGTGTGAGATAGGGAGTCTCCAAAGTCAGCGCACAGTGTGCGAGGCCTGCCGTGCCCGCAGTGCCAGCAAACAGGACAAATGGGAACCTGTTGCCACCCCCGCACTGCAGGGTTCGGTGCAGCCAAGCCCCCCCCCCAATTCGTCCCCACTCATGTCCCTGGCAGCGTCTGCTTGCGCGCGGGCCTCGCCCCTCGCCCGCTTCTCGCAGCCGCCAAGGTTGGGGAGGCCGCCGCACTTGGGGCTTCCGCTGGCCCCCTTCAGCGGTAGAGTCAGGCTGAGCTCGCGCGGGGCCGCAGGGTGGCCAATGAGCCCACTGCCGCCCCAGCTGGGCGCCCCAGAGCCTCCTGGCCGGACCAATGACCCCCACAGGTCCAGCGCTTGATGCGGGCTCTCTTAGGTCCCCCTGAGATGCCCAAGTGAGGCACTGCCCTTAGCAAAAAGCAACGATTCCCGCCTGGCCCAGTGGTAGGATTTCAGCTGTCACGGCCAGGTCACATGGCCAGGAGCGCAACTCCCAGAGACAGGGATTCTACCAAATGCAGTGTCTTTTCCACAAAACGCACTTTCCACTGGGAATGGCTTTATGCTTTTCCAGGTCCGGCTCCTTGCCGGACTGGGAGTTCCTCCAAGGCAGGAACTGGTGTGTGCCCGGTCCCAAGCTGGCCCCAGCCCCCCAATGAGGGCCTGAGGGCACTCGCAGAAGAAATACTCATTAACAAAGAAGGCATGAATGAATGAAACCAATTGTTGCCTGGGGGAGCCCAGGAGGGTGCTGCTCCTGCTTTTTCCTTATCGAGCACACACTCCTCCCAGACACGCACAAGCACACGTGCACACATAGCACTCCTCACAGCATACGTGAAGTCTGGGATACAAACAGTGCATGCAGACTTCAGCCCTTAAGGAAGCAACCCACTATGCGAAGGACCCTTTTGGTCCCAGCTAGGCCTCCTCCATTTCAGTGCCTGCCTCTCCTGTCCTTCCAGCCCCACAGCCCCTTGTCTCCACATCTAAGTACCATACCTTGGACCTCAATTGCCTTCTTTATCTCTTAGAGAAGAAGAAGTCAAATCAGTCCCTGGGGAATCTCAAGGTCTAAGGAGGCATCTGGAGGGGTGTTCCAAGCTAGAGAGCCACCGCCTGGCAGAGATGCCACCAAATGCTGTAGTCTTTTAGTCTTTAGAGCCTGTGTGCCAGGTGTTGGCGTGGTGGTAGGAGGGACTCAGAGACGTGTGTGTGTGTGTGTGTGGGGGGGGGGGGGGGGTTCAGGGCTATTTGCGACGGGGGCGGGGCAGGATGCTGAAGCTCTAGCAATCTAGCAGGTGTCCTGTATATTAGGGTGTTGGGGATCTGGAGGTGTCTGCCTGGGGAATGGGGAGTTTCGGCCGCTGGAGTGTGCATTTGTGTTATAGTGGGTGGATAACAGTGACTCTGTACTGTGGAGACGTGGGTAGGTGTCTGTAATGGGCATATGGGAAGTTTGTGATGATAGGGGCATAGTGTGTGTGTGTGTGTGTGTGTGTGTGTGTGTGTGTGTGAGAGAGAGAGAGAGAGAGAGAGAGAGAGAGAGAGAGAGAGAGAGAGAGTGAGAGAGAGCGCTAGAGAACTATGTTAGTGCAGACATTGCAGGATGTGTTGGCACTATGTCAGCACCTGGGTGTACTGGGGCGTGGCAGGGTCTGGGATGGTGTTGGCAGAGTTGGGGATAGTGGTGAGTAGTGAGGCAGGGGGTGTTGTTATGTGCAGTACAGGAACCTGTGCGTTCACGACTGTGCGAGCCTTAGTGCTTGGAAAGGGTGGAGCTGCTAGGACATTGAGAGAGGAGCTGGGAGCCTGGGGGTTCCATTTACTTCCCTTTGCATCGCAGGTCCCAAGCATTCTCATCCAGTACTGTATTTGATCCTCACATCAGTTCTGTGGAAGTCAAGGGAGACGGTTCCCATGCTACAGCTAGGTCAACTGAAGCAGTGGTTGGAAAAGGGTGCCAAGTAATATGGCAAATCCATACTGGCCACAAGTTGACTGAGTCCAAAGTCTAGAGCCTCAGGTGAACAGTTGTACAGGATACCAACTGTTTCCAGGTCTCATTTCCAGCTTTGGGCCAGAAGGACTCAGAGGAAAGGGCTTGTTCTTTCTAGGGATCCCAAGGGAGTCATTGGTGATCTGGGGCTCAGGAACTTCTACACTGGGGAGATGCTGAGAACCAGTCTTTGGTCACGCACTGCCAAGGACTGGCTTCTCTGCTTGTGAGGCCAGGCAGACTGGGATGCCAGCAACTCCTTGGATGGGGGGGAGGGGAGCCAAGGGAGGCCTGACTGCTGGGCTGCAGGCTGTGTCTGCAGCAGTGCAGATTCCCCTGAGTCATTTACCCCTGTGAAAGAAGGAAGGTGACAGCTTGGCCTCCAGCCACCAAGTCTCCAGCCACAGAGGTCCCATCTCTGGGATTTGGTTTCTTGGTTTGTACATTTGGGAAGGGAAGCAATATTTTATAATCTTCAGCTGAGTTTTACAGCAGGATCAGACACTGATGTGTGAGCCAGGGCAGAATGTAGATTCTGCATCCTGGCACGACCACCATGCTCTTGGCCCTAGATGCCCCTCTTCGCCTCAGTTTCAGCAAAACGTCACTCTCTTCTAGGCAGAGGGCAGCATTAGTATCCTTCCCTGCCAGGAAGGGACACCAGACTGGCTGCCAGCTTGCTCTCTAGACTACTCAACTCTGGGCTCTTTATGCCCTTCAGCACTAGTTGATGAGCTCAGGACTGGATCCTGCAAACACCAAAATGGCGGCACACAGACCAGCCTTTGGTTCCTCCCTACTTCTGGACCCGGGTCTCTTTGGCAGTCCCAACTGTGCCCTATTCCAAGGTTAAGGGACCTTTCTTTAGAAAATAAAAGAACACACCTTCAATCCCAGCCCTCAGGAGGCAGAGGCAGGCAGATCTCTGTGAGTTTGAGGTCACCCTGATCTACAGAGCAAGTTCTAGGACAGCCAGGGCTGTTACACAGAGAAACCCTGTCTCAAAACAAAACAAAGCAAAAACAAAACAAAACAAAAAAACAAGCAAAGAAGACCAAAAAAAAAAAAAAACCAAAACAAACCCACCAAAAACAAACTGAAAACCAAAACAAAATAGAAAAGAGCTGAAAGCTGTGCTTTTTTTTAATCTATGAACAGAGGAAAATACACAGAGGCAAGAAAGATGAGGACAGCCATTCCCTGCTCCTGTTTGCAGAGAACACAGGGCAATTTTGCATGTGGCCTGGGCACTCATCTGATGAACTGGCTCAGATGTGTTTCTACACAGGTTTATAACCCCCCCCCCCCCCCCCCCCGCATCCGCACTTGAGTGACTCAGAGCTGAGAGGCTGGAGGATTCTGCAGCCCCATCTTTACAGAGCTCCTATCCAAGCCTCTCACAGTGGTCGCTGCTCTTCAGGCAACAAGAGCCACTCTTTGCTGCAAGAGAAGGAAGCCAGGCTGATCGGAAGAAGTCTGGGAAACTGAAAGGCCCAGGCCTGTTTGGCTTCTGGAAATAGTGTCTTCTTATCTCTAGGGACTTTACTTGACTAGCACAGCCCAACCTGTGCTCTGTTGAGGTTGTAGAATAAAATGGACAACTTCCTAGTACTCAGGAGGCAGAGGCAGGTGGGTTTCTGTGAGTTTGAGGCCAGCCTGAGCTAGTTCCAGGACAGGCACCAAAACAACACAGAGAAACCCTGTCTCAAACAAACAAACAAAACCAAAACCAAAACGTACAACTTTTTTGACAGAGACTTGAGTGCAGGTTCCCATTGCTGAAGTGGGGACACAGCATCTCTGTAGCAGCCAGGTTTAAATGCTTAGGTCCTCGTGGTTCCT
The DNA here is from genome assembly GCF_018167655.1 of Microtus oregoni. NCBI lineage: Eukaryota > Metazoa > Chordata > Mammalia > Rodentia > Cricetidae > Microtus > Microtus oregoni. The sequence continues at coordinate 442,478 of NW_024543954.1, read as the reverse complement.
GACAAACCTCAGGATAAGAGGATTGTTCAGCTCTATCCCTTTGCCCTCTCTATGCCACCTCCTCTGAGCTCATCCCAGCCAGTCCCTTTGTTTTCTAAAAGATCAAGGCATTCGCACAGGGCCACGAGCATGTCACACCTTTCCTTTCTTTTCCATTCCTTAGGGACGGCCTTTCAGTGAAGGCCATCTCATTGCCATTCCAGACCCCATGCTCTCTTGAATCTCTCTCTGCTTCCCTAAGACTGAAAATAGCCTCAGGAACTTCCAAACCCAGGCGAAGCAGAGGAGCTAGGATGCCAGGCTTTCCTTGGGATGGAGAGATCTTCAGCCTGCAGTCACACCTGTCTGGGCCAGTGCTGCCGCTTCATGATGTAGCAGTCCTCGGAGTAAGATCACCTGTAACTGTTAAGGCACACTTTGTTTTGGTCCCAATTATGACCACTGTCCAAGTAAGTGGAACTGTGGGAGAGACATGGGGAATTAATGCCTGCTGAGGCCTCAAATCTGGTGTAGGAGTCCCAAGCCGGACAGAGAGGAAGGCTCTTGTCTGCCCTGGAGCTCTGCCCCCACCCAGCTCTCCACAGCCCCTTCTGTGCTCCGTGGCATTTTGTTCTGAGAGCTGTGCCCAGGCTGAAGGCTTCTCACATGGAAACCCTGTTCACATCTGGGGGCACTGTTTGGATGCACACGAGCATGCACATACACATACACACACACCTGCACCTTTATTTCTGGGCAACCATTGAATAGTACAGTGAAGAATGCTTGTGGCTGAAGCCATCTGCTATCACAGGTGCCCCAGACTGCCATGGCACCTACCATCTATGAGTAAGCAGGTTTAGCTCTGTGCTTAGCCCAATCCCTTCCTTGGTCCCATCCTTGATCAACAGTGCTTCAGTTAGTGTCTTCTAGATGCATCTTGCTACCATGTACCATGCTTTCATATGCAAATTAGAGACTTATTTAGAAGATGTTCCTGAACCTGGTGGCTTCCTTCAGGGCCATACCTAGACATGTTAAACAAAGTGGTCCATGGTGGCAGCTTATAAGCTACGCTTGTAAGATGAGGTCAAAAGCAGGGCCAACTAGGCAGCGGAGTCCTAGGGCCCCAGGTGTATAAGTTCTAAGCAGGAACAGGAGGGAGGTGAGAGAAGAGGGGGGAGATGGTGTAATAGAGAGAGTCAGTCTGCAGAGTGATTGATTTCTGGGGGGCAGGACTTCCAAAGCCAGGTCCAATTATGTGCTTATAAACCCCTTCTGGCAGTTGCTGGGCTCCTACCCCTTGTCTTGTCCTCTAGAGAAGCATTGTGTGTGTCTGTATCTCCATTACAGATGATATAATCCTTCTACCAGGAAAGAGCCAGCCACCCACACCACTGGCTCGACAGGCAAAGGGAGGTGAGGGTGGACATAAGTCATGATTTTTATGCAGAAGGAAAGAACAGGCAAATCAGTGCCTCCCAGGCTTACCCAAGGGATGTCAAAAACGGAAGGAGACAAGGAACATCGTGAGTTCCCAAAGATGGAAGGACTGGGCTGCACAGCCAGATGTCAGCTTCCCTGCTTTAGACATCCCCTACCACTGCTTTCTTTGCGGGCCAGGAAAAAGGCCTCTGTGAGTGTCGTTTCTGGACGCATCTCTGGATGGTTCCCCCACCCCTGCCAGGAATGTGCTTGCCAGTCAGGCCTGCTCATCATAAGAAACAAGATAATATGTGAAGCAGGCAGCCATGGACAACCCAGATCAGGGCTCCTGTCAGGGGGAGGAGAAGGAGCACTCCTGGAGAGGCTGTGGGGGGTCCTATGCAGCCCTAAGAACCCCAACTGTCTTCTCTGTTGGTTCCTCTGGTGGCCTTCTTCTCCAGTTATCCCACTTCCCCAGAACTGAAGAGTCCAGGGCTCCACTGACTTCCTGTCCCTAGATTTCCAGGCTGGCTGAGCCTCAGATGCTCCTGCCCTGCTCAGTATGAGACTTTCTCAAGTCCCTGTGGTAAGCTGTGACATATCTTGGGGCACAGTCTGGGCTTTAGTTACTAGAAATGACATTCTAAGCAAAGATTCAATGCTGGCTGAGCTAAGTGGCTTCCAAGAGAAAGACTTGGGTGAGGTTGGCATCTTGTCCTGACTCTCTAGCCTGATTGCCTTTTGAAGCATTACTGCCTTTATCTTAGCTTTTAAGTTCAGAAATGTCAGGAGGAGTCTCCTTATATGTAGGAAGTCCTCCTCCATGGGCCTTTTGGGTAATGAGCAGCTTGGGAGATTCTGTGAAGGCCTCATTTAAGTCATGGTGACCATGAGGGCAAGTGGTGGCAATGGCTTTCATTTAGTGCTTCTAGATGCTCCTGGGGCACAGAAAAAAAAGTGGTGGAGTTAGTTCTATTATTTTCAATCAAGGAGCCAAAGCCAAATTGACAGACTCCACCATTTGGGTCTCAGTCTGTAGAGTGGGACATGACCTCTGAATGTGCGGACTAGGGCCACTCTTCCCCACAGGTTTGGGCCTGAGTGGCCTGAGCTCTCAGTGCATCCTGCAAGGACCCATCTAGCTACCAGGGCAAGGAAGAAGTCATCTCCCTTTGCTCCTGGCTACAAAGGACTGCAATTTAGATGGACAAAATGCTGAACACAAAAGAGAGTGGGGTCATCCCACCAGGCAAAGCCCCAGGCTGACGCTCAGGTGAACCTATCCTGGCATCTTTGCTACCCCTTGCCACTTTCCTGTTGAGGACTGCCTGCCACAAGGAGGGCTCAGGATATTTCTGCCATCTCTTTGGGGTTTTCCCATCTAAATTTAGCAAGAAGCTATTCCCCCTCAGTACCTACTTCCCACATTGGTAACTGATTGACATTCTGAGAGCCCCTCAAGGAGGACACAGATGTCACAGCACGTGATCTACTTATCCTTGGGCTAGGCCTTGAGTAGTGAGAAAATGGAGAGTGCAGTGGACTGAGGCAGGGAACAGCAAAGTCTCAGAGAGGCCTGAGAAATGCTGAGGGTGGAGAGCTGCCAACAAAAGCCATGACGTCTCTAAGTTTCTTCTGAGGGGATCCTACTGTCTTGCCTGCAGAGAGTGAACTGTCTGCAGCACTGCTTCCTTTAAGCAGCTGCCCAAGCTGTGTCCAGCGCCATTGCACTGACAGAGAGAAGGAAGAACATGGTGATTCTGAGATCTGCTCAGTTGGCCATGAGTTCTCGGTTGTTACCACCTGGATGAGAGACCTGAGACTTGGTTTTCTACTAGTGGGAGACTCCAGGGAGAATGTCTGTGAGTCATATAGGATGTGACTGTGAGGGTAACCCAGTCTTTCAACTTGCAAAACTCAGCTTTAGGGTCATGTTGTTGGAGAGCTGGCGACAGCTCTCATGTGGCCTGAAGGTAGTTGTTTTCTACAGCTTCGGTGGCAGAAGGGATGGGTGAAGGACAGAAGCTCTAAGCCTATAAGCCTGGGAAAACTTCCCAATGATCAGAGCTGCCAGTTTGGGATTGGTTGGCCAGAAGAGTGACACGGGCTAGCCAGAGGAAGGCTTAGTACCAAGGCTTGCTTCCTGATACTAAGGTCTAAGTGCTGGGCAGCCTGCAGGCCATGGATAGGGACCTTGGTTATTGATCTCAGGAGATTCTTGCTTCTTCAAGAGCTTGGTCTACACCACCCGCACTCAGCCCTTCAAGGCATACCTTTGAAGTCTGATGTAGAAAATTCCTAGGTCTAATGGAGCTGGTGTCAGGCCAGCATCTTTACACCAACACTGCTTTTCTTAAGACAGGATCTCATGGAAGCAAGGTGGACCCCAAACTCTATACATAACTTAGGAGGACCTAGAATTTCTGGTCCTCCTGCCTCCCTCTCTCCAGTGCTGGACTTATGAGTATATGCTACTATATCAGGGAATTTGTAAACACATTCTGAATGTCTCTTTCATGTTCCAGACCTGGCCAGAGCCTCAAGGAGCCCACTGAAGCCAATCAAAGGCTCAGGTTCTAGTGAGGGTCTGGCTACCTTCTGGAAACTCTGCATGTTGTGACTTCATAGCTTGGATTGTCATTACATGTCCTGTCTGTTGTTAAGTGGTTGTTGAATTGTATTTTTAAGAGGAAGAGTGTTAGGAAATCCTGTCTTCCATATTTGTGGCATCACCCTTGTCCACCACTGTCACGGAGTAGGGCCTGTTGTTCCTGATACCTTTCTCAAGGACACTTCTCTGCCCATACCATTGACCAATGTCCATATACTGACACACATCCTAAGGCCTCTGCCTCAGAGACTCTGGGCCCAGTTGCACTCTGAGTGGCTTTCTTTGGATCACTCAGAAGATATCTCAAATCCACAGGTCCCAGAGGCAAGCCTAATGTGCTCTCTCCCAGGGACCAATCCCTCTTCTCCCAGGCTGTTTGATAAAGGCTCTGAAGGCAACAAATTAAAGAGTAGTGTTCAGAGCCTGGCTTCAGAGTAGGGAGGCTTGTGCTTAAGAATATCCTCTTCCTCCTGGCGAAGCTCGTCTCCCTGTCCCAGCCCTGTTGCTGAGGCCTTCATCTTCTGTTCTCTGTACAGCTAGTTTCCATCCCCCAACTAATCACCATCCTTGACTTCACCTGAATTCTGTTCATTCTTTTTGACTGACTTTCAAAAGCTTCCCTGGCCAGCATCTCAGGACCCATCCTGCCACTTAATTTGTGCTTATCAGGTAGCACCACTTCGCCTTCTGGTTTCCAAGCTCCTCCTGCGGGTGCTCTGCCTTCTCCTGCAAACATCTCCCAAGAATCCAGGTCTGTGACTCATCACCTGGGGTCAGATTGCTGCTGGGCGGTGGAGGTACTCCTCCCCCACTTTGTTGCCAGGTTTGTCCCTGGTGACTTGGTTTTAGCTTCTGCCTCCCTCTCTCTTTCCCTGTCTCTCCCTTCCTCCATGTTCCACTCCATCCCTGAGGTAGATGGCTCTGATAAGGAATGGGCAGGAGGGACAGGGTGGGGGGGGGGGCGAGCTGGATTTCACAGAGCATTACAACAGCTTGCCTTCTGGACATCCGGTGTTCAGACTCAGTGGCGCAGGGCCCTTTGCTTGTCTTACGTCAGCTTTTTCACTTACGCCCTCGAACCCAGCAGCACAGACCTCTTCCTTTGTCAGGACATTCTGTTATCTTCCTTTATCAGTGTGCACACATACCATCTTTCCTCCCTCAGCAAGTCCTTTGAATGCCACCTCACTCTGGTCCCCAGCAGTCCTAGGGCCTGGATGTAATTACTCCCCAGCTACTGTGCCCAGGGCCACACATCCCCCTACCTGCTGAGATGCCCACAACCTAGCTCTGTGGGCAAGGGCATTTCAGCTGCACTTGCATTGAGGCTCAGCTGCCGTGGTGCTCCCTCTAGGCTTCCTAACTTTCCCTCCCTTCCCCCACCTGCCCAGGTTTCTAACTTGCTTTGCCTCCTCCTGGCCAATTGTCCCAGGTCTTTTCTTAGGTATTCCATGCCTTCCCATGTCCTCACTGGGTGATCTCAGCTTCTTTCTTTGGTCACAACTGTGACATAAGTGTATCTTGTCTATAGCTCTGTCAACTGGCTATTGCCACCTGGAAGCCCCATGATACTTCAAGATGTTCATCCAAAATTGACTTCATGGTCATTCCTTCCCACCTCTAGCTTGATGTCCCTTTCCATGGCCATCGCATACTCTTACTGACTTTAAAGGTCTAGACACATATCCTTTTGGCTCCATCAACTCCTGCCTCTCCTGGCCTGCATTGTTCTGTCTTCAGCTTCTTCCCAGCCCCCATTCCTATCCCAAAGCCAGAGGAATTGTCCTAAGACAGACACTAGGCTACTCCTCCCTTTAGGGCCCCTTAATGGTACCTTGTGGCTTTGAGAACAAAGTCCAGTTTGTAGGTCCTACGTGACCTGGCTGTTGTGCCCCTCTGGCCTCCCCTCTCCCACTTCCTCCCTGCTCACATTCCAGCCCCAGCTCTTTGTTTGCAGTTTCCAGAATACACTGGGATATTTGGTGTCCCTTTGCCTTATTCTAAATAAGGTCACATTCTGAGGCTCCAGGTGGACTCATGTTTTGTGAGGCCACTAGTTAGCTTAGTAATTCCTCTTTAGGACCTTCTAATTCACATCTACAGTGTGTTCAAAACATTTATTCCATCCCTATCACTGCTGTCTACCCTCATGCAGTCTGTCTTTCTGCCAGGAAAAGGTGCACTTCTTTTTTAAACTGTAGCCTCACCAACCCTGGGAAAAGGCCATCACTGTCTCTAGTACCTTGTCCCAGCCTGGATCATGGAAAGGCTCTATCCAGGTGGCTGGAGCCAGGAATGAAGAGAGCTGGAAGCCCGAGACTCCTACCCTCCAGTCCACTTAGACTGTGCGCAGCTGGATAGGGCAGTGAGCAGCTGGTTTCAGGCAGGGCTTGGGATCTGGGACCACAAGCTGTTGCTTTGCATCCCATCACCATTCCTGGAAAAAAAGAGTTACACACTGTATCCTAGGATTAGTCCTGAACTAGGCTGCCAGGGTTTGGAGAAGCCCAAAATTGGGATCTACACCAAGGAGACCTCTGCCCATAAGTGACACTCCCAGCACAGTCCCAGTCCCAGGGCAGCTGGCTTCAATATCTGCTGTCATTTGCCTGAGGTGACCAACTCTGCCCAGGCAGTCAATAGGTACCCTGTTGCCTTATCCACTCTTGTGGCCTCATTCTGCCTCCAGGCAAGGATTCCTACCCTGCAAGTTCTGTCCTGCCCGTCCCATCCAGCTCTGTGTCCTATCACCCTCCTCCCCAGGCCCTGATAGTTGCCTTCAGATCCCTGTCTTCTGTTCTCTGGTGTGCCCCAGAGCCTGAAGGCACTGCCTGATAGATAAACCAGTGGCTCCAACTTGGCTCCAACTTGGCTCCAACTTCTTTGGTTCGTCTAGTCCAGGCTCCCTTCAGGCTCCTTTCCCACTGTCCCTCACCTTCCTGGTTGCAGCAGTACAATTTCAGCTTTTGTGCCTGCCATTTTCTTTCCCCCCAAATAGCCAATACTATCTATCAGACACGCTTCAGTCATCTCACCCCAGCTTCCTCCTCCCCAGTGTTTTCACCTTCCACCCCCTTCGGCTGGTACCCGGGTACCTCTTCAGGGCCCCAGGGCACTTCAGGTGTCTGGGACTGTCTTAAAGAGAGGCAAGTGTGTGCTTGTCAAGGCTTTGCTGGCCATAGGCCTCCCCTTCCTTCTTCAGCTGGCTAACCCCCAGGTACCGTAGGAGGAGGAGAAGCTGCTGTGTTATCACATTGGGGGTCCCTGGGACAACTCTGCCACAGATTCCGTGACCAGTTAGCTGCAGAAAACAATAGTGAATGGTTATCAGGGAAGAGGGAAAGCATGTTTCTGTGAGGGATAGGTCACCTTGGCAGCTGCACAGAATTCTACCAGATGGAGCCACAAACATACACCAAAAGCTGCAGTCCCTAGGAACTATGGGGCAGGATACCGTGACAAGGCTGGCGCTGGCCAGTGTTCTGGGTTTACTGTGTTTTACTGAAGAACAGGGAACAACACCATGTGGTGGTGCACACCTTTAATCCCAGCACTCAAGAGGCAGTGGCAGGTGGATCTTTGTGAGTTCGAGGCCAGCCTGCTCTACAGAGGGAGTTCCAGGACAGCCAGGGTTACGCAGAAAAACCCTGTCTCGAAATACCAAACTGAAAAAAAGAACAGGGGACAAAGCTGGCACACAGACTTACAGCCAGAAAGTGACAACAAGACTACACGTGTCTGTGCGCAGGCCTTCCCAGGGACAGCAATATACTTCCTGTCCCACTGAGGCAAACTAGCAAGGATGCTGCCAGGCTGAGAACACTGAGGCTGTGGGAGACGGAAATTGGGGCTAGGTGGAGAAACTTGAGGGAATCTGACAGAACTGTTGGGGTACGTTTTGGGAAAAAAAAATGTCAGAAGCAAAAAGACTGGGACCGAGAGGCAGGAAGCTGGGAGTGAACAGTGACAAGGTAAGGGGGCATGGACAAGGAGGTTACCTGAAAATAGGAACAATAGCAGTGAGAGACCCAGATTTTCTAGTATAACACTCAGAGAGAGCTTATCATGGGTTGTATTTCATATGCTGAAGTCCTGGCTTCTAGTACCTGGGAATGGGACTTTTATTTGGAAATCAGCTCTTTGCAGATAAAGTCAGCAGGATGAGGTCAGACTGGAGGGCGGTGGGCCCCTAATCCTTTAAGACCAGTGTCCCAGTGTCGTTACAAAAGAGGGGAATTTGGACACAAACACACAGGAAGATGTGAAGATGGAGGCAAAGATCTACAAGACAAAGCAGAACAAAGGTCACAGGCCAAGGCCAGGAACACATCATCCCATGAGCCTTCAGGGGCAGAAGGTCCTGTCAATACCCGTGTCTCGGACTTCTGTCCTCTGGACTGGGGGGAAAAATAAATAAATGTCTGTTGTTTCAAGGCTCCTTGTGGGTGGTATTTTGCTATTACAGCTCTAGCAAATCATTTCCAAAATGTTTTCTCCTATGTAATTAATTCTAAAATATTTGTATGAAATAGATACTCTTGATTTTCATAGGTGAAAACACTGGGGTTCAGGACAGTTGAGTGGTGTTGCCCAGGGTAGTTAATCAATCTGAGGCACATTTAGAACTGAGTTCAACTCTTGGAACTTTATTGTAGATCTAGTGAAACTTCAGAGAGCTAAACACCTGAAGATTCCTGCTATGTTCAGATTTTATACCTCAATTCAAAAATGTACTGTGTATGCATGTATGTGGGAGTGTACCTTCCATAATGTGTGTGCAAGTCAGAGGATAATTTTTGGAATTCAGTTTTCTCTTTCCATTCATGTGGGTCCCAGAGATCATGTTTCTCAGCAAACACTTTTACCTGCTGAAATATCTCCCTGGCCCCCAATTAAAATTTTTTATTAATTCCTTGAAAATGTCCTACAATGTATTTTGATTATAGTCATCCAACTCCCCAACCCCTCCCAGATCCACTCTTTCCACTTCTGCTTCATGTTCTCTCTCTTTTCTAAATCAGTCAAACAAACGAGCCTGATTTGTGTTATTCAAATACTCTTGGGTGTAAAATTATTTTTTAGCATAAAGATAATGATGTTTGTTTATACATATATTTGAGCAATTTGCTTTTATACACTAAAATAATTCTTCTTTTGTACATGTATTCCATGTGCCTTTGTGAATTTTTGTGCACTATATTTGTGCAGGTGCCCTTGGAGACCACAGTGCATTAGATCCCCTGGAGCTAGATATTTTGTTTTGCCTTCCTTCCTTCCTTCCTTCCTTCCTTCCTTCCTTCCTTCCTTCCTTCCTTCCTTCCTTCCTTCCTTCCTTCCTTCCTTCCTTCCTTCCTTCCTTCCTTCCTTCCTCTTCTTTCTTTCTTTCTTTCTTTCTTTCTTTCTTTCTTTCTTTCTTTCTTTCTTTCTTTCTTTCTTTCTTTCATTCTTTATTTCTTCCTTTTTTGAGACAGGGTTTCTCTGTGGCTTTGGAGCCTGTCCTGGAACTAGCTCTTGTAGACCAGGCTGACCTTGAACTCACAGAGATCCGCCTGCCTCTGCCTCCCAAGTGCTGGGATTAAAGCTGTGCGCCACCATCACTGGCTCCTGGAACTAGAGTTTACAGACATTGTGATCTACCTGATGTGGATGCTGGGAAACCTACCAGATTCCTTTAAGTGCTCTTGACTGTTGAGCCATTTCTTCAGCCCTGTACATACACACTTTCAATTTTCTTTTAAAGTGTTTATTTCTCAAGTTTTAGGTATGACAGATATTGTTGATTGAGTCAAGCTCTACTTTTATTGCATTCAACCTGTTTTTCCATGTTATAGTTTTAGTTTCATTTATTTTAGTATATTAAAACTTTTCTTCCAAACCAAAGTCTTTTTTTCTTCTGACTTACTCTGTATTAGTCATGGTTCTCTAGATGAACAGATCTTATAGAATGACTCTGTTGATATATATATATATATATATATATATATATATATGATTTACTAGAATGGCTTATAGGCTGTGGTCCAGCTAGCCCAACAATGGCTGTCTACCAACAGAAGGTCCAAGAGTCCAGCAGTTGTTCAGTCCATGAGACTGGATAAGATGGTCTTTGGTATGTGCTGGAATCCTGAAGAAGTAGGCTCCAATCCAGTGAAGGAATGGATGTGCAAGCAAGGTGATGGCAAGCAGAACAAGAGAGAAAGTGCTTCCTTTTTTTTTAGTCTTTATATAGGCTGCCTGCAGAAGGTGTGGCCCAAATTAAAGGTGGATCTTCCCATTTCAAAAGATTCAGATTAAAGGTAGATATTTCCACTTCAAATGATTTAGTTAAGAAAAATCCTTCCCAGGTGGACCCAGCTTCTTGGGTTTCAATCAATTGCAGTTGTAGTCAACTTGACAAGCAAAGAACAGCCATCATGCTCTCCGAAGCTGGGGCTGTTTCTATATGGTGCTGGGGATCAAACCCAAGGCCCTGTGCAAGGTAGGCAAGTGCTCTATTACTGAGCCGCATCCCCTGCCTGAGCAGTAAATTATTTAGAAGTGTATTGAAATTCATGCTACATAGAGGCATCTGTTATTAATTTCTAGGTTGTTCTGTGATTGGAAAACACACTCTGCATGATTTCAGTTTTTAAAAAGCTTGTTGAAGTTTTTCTAGGGTATGGTCTATATTGATATGGATTCGTGGGTACTTGGAAAGAATGGGCATTCTGCTATCAGCTACAGTGCTCTATAAATGTCTTTTTGATCCTGCTTGTTGATGGTGCTGTTATTTTATATTTTAGCTGATTTTCTGCCTAATTATTGTTGTAAAAAATTAACAGATGATGGGTCTAAGGAGATGTCTCAGCTAGAATAGTCTTGCTTCACAAGCCCAAGGACCTGAGCTTAATTCTCAGAGCCTAATTAAAAAACTGGACATAGCTGAATTAATTTCTAATTCTAGCACTGGGAAGGCAGAGGCAAGAGGATTCCTGGGGCTCAGTGGCCAGCTAACCTTGTCTATTCGTTGAGTTCCAAGCTAGTGAGATATCCCATCTCAAAAAACAAGGCACATAAATCCAGCACTTGAGAGGCAGAGACAGGTGGATCTCTGTGAGTTCAAGGCCAGCCTGGTCTATAAGAGCTAGTGCCAGGACAGCCAGGGCTACATAGAGAAACCATATCTCGAAAAACCAAACAACCACAATAACAAAACAAAACCCAGACAAACAAAGGAGAAACAAACAAACAAAAACAACACCAGCAAAAAAACAAGGTACACAATTCCTGAGACAGAACTTTGAAAGTTGTCCTCTGGCTTCCACTTTTGTGAGTGCATGCATATATGTAATGAATACATGTTCACATGTGTGTGGACATACACACAGAGAATTTGATAGAGGCTTTTTGAAGTCTTCTTCCACAGTTCTGGATGGATCTGTCCTTTAAAAAATATTTTATTTATGGTTGCATCTGCCTCCTTTTTTGAGACAGGGTCTCATGCAGTCATGGATGTCTTGGAACTCACTCTGTAGAGCAGACTGGCCTCGAACTCACAGAGATCTGCCTGCTTCAGCTAGCCAAGTGCTGAAATTAAACTAAAGGTGTGTGCCACTAAGCCTGGCCAGCACATGTCTTTAATCCCATCACTCAAGGGGCAGAGGCTGGTGGATTTCTATGAGCTCAAAGCTAGCCTCATCCACAGAGCAAGTGTCAGATCAGTCAGGGCTATTTAGTGAGAGCCCATGTGCAAACAAAAGAAAACACCCTCCCAAATATTTTTTAATTGTGTGTGTGCATGCACGTGTGTGTGTGTATGTGCATGCGCGCGCACGTGTGTGTGTGTGTGTGTGTGTGTGTGTGTGTGTGTAGCGTAAATTCTCACAGAGGCCAGAAAAATGCAGTCGATATCTTGGAGTTGGAGTTACAGGTATTTGTGAGCAGCCCAAAGTGGGTGCTGGTAACCAAACTTGGGTCATCTGTAAGAGTAATAAGTATTCTTACCCACTGAGCCATCTCTCCATCCCTGGATTTATTTTTTAAACTTCTATCTGTTTTTGTTTCAGACATTTTACAGCTTTATTGTTTGGTGTATACAAACAAGATTACTACGTTTGTTAGTGGAATGACTATTTATTATGCATTATTATGTTAAAGTGAAAAGTTTAAGACGTTTGTACAGATTATTATTATTTAACTAATTATGGTTGCCATGCTGCTTGAAGCCCAGCAACAGGGAAAGATTTTAGAAAGGTAGGATAGGTTCAGAGAAAGAAGTTTTGTTTTTTTTTTTTGAGTGTGCTAGACCTAGACTCAGGAAAAGGAAGGATACAAATTCTCTAACTTCATGAAGAGGTGGTCACTGAGTGGTTTATTCTGCCTGTAAGACGGATCTCACTTTAAGAACAGCAGAAAGTCATCATTAGCATCCAAACAAGACTCTATTTTTAGTTAATGAATTTTTTTTTCAGTGCTGGGGGTGGAAGCCATGGCCTTGTGCAGTGCTAGGCTAATGCTGTACCGCTGAGTTACACCCCAACCTTTCTATTTCTTTGAATTCTGTCCTAATTACAACTTTCCTAAATATGCATCTAGTGTAATAATTGATTTTTGTTATATTCCTCAGGGAGGAAGTACAGTCTAGCAAGAAAAGCTTGGAGAATGAATGAGTGCACCAGATTTATTAGCTTTCAGAGTCATTCTAGGTTTGGGTAGTTCCTGGGTAGTAAACAAGAAGAAGCTGACTAATTTCAACAAGTAGCTTACAATATTCCCCTGTAAGGCAGGACCAAGGAAGGTGAAGAAAGTTCTCTCAGGCAGGAAGACAATGCCTGGTAGAGGATGGAGGCATCAGAATGTCCCTGTTCAGATAGCAGATATCCGGCATGTGTCTATGGCTGGAGTACACTGTGTGACAGGTCTTCTGTGCATTGTGTAACTGCATGGGGACGAGTCAGCAGAGGGGCCCCTTTTGCTCAAGGCCTGAAGATGCTTCCCAAATGCCAGCTCAGCTCCTGGAGTCCCTGGGACACAGTACTCGTTCCCTGGCGTGTGCACTTGTGTGCATATGTGCATAGGCAGACAGGCATATCCCCGTTCTTCCCAGGCTTGTGACGGCCTTCTGTGTTCTCCTGCCTACCTCAATGCAGCCACAACCTCCCCTGCATTCAGATTGTGCACTTACTCACACATGCAACCTTGTCTGCCTGCTGCTGCCGCTCATGCATATGTGCACACGGACACACTCAAACACGCTCCCACACACTCACACCTACAAGCTCCGGGTCTGGGCTGAGTGGAAGGTAGAGATGACAGTCCTTGATGGCATCCCCATTTCTTCTTTTCCTTCTTACTTTTTTTAAATTTTTGTTTGTTTGGTTTTTTGAGACAAGGCTTCTCTGTGTAGCTCTACTTGTCCTGGAACTTGCTCTGTAGATCAGGCTAACCTCGAACTCACAGAGACTCACCTGCCTCAGTCTTTCGAGAGCTGGTGGCCTCCTCGTTCATTGCCTCTCCCTTCATCCCCACCATCATGCTTGCTGGCTGGCTTCCAAGCGTGTGAGTGTGGGGAGGTAGCTGATGGAGGACAGAGCCCAGAAGTCTGACTCTGTCTGGTAGGGTAAAGGAATGAGACCTGTACTACTCACAGCCAAGCCACAAGTATCCAGTGCTTATTGTTGACCATGCTGGCCCTGGGACTAGTTACTTCCCTGAGCAGTAATAAGAGAGCAGTCTAACTAGGTCATACACTCCTTGGAGTTGTCCCCTTACAAGACCTGGTTATGCAGAAAGCTCAGAACTCAGCTGCCCTTCCCATATACATTGGAATTAATGATTTTTCACACATTGTGAAAAGTAGGAACCAATGTGTGTATGCATGTTTCTTGTGGTATGGATTGGAATGCATACATTATGCATATATATGTGTGTGTGTATGGTGTGCATGCCTATGTGAGTGTATATAAGCATGTATGTGTGTATATGTGCATGTATGTATATGATGTATGTACATATGTGAGCACGTTTCTCTATGTGTTAATCTTCACTCAACCTCTTTTGAGGCTGTGAGAAGAGAAAGGCCCAGAGCCTGCTATCCTTCATAGCAGCCTAGAATCATACTGACAGGAATGGGAAGCCTGCATGTACTACAGAGAAGTATGCGGATAAGAAGTAGCCAGACTACAAAAAGCAGTTTATACCTGGAGCCGCACGTGGTGTGAGCAAGGGCAGGGGAGTAAGACATCAGGGCCTGAGTGTGTGTTCTTGGGTGATGGAGGTGCATAGTGTTCTAAGGATTCCTAAGGGGCAGTAGGATCGAGCTGAATGGTACAGGAGGATACCTCTGTGAGACAGTTGGGAGCATCCCCATCCTTGTGAGGTTGGACTTTTGTTTCTGGGCCTAACTGGGAGCCATGCTGGGTATGGAGGAAGCAGACAGAGGGAACAGCATCTCAGGTTCAGGGAGCAGGACTTCCATCCTGGCAGCCCCAGCTGCATGAAGCTCTCTCCTGCCCTTCGAAGCTCCTCCATCTGCAGACCTGACCTTCATACAGTGTTCACACATTCCATTTCTTTCAGCTACCACCTGACCTTGGTTCCTCTTGACTCTGCCTTAATCCTTAATGTGAGGGCAAATGCCTGAGGCAAGCACTGTCTGGGACCCTGCATAGCGATTGCAGGCACCTCCTGTCAATACTGGCTTAGAGCTGACTCTAGGGTGTGGACACCAGGGCCCAATTTAGGGGCCTTGGGGGCACCCTTGCTGAGTGGGCCTGCCTCCAGCTCTGGAGGAAAGAGGTACAGAGACCTGAAGGTCTGAATCTGGGTTTATTGGTGGGCTAGCCTGTCTCTGGCTATAGAGGTGAAGATTGCCTGTGTTAAGAATGTCCTGGCCTTGTGGCCACAGTGAAGAGATGGGAAGAAGTGATCACACTCAGGTGCTGATGGGTGGGTCTGAAGGGTACTCCTTTTTTTCCCAGGCAGATATGACTCAGAAATTCTTCCTACTACATCACAGAACAAAGTCTAGAACAGGACTCATCTGATATAATGGTACTTATCAGTGCCTACTTGGCTTTGTTTCCAGAGTGTGTATAGTTTGACAAATGGCCACAGTGACACTCTTACCACCAAAGGTCACCCCAGCTGGCTGAAGGCAATCATGCACATAGGATCCCCGGTCTCCTCTTGTCTAGGTTAGTATCGGGTAGGCATCTAGGGTAGTATCTGGTGGGCCAGCTCAGTACACCAAGCCATTCCTTTCACATCCGGAGACCCCAGCTTCTGCAAAAGTTACTTTCTAAGCTCTTTGGAATGACAAAGCCAAAGGGAGGGGCATTGCCAAGATGGTCTCCATACCAGTTTAGTGACCCTGACAGTGTGGGCACAAAGAGCACCCCCAGCTCCAACTGCCTCTAAAACACTTTTGGGGGGATATTGAGACAGGGTTTCTTTTTGTAGCCTTGGCTGTCCTGGAACTCACTCTGTAGACCAGGCTGTGTTTGGACTCACAGAAATCTGCCTGCCTCTGCCTCCCAAGTGTTGGGATTAAAGGTGTGTGCCACCGTGCCAGGCTCCTAAAACATTTTAAGTTCCCCTGATTGCTTCAGGAATTTGAATCCTGGAGTGGCCACAGCAAACAAGCAGAGCCTGTAAGGACCTGACTCCCACACGCAACTCTAGAGATGGGAGTCTAAAGTCAGCGTGCACCCCTTCACAGGGACCGGGGGAGGACCCTTCCCAGCTCTCCTAGCAGCTCAGGGTGACCTCATCTCTCCATCTTTAATGGGGCCAACCTCCACAAGAATGTCTCTCGTGTGCAGCCACGGGCCCAGGAGTCAGGAGGTGCACACATATTCCAGCAGCCCCAGTGAGCGGGCATCTCTTCATTGAAACCCTCAGCTGAGGGTCCCTGGGTCCCTCCCAGCCTGTTCCAGGAAAGGAACTCCAAAGCAGAGCTTGCTTTTGCCCCCTTATGCTCTCCACTCTTCATTGCCAGAAGCATCTTTGCTGGGGGGTCCTAGCCTTCCCCCTAAGCCTGGGACAAAGGACAGTAGGATCACGGACTTGCAGAGGACTCCTTGCCTTGGGTTTGGCCTGGTCAGCTTTATAAGGGAAGATACAGCTCAGTTCCCAGCAGTCGGGGTTGGGAGGCAATGCTGGGACATGAACATTCTGAGTCCTTGGAGGCAGGGATAGCAGCACCTGGTGAATGTCATGCCCAATGACTCTGTCCTTAACACTGGAACTTTTCCACCCAAGATATCCTTTTCAAGTAGACAAATGAGCCGGGCGGTGGTGGCGCACTCCTGTAATCCCAGCACTTGGGAGGCAGAGACAGGCGGATCTCTGTGAGTTCGAGGCCAGCCTGGTCTACCAAGGGAGTTACAGGACAGGCTCCAAAGCTACAGAGAAACCCTGTCTAGAAAAACCAAAAAAAAAAAAAAAATCAAGTAGACAAATGTGTGAGAATGCCTGTGTTCCCAGAACTCCATGGCTAGCCTAGCCTGTGGAACAAGATGAGACACAGGACCCCTTGCCTTCCTACCTGCCCCAGCCCATGTGACTTCTATAGTCACATGGCCCAGGACAGCACAGCTCCCTGAACTGCAGCTTTTCCCACCTTGTCTGGAGCCAGCCATGAAAACTGAGGAACTTATTTGGGGAGTAGCAGGCAAGCTGGGCAGCAATCAGAAGCAAGAGCCAGTAAAAGACAGCAAGGAACAACTCAGGCTTCAGGATGCCTGGCTTTGAGCGGGTGGTTCCTTGTTCTCATAGTGCTATCAGCCACGCTCTTGACTCTTAGGTTACCCTTCAAAGTGAGTGAGGCACAACACACTTCAATGGCAGGGCTGCGTTTCTGGGGCTGACTACCTGCTCTTATGGTAAATAAATGCTTACTCTCTCCTTCGGCCAGCAAATACAGAGACCCCTAGTGCGCTCTGTGCTATGGTAGGTGCTATAACAGAAACCAACATGAAATGAAGGACCTGTCGCCACACCATTGACATTCTACCGCAGGAACCAGACACTGTTGCAAAAGACAAGCTTTGGAGAGTCCATGTACAGTTGGGGACCAGGCAGCCTTTAAACTCCCTGCATATGACAGCATAGGGGTGGCAGGCTCCTGATTTGCCAACCTCCCATCTCTTGGCATTCAACAGGCCCTAGATGGCAGTGCAGGCACACCTGGAGTCCATCCCAGGACTAGAAGTTCTGGCTACCCTGTATACTATACTACCTTTTCAGGTACTAGAGGGGAACCTTTACTGTCTCTGTAAGCTCCTGGGTACTCTAGACAGACTTTGGTTTGTGACCCCATTACCCCAATCTCTGTCTCCCTCTTTGTGTAGCCTTCTTCTGTTTTCCTTCTGTTTCTTAGGAGGACGCCTATCACTGGATTTAAGTTTACCTGGAGATCACCTCAACTCCCTTTGCAAAGACTCCCCTACTTCTTTGAGGCAGGGTGTCATTGTGTAACCCTGGCTGTCCTGGAACTCCTTTTGTAGACCAGTCTGGTCTTGAACCCACAGAGATCCACCTGCCTCTGCCTCCTGAGTCTTGGACTTAAAGGCGTGCACCACTGTGCCCTGTTACCACCTTCCTTTTCAAAAACTCTGCATAGGTGTTTTGCCTACTTATGTCTGTGTACCACAAGTTTGCCTAGTGCCTGAGGATGCCAGAGGAGGGTGTTGGAGCCCCTAGAACTAGAGTTTTATCTGGTTATGAGTTAGCACGTGGGTGCTAAGAATGAAACTGGGTCCTCTAGAATAGCAGCCAGGACTCTTATCTCCTGAGCTATCTTACCAGCTCCTTCAATGGACCTTGTGCCTCCATCAGGCCGCACTCACAGATTCCATGACATGGGCAGATCTTTGTGAGCTAGTGCTTCTACCACTGTGTGTCACACTGTCAGGCACTGCATTTCTTACAACAACAGTTTTGTGGGCTGTTGATTAATGGCTGATTCTGGCTGAACTGTGAAGAACCTCGGCTCTACAGTGAGGACCCCTCCCTTTTCCTTGCTGGGCCACCATACCAACAAAACTTGCAGCTTTGTCCACAGTATCTGAGAAGCCTAATATCCTTTCTCTGCATCACTTTGCCTCTGATAGCAAAAGCTTAACAAGAGTCCCCATCTCCGAGTGGATGGGGTATGTTTGTGGTTGGGCACACATGCAGCTGGGTGTCTGAGGTCTGAGATGCTCCTCAGGGTGACAGAAGAAGAACCAATCTAAAATGTGAGTGAGCCAGAGGCAGGGGGTGCTGCTGCCTTTTCTGAGGGAGGAAGCAGGTAAATCTGGGATACAAGGGGTGAGTGATGGGCCCAGCCGTGTGATGTGGGTTTCCTGGTTCCTCTTCAGTTCCACCAAGCTCTCCTTGTGGTTACTGCTCAGTCTGGACCCTAACTTTTGCTCCCAGTGGCCCCACCTGAGAGGTGGGGTGCATCCACACACGACAAGCTTCTTTTTTATGAAAAAAGTTTTGTTCTTCTTTCCTTGAAAATTATGCATCCCTGTAAACGCCATTCCCAGGTGAGCTATGTAGACCAGGCGCTTTTCCTCCCTGAACAGCATTCTGTTTTCCCAGGAGTTAATCATTGACCTTGGGGCTGCTGTTTGCTTAGCTTCCCACGCACTTATCGCTAATTCAACCCTATACTCTCCTCCGGGTGTGTAAATGTTCTTAAGATGTTCAAACACACCAGGCATTCTAGCGATTTCACCCTGGAGTAAATCTCTAACAGTGCAGACTCTGACCTGCCACAAGTGGTCCGTCTGCCCCCACCCCGAGTGCAATCACATCCTGGGTCTCTCCCTTCTCCTGGGGATGCCCACTCCTCTCCTATTCAGTTAATGCTCAATTTTTAGTTTTTTTTTTCAAAAAAATATACTGCATGTGTAAAGTTTAATACCTATATTTTAGAAGATCCACAGTAGCTCTCAGGAGCCATGGGCTTTCCATGTGACCGGGAGCAGTTTCTCCCCTCTAGATCCTTCTATTATCTATAGAAGGACAAGTTTGGACTGCAGTTATTCATTAATCCTTCACTTATTCATTCAACAGACATTTGTTTAGCAGTGACTCTTAAGAAAACAGTTTATCATGGAAAAGGTCAAACATAAACAAAAGTAAAGAATAGTTAATGAAGGCCCACGGATCAATCAGCTAGAGTCAACACTTCTCAATGATTTGCTCACATTTTTCATATGTATGGTCTTCTCCCTGGAATATTTTCTCAAAAAATTTTTTTTGAAGCAGAGTCTCAATAGGTAGCTCTGGTTGGCCTAAAACTCACTATGCTGGCCTGGAACTTGCAGTGATCTTGCTGCCTTTGCCTCTTGAGTTCTAGGATTTCCGCTATGGATTCATTTAGAGAGACATCCAGAACACTGGTTCTTCACCCAGAAGCTTACCAGCCTGGGCATCTGGCCTGCCAGCAGCGCAGCATTAGAACTGTTGGTGGCCACTTCAAGAGTCTCCTGTCATTCCTGAAACCAGCACAGCAATCCAAGTGTTTAACTGCTCATCACCCCAAGGGCCTTGGACTTCTTCTTCATGACTGTTTCTTTTTCTGCATGTAGTGCTGGGGAAAGAACATAGGGCTTTGTACGAACTAGTTGAACTCTCTGACACAGAGCCAAATCCCAGCTAGCAGTGCCATGTCTGTTTCGATAAGAAACCTTTCGCCCCACATTCCTTTCCTTCTAGCGGTAGACAGAAGACTCAGTGTCTCCACATCTCTTCCCACATTTGCTACTGTCACTGTTTTTTGTGTTAGTCATTCTGAAAGGTGTGTCTTGAATCTGCATTGTGGTTTTGATTTGCATTTCCCTAAAGGCTAATGATATTGAGTGTCATTTTATGCACGGCATGCATATTGGTTACTTTTTGGGTCACATGTCCTATGTATCTTTTTTTTTTTTTTTTGAGACAGAGTTTCTCTGTGTGGAGCCTGTCCTGGAACACACTCTGTAGATCAGGCTAGCCTTGAACTCACAGAGATCTGCCTGCCTCTGCCTCCTGAGTATTGGGATTAAAGGTGTGTGCCACTGCTGGCTTAGTACCCAGATGGTTTTTTTTTTCTTTTTTTTTCCCTTGTCAAGGTATCCCCTTTATTGAAGCAAGTTTTATGTCTTATATACTCCTCAGTGAGGAGCTCAGGCAGGGGGAACTGAGGAAGGGGGAAAGGGGGGAAGGAAAGGAGGGGCTCGGTAGCTAGACAGCTAAGCTGGGCAGTTGCAAGGTCAGTGGCTAGAGCACCTGCTGTTAGTGATAAGCAGCGAACAAAAAAGACACTCTGAGGTGCCAGTCTGAAGCTTGAATATCCAAGGTCAGTATACAATGTCTTAGTTAACTTTAAGTTTTTCTGTCTGAAGATTTCCACCTCAAGGCCCTGTGAGACATGAAAAAGGAGAAGCCTGAAATGGCTCCTGACACCCAAGTAGTAGGGGGAGGCCAAGATAGCAAGCAGCATACAATCAGCCACAGTAGGAAGTCAGAGAGGAGAGAAGAACCCCTACTTAGAACATTTTGGAGAGCCCAATGTATACACACACACACACACACACACACACACACACACACACACACATAAGCATGCACACATGCATGCACACACACACCAGGGTTGGAAGAGCATACATTCCAGCCTCGAGTGCTGATGGTTTTAATACCCAGATGGTTTTATAGTCAAACTGAAAAGTACTGTTATCCAGCTTACTTTAATAAGACAACAGAACCTTGATATGAACTAGACAAACACAGACCAAGAAAGGAATATCTGAGGCCCATTTAATCTTAAACAGAGACAAAAGTTCTAAATAATTACAAGAAATGGAATCTAAATACATATAAAAAATAAGCAAAAATGATGTTTTGCAAATGTTAGCAATTCCAGGGTGACTTAATACTGAAATATCTATCTGTAAATGACTTTTTTTTTTTTTTTTGGTTTTCTTGAGACAAGGTTTTTCTACGTAACAGCCCTGTCTGTCCTGGAATTCTCTCTGTAGAGCAGGCTGGTCTCAGATTCACAGAGATCCTCATGCCTCTGCCTCCCAAGTGCTGAGATTAAAGGCACTGCCAGGTTCTTAAGTCTTTTTTAAATGTTCTGATTTTCCTGCCTATGGTACCATACCTGGCTTTAAAATTTTTAATTGAATTTTATTTGCTCATTTTGGGGGGGTTATGTTATGACATACATGTTCAGGTTGTAGGACAATTTTCAGGAGTTGGTTTTCTCGGTCCACCATAGGAAACCCAGGTATTGAATTCAGGTCATCAGTGTGGAAACAAGTACCTTTACCTTGAAGGCCATATTTCTGATTTCCATTTTATTCATTTATTTACTTAATTATTTTATGTGTATGAGTGTTTTGCTTTCATGTATCTCTGTATACCATATACATGCAATGCCTATGAAGTCAGAATAGGGCATCGAATTCCATGGAACTGAAGTTACAGACAGCTGGTAATTGCCATGTGGACAATGGCTGCTCTTAACTGCTGAGCTATCTCTCCAGCTCCTGGTTCCCCATTTTAGACAGTTATTTTATCCATGCCTGGCTTTTAAAAATTGATTTATTGACCTATACATTTTTCTCTGCTCCCCTCCCTTCCTCTCCCCTCCCCTTCAACACTCTCCCATGGTCCCCATGCTCCCAATTTACTCTATAGATCTTGTCCTTTTCTACTTCCCATGTAGATTAGATCTATGTATGACTCTCTTAGGGTCCTCATTGTTGTCTAGGTTCTATGGGATTGTGGTTTGTAGGCTGGTTTTCTTTGCTTTATGTCTAAAAATCACCTATGAGTGAGTACATATGATATTTGTCTTTCTGGGTCTGGGTTACCTCACTCAATTTGATGTTTTCTAGATCCATCCATTTGCCTGCAAAATTCAAGATGTCGTTATTTTTTCTGCTGTGTAGTACTCCATTGTGTAAATGTACCACATTTTCCTTATCCATTCTTTGGTCGAGGGGCATTTAGGTAGTTTCCAGGTTCTGGCTATGACAAACAAAGCTGTATGAATATAGTTGAGCACATGTCCTTGTGGCACAATTGAGCATCCTTTGGATATATACCCAAAAGTGGTATTGCTGGGTTGTTTCCTAATTTTCTGAGAAATCGCCACACTGACAACCAAAGGGGTTGTACCAGCTTGCACTCCCACCAGCAATGCAGAAGTGTTCCCTTTTCCCCACAACCTCTCCAGCACAAGTTGTCATCAGTGTTTTTGATCTTGGCCATTCTTACAGGTGTAAGATGGAATTGCAGTTGTTTTGATTTTTTTTGATTTGCATTTCTCTGATGACTAAGGATGTTGAACACTTCCTTAAATATCTTTCAGCCATTTTAGATTTCTCTGTTGAGAATTCTCTGTTTAGGTATGTACTCCATTTTTATTGGATTATTTGTTCTTTTGATGACCAATTTCTTGCGTTCTTTGTATATTTTGGCGATCAGACCTCTGTCTGATGTGGGGTTAGTGAAGATCTTTTCCCATTCTTTTTTTTTTTTTTTTGCTTTTTTCGAGACAGGGTTTCTGATCTTTTCCCATTCTGTAGCTGCCGTTTTGTCTTGTTGACCGTGCCCTTTGCTTTACAGAAGCTTCTAATTTTTAAGAGGTCCCATTTATTAATTGTTTCTCGCAGTGTCTGTGCTGCTAGGGTTCTATTTAGGAATGCGTTCAAGTGTACTTCCCAGTTTCTCTTCTATAAAGTAAACTATCATATGATCAGCACATAGTGAGAGTTTAACTTCTTTTCAAATTTATATCCCCTTGATCTCCTTTTGTTGTCTTATTGCTCTAGCTAAGAACTCAAGGACTATATTGAAGAGATAAAGAAAGAGTGGGCAACCTTGTCTTGCTCCTGATTTCAGTGGGATCGCTGGGAGTTTCTCTCTATTTAGTTTGATGTGTGCTGTTGGCTTGCTGTATATTGCCTATTATGTTTAGGTATGTTCCTTGTATCCCTGCTCTCTCCAAGACCTTTATCATGAAGGGATATTGTATTTTGTCAAAAGCTTTTTCAGCATCTAATGAGATGATCATGTGGTTTTTATTTTTCAGTTTGTTTATATGGTGGATCACGTTGACAGATTTTTGTATGTTGAACCATCCCTGCATCTCTGGAATGAAGCTGACTTGATCATGGTGGATGATGTTTCTGAGGTGCTCTTGGATTCGATTTGCCAGTATTTTATTGAGTATTTTTGCATCAGTGTTTATTAGTGAAACTGGTGTGGAATTCTCTTTCTTAGTAATGTCTTTCTGTGGTTTGGGTGTCAGGGTAACTGTAGCCTTATAAAAAGAGTTCCTTCTGTTTCTATTGTGTGGAACAATTTGAGGAGTACTGGTTCTTCTTTGAAAATCTTGTAGAATTCTGAGCTGAAACCATCTGGTTCTGGGCTTTTTGTGGTTGGGAGACTTTTGATGACTGTTTCTATTTCTTTTTTTTTAAATTTATTTATTTATTAAAGATTTCTGCCTCTTCCCCGCCACTGCCTCCCATTTTACTCCCCCTCCCCCGATCAAATCCCCCTCCCTCATCAGCTCAAAGAGCAATCAGGGTTCCCTGACCTGTGGGAAGTCCAAGGACCACCCACCTCCATCCAGGTTTAGTAAGGTGAGCATCCAAACTGCCTAGGCTCCCACAAAGCCAGTACGTGCAGTAGGATCAAAACCCCATTGCCATTGTTCTTGAGTTCTCGGTAGTCCTCATTGTCTGCTATGTTCAGCGAGTCCGGTTTTATCCCAGGCTTTTTCAGATCCAGGCCAGCTGGCCTTGGAGAGTTCCCGATAGAACATCTCCATTGTCTCAGTGTGTGGGTGCATCCCTCGCGGTCCTGAGTTCCTTGCTCGTGCTCTCTCTCCTTCTGCTCCTGATTTGGACCATGAGATTTCTGTCCAGTGCTCCAATGTGGGTCTCTGTCTCCTTTCATCGCCTGATGAAGGTTAATATTCAGGAGGATGCCTATATGTTTTTCTTTGGGTTCTCCTTATTTAGCTTCTCTAGGATCAATAATTATAGGCTCAATGTCCTTTGTTTATGGCTAGAAACCAAATATGAGTGAGTACATCCCATGTTCCTCTTTTTGGGTCTGGCTTACCTCACTCAGGATAGTGTTTTCTTTTTTTTTTTTAATTTATTTATTTATTAAAGATTTCTGTCTCTTCCCCGCCACTGCCTCCCATTTCCCTCCCCCTCCCCCTATTAAGTCCCCCCCCCCTCAGCCCGAAAAGCAATCAGGGTTCCCTGTCCTGTGGGAAGTCCAAGGAACCCCCACCTCCATCCAGGTCTAGTAAGTTGAGCATCCAAACTGCCTAGGCTCCCACAAAGCCAGTGCGTGCAGTAGGATCAGAAACCCATTGCCATTGTTCTTGAGTTCTCAGTAGTCCTCATTGTCCGCTATGTTCAGCTAGTCCGGTTTTATCCCAGGCTTTTCCAGACCCAGGCCAGCTGGTCTTGGTGAGTTCCCAGTAGAACATCCCCATTGTCTCAGTGTGTGGTGCACCCCTTGCGGTCCTGAGTTCCTTGCTCTTGCTCTCTCTCCTTCTGCTCCTGATTTGGACCTTGAGAATTCAGTCCTGTGCTCCAATGTGGGTCTCTGTCTCTGTCTCCTTTCATCGCTTGCTGAAGGTTAATATTCAGGAGGATGCCTATATGTTTTTCTTTGGGTTCTCCTTATTTAGCTTCTCTAGGATCACTAATTATAGGCTCAATGTCCTTGGTTTATGGCTAGAAACCAAATATGAGTGAGTACATACCATGTTCCTCTTTTTGGGTCTGGCTTACCTCACTCAGGATAGTGTTTTCTATTTCCATCCATTTGCATGCAAAATTCAAGAAGTCCTTGTTTTTTACTGCTGAGTAGTACTCTAATATGTATATATTCCATACTTTCTTCATCCATTCTTCCATTGAAGGGCATCTAGGTTGTTTCCAGGTTCTGGCTATTACACACAATGCTGCTATGAACATAATTGAGCATATACTTTTGTTGTATGATAAGGCCTCTCTTGGGTATATTCCCAAGAGTGGTATTGCTGGGTCCCGGGGAAGTTGCTCCCGAATTTCCTGAGAAACCGCCACACTGCTTTCCAAAGTGGTTGCACAAGTTTGCATTCCCACCAGCAATGGATGAGTGTACACCTTTCTCCACAGCCTCTCCAGCAAAGGCTATCATTGGTGTTTTTTTATTTTAGCCATTCTGACGGTGTAAGATGGTATCTTAAAGTTGTCTTGATTTGCATTTCCCTGATCGCTAAGGAAGTTGAACATGACCTTAAGTGTCTTTTGGCCATTTGAACCACTTGAACTTCTTCTGTTGAGAATTCTCTGTTCAGCTCAGTGCTCCATTTTATAATTGGGTTGATTAGCCTTTTACGGTCTAGTTTCTTGAGTTCTTTATATATTTTGGAGATCAGACCTTTGTCAGTTGTGGGGTTGGTGAAGATCTTCTCCCAGTCAGTGGGTTGCCTTTGTGTCTTAGAGACAGTGTCCTTTGCTTTACAATGTTTCTATTTCTTTAGAAGCTATAGGTCTATTTAATTTGCTTATCTGGTCTTGATTTAATTTTGGTAAGTGATATTGATCTAGAAAGTTGTCCATTTCCTTTAAGCTTTCCAATTTTGTGGAGTACAGGTTTTCAAAATATGACCTAATAATGATTCTCTGTATTTCCTCCGTGTCTGTTGTTATGTCCCCCTTTTCATTTCTGATTTCATTAATTTGGATATTCTCTCTCTGCCTTTTGGTTAGTTTAGATAAAGGTTTGTCTATTTTGTTGATTTTCTCAAAGAATCAACTTTTTGTCTCATTGATTTCTTGTATTGTTTTCTTTGTTTCTATTTTGTTGATTTCAGCTCTCACTTTCATTATTTCCTGCCATCTAGTTCTCCTGGGTGATTTTGCTTCTTTTTGTCCTAAAGTTTTCAAATGTTCTGTTAATTCACTAGTGTGGGATTTTTCCAGCTTCTTTATGTAAGCATTTAGTGCCATGAACTTTCCTCTTAACGCTGCTTTCATTGTGTCCCATAAATTTGGGAATGTTGTGTGGTCATTTTCATTGAATTTTAGGAAGCCTTTAATTTCTCCCTTTATTTCTTCCTTGACCCATTGATGCTTTAGGTGAGCATTGTTTAATTTCCATGTGTTTCTGGGATTTCTGGACTTAGTGTTGCTGTTGAATTCTAACTTTAAGCCATGGTGATCTCATAAGACACATGGGGTTATTCCATTTTTTTGTATCTGTTGATGTTTGTTTTGCTACCTAGTATGTGGTCAATTTTTGAGAAGGTTCCATGAGGTGCTGAGAAGAAGGTATATTTTTCATGTTTGGATGGAATGTTCTATTGATGTCTGTTAAGTCCATTTGAATCATAACATCTGTTAGTTTCCTTATTTTTCTGTTAATTTTTTTTGTCTGACTGACCTGCCCAATGGTGAGAGTGGAGTGTTGAAGTCTCCCACTATTAGTGTGTGGGGTTTAATGTGTTATTTAAGCTTTAGAAGTATTCCTTTTACATATTCGGGGCATAGATGTTCAGTACTGAGATTTCCTCTTGGTAGAGTTTTCCTGGGCCTAATATGAAATGTCCTTCTTTGTCTCTTTTGATTGATTTTAGTGTGAAGTCTATTTTGTTAGCTATTAGGATAGCTACACCAGCTTCTTTCTTAGGTCCATTTGATTGGAAATTTTTTCCCCAACCCTTTACTCTGAGGTGTCTGTCTTTGAGGTTGAGATGTTTCTTGTATACAACAGAAGGATGGATTCTGTTTTTGTATTCAGTCTGTTAGCCTGTATCCTTTTATAGATAAGCTGAGTCCATTTATATCAAGGGATATTAATGATCAGTGATTGCTATATCCTGTTAATTTAGTTTTTGTTATTGTGATGTTATTCTGTGTTTTCCTCTTCTTTAGTATTTGCTGCTGTGAGATCATCAATTGTCTATATTTTTGTTGATGTAGCCAACTTCCTTGGGTTGGAGTTTTCCTTTTAGTACTTTGTGTATGCCTGAATTTGTGGCTAGGTATTCGTTAAATCTGTTTTTTCCCCCCATGGAATATCTTGTTTTGTTTTTCTATGGTGATTGAAAGTTTTGCTGGGTATAGTAGTCTGGGCTATCTCAGGCCTGCTCTGGCCTAGGTCGCTGGCTCAGCACTGTTTCCATAAATGTCCCTGGTCTGGGTCCATTCCTGTGGAGGTCCCTGGCTTGGGGTTGGTTCCACAAAGGTCTCTGGCTCTGGTCTACTCCCTCAGAGGTCTCTGGTCCTGTAAAGGACTCCTATGCCTGGCTTTTTACATGAATGCTGAGGATTCAAACTCAAGGCTTCATTCTTGCTCAGGAAGCACTTTACCAACAGAACCATGTCCCCCAGTCCCCTCTCTTTTTTAAATTCTTGAACAAGTTAATGGTATAGCTCTGTAGGCGAAGGTGTGCTCAGTATACCACGCTCTGGATTCCATATATAGTACCACAAAAAACATTTTAAAGATCTATGCACTTTAGTAGATAAAGAGGCACTTGGTACCAAGTCTGATGACCTGAGTTTGATCCCTAGAACCCACATGGTGGAAGGAGAAAAATGGCTCCCAGAAGTTGCCCTCTGACTTCCACATACACACTATAGTATGTGTCCCCTTTCACAAATGAGGGCTGTGTTCATTATTCATGTCTTGTGCTCATTAGAACTTCTTTATTCCTATTTTTTTGGTGGACACTTTTCTAGGATACAGTTACAAGCAGAACTCAATCCCTATGTGAAAAATGATAAAAGAATATCCTTGTTTGAGACAGGGTTTCTCTGTGTAGCCTTGACTGTCCCAGAACTCTCTCTGTAGACCAGGCTGGCCTTGAACTCACAGAGATCCACCTTCCTCTGCCTCCTGTGTGCTGGGATTAAAGGCATGCACCATCATCACCTGGCCAATAAAGGAAGATCTTAAGTTGCTTTCTTTGCCCATTTAGCAACGCAAAAGATATTTTTTTTGAGACAATGACTAATGTATTCAGGCTGGCCTAGAATTTGTTATGTTGCCAAGAATGATCTTGAACTCCCAATCTTCCTAAAAGCCTTCCTCTTGTTTGAGATGCCTTTCCTGCTGATTGTAGCCATTTGGCTGGTGAGATTTAACTAAAACTTTGGTTAACATCTTTTGGGAAACTCCTTCAAAAGATACCGGTACTGTACTTTTCTCCTTCCTCTATCCCTTTCCTCAGCTCTATTTTGATTTAATATCTGGAGTTACAGTTGCCATTTTGAACCAAGAGAATGAAGGTCATAGCCCAAGGCTTATGGTGCAGGAAAATACATCTCTAAACTAGTCTTAGTGGTTCCTCTGGACTTCATTAATGTATAACACATATAAATGTCTGTCTTGGTCAAAAATCATCATTTTGTCCATCTGTGTATTGAAATCTAATCCTAACTGACATAGGAGAAGAAAAAAGTCACGGTCTCTGTTATTATTCAGCAGAGGACATCCATTTAATGACATATCTAATTAGTAAATACCTAGTTATATTGTTTTTGGAGACAGAATCTCACTTTGTATCCCTGACTGACCTAGAACTCAGTATGTAGATCATCAGGCTAGCCTCGAACTCACAGAGATTCACCTACCTCTGACTCTGGAGTACTGGGATTCAAGGTGTGTGCCACCACACCTGGCAGATTGTCTAGTTACTTTTGCAAAAGTGTCTGTGAGTGCTGGAGAGTTGGATCAGGGGTTAAGTGCACTGGTTGCTCTTTCAAAAGTCCTGAGTTCATTTCCCAACAACCACATGGCGACTCACAACCATCTTTAGTGGGATCTGATGCCCTCTTCTCACATAAAGTTGTTCATATAAATAAATCTTTAAAATGTATCTGTGAAGGAAAAGTACAAGGCGATTGTCTGAACAAAAATTGAGCTTCGTCATGGCTTAATGTAATGAGAAAGCCAAGAATGAAGCTGGTTTTTATGTATGTAATAGGTAAATAAAATATTTTAAAATCAACTTTTCCAACACAACAATGAGATGGTAAAAGGAAGGAATTCTTAATCCTCAAATGAAATGAAAGCAGGAACCCTGAGTGACATGTAACCTTCTCCCTGTGGGCTTTTGCAGACACCGGTGACCTTGGCCTTTATTTTTGTGGCCTCATGGATATGGGGACAAAGCCCAAAGCTTGCAAAATCAGAGAGACTGTATTGGTTACTTTCCTTGTTGCTGTGACAAAATATCTGACAAAATCAACTTAAGGAAGGATATGCTTTGGCCCCTGCTTTAAAAGGAGATACAGGCTAGTCTGGCAAAAAGGCATGGGGCTAGGTGCTATGATAAGCTGTTTCAGGAAGCAGGGAAAAATGAACACTGTTCCTTAGCTCTCTTTCTTCATTGCATTCAACCTGGCCCCTGGCCCACAAGACTGGTTACCTCCATTTAGAGTGGGTCTTCCCTCTGCATTCAAACCTCTCTAAAACATGCTCAAAAACATGCTCTCAAATGTGTGTCCTAGGTGACTCTCAATCCAGTCAAGTTGATAGTCAAGACCAACCATACAAATTTATCAGAAAATACCTTCTCCTACGACCTGCATGAAGATGATGTCATGGTTACGATAAACCAGAACTACTGAGCCCTTCTTCTGCATGTACCAGGCCTCAAGGGACTGTCTTGTTTGTAGGCCTGGTATGGGTTGAGGGACAGCCCTGAAATGTTCGAACTCCCTAGTGAGTACCACATGGTTTTAGTGGGGATTATTGTAGTCTACAAATGCCACAAACATTTAACTTTTATTGGTTCTGAAAATTGTCAGGAGGCAATTTTCCTTTTGGAAGGGACTTCCTTTTGGCCAGATCTCCCCTATAAAGCACTCCAACTATAAAGTTCTCAGAAAGAAAGAGATCCAGTTGAAGAATCTAAACACTCAATCAAAAAGAAGAAAGAGACCCATAAAAGAGCATAAACAAAATCAAACATCCACCAATTCGAGTGGCAGGTTGATCAGACTGGGAGCAGAAACTCGGCATGTTAATTGGGCTAAGGTAAATCAGAGAGAATTGAAAACACTGTTCTGTAAAATCAAGCAGGTCTATTTGAAAATGCACCAAATACTTCTCAAAGTGGAAAAAAGATAATTGATTTTAAAAAATTTAATAAAGAACTTCCATATCTACTAATGGTATATCAGTTCATTTAAGTTTGACTCCTAATGAAGACAATTAGAAATGCTGATGAAAAATAAATTATCTGCTTGAAGGAATAAGAAAAAAAGAAGATGAGTTTTCAGAGCAGGATCCAGAAAAAGGCGAGAGCCTGGGGAGGTGAAGTCATTGGTGGTGGTGGTGGTGGTCAGTAGAGAGAGTAGGCACCAGAACAGAGTCATCAGTGCCTCCAAATGTCAAAATTACTGAAATGCTTTGAATAATCAAGCAAAATATGTCTAAAGATAAAAATGACAATATTTATATCATTGATGGAGAATTGAAGGCATGAAAAAAAAATCCCTGGAAATCCTAGAACTGTAAAATGACAGTGAGCATAATTATTAGATCCCTATAGAACCTGAAGTGTGTGCCAAGGAACCAGTCGGAAGATAAATCAGAAGAGACTATCCAAATTGAACTATGGAGATACAAAGCGTTGAAAAATTTAAAGGGGGAAGGGTGGTGAAATGGTTCAACAGGTAAAGGCATTTAGCACTAGCCTGATGGCCTGAGTTTTAATCTCAGGAACCATGTAAAGACCTAGGTGCGGTTATATGATACACTTGTAATTCTAGCATTGGAGTTTACAGCCTAGCCAAAAGGGGGAAAAGGAAGAAAAGACAAATGAGTAAGCCCATCTGAAGGGAATAAAGCAGGGAGTGATAGAGTAGGATACTAGACATTGTACATATGCACCTACAGGTGTGGACACCCATACATGTGCACACACATGCATGCACCAAACATACCAAACACACACACACACACACACACAGAGACAGAGATAGAGACAGAGAGACAGAGACAGAGAGAGAGTTTAGGACCAACATGGGTTCCAAAACAAGACCCTGTCTCAAACACAAGCAAAAAAAGAAAAAAACTCCCCAAAACAAAAAAATGGCCAAGCCTTTCTGAAATTGAGAGAAAATATCAAACTGCAGAGTAAAGAAGTTTCAGAACTCCATACAGAATAAACAAAGAGAAATGCTCACTTAGTGACAACGCAGTGAAATCACCACAAAACAAATCACCTAATGGAGGGCCATTCATTGCTTTCCTTTGAGATCAGGCACAAGATTGCTTATAAGAAAACCAGAAGAATCTACATGTAAATTACTCAAAGCAATAAAATTTGGCAGGATTTGTAGATACAGAATTGGTATACAAATCAAAAGAGGCAAAATTTGTAAACAAAAAAAAGAAAGAAAGAAAAGAAAACAATATTTACAATACTCAAAATGTATGACAGCCTAGGAATGAATATAATAAAGATGTGCAAGAGTATTTTATAAAAAAATGTGGCTGAGCGGTGGTGGTGCACACCTTTAATCCCAGCACTTGGGAGGAAGAGGCAGGGGGATCTCTGAGAGTTTGAGGCCAGCCTGGTCTACAGAGGGACTTTCAGGATAGTCGAGGCTACACAGAGAAACCCTGTCTGGAAAAACAAAACAAAACCAAAACCAAGAAAGTAATAGTTTATAAGACATTAAAGTACAGACTTAAAAAAACAATATAGGTGCTGGAGAGTTGGCTCAGCAATTAAGAACATTTGCTGCTCTTGCAGAGGACCAGGGTTCAGTTCCCAGCACCCACATGACAGCTTGCAACTGTCTGTACCACCAGTTCCAGGGGATACGTAGCCTTCTTCTGACCTCCAAAGGCTTCTACATGCACATGTTGCACAGACATAAAATAACTTAAAAAATAGAGGAACCCAAACCAATATAAACTATATTATGCTAAAGAAGTAGGAGACAATATGTTTTTTAAAAAACTTTTCTCTAAAGCATAATTTTATTTTATTTTTGTATTTTTTTTTGAGAGAGGGTTTCTCTGTGTATCCGTGGCTGTCCTGGAACTGGACCAGACTGCCCTCAAACTCACAGAGATCTGCCTACCTCTGCCTCCTGCTGCTGCCTCTTGAGTGCTGGAATTAAAGGCATATGCCAACACCGCCTAGCTTAAAACATAATTTTAAATTGAAGGAAACATCTTTAACTTAGTAAAAAGCATTTATGAAAAAAATTTCATGGTTAATTTTGTACTTAGTAGTAAAAGGCTGAATGCTTTTTTCCCCAAGATTAAAAAAAAAAACAAACCAGACAATCACTTCCAATCAACATCATACTAGAGACTAAAGTAACTAAGAAAACAAAACAAACGGCAGACAGATTGAGAAACAGGAAATGAAATCTCTCTATTCAAAGGTAACATGATGTAATATGTAGGAAATTCATTTGGAGACAGATTCTCATTGATCTGGAATTTGCTATGTAGCCTTGAAGTCACAGAAATTCACCTGCCTCTGCTTCCCGAGTGCTGGAATTAAAGGTGTATATCACGACAACCAGTTCTGAAAAATTTTTACCCTCACCCTAGTCAAAATGGTTATCATCAAGAAAACAGGAGCCACGTTGTGGTGGCACACACCTTTAATCCCAGCACTCAAGAGGCAGAGGCAGAGGCAGAGGCAGAGGCAGAGGCAGAGGCAGAGGCAGAGGCAGAGGCAGAGGCAGAGGCAGAGGCAGAGGCAGAGGCAGAGGCAGAGGCAGAGGCAGAGGCAGAGGCAGAGGCAGAGGCAAAGGCAGAGGCAGAGGCAGGCAGATCGTTGTGAGTTTGAGGACAGCCTGAGATACACAGAGAAACCATGTCTTGAAAAAACAAACAAACAAACAAACAAACAAAAAACAAAAAAAGGAAAAGAAAGAAAGAAAAGAAAAGTCAGCCAGGTGTAATGGTACACATTTTATTCCTGCATAATGGCTAAACTAATCTGAAAAGAGAAAGAAGTTTGGTTCAAAACTTGCTGTAAAGCTATAGTAATGAAAACTGGAAGCCAGGTGTGATGGCATAGCACTCAGAATGCAGAGACAGGCAGATCTCTGTGAGTTTGAGTCCATCCTGGTTTACACAGCGGGTTCCAGGACAGACAAGGTTACACAGTGAGAACCTGCCTCATTTTTTTTTTTTTTTACTTATTGCACTAACATTAGGATAGACCAGCTGGAATACGGTTGAGAGACTAGAAATGAAGGACCAGCCATAACCAATTCATTTTGACAAGGTCATTAAGGTCATTCAATGAGAGAAACAATGGCTTTTTGACAAACAGGGCAGGAACAATGGGCTATCAACTTGTCAAAGAATGAAATTAAGTCCCATAACCTATAAAAACTGACTCAAATGGGACAAAGACTCAAATATAAGCTTTAAAATTATAAAACTCTTAGAATAAAATGTAGGTATAAATCTCTCTGGCTTTGGTTTAGGCAATAGTTTTCTGGGTAATGCACCAAGACCATGTGACTAAAGAGAAACCACATATTTGGACTCCATCAGATTTACATGGTTCAGTGCTACAAATGTTACTATCAAGAAAATGAAAAGAAAACTGATAGAAAGAGATAAAATTGTAGCAAGTCACATATCACAAAAGGACTGTCTAGAATGTAAAGAGTCCTCAGGACTTCACAACAAAAAGACAAATGATCACTTTTATAAATTGGAAAAAAGTTTTACACAGAGATTTTTCTAGATAAGACATTCAAGTGGTTGAGCACCCACAAACTTGTTAGGGGAGGTAACACTTTCCACCAACTAAGACGTCTGTAATTGAAACTAACAATAATGAGGGTTGACAAGGATGTAGCAAAACTGAAGGTCTCAGATGTTGTTGCTGTCAATACGATGTGTACAGCTGCTAGAGTTTCTCTATGCTGGTACCCAACATGGGACCTGAATTTCCACATAGGATCTGAAAAAGTTGAAAAAAAAGAGAGAGAAAGCAAACAAACAAAAACCCAAAATAAAGCCCCTGTAAGAGCACTTGAGCAGCCAGCATGCTAAGTAGAAACAGCAAGCTCACAGTTAAACACAGCTCTCGGCCAGGCCTGCGGGCTTAAGGCTTGGCTCTTATGATCTGAGAAGGGGTAAAGCCAACCATGAAAGCCTCACAGCAGATGGCCTAGCAGCAGTTTAAGGTTTGGGTCAAGCATGGTCAGAGAATGCTATAGGTGCACAGTAAAAACAGATCCACCCCCCCCCCCAAAACCTTTAAACAGGTTGCAGTATGCATAGGTACTTATGAAATAAAAGAAAATTGATATAGACAGTTATAGGAAAAAATAGTTTAAAAATAACTCAACTCTTTGAAGAAAGAATAAAAGAATATAAAAAGAATAAGCCATGTAAAGATGGGAAATCCACAGGGAGTTTGGATGAGAGAATGGCAGCTGCTGAGAGACATGGGATTGTAAAAGGGACTGCTGGAGTAAACCAGCCTAGATTCTTTTAGGGGTGACAACTTTAAAATGGAAAGCCGGGCGATGGTGGCACACGCCTTTAATCCCAGCACTCGGGAGGCAGAGACAGGTGGATCTCTGTGAATTTGAGGCCAGCCTGGTCTACAAGAGCTAGTTCCAGGACAGGAACCAAAAAGTTAAGGAGAAACCCTGTCTTGAAAATCAAAAAAAAAAAAAAAAAAAAAAAAAAGAATTCAGGGGCTGGAGAGATGGCTCACTGACTGCTCTTCTGGAGGACCTGGGTTCAATTCCCAGCACCCCCATGGAAGTTTACCACTGTCTGTAACTCAAACTCCAGGACTTCTGACACTTTCACATAGATACACATGTGGACAAAACACTTTTGCCCATAAAATTAAAAAATGGAATTCAGAATGTGTATTGTGTTGGGAGAGAGGTTATGCATTTGTTTCCATAGGAAATGAAAGGCTGTGGATTCCTTCAAAATTAATAGAGACCAAATTTGATTAGGGGGGACTCCCTGAAAATCTTGGCTACAGACATAAAGAAATAAACCCAGAAAAACTACAAGACAGGTGACACATAAGCTGATCCCTTGATGTGGGGACAGCTCTGAGAATGGGTGAGACATGAGAAATCTTGTTGGCTACAGAGTCCTCATGATTTATTATTACATGCCATCCCTTCATATGACATGGATAGAGGTTTGGTTATACACTCCAAACAGACTTATAAAGTTTATGTGTTTTCAGAGCAAGGGGATCAGATACTAATGAAAACGGGTGGTTCAGGTGATCCAGCCATCAGAGTGCCCCTGTTGCTGTTTCCTCAGAGTTCTGCATCCAGAACAGCATCAAGGCTGCTAATTGAGATGGTCCAGACTCACAAACTACTCTAGCCAGGACTGCAGATAAGCCTTGTACTTTCCCATTGTACAGAGACTGAACAACAAATGTTATAGCTAGTTTTCTTAGGACTTGATCATTATTGCAATTTTCTTTTTTTTGGGGGGGGGATAGAATGTTTTTTATTTTATTTATTTATTTATTTATTTATTTTTTAAATTTATTTATTTATTAAGGATTTCTGCCTCGTCCCCGCAACCGCTTCCCATTTCCCTCCCCCTCCCCCGATCAAGTCCCCCTCCCTCATCTGCTCGAAGAGCAATCAGGGTTCCCTGACCTGTGGGAAGCCCAAGGACTGCCCACCTCTATCCAGGTCTCGTAAGGTGAGCATCCAAACTGCCTACTCTATTATTTTCTCAGGGTCCCCTGGGGATGCCATCACTCCCAGACAACAGGAAACAGTCTAGGGAACACGATGCCCACATTCCCAAGAGGTGGGGTAGATAGTTTTTGGTCATTTGGTGGGTTATGGATGCTCATCATCATTTAGTGGGGATGTAGAAATATAACAAGATAATTATTCATTTCAAATATTTTACATTGGTATGGATTTTTGTATATTGATATAAATTTAAGATTATTTTTGTTATACTGTGTACATTTCTACTCTTGTTTAAGGTATTGTACTTATGCAGCCCATTAAAAAATGTAATGTATAATTAAGAAATATAGGTTAGTAGTTAGTTATCTATAATAATCAAACATAGTTATGTTAGGTATATTTTGAAGGTTAAACAGAGGTATATTTTAGATAGACAGGTGGTCTTCAAACACTTAAGAGACCTATAGAAGATGGCATTTAATATGTTTTAATAACATAAAGCTTTTCATGACAGTGAGACATGTCTGCAGCACCAATTAACTTCAAAAAAGGATGATGGACATCAATGAACCTCCATAAGGAATTTGCTTTCAATGTGGCAAAATTAGCCACCAGGCAAGAAATTGCCTTTGCCTTGATTGCTGACAGTATGCTTTCCAAATTGGACAAGCAGGGCACAAAAGAGAGTGACTGCCAAATATTGTCAAGACAAGTTCGGACAGTCCTTCAAACTTTCTGCTTCATATAAAAGTCTGTCAGATATTCTAGGTCTGTGGGCCAAAGATGGATGCTCCAACGTTACAGAGGAACCTTGAAGTGGTGTGGCTTTTTATGTTTTGGCAGAGCAGAAGGATGTGCTCTTTCAGAGATGCTGGCAAGGAGAGAAGGTCAGCTAGTTGCTACTCTGCCTCTCTGAGCTCTCAGGTTTTCATCCCAGCTTTGAATCTCAAGTCTTATTTATAAAAAGAACAATAGAAATTCAGTTAAACCTACTGTTAGTGGCAGCGGCAGGGCCAGTACCTTTAGGAACAGAATTCCCCCCAGGCTGTGGCCTGAGTGGCCAGGCTACTGCCAGAGAAGCAGGCTGGTAACTGAGGAGACACAATTGCTGGCTGAGATAGCAGTAGATTAAGGCACTGTTTTGGGAGGTAGTGTCACCTTTAAGATGTGGAGCTTAGCCGAGGAAGTGGATTTCTAAGGCAAGGGACTTGAAGTTTATAGCTCTGATCTTTCTTCTCTCTCCTTCCAGATGCACCACAGCCAAAAGAGTTGCTCCTGTCTCCATGTTTTCCTTGCTATGGTAGACTGTATCCTCTCAAACCATGAACCAAAACAAACTCTTCCCTCTTAAGTTGTTATATATATACAACCACACTTTCAGAGGAGAGAAGATCAAGGTTACAGCTGTCTGCTGGCTTCATGCACTGCGCTGGCCACCCTCAGCCAGTTTGCCTAATGACCAGTTTACCTCATTACCAGGTCACCTCCACTGAATTTTAAATTCAAATGAAGGAGTTTATTTTCACCTTTTATTTTAACAGCGACTCTTGCTTGATCAGTTCTCTAATGATCAATTTGCCTGATTGGAAAAAAAACAAAATTATTTGAAACCAATTTACTAAAGGCTTTTTGTCATTCATCTTTGCATCACAGCTGTGACAAGGATCTGTATCTTCTTCTGGAGATTCCTTTTTCCTGTTCCTTTAAAAGTGGATGTGTCTAGCTGCAACCATCTTTTCTGAATCTCCACACCACAACCCTTGCTACAGAGCTGTCTACTCAGCCCTGAGGCTCCTCATGGCCACTCCCTGGCTAGGGCCACCTGGACAGTTACCTCCATGCTGGGTTCTGTCAAGATGACAGAAGACTGAAGCAGCACACCTTATCTAGCTCAAAACTAAATGACTCAAGGGAAAATCCGAAGTATCTTCATATAATGAATGTACTTACTCACAGGACAAAACACCTTTAGATAAAGGTCTTTTTTATGTGGAAGGCAGAAGAAAAGCCCTTAAATATTCCAGCACAGAACAAGAAAAGTACAAAGGTTGGATGTGGCAGGGGTGGCCTCTGGACTGCTGGCTGAGCCTTGGATGAAGGAGGACCGAGCTACAACTGCCTGGAAGTTGCTGAGCTGTGCTAGATTACCTAGAAAGGAAGCACAGAGGAAATTTCTCCCACTGCCCTCACAGTACTGCTTTGTTGAGGTTGGCCTTGTAATCTGGAAAACGACAAAAAGTTGGAAGAAAATAAGGAGTTATTGCAGGACGGACCGTAGCCTGCTACACTGGGGCTGCTAGGGCCCTCTCTAGGTGCCGGGTCTGGTCCTGCTCACACAATCCTTGCAAACAAAGAAGAGCACAGGCCATGGTAAGATTGTGTAAGATTGTAAGATTGGAGTAAGATTGTGAAGAGCTGGGCCTGGAGATGAGGATGCTTGATGGATTTGCCTGGGAGCCTTTGCCAGCCACCTAGAGTTTCTGAAGGCAGAAGGGCTAGCTGGGAAAAGTTAATGATGGGTTCTGGGAAAGAAAAGCAGGCATCCTTATCCCAGCTTCTTTGTTTTTACAGAACAAAGTATGGATCTAGAGCCTGAGAGGGGACAGGAGGGGCAGGAATCCTTGTCTGGGCACTGGGCTACAAGAGCTGGTGAGGGCTAGAGAAGAAGAGTCCCAAAAGAGGGCACAGATAGGCATTATCAAGCCCAGACAAAGATGAACGCCCCTTGCCTCAACTTTGGCACAGAAAGAGCCTTGCCTGTCTCAGCTAAGGAGGGGGTGGGGTGGAGTAGGGACGGGAGGTCAGGCCACCTCCCTCTCCATTCCAGTCCTTTCCAGCTCTAAGGATGTGGGGAGAGGGAAAGGCTTCCAAGGGGATTTGAGTCTGGGCTGAATTTTAACACTGAAAAAGACCAGAAAAGTTAATGGGCGGGAGTGGGGGAGGTGCAGAATACACAGTGAGCGTCATAAACAAAGTGAACCAACAGGAAAGGTCTGGACTGGCCGGCAGAACCCCCGCCCGGAAGTGCTAGAGGGCTGTGGGCCCAGGTGTAACTCCCCCCCCCCCTTCAGTCTCAGTTTCTGGTGGCCAGCCTGGAGCCTGGCTTCCACTGTGGGGGGGTCCTCGCTTTCTCCCTACGCTCCTGGCAGGACAGTTCCCAGAGGACCCCACCCCCCCTTGAAAGGATAGCTGGCTCACTTCTTTCAAAATAGCTGAACTGACTTGTGGCCTTCGGAATCCAGGAGACTTTCCCAATGAGCAAGGGGAGGTTAAGAGGCGGGGTGGGAACAGATTGGTGTGGACAGAAAGCACTGGCTGAGAGCGGGTCCTTTAGTTGGCAAGGCCTTGCTCTTCTTTCCTAGGAGGATGTCAGGAGAGGACCTGCTGCTCTGGATTCAAAGGGAAACTGCAGCAGGCTAAGCTCAGCGCTGTTTGTAAATTTCTAGCTCCTCTGAGTCTATTGTACTCTGCTAGTTTGGGACCTGTCTGGAAGACAGCCCTCTGGTAGGCCTTT
Organism: Microtus oregoni; assembly: GCF_018167655.1. Taxonomy (NCBI): domain Eukaryota; kingdom Metazoa; phylum Chordata; class Mammalia; order Rodentia; family Cricetidae; genus Microtus; species Microtus oregoni. Next base: position 403,273 of record NW_024543954.1, on the reverse strand, counting down.
CTGACCAGAAGTGAAGATGGGCCTCACAGTTCTGAAAAAAGAAGTCCAATGCTCAAAACAATAGCATGTCCTGTTTGTGCATTTGTTGGCTTTAGTCTGTTTTGTCTCCACTATCTCTCAAAAGTCCCTTGATCTATGAACTCAGGATTGTGAGACGGTTCCCATTTCTTCTCTGGATTTTGGTTGGATCTAAGACCAGGAAGTTGCACACAGGGCCATCACCAGCATCCCATCATGCAAAATGGCTTCCACACAATAGTCTGCCTAGTAGCAGAGTGGAAACCATGGCAACAGGAAGCAGAGAGGATATTCCTCTTAGAAAGGGCAGCCTATTTCTGGGACCTGAGCCCATCTATTCACTAGTTGTGTACTTTGCTGTGCATTTCAATTTTGGAGAGATGGTATCGAGAGTGTGGGCCTGAGGCAGGTGTGTGTGTTTGTGTGTGTGTGTGTGTGTAGTAAGTAGCATGCTTTCCGCTTTCCCTTTTCTCCAAAGGACATTACACTACTGTCTCCAACATCCAAGGCCATTTTTGAGCTCATACTCATCTTCAGAGCACAATCCCTTTTCAGATAGACAGGGGCAAATGAATTAGGATTGACTGGGGGACATTTCTCACTGCCTGAACTCTCTCCTGTTTCCAGCACAGGGGTCCTTTTAGAGCTTCCAGGGCAGGGGCTATTTGGGACTTCCTGGAGAGAGAAGGGAGGGAGGGAAGGGAGGGAGGAAGGAAAGGAGAGAGAGAGAGAGAGAGAGAGAGAGAGAGAGAGAGAGAGAGAGAGAGAGAGAAAGGGAGGGAGAGAGAGAGGAAGGGAGAGAGGGAAGGAGGGAGAGAGAGAGAAAGAGAGAGAGAGAAAGAGAGAGAGAGAGAGAGAGAGAGAGAGAGAGAGAGAACGTTCCCATGAGTCAGCACACTTCTCCAGTTTGTGCCTAGTGTACCCCACCACAAATGCACACATGTATCCGCGCGCGCGCACACACACACACACACACACTCAGCTGGGTGACTTGGTGTAGACAACTCTGCCCCCTAGTGACAGGATGTAATCAGCATGCAGGGCAGGGATGGGGAAATAAGTTGCCCCAATAGCTAGAACTCACTGTTCTAGTTCCCTAGGGGTTCTTTGGAAATGAACCATATAGAGGCACAGACTGGGGTCCTCATCCTCTTTTTTTGTTTTGTTTTGGTTTTTTGAGACAGGGTTTCTCTGTAGCTTTGGAGCCTGTCCTGGAACTAGCTCTTGTAGATCAGACTGGCCTCGAACTCATAGATGTAGTTGGAAGGCTGTTAGTTCATTTGCCAGATGCTCAGACTGCTGAAATAAGAATACAGAAACTGCATTAATTAAAATACTATTTAGCCAATAGCTTAAACATATCACTAGCTAGCTCTTATATCCTAAACTAACCCATTTCCATTAATCTGTGTATTGCCATGTGACTGTGGTTCACAAGGCTTTGTTCTAGTGGGCTCTGGCAGAGCTGTCTGTCTCCTGCTACATGCCTTTCCCTGACTCTGCCTACTCTCTCTTTCTGTCTCTTCTAGCTTGGCTATATTCTGTTAAGCCATTGGCCGAAAGCAGCTTCTTTATTAACCAAGAAGATCAACGCATATACAGAAGGACTTTGCACACCACATAGAGATCTGCCTGCCTCTGCCTCCCGAGTGCAGGGATTAAAGGTGTGTGCCACCACCACCCTGCAGTCCTCATCCTCTTGATGCTGGGTGCAACATGAAGCCACAGGCTGAGTTCAAGGTTGAAGATTCCAGGAGGAACTTGGAGTTGCCTTCTGTCATGGCCGCTCTTCTATTCTTTTATGATCCTCTGTTTGGTGGAAATCATGACTAGTAGATCCCAAGGACTGGAATAACCCCAGGGGAGAGACAGGCTCCTCCTCAAAATATATGTCTGCATGAAACTCATGTTCTCTTCCCTGCAGCTGTTCCTTGTGTCAGACACTGCCTCTTTAGCTCATTCAGTTGCCATGATGATGGGAAGTGGTCCCCTGCCCTTGTTTGCTGGAAGGTCAGGGAGGGCTGTGTGTCAAGAAAGTGGAAGCCTTGATCCTATGGCTGTCTGCCCACTCCTATCTACATAAGCTCTTTGGGCCTACCCAGATGCAACCTGGTCCATTCAACATTTTTTTTAACTTTTAAATTATATGACATGGGATGTTACTAAGATAGTACAGGCAGCTGTGTACCCTCGTCTAAGGTTTTTGTTGCTGTGAAGAGACACAAGGCAACTCTTATAAAAGAAATATTTAATTGTGGTGGCTTGCTGATCGTTCAGAGGTTCAGTTCATCATGGCAGGGAGCACGGCCACATACAGGCAGATGTGGTGCTGGAGCTGAGAGTGCTACATCATGACCAGAAGCAACAGGAAGTCGACTGACACACTGGGCAGTTCTGAGCATAGGAAACCTCAAAGCCTGCCCAACAGTGACACACTTCCTCCAACAAGGCCACACCCACTCCAACAAAGCCACACCTCCTAATAATGCCACTTCCTATGAAATTATGGGATTAAGGGGGCCAGTTACATTTAAACTACCACAACCCTTTAACCAGTTTCTCACAGTACTGACATCTTTTTGTTGTTATTTTCTTGACATGGGCAGCCCTGGGTGTCCAAGAACTCACTATGTAGTCCAGACTGCCTTTCGAGTGCCAGGATTAAAGGTGTGTATCACTACTCCAGTAGCAATGTCTTTAAGAACAATGTACAAGTCAGGTTCCAGAGATTATTGTCCTGGGTCTTCATACAGTGCCACTGAAGTTTGTGCATAGCAATAAAGGGGTCTCCACTGTGCTCTTCATTTAAAAATGAAATAAGTAAATAAATAACATGAAATAAAAATAAAAAAAACAAATTCACATACTATACTTAATTCACTCAGAACATACAATTCCATCATTCTTGGAATAGTCACAGAATTGTACATCAATCACTGTATTATTCTAGAATTTTTTTATCACCCCTAGGAGAAACCTTGTACTTATTAAGCTTTCATTCCCTTTACCTGCTCCTCCAAACCCCAACATCAATTCCTCATTTTCGGTCCCCGAGGATTTACTTACTATTCTCTAATCCAAGCACTATCAGGCTGGATCTGTAAATAGAATTTATTTATTTGGATCCTTTATATGAATTGGATCATATACTACATGTCATTTTCTACCTGTAGACTGTATGAAGGATTCAAATAAGTAAATCTTACCTAAAGTCGTAACATTCTGATCACATTTTGTGTGACAAAACTTTTCTTGCAAACACAAAACACATCTGCCTACTAACCCTAGTTATGGAACCCAGGACAGACTAAAGTTCGGATACCACCAAAGTCAACTTTGTGAACCAATGAGTTTATTGGTGTTACTTATAGAAAAGTGGCTGAGGGGTTACAGGAGCAGGAATGACTCAAAGACAGCTGCATCACCGAAACCCATCCCTGCACAGGTGATAGATTACAACCTGGGAATCTGGAACACACTGCACAGCCTGCAGGCAGATAAACAGGTTGGAGACTGTCCTTTCCAGGTGCCTCAGTTGTTCTAAAACTTCTCCCAGACAGGTCAGTTGGTTTCTGATTTTTTACAGTCTGGTCTCAAGAGTCTTCTTTGCAGCTTTTTTTTCCTCTGATAGTCTTCTTTGACATTCAGTTCATTTGAGAAACTTCTGTACAGCTCAACTTCCTTCCATCTGAGGGGGACTCTCAGGTTTTATTGTTTACTCTGGCGGGGGGGGGGGCGGCTAGTGAATCTGGTCAGCTATTTTGAGTTGTTTATCTTCTTATTTAAAGAGTTTCCTGCTAAGATGGAATGTTTTATTCTAAAAAGAAACTGACATACAACATCATATCTTTACATTTGATCTCTCAAGCTAAGCAAGGTTCAACATTTTATGTTAATGGATGTTTTGCTTGTTCCTATGTCTGTGTACTGTTGACAGTGGTTTCTGTCCTGCCCGGTCCCACAGCCATTTGTCCCAAAGAAATACACAGAAGTCTACATTAATTATAAACTGGTTGGCCTATTAGCTCAGGCTTCTTATTAATTAATTCTTACATTTTAAATTAGCGCATAATCCTTGTCTGTGTTAGCCACGTGGCTTAGTACCTTTTATCAGTGAGGTATGTTCATCTTTCTTCCTCTGTGTCTCGGTGACAACTGCAGACTTTAGACTTTCCTCTTCCCAGAATTCTCCCGTTCTTGTCGCCCCACCTCTACTTCCTGTCTGGCTACTGGCCAATCAGTGTTTTATTAAAATACAAGTGACAAATCTTTACAGGGTACAAGACCATTGTCCCACAGCAGTGTCCATGAAAGCCATCACCTAAGCCCCTCTGTGTTTGTCCTTTTGCCAAATACTGCACAGTCTTTTTTAAAGGTTCTCTTTTGACTTTATTGGTAATTTCCTTTTATTTTTATTTATTTTGTTTTGAGGCAGGGTAGGGTCTCTCTCTACATAGCCCTGGTTGTCCTGGAGCTCACTAGGTAGACCTTGTATTCACAGAGAACCAACTACCTCTACGTCCCAAGGTACTAATGCTGGGATTAAAGGAAATGTGAATCTTCTAAATATTTTTCTCCATGTTTATTTTAACTTTCTTTAGTTTTTGGCCCATCATGAATATTTTGCCCATATGAATTTTAGGAACTAGCTTGTTAATTTCTGCAAAAATGTCAGGAAACTTTTGATACGGATTGCATTGGATTTGTAGATCAGTTTGGAGCATTGGTTCTCACAGGGGTCTCCTAAGATCATCAGAAAACAGACATTTACATTAGGATTCATAACAGTAGCAAAATTGCAGTTATGAAGTAGCAATGAAAACAATTTTATGGTTGGGGGTCCACATAACATTAGAAACTGTATTAAGGGGTCACAGCTTTAGGAAGGTTGTGAACCACTTGGGTAGAGAGTATTGCCTTCCCATCGGTATTAAGTCTTAATCCATGAACTTGGAGGTTTTAAAATTTAGATTTTTAAATGCCTTTCAATAAAATTTTGTACAAATTTGCCCTTCTTTTAACAATTTTTTTCTAGGTATTATTCTTTTAATTCTGTTACAAATGTTATTATCTTTTTATTTTTAGAAATATTCTCTCGACTATTACTTTTTATTGGTATACATTTATTATACATAGTACTGAGTTTTCTAAAGAATTTGTTTCAAGTATATAATGCATTTTGAACAACTTTATCCCTCCTTACTCTTTTCTTTCTTTCCCCTTTTCCCCAGTCTACTTTTTCCAGTCTAACTTAGGATTATATGTCACATATCTGTGTGTATGTGTATGGTTTTATGTAACTATATATGAGAGAGAACATGACATTTGTCTTTCTGAATCTGGCTTATTTCAATTAATATGATGATCTCTAGTTGCATCCATTTTCCAGAAAATGACACAGTTCTGTGCTGTGGGAGCTCCTTCTGCTCTTCAGCCAATAGCTTTTAAGAGACCGCGCCCAAATGGGCTGGTATCTTTTTATTTATTTATTTATTTAGCGAGAGAAAATGAAATTTAAAAATGTATAAACAGTAGGATTCCCTTATCCAAGAGGGACACATTCTAACATATCACACAGATGACTTGAGCCATGGATAGTACCGAACCCTGTGTGTTTGTGTTTTGTATGTGTGTGTACACATATCTATATACATATGTACTTTAAAACAATTAATCTTCTCTCATACATTCACCTCTCCTCCCAGTCACTCCCCAACTCACCTTCTCCCCCAGATCTAATCCTCCTCAGTTTCTCTTCAGAAAAGTGCAGGCCTCCCAGGGCTATCAGCCACAAATGGCACAAACCCTCATATCAAGGCTGGACAAGGCAACCCAGTAGAAGAAAAAGGAACCCAAAAGCAGGCAAAAGATTTAGAGACAGCCCTGTTCTCACTGCTCCCTTAAGAACACCCAGCTATAAAACCATTACATATATGCAGAAGGCCTAGGCCAAACCCATACAGGATCTGTGATTTCCACTGCAGTCTCTGTGAGCCTCTATGAGTCCAGGTTAGTTGATTCTGAGGGCCATTTTCTTGTGTCCTTGACCACTCTGGTTCCTACAATTCTTTCTTCATCCCCATCTTCCACAGGATTCCCCAAGATCCACCTAATATTTAACTGTGGGTCTTTGTGTGTGTTTCCACCATTTGCTGAATGAAGTCTCTCTAATGACTGTTGGACTAGGCACTAATCTATGAGTATAGCAGAATATCGTTAGGTGTCATTATATTAACACTTATTTTTACTCTAGTTTTGTTTGGTTCTACCCTAGGTCTCTGGGTCATCCAGCCTGTGGATGCTGGTGCTCCAGGTAGTGTCAGAGATGGGCTCCTTCTCACTGCATGGGCCTCAAGATGGGCCAGTCATTGGTTCGCTACCAGTGGGCTGGTATCTTAAAAGCTATTGGCTGAAGGAGTGGAATGAACTCCCACAGCAGCTCTGATCTTTTTATGGTTGAACAAAACTTCTTTCTTTGTATATACACTTTCTTTATCCCTTATTCTGTTGATGGGCACTTAGGCTGATTCCATAATTTGAATATTGTGAATATGACTGTGTGAGGCTTGGGAACATTTCTGTTAAGTTGCCTCCATGTTGCTAACCAACTAATTTTCACAGCTTTTCTTCAGCTACAAGGTAGACCTTGTTCAATGACCATCATGTTATGATTTAGATCTTAAGCAGTTCCCAATAGTTCCTGTGTTGAAGCCCTGGTTCCAGCTGACAGCTTCATTGGGAGGTAAAAGAAAGTACAGGAGCTGGGCCTTCTTAAAGGTAGCAGGCCACTGTGTTCCTAGGCCTTTTCTTTCTCTTTTGGATTCTCTTTGCTTCCCAGATGTCATAAGGTGAGCAGCTTTGCTCTGCTGTGTCTCCACTGTCACGATGCCCTTCTTTGTCACAGTCCCACACTGATGAGGCAAAGAGACCATGGACTGAAGCTTTCAAAATTGTGAGTCCAAATAAATCTTTCTTCCTTCAAGTAGTTATCACTCATAACTTTTTTTGAGACAAAGTTTCTCTGTGTAACAGCCACGGCTGTCCTGGAACTCACTCTGTAGACTGGGCTGGCCTCAAGGTCACAGATTTATCTGCATCTGTCTCCCGAGTGCTGGGATTAAAGGCATGTGCCACCATCTCCTGGTGAAGTAGTTTTATCATAACAGGAAGCTCACTATCACAGCCTGCTAAGGAGGAAATCTAGTACTCCTGGCCCTGAGCCTCAGCAATATGCAGAGTGCTACCAACATACTGAGTGGCATTAGAAAGTTATCTTACCTTGGATCTATTTTTTTTAATTCAAGGATATCAGGTTATAACTCTCTATGAATGGGATCTTATTTTGAATGAAGGGTCTTTACAGATGTTATCAGTTAAGGGTCTTTTCTATGGCATAGCGTTTCCACCCTCACTGCAATTGTCCTCCTGTTCATGTCTCAGATTGAGCTCACATGTCTTCATAGAGCAACCTTGAGCCCTCCAAGACTTCCACTGGTTCCTTTGCCTGGCTGGCCACCTGTCCTCCTGCCCTTCTGCTTCCTTTGTTGGTTAGTCTTGAACTTGCCCATTGGGAAGCTTTTGTCCTCAATAGCACATTTGTTCTGTATAAGACAGGGTTTCTTTGTAGCTTTGGAGCCTTTTCTGGAAGTAGCTCTTGTAGACAACGTTGACCTCAAACTCACAGAGATCTACCTGCCTCTGTCTCCCGAGTGCTGGGATTAAAGGTGTGCACCACCACCACCTAGCTTCCCTTATAATGTTTTAAAACAAGAGCTTTATTTAGATATAATTCACATGGTATAACAGTTACCCTTTTAAATTCTGCAATTCAATGGTTTTTAAACATATTCAGAAATGTTCATCTTTTATCAAAATCTAGGTCGAAGGGCATCCTCTTCTGTCCGTAGTAGCAGTCACCTCTTAGTCCCTCTTTCCGACCCCCAGAAATCACACTTCTTCTTTACTTTCGGAGTTCACAGCACACCACAACTCTGATGGAGTTGAAGACTAGATAGTCATAATTAAAGTTTTCTTTAGTTATTATAAGAGGTAAATTATGTATGAAACTTTAGACTCACAAAGATAAGATAAATAATGGAGTATTTTCTCTAATTTTGTCAAATACAAATGGACTGGATATTGTAATTTTTACTTGATAACTGTAAAATTATATTGTTGATATATAATTTTACTATGTTAAAGTTAAAACCTTACTTTTTTAGACAAAAAGGGGAAAATGTGGAATATTCCTTTATACTGTGTAAATTATGCTGTGATTAAGGTTTAATATAGAAGCTGACTGACTAATAGCTGGAAAGGATAAGATTAGGTGGGACTAAGGACCCTGGGGAGAAGAAGGGCAGAATCAGAGGAGTTGCCAGAAAAACACAGAGAGGAAACAGGAGATGCAAGATGAAAGAGAGGTAACGCCACATGGCGGAGTGTAAATGAATAGAAATGGGTTAATTTAAGTTGTAAGGGCCAGTTAGTAATAAGCCTGAACTATCAGCTGAGCATTTATAATTAATACTAAGTCTCCATGTTGGTTGTTTGGAAACTGGTGAGTGAGAAAGAAAAGTCCGCCTATAAGTCATTCTCTCTAGTGAGTAGCTGCCATTTTGTAGAATGCATGTGGTGAGAAGGAAGTGCTTCAGCCAGTCACTGCCCATTCTACCTTTGGTGAGCATCTTCACTTCACCGGGACTGGACAGGAGTGTAACCAGAGGCTGTGCTTTCATTTCCCAGTCGCCCAGTCCCAAGTAATAACATCATCATCATTTATGCCCCAGCAAAACTTGAGCATGCATGGGCAGCCTGTTTATGGCGGTTCTCCACTTGTTCCTATCCTGGGCAGCCCTAAATGCTTGTGTTGTTGTTATACCCAAGGTTCCACAGTCCTCCTTTACGCTGTCTATCTGCTGCAGCCAGCACAGCCTGGATAGCAAAGACTGGTTGGGGGTGCTGGGATTGAGACGCGGCTTCTTTTGAGGTGGAAGAACAACAGCCTTTAGTTTGCCCAGCAACCTTTTATACCTCTACTCCTTCTGTGGAGACCCACCAGCCAGAAAGAACACAAACATCCTTGTCAATTACAGACCACAAGGAAGTTCAGCTGTCAGTCAGGGGGTGTGAGGGCAGATGGATCACAACATCTATCCAGCATTTTTTGGGCCTACCTCTTTGCCTTGTCATGTGCACTCCTCCAAGCAGTGCTATCTATAGGTATCTGTCATCATTTATTCTCATAATATGGCCATTGCCAGATCCCATAGTTTATTTCCTTCTGTAGATAGAGATGTTTCTTTTTTTTTTTTTTCTTTTTCGAGACAGGGTTTCTCTGTGGCTTTGGAGCCTGTCCTGGAACTAGCTCTTGTAGACCAGGCTGGTCTCGAACTCACAGAGATCCGCCTGCCTCTGCCTCCCGAGTGCTGGGATTAAAGGCGTGCGCCACCATTGCCCAGCCAGAGATGTTTCTTAATGTCATTGTTGCACAGCTGATTGATCTCTTCGTGTGACACTAGAATCCTCCTGAGACACGCCATCTCAAACACATTCAGGTGCTGTTCTGAGAAGCGTTTCATTGTCCAGGTTTCGGAGTTGTAAAGAAGGCAGCTGAGGACACGTGTCTCACATACTTGTCATTTTGTTGTTGTCGTTGTGTCTCTTGCTGACCAAACCTTTCCTAGTGCCTGGAATGCAGCCCTCGCTATCCCTATCTACCTCTTGACATATCTGCCTCTTGACGTCTGAAATAGTTCCCTCCTTTGAACTGAGGTTTCCTCCCAGAGAGACAAAGCTGACTGCTTGAGGTTTGGATTCTTTATTACAGTGTTAAAATCCTGTGTGCCCTTCCCATGTGTTGTATCTCAGTCTTCTAGATGTTGACTTTCACACCAAGGTTTACACTGACTTCCACCACTCTATTGACCATGGCTGACAGACAGCTCATTTGGACTTTCAGCAAATGGTATCATCGCAATGCAAGTTATTGATTCGCACCCCACCTATCTGATCGCCTATCTCCTCACCCTCCAGGGCTGTTGTTATTATCAATTCCAGGGATATATTAAAGAGTCAGTGGTGAGAGGACGCATCCCTGCAACTCTCCTACAATTGTCTTAAACTCATCACTTAGCTCTCCACAGACTTTGTCTGATGCATTTTCTAATATTCTTATGATTTTCTCTGAGTACCTGTAGAATCTCATTGTTTCCCAAAGTCCTTTCCTTCAAGTACTATTGAATGCCTTCTTGAAGTCAATGTAATAGACATATAAGTTGTTTCCAAATTCTTTGTATTTTTCTGCCAGTTGCCTCAAAGTGAAGATCTGATCAATTGTGCTCCTGTTAGCTCTGAATCTGCAATGGGCCTCTGCTAGGATTTCCTTTCTTCTGCCCTTGATCCTTTGCAGGATAATGGAGTAGAAGATCTTGCTGCTATTGCACAACAAACTAATGCCCCTGTAATTTGAGCAGCCCAGCTTGTCCTTTTTGTGTATGGAATTATAACTGAGTGTGTCCATTCCGTGGGAATCACCTTGTGTTTCCATATCTCTCTGAAGAGTATGAGAAGTGTCTCAGCCCCTGAGCTTATTGTAGCCACCTCCGGCTCCTCCACCGTGATATCATCCATTCCTAGGGACTTCCTGCATTTGGCCTATTAGCTCAGGCTTATTATTAACTAGCTCTTACAACTTAACCCATTTCTATTATTCTATAGAGGCTTGTGGCTTGTGACCTCATATTTTGCTTCTCTGGCATCTGCTTGTGTCTCCCTTGACTCTACCTTCTTTATCTCTGCTTGGATTTCCTGCCTAGCTATATTCTATCCTGCCATAGACCAAAGCAGCTTCTTTGTTAACCAATGGTAATAAAACATATTCACATCATGCAGAGGGGTATCCCATCCCAGGTCTATGCCCTCAGGGAGCTCATCAACTAAGCAAGGAATGGGGGGACCAGGATGATGTGAGGGGATGTACTACTTGCGGACATTGGTGATAGGTGGTATGTAAGTGAGAGACTCTGTGATAGGTGTGGCTTGCCAGAGGGAGAGCCCTTCTTAGAGGTTTGCTAGTTCTTATTGGTCACTTGTGAATTATTCACTTATCAACCACTGTGCAGAGACTGCCTGCCAATAGAGTGCCCTGTGACCCAGGGCTTTAAAAATGAATGTGTTCATTGAGTCATTCCCTTGGCTCACATTCACAGGCACCTATTACTTGTTGAGCCCAGACTCTTCACACCACAAAAGACCCAAGGGAGAAGCAGGCAGCCACACAACACTGTTTAACTGAGAGGCTAAACAGGCTGGCTACCAGGAGAGGGAGAAACATCACATTTTGAAATATGTGGGGTGTGTGTGTGTGTGTGTGTGTGTGTGTGTGTGAGTGCGTGTGTGTGTGTGCATGTATGCATACACACTTGAGTGTGTCATGTGCTTGAAAGCATGGTGGAGGTAGGGTAAGAAACTGAGAGACAGCAGCTTGATCCCCCAAGGTCCATGTCACTTAGGGAGTGTGAACTTCAAGCTGTTGGTTTTCAGAGCTATTGGTCTGGCCCAGGCATTGTGTTATATAAGAGAAACATCATGGACTCCACCAGACAGACAGGATGGGGGAGAATTTTCAGCCTCAGGCAGAGAGGGAAGTGGGGCTGCTCACAGCCTGGAGATAGACAGCCAAGACAGGGCTCAGAGCATGACAAATGTCACAACCCAGAAGCCTGTGGGCCTGAGCCCCCTCCAATTCTAAATACCCATGGCAACACAGACCAGAACAAGCTGGATAGAAAGATGTATGGCAGAGTTCCTACACCAGACCAAGTTGCTAAGCTGAGAGACCGCCATCTTTAGGGGAGCTGCCTGAGGTCCACATCATGAGACTCATAGGCCTGAGGCTGGCCAGTCAACAGAGTGACTAGGCAGGGATTGGAAGGTCAGTCCTAGCTACTGGCTTTTTCTTGAAGTAAATGCCCCCCAGCAAGGCAGGGCCTGTTCATCTTACTGTTCCAGGAAGCTCATTTTGATATCTGGTGTCATGGATGAATGATAGTCTTTCAAAATGTTTCCATGTTCTAATCCCCAGGCCCTTTGAAACTACCCTTATCTATCAAAAGAGCCTTTGTAAATGTAGTGAGGATAGGGATGTTGGTATGAGGTTGCTTTGGATTACTGCGGTGGGCTGTAAACCTAATGTCCACATGACAGACAGAAGAAAGGACAGAGGAAACATATAGGAGAGGAGACACAGAAACAGAGACCAGAGTGATGTCATCACAAATCAAGGGACAGTTCGGGGCTGCTAGAAGCTAGAGAGGAAAATGAAGATCCCATTTGTCTTAGAGAAACTTTGAGGGGACAGGGTTTATTTCATCTTATTGTTTATAAACAATCATCTAGGGCAGGAACTCAAGGTAGGGATCTGGAGGCAGAAATTGATTCAGAAGCCATGGAGGAAGCCTGCTTCTCATGGCTTGCTCAGTCTGAGTTGTTTTTTGTTTTGTTTTGTTTTGTTTGTTTTGTTTTTGAGACAGGGTTTCTCTGTGTGTCCCTGACTGTTCTGGAATTTGCTTTGTAGACAAGGTTGGCCTCTAACTCAGAGATCCATTTTCCTTGGCCTCCTGAGTGCTGGGATTAAAGGCATGTGCCATTGCAGAGCTCAGTCTGAATTCTTTTACATCTCAGGCCCACCTGTCTAGAGATGTCACCACCCAGTGAACTGGACCCTCCTACATCAGTGAGGGAAGTGCACCACAGACTTATCTCCAGGAAAATCTCATGGAGGCATTTTCTCATTTAAGAGCCTCTCTTCCCAAATGACTCTAGCTGTGCGAAGTGACATAAAACTGCCAAGCACAATGTTCTAGAGCCTTCTGAGGGAGCTTGCTCCCTCATACCTGGATTCCATGTTTCTGTCGTGTTAGAACACCCAGCTGTGGAGCTTTGTGATGGCAGCTCTAGGACACCACGGCTCTCTGTCCTGCTTCTCCCTTTCATGTCCCTGTTTGTCCCTATTGCCTCAGCTAAAACCAGCTCTGGGCCAGCTCCATCTGTCACCACAGCTCCACATGGGCTTCCTGGGTGCTGTCAGGACAGGCATGGACATAGCCGAGGGAGGAGGACCTTGTGGGTAGAGAAAGGGCCTTAGGAATTGGTAATCTTGGTAGTATCTTGGAAGATGAGGTGTTGATGGTAGTGATAGAAGTGACCTGATGACTCACATGAGAATTGACACACACCATGGGTCCCCCCACACACTCAGGTCTTCTGTAACCTCTCTGAGGTATCCCAGCTCCACATGCACTTTGCCACACAGTAGGTTGAGAAAACCAGGTAAAAATAAGGACTGGTGTGATGGTACCAGAAGGCTAGGAACAACTCTGTGGAATAATCCTCTTGTACACTGTAAAGATTTATCACTCGAATTGCTTTAATAAAATGCTGATTGGCTGGTAGCTGGGCAGGAGGTACAGGCAGGGCAACTAAACTAAGGCTGATGGGAAGGAGAAGGGAGGAGGCAGAGGAGAGACCAGACAACTGCCGAGAAAGCAGAACGAGTAGAAAATGAGGTAACAAGTCATGAGCCCCGTGGCAAAGCATAGATAAGAAATATGGGTTAATTTAAATGTAAGAGTTAGCTAGTAATAAGTATGAGCTATAGGTTAAGCATTTATAATAAATATTGAGTCTCTGAGTCAGTTATTTGGGAAGCAGACACAGCACAGCTTCTGCTTCCAGCTTATAAGAAGTTGATAGAGCAAGGAGGACTAGAACCTCTAGAGATGAAGCCCAACCCATTGACCTTGATTACCTTTGACCATCAGAGTGGTGAGAGAACACATTTTTTCCACTTTCACCACTTGCTGTGTGACCATTTATTATAGCAGTCCTAGAACACTATCCTGGCTGGCATGGAGGGAACACTAAGGAGCTTGGTGGAGGCAGACCATGTTGAAGAAGGAGAATGAGACTGAATAGGTTATGGGGATTTCTGCATTCTCGTGTGATTAGACCAGTTACACATAAGGGCTTAAGGAACAGTAGCTCTTTTCATATTCCTGGGATCTGGAATCAGAGTAATTATTTGGATGTATCAAAATTATCTGAGTTAGTCATTAGTTTAGGAATTCTTTTGATGTTCTATGCTGCACAATTTCCTATTTGTAGAGACAGAAATTAGACGAAATATTAAGCAGCTGAGTTTCATACTCAGTCTTCTTTCAGTAAAACATTTACTGAGTTCCAGGCTTGAAAGGTAAGAAACAACCACATTTGCAACAAACGTTGGGAAGCAGTGAAGGGCAGACATAAACACCCGTAATGTTTTCATCAGAAAAGGCCATCTTTACATTTTGGCACAGTATTTCCTTAAGTTTAGCTCTAATTCTAATTGGTCTTAATAATAAAAACCCAGAATCAGATATTAGGGGTGAAAGCTGGAAAATCAGAGAAACAGAGCAGCCAGCCACTAGTTCTCACCTCCACAAAATCCACAGACTGAAAAGGGTGCTCTGTTTCTACAAGTCCCCAGACTTAATGCTTCAGACTGAATGCTGTCTCTATGAAACCTCAGACTGAATGAAATGAGCTCCTGTCTCCTTCCACCTTATATTCCTCTCTCTGTCCAGCCATATCCCTTCCTGTTGCCCACCTCCCTAGTATTGGGATTAAAGGCATGTGACTCCCAAGTACTGGGATTAAAGGTCTGTGCCACCACAGCCTGGCCTCTAAGGCTAACTAATGTGGCTAGCTCTAAACTCTGATCTTCAGGCAAGCTTTATTTGTTAAAGCACAGACAAAACATCACCACATTTCCCCTTTTTTGTCTAAAATAAAAAAGGTTATAATTAATATATGAAAAACTAAATACATTAAGTACAATAATCATATATATAAATATATACAGGCAATAATTACATCAACAATGTCTAGTCCACTAGCATTTGACAAATTCAAAGAAAATCCTCCATTATCTCTCCTATCTTGGTGAATCCAAAGTGTTGTACCTAATTTCCTTTCTACCTTACCTTGCTTTACCACATTTCTATATCTCCCTTTCCTTTTTACAACAAGATCCCTGGATCTAATCACCTTTGTTCAGTCTTTTTCTTGACAATTCCCAATTACAGCTTATACCCAAACGCTTTTTAAATGATAATAAATATCCATGACCCATTTTTGGACACAGTTCTCTAGACTACTTACTGCTGATTGGTGGCACTGGTAATCTTTGGGGGACCCTGAAAAAATCCAGAATTCTGGTCAAGTCCTGACTGGAGAATTCTGTGAGACTGGATCATCTTAGCCAGCAGCCTTGAAGCCATTCTGAATATAGAACAACTGAGGCTGTGACAATTTCATTGAGAGCAATCAGGCTTCTTATACCTTTATCAGAAACAGAATATAATGGCAATTGTCAGGATAAATACATTGTAGTTGCCAGGACACATTGACATTTGCAAACCATACAGGATACACAAGATTAATGCCTAAGACCAATTGTCCTGTCAAGTTTCCATGTTTCCTTGACTACTAAGGGAACATACAGAAAACCACAAAGTGGTCTGAATGTGTCACTGCCTGAGGCAGTGCATCAGAGTCCCAGGAACAGGAAGACACATTGTGTTCCAGGAGCCCTGGACTGTAACCTGAGGAAGCTCTGATGCACACCTCTTAAGGCAGGCAGGCCAAACCAACTCCATGGTTCCCTGCAGTATATATCATTGTTCTTTGTGTTACATCCTTGCCCTCAGAATCTGCCCCAATCCCTGGAACCTGTGAAAGTCATCTTGTGTAGCAAAGGGGATTTGGCAGGTATGAAACCTTGAGATAAATGAGATCGCTGGCCTGTTGTCACTATATCTGTCTGTGTAAGAGAGAGACAAGAGTCACTCAGAGAAGGTCATATGGTGAACAAAGTGCTACTGGTTTTGAGGTGGAGGAAGGGGCCAGATGCAGAGGAATGCAGGCAGCCTCCAGGAGTTAGAAAAGTCTAGGAACCTGGCTTGCTGACATCTTGACTTGGCTCCCTAAGGCTTCTCTTGAATTTCTGACCCCTCCAGAGCTGTAAGAACATAAATATGTGTGTTTTTTTTCAGCCACGGAGTTTACCAGTATTTATTATTTCTTACAACAGCCGTAGAGGACCAATCTAATTTCTTAGAGGGCACTGTGGTTGGTCTGTTTAATGTCACTTTATCTTCTTTTGTTCTTCTTCTTCCTCCCCACTCCCCATTTTTGTTTGTTTGTTTTTTCGAGACAGAGTTTCTCTGTGTAACAGCTCTGGCTGTCCTGGAACTTGCTCTGTAGACCAGGATGGCCTCAAACTCACAGAGAACCACCTGCCTCTGCCTCCTGAGTGCTGGGATTAAAGGCATGCACCACCACTGCCTGGTCCTCTCTTTTGGATACAGTCATATTATGTAGCCTTGGCTGGCCTGGAAGTCACTGTGTAGACCAAGCTGGCCTCAATTTACACAGATCCACCACCCTCAGACCCCCAAGTGCTGGGATTAAGGATGTGTATCACCACATTTGACAAACTAGAAGCTGAGTGTAATCTTTAACTATAACACTAGGACTTTGGGCATCGATTTGGTGACACAGGGGTCCTTTCTCCTTCGTCATCTTGGCAGGATTTTAGTTAGGTGAGCTGTGGATTGGGTGACCTCTAGGTAAGTGCTTGCTCTGGTGTAAGCACACATAGGGCAGTGTGTTATCCTTTCTAAGCTTCTGTCTAGACCCTGATGTGTCAGCTGGTAACTGAACAATAGTCTTAACTCTTGCTCATCAACAGTATTTTGTACATCATATAATAGGCAGAAGCTTGGGGTTTCTTAGAAGTATAGACTCTCAAAGCCCCAGGAGGCCTCATGAAGGATGTTTGCATCTCAACTCCAGGCTCAAGGGCTTTACTAGTCTATTGACATTTGAGAAGCCTATAGACCTAGCAAGCAACCCAGCAGGAGGTGCCGTGAAAGCTAAAGGATCTTGGTGGGGTATGTAGCATCGGAGCCTAGCCCAGTGAGTCATGAGCATTGAACTGAAGGACTAGCTACCTGGTTTGAGCTGTAGAGCTCATGCTGGGCAGGCAGTCCATTTCCATTGCCACTGCTTTTACAATTTACAAGTTTTTCTGCAAGATGAACGTGGACACCTCTGACCCTTGCCTAGTTGCTATTCCTTCCTTTTACTTGGCTGGCAAAGTAGAAGAGTTCCAATCATTAATATGTCCAACAGGCATTAGCATACTGGGTGAGGCATGTAGGAGGGTATCCCACTGTCCACCCTGGCAAGGAGAGCAGATCAAACTTGTATGTGCTTTGCCCTCTAGGCACAAACAGGAAGCAGGTTCCAAAACATTAGTTATAAAATCAGAAAGGTACCTACTCAGGGGTCTTTATAGAAGGGAAGCTTTGAAGCCTCCCACTCCCAGCCACCCCAGCTGGATAGAAGACTTGAGAAGAAGACTTGAAGAAGTATGTCAGAGAGGAATCATGTGGAGTCTTGAGTAGGACAAAGGAACCTGGATGGATAGAGGCAAACGATCACGGGAGAGAAACTCTCCCAGTTACATTGTGGGATTGTGCAGACCTGCAAGGCCCACAAGACCTTGGCTACAAAGAGAGTTAGGCAACAGCCATGCTAAGATTATGAAAAAAAATTGAGTCTCAGTAGTGCACAGCCTGTCTCCCCCGGATGTTGGTAGAATACTGCATAGCTGGGCAGTGCAACTGTGTTCCTGCCAAGGGAAGATGCTAGGCCCAGCCTTGAGGCTGCACCAACATGCTGGGGCTCTGGAGACAGCCATGACATTTACGGAAAATTACTGACTAACTGTGTCATGGGCCTTTCCCAGAACTCTAATCATTAAGACGCAGACTATTTTATTCTGCTGCTTTTTCAGTAAAAAAGTAACAGCCACCACAACAAAATCACTCGTCACTCACTCGAGTCTGCTGGGTTCACAGTAGACAGGGCGAGGCGAAGATAAAAAGAGAGCAGAGATGAGGAAGGGTGCCTGGATTCCACCTGTAATTGCCTGCTCCTCAGCAGGGAGCAGCAGCAGAAGGGAATTGTGTGGAGCCCTAATTAGATGTGGACCTGGGGAGGGAGATGGTGTTCTGTAGCTCAGAAGGATGAGTCATGGCACAGAATTGTGAGCACTTGGTGTGAACCCTGTTTGTAGCCCTCTTGGAGTTCTTTCTCAGGAGATGGTAGCTGTTAAGAGTGTAAATAAGGACATAAAGTTATGGAAGAAAGGAAAGAAGATATGAGAAATAGGAAACAAAAATACCAACATTCGCATTTCAGAACATACACATATATGGCTGTGTTTCTATACGTTCCTTGAGCCCCAGGTGAGAATCTTGGGTATTGTATTCCAGATATAAAGAGCCATCTTTTTGCTCCACTGCCTGTAAAAGGGAACATAACTGGCTTCAGTGCTTGTGCCTCTGGTTCCTCTGGAGCCATTGCAAAGGGTTAATCTTTTTGTTCAGCATCTTATTAACAATGGACAGCCTCCTGGGTTAAATCAGCAGTAGTAGCCTCTCTGCTAATGCCTGTTACTTCCCTAGCCATGGACTTTTGACTGTGCTTACCAGAAACAAGCTCCTTCTGTGGAATACGTATCAAATCTGGTCAAAAGGCAGTTGGTTGCCTCATAACAGACTTGCCAGTAGTATACCTCTCTTTCCTGCCTGGTGGATAGTGTGGCATACAGGATCCATAACTAAGACTGCTGATGGCCATTCCTCCCCAGCAGTCTGCATAGGACCTTCTGGTACTATAGAGGCTAGCCAGTGGGGAGGAAGCTTCCGGGTTAATTCCAGTTGCTTTCTCTACATTCTGTGAGCAGAACATATGTTATCTTCAACTTTAGGGTCTTACCATCTTATTCTGGTGGACAACCAACAATATTAAAAGACACTTTAATGTGCAGCTGGAAATCACTTGCTTTAAGGGCTTGCCTGATGGAGCCACCTCATTGCTTGGCGGTAGGGGGCTTTCATTGGCTATTGTAAGCATTGCAGTTTTATTTTCAGGTACTTTATCCAGACCTGGATGATGGCTTCTGGGAGTTCTGAGAGCATTGTGCAATGTGATTTTTTCATGCTGAGAAATTTGCACTTCCAGGTTTCCTTTCAGCATCCACATAAGGTGTCGGTGTGCTGGACGCTGGGAACTGTTCCTAGTGGCTTTAACCGGGTTTCTGCTCTCTAATCTAGAAACAGATCCCGTCCAGTGTGCAAGAGCACTTGTGAGGACGTAGGAAACTGGGAACTGGGGCTCCTGATTCCACACCTGGGGCAGCTTTCTCTGCCCTATCTGGGACTGGTCTCAGCCAGTTTTCATTTCAGCTTCTGCCTTTCTGTGCACTTCTCTGTGGCCACATCTGGGGTTCCTTCTGCTCTCTGAAGCCATTGCACCACCTGCAGCCTGTCTCTATTGGTGCTCACAGAGCCTCAGAGAGGCAGGGCTGGCTTTGTGATTATCCTCCCTATCCTCATGACTTGCTATTGTATCTGACTCTGCTGTGCTTAAAGATCTATAGGAAGAACCAGTTGTTAAGTTGAATTCTTTTAACTTCCATGGTCACAGAAGTCTCAGCAGAAGACCATTCACAAAAGCAGCCCAGGAGAAGGCCTACTATGGAGCCCTTGGATGTACCACTTTGGCGCTTTAGGTCCATATAGAGGGGCAGTGGAGGAATGGCCCACAGTGGAGGGATCTTGGGTTTGGGTCAAGTCAAGGCTATGACTTCTGGTATTTTTTAGATGGACATAATTATAGATTAACATACAGCTGTAAAAAATATTTCAGAATGATCTCATGCCCTTTGTCCAGCCACCTCTAGTGAGAACACTATGTCAGACTATAATACAATGTCAAGGCTGAGATGTTGACAGCAACACAGTCTACTGGTTTTGTATATGTTTAGTTTTATATGATTTTATTGTGTCTCTACACTCATGTGTTCACTACCAGAGCATACATGTGAGACGACTCCATTCATGTAAGTGTCCTTTTGGTTCCCCTTCATAATTTCACCTATGGCCGTGGGTTACTGCACAGTAGATTTTATTGGGCAGACTGTCTGATCAGCATCACCGAAGATGGGAATGGAATACTGGCTGAGGTTGTCCAGACAACAAGACTTGGAAAGGAACAACATTCTGACTTTGGAAGCTCTATGATCTGGGCCCAAATCAGAGTTGGTGGCAGGTGTTGCTAGGATTCCTTGCCTCCCTCTGTTTGCTGCAGGTTTTAGTAACAGGTGTCACCCTCTTGGCATGCCAGGATCACATGCATATGGGAGACTCTTGCTGGTATCTTTCTGCACTGCATGAGACTCAGGCCACAAGGGAGCGGTATCTTCTATATTCCGCAAATAAAGGTGCTGCTTTTAGGAGCACCAGGTTTCAAATGATTTCTTGTCAAGCCAGGCAGCGTAGTGCATATCTGTAATCTCCACACTGCTTAGAAAGCTGAGAGGAATCACAAATTCAAGGCTTGCTTGGGCCATAGAGTGAATTTAAGGCTAGCCTGGACAGGCCAGGTGGTGGTGGCACACACCTTTAATCCCATTTAATCCCAGCAGTAGGGAGGCAGAGGCAGGTGGATCTCTGTGAGTTTGAGGCCAGTCTAGTCTACAGAAAGAGTTTCAGAATGGCTAGGACTGTTACACAGAGAAGACCCTTTCTCAAAAAAACAAACAAAAAACAAAAAAGGAGCAAATTACCCTGAAGAAGAGATTAGGAGTACACATGGGGATTAGCTCATTAGAGTGGAACATGTCTGTCATATCTTAACTCCCAGCAGTGTGGTTTCAAGGCACTGGGAGATGAGACCAGAGAAGAAAGCAAGGCTTGGCAGCCAATAGATGGCTTTGGAGGTGCCATTGGCTGACTTGGGCAGGGAGGTAACGTGCTAGGCAGACTGCCAGGAGGCTGGCTGCTGGAGAGAATGCAATGAAGCAGCGAGGAGGCGGGACCTGCAGCTGGAGGCTGATGTGTATGTCTTAGCACTTTCTGTTCCACTGCCTGACTTCCACCAAGAACAGCTGGCAGCAGACTCCCATCTCTGTTGCAGACTGTGCCTTGCTGCGTGACAGATACCATGTGGGGCTGTGCTGCTGAGATAGGCTCAGAACCTTGTGGTGACGGTGGTATACCCGGACCTGCAGCTCTTTCAAGTTGAGGTGCCTGCTGAGAGTGAGGCCAAGAAACTGTGGTGGCATTGAGGTGGCTGCTCATCTTAAGGATGCTCACCCATTCCTTTCCAGTAGTTACCTATAAATAAGGTTGTGAGGACTTGGGAATATTGAAGCTTTAAAATAATCTGTGCTAGCAGTCTTCAGCTGGGGCTTTCCCTCTTGATACTGTTGCCACTCGGAGCCAGGTTATTTTGTGGTAAAGGCTGTCTGATGTTGGCCAGCAGCCCTGGCTTCCACCTAGGCATTGCCAATTGTCCTGAAGAAGGACTTGCCCCAGTTAGAACAACAGATTAACCAAGAACATAAAACAGACACTGAATTAGGAGGATCTTGGCATTGATCAAGATGAATAGACCCAGTTTCACCTCAGAATCCTTGCAGTTCTTATTGGCAAAGATGGATTGGCAAACAATAGGGAGGTGATAGTCAGATGAAGTGATGGATGAGTGGACACTACAGGAAGAGAGATGATGGACTCATATGTAGCTGAGCCTAGTAAATGGGTTGTATATATGGATAGATAGATGATGGGATGGATGGATGCATGGATCGATGGATGATATGCTGAAGGCACCATTGGTAGGCAGCATGCTGAAGTCTTCATTGGAGAAGCTGTGCGGATGAGAAGCAGAAACGGCCTGGTCTCTTACATACTCTTCTCTGGCCTGTGTGACATCTATGGGAGAGCTGACCTTCAGGTTTTTTGTCTACCTACTCTTGATTAGTTAGGCATATAGTCAGTGCTATGGTCCTTAAGTAGATGTATTTATAGTCAGTGTCAAGCCAGGAGTTCTTCTCAGGTCATGTGCGATGAAGAGGACACTTGTGCCAACAGAGAGTGCTAGTCAATGCTAGTCAGTAAGGACTTTCAGATAAGAGGACAAGAGTGGCCTTACTTCCTTAGAACCAGGTGGCAGCAGAAGAGACTGTCACTCCCTGGCGCTGCTCTCTGAGGAATAACTGGTGAGCATGATGACCCTGTCTCCCAACTGCTTGGATCCGTAACATTGTTATTTGTTCATTTGTTCTGGCTTTTCTCCATTTTGCTTTCTTAACCTTTTCTTCTTCAGTAGCGTCTAAACCTCACTTGGTACATGGGTACTGCCTCCACTCCAGGGCTCAGTCCTCTTGGCAACTACACTGATCAAACACTGCCAGAGGAAGTTGTTTCTGGGTAGTATGGATCTACCCAGCAATTGCTCAGCCTGGAAAGAAGTTGCCCTGTCTGGGGTAGCAGGCACATGTCCACCATATCTTCTTTTAAAAATATTTTAGGTTTATTTTGTTTTATGTGTATGAGTGCTTTGTCTGCATATATGTGCACCACATGTGTGTGCCTGCTGCCCAGAGTTCAGAAGAGGGCACTGGGTTCCCTGGAACTGGAATGACAGACAGTTGTGCGATGCTATGTGGGTACCAGTATTGTAACCTGACTGTTCTGCAGGAGCAAGTATTCTTAATCCCTGAGCCATCTCTCTGGTCCACCTCCACAGCCCCAGCTCTACTTAAAGCCATCGAACTTAGTTGAGCATCTCTGGCTCACTCAGAGCCACAGGTGCTGGGCAGTTGTAGGTACAGAGATCCTACAGGCCATTCCACAGCCAGAGACACCCGTACCTTCTTCCTGAAAGTAGGGATGACTTATTTATGTCTGATTACTGCTGCTCTTTGTCCTACAAGTGCACAGGAAGTCAATATCTTAGCCAGGCAGAATCAAGTTATGAGGTCTTTTTGGTCAATGATGCCAGCCATGTCTTCTCACTAGACTTGGAATGTGTCTTTTCTTCTGACAGGTATCACAGGGTTTGTAAATGTTAACTCGATTTGTGAAATAACAAGGCCAACTTGAAGATAAATAATTATATTTTTACTTATTATAAGGGGAAACTCACGCCAAGAGAATGGGGTGTCCAAGCTCCGCTGTGTCCCACAGGAATCACCCAGAGAGAGGCAGTACCTGGTCCGTCCCAGTTTTAATTCCTGGGCTCCAGGTAGCCACGCCTTAATTAGGTTCCACTTCTTAGAGGTGATTGGTTAACAAAGCTTCCCCCATCAAGGGCTGTCAACTTCTCTGGACATTTTTCATAAGTCATGATGATACATATGAAAGTTAAAATGTGCTGTCTTTGCTATTTTTAACTGTATAGTCACAGGCATTGAGTCCACTGATGTTGATGTACATCCTCACCACCATCCTTTTCCAGAACTCTCACACAAATCCAAACACTGTCTCCATTAAACACTAGGCTCCCCTTCTCTTTCATCCCTTGGCCCTGCTCATCTACTATTTGTTTCAAATTTGGTTATCCTAGTAGGGACCTCATCAAAATGGAACCACACAGAATTCATTGTCTGGTGACCTGCTCATTTCACTGAGCATATACTCAGGGTTCTTCCATGGTTGTAGCAGATGTTGAAATTCCCTGCCTTTGAAAGGTGGACTAATATCCCAGTGTATGGATAAGCCATGTCCACTTTATCCACTCATGGACACTTGGGTAGCTGCAATCATTTGTTTTTGATTACTAACTGTCCACTCTCAGAATAAGTCCCCCAGGGCTGAAGAGTAAGCCTGCATGATTCAAGATAGCCTAGAGTGTCAGACATACTTCCTGAGCCAAGCCTGAATGATTTCAGTCATTGTCTTCTACCTGAGGTTATAGGAGGTAGTAGAGGCATCTTCCTCCCTTTTGGGGGCTTGGAGAGAGTGGCCTTAGGTCCAGTTCTTGCCTTGGTTTAGTCCAGGGCCTTGACCTTATTGGTTTCTTGGTCCCCTAGGCATCATCCTGGTGTAATATGAGTATGGTTCTTACCAGGGCATATTTTAGAGTCCTCAGAGTCTCTTCGGATTTGATTGCTGGGAGGACTTTCAGAACCAAGAGAAGCCATCACAACACAATTCATTTATTACAGTGAATGGGTCCAGTTGAAAATCTTTCAAGGCACAAGATACGTAGTACAGGGATCAGGAGAGGCCAGGTGTGAGCTTTTGTCATCAGTGGGAGCAGTGTCCACAAAGTACTATCATCTGGGAACCCCACCTGCACCCAGAGTGCCAGGGTTTATCCTAGGCTCAGTCATCCAGACATGAGAGAACATGGGTACCTTACCTGGCTCTCTTAGGCCTCAGCCACCCTGAGGCTCAGCTGCTACCATGTTGTGTGTTCTAGGTCCCTCACCTGAACCCTGCTGTCAGCCTAGACAGCCTGACAGGGCCTTAGGCCCTGGCAAACTAGGGCACTCACATCAGGCAGGATTTCCCGGGGGGCTCAGAGATGATCCCCAGTGGCCTTGGGAGAAAGTGTGTGGCCATAGGCCTGTGAACTGGCCCTGTACTGCATGCCCCTCTTGCTGTTGCTTCCTGAGGACATGCTTCCATTTTTTTTCTGGGTACTCTCACACACTCATCTGCTCCTGGTTTTCCACAGACCGGGCCAAAGGGGGGCCCTATGCTGCCTAACCTGCCTGTTTCTGAAAACGAGACTCCCTCTTCTTTAGTCAATATCCATCACCAAGGTTTCTTTATCTGGAATGTCCTCAACTCTGTGAAACCTTTGATTAGACCCAGCAGACTGAAACTGGTTTGGCTTGCCAGGAACACCACCATAATCCAGCCAAGTTCCAGTGTACCCTGCCCCATATGGGCAGTGCCATTGTGTCCTAGTAGTCAGTACTTCATTGACTATGAGGTCCTAATCAGAGCCTGTTTTCCTTTTCCTTTCTAGGTATTTGATGACAACCTTTCCAAGCCAACTATTGATAACATTGTGTCTGATCTCACTCAGATTTATATTATGTGCTAGCATTCAGACATCTGCACTGGCCTGCTCTTGGGGTCCTGACAGAATATGTCCTCAGCTGTAGCCATGAAGAGCATCTTCTGTGCACATTTGCTGTTCCCGTTAAAAAGGTGGCCCTTGCCCACCCCACCCCCGTCTCTTTTCTCTCTCTCTTCCCTTCTCTCTCTCCCTCTCCCTCTCTTTCTCTTCCATTACTCTTGTCCCCAGGGACCAGTCTCTGCTCCCTCCTGTCCCCCTCTCTGCCCCCTTCTCTAGCCACTTCTCTGCCCCTTCTCTTCACGTGACTTCTCTTCACAGTGTTTTTTAAATTATAACATTGGTACCATTACAAGGATGGCTCTCCTGCTGCTTCCTCCTGCCCACCAGCAGTCTGAAGCACGCCAGGACCCTGGAACTCGGTCCACATATGACAGCCCCACTTCTTCAACTGATGAACATTGGGCCCCGCCATCCAACACCGGCATGATTGGTGAGCCCCCTCTTCTCCACCTCTGGCCATTTCCCACGAGTGAGGACTCGTCTCTCAAGCATGGCTTCTTGCCTTTTGGCCTCATTAAGCCCTGGTACCAGGCAACCATGGCTCTCTCAGGCTCAGAGTCCCTGGCCCCTGCTTGGTGTTTGATTAATCACTGTGCCTTCTCAAAATCGACCCTTTGTGAATCTCTGGGATGCTAGGAATTACAGACTCTTGGGTCTCACTCATCTGCCTCATTCATGGGAACTATAGTGTTGTCTATACCTCCAACTTTTGCACTCAATGCCTGATTTAAGGGCTTCTAAATTCATCCACCTTTGCAGTCAGATGCGACCCAAATATCCCTTAGACGTTGCTTTCTGACCCGCTGTCTTCCACCTGCAACCAATCTGCTTTCTTGTTAACTGGTGACTTTGCCTTCCATTCAGTACTGGTAATTGGGTCTCTGGTGGGGCTACCTGCCTCTGATCATTCCTCTGTATGGTCTTCATTTCTCAAGACTATTTCTCAAGCACAGTCCTCTCCTCACCATCTGACTTTTATCGAAGTCCTGGTATGATGTGGGAGTGTCATATATCAATCTGTTGATTTCATTGGTTAAGCAATAAAGAAACTGCTTGGCCCTCATAGGTTAAAACATAGGTGGGAGGAGTAAACAGAACAGAAGGCTGGGAGAAAGAAGCTGAGTCAGTGAGTCGCCATGATTCTCCCACTCCAGACAGACGCAGGTTAAGATCTTTCCTGGTAAGCCAGCTCGTGGGCTACACAGATTATAAGAAATGGGCTAGTCCAGGTGCAAGAGTTAGCCGAGAAAAGGCTAGATATAATGGGCCAAGCAGTGTTTAAAAGAATACAGTTTCCGTGTAATTATTTCGGGGCATAAGCTAGAGCTAGCCATGTGGGAGGCCGGGTGCCGGGGACGCAGCCCTGCTGCTCCTACTATTACAACAGATGGCGCCCAGACGTGATGGACTAAATCCACTTAAAAACCTGAGAAGGCTTAAAAATAAGGGAGAGAGAATTTAACACAGATTTTTGCTGTTTGTTGGTGGCGTGTTGTAGAGAGATTTCCTGATTCAGCATCAGCAGCAGAAAAAACGCTGCGTCATTTTAAAGCGCGGCTTCCTGGGGCTGTGCTGCCAGGGTGAACTCTGGCTTTAAAGCATTTCAATGGATTTTATGGGACTGGATGTTTGTGTTCCCGCTTGGGATCAGAAGGAGAGTGCTCTGAGACCGTGCTGAAGGCTCAATGCTCCCCACCTGCACCTGGGCAGACAGCAGAATCAGGCTTAGGCAGGCGGAAGAACATGGCGGAAGAGACGTGTTTTCAGACTGCGCAGCACTCTGCGTGTCAAATTTGGCTGTAACTTGGATGAAAAGAATTTCTGTGCTGCACGCTCAGTCTCAGAATTAAAGTGCTGAGTGCCGCTCCTACCTGGCGGCCCCAGAGCTAGCACAAAATGGTATGTCCTACATTTTGAAATTTTCCTGACTCAGCAGCAGGAAAAAACTGGCTGTTTTAAAATGCCGGCTTTCTGGGCTGTGCCGCCATTGCGATCTGTCTCCTGCAGGAGACAGAGCTTTTGAATGGAGCATTTGGAGTAAAGTGCTATGATTTGTTTGATGGCAACTAGACTGCTGTGTGCCTAAAAGGGGTCATTGCGTGCCGCAGCTCAGAAGCACAAGCAGCTCTGCCATGTTAATGGTGCAATGTGCAAGGAACAGAGGCACGAGCGGCTCCGCCATGTTGGACTGGGCAGGGCCAGCAGGCAGTACCTGTTTTTGACCTAGGAATGTCACAGCTTAGATTCTTAAGCGCCTAGTAATTTAAAGGCACAAATCAAAAGTGCTCCTGGATAGTAAAAAATTGCAGATTCACAATAGGACAGATTCAGACCACTAAATGAATCACACTGTTGGATGAATGTACGTAGGCTTGAGAGAGAGAAGAAAAAGAATATAGAGAATAAAGTTAATGGTTTTAAAAAAAAAGGTAAAGTCTTTAAAGAGACAGAGTACAGATAGTTAAGAGATTAAAAGACTAAAGAAAAATAAGCCACGTAAAAATGGAAAATTCACAGAGAGTCTGGATTATGTACATTGTGTTTTCTTTAAAATTTTTGACTGTGAAGGAGCTAAGTACAGAGAGACATTTCATTATATGGGCTGCCAAGTGGAACCAGAATAGATATAATGAGGGTATGTTTTCAGAATTTGGGTCTAAGGATATGATGCTTTGGAAAGGGTCTTCTTTTGTTTTCACAGAGGATGTGACCCTGTGGATTGCATCTATCCCGATATGGTATGATAGACCACGACCTCTCGAAAAGTTCCTGTGAATACCCTCAAAAAATTACTTCACTCAACTGCCAACTGAGATAAACCTGGCATACAGGTTAACCCTAAATGATCTGATTAACAGCTCCCCCATTCAGCAGGAAGCAGTTTGGAGAGAAAAAACTGCGCCCATGTTCCCAAACATTGTTTATAAATGTTCTTTTACATTTAAAGGGGGAAATGATATAGGTATGAATAATTTGCATTGGTGTGGATTTTAAGGTCAATTTTGTTATATGTATATGTATTTCTGATTTTGAATAAGGTGTTGTGATTGTGTAGTTCATTTTTAAAATGTAATGTATAATTAGGAAATATAGGTTGCTAATGGATAATCATCGATAATAGTAAAGCTTGTAATCATGTTAGTTAGATTTTCTAGATATATAGAGATACATTTCAGTTAGATAGACATTCTTCATATCTTTCAAAGACTGCAGAATATGGCATTTAATGTTTTAATAACTTCGGACTTTTCATGACAATGAGACACGTCTGCTCCTGGCAGCACCAATCTACTTCAAGAGGAAGATGGGCATCGAAGAGGATCCTTATGGAGTTTGATAGCCATTTGGGCAAGAAACTGCTCTTGCCTGGACTGATGCATAAACTGGACACAAAGAACCCGCAGAGAGAGGACTGCTGAACTTGCCTAAAGGTGAGATGGTCTTTCGGGGTTCCTGATTCATGAAAGAGTCTGTGAGACATTCTGCAGGACACAGCAGAAAGTGACTGAACTGTCTTTGAAATTTCCTGCTTGATGAAAATGTCTGCTGGAAACTATAGGCCTGTAGGCCAAAGATGGATGCCCCAACAGTGCAGAGGAACTTTGGGTGACTGTCCAGGCAGTGAGATGTCTCTGTCATTTCTAGAGTTTGGATTTCTTGTTTGCTTAGGTAGTATTATATCCTTCTGAAGTCTTTGATGGAGTTGAAGAATGAATAGATAGTTATAGTTTTCCTTAGTTATGATAAAGATAAAATAGATATAAATATTGTAACTGTAATTCTTGCTTGATAACTGTTTTGCTATATGTAACTTTGCTATGTTAAAGTTAAAGCCTTCCATTTTTTGTTTAAACAGAAAAAGGGGAAGTGATGGGGGAGTGTCATATCAATCTGTTGATTTCATTGGTTAAGCAATAAAGAAACTGCTTGGCCCTCATAGGTTAAAACATAGATAGGTGGAGTAAACAGAACAGAATACTGGGAGAAAGAAGCTGAGTCAGTGAGTCGCCATGATTCTCCCACTCCAGGCAGCTGCAGGTTAAGATCATTCCTGGTAAGCCAGCTCGTGGGCTACACAGATTATAAGAAATGGGCTAGTTCAGGTGCAAGAGTTAGCCGAGAAAAGGCTAGATATAATGGGCCAAGCGGTGTTTAAAAGAATACAGTTTCTATGTAATTATTTCGGGGCATAAGCTAGAGCTAGCCATGTGGGCGGCTGGGTGCTGGGGATGCAGCCCCGCCGCTCCTACTATTACAACACTGGTACCAGGAGACTGTGTCTCTCTTGGGCTCAGAGCCCTTGGCCCCTGTTCTTGCATGATGACATACTGAACAGCTTGTCTCCACTCAGCCGGATCTGTTGAAGGAGCTGCGGATTCTCCCTGGATCCCTGGGATGCCGTTGTATTCAGGCCTTTGGATCTTCTTTCTCTACCCCACTCATTGTGCCCAATCTTCCTCTGCCCCATCCTTGGGGACTGTGTTATACACCTCCTCGCTCCCATTGGGATGTCTTTTTTTTTTTTTTTTTTGATGTAGGAGGAGCTGACTTTATTTTGGATCAACTTAGTCCCCACGCCCTGGGTTAATGAAGAGTTTGGGTTTGTTCATTCCTTCAACAAAGTTTTTTTTTTTAATTTATTTATTTATTAAGGATTTCTGCCTCGTCCCCACAACCGCTTCCCATTTCCCTCCCCCTCCCCCGATCAAGCCCCCCCCCCTCATCTGCTCGAAGAGCAATCAGGGTTCCCTGACCTGTGGGAAGCCCAAGGACTGCCCACCTCTATCCAGGTCTCGTAAGGTGAGCATTCAAACTGCCTAGGCTCCCACAAAGCCAGTACGTGCAGTAGGATCAAAAACCCACTGCAATTGTTCTTGAATTCTCAGTATTCCTCATTGTCCGCTATGTTCAGCTAGTCCGGATTTATCCCATGCTTTTTCAGACCTAGGCCAGCTGGCCTTGGTGTGATCCCAATAGAACATCCCCATTGTCTTAGTGTGTGGGTGCACCCCTCGTGGTCCTGAGTTCCTTGCTCGTGCTCCGTCTCCTTCTGCTCCTGATTTGGACCTTGAGATTTCTGTCCGGTGCTCCCGTGTGGGTCTCTGTCTCTGTCTCCTTTCATCGCCTGATGAAGGTTAATATTCCTGAGGATGCCTATGTTTGTCTTTGGATTCACCTTATTTAGCTTCTCTAGGAACATGAATTATAGGCTCAATGTCCTTTATTTATGGCTAGAAACCAAATATGAGTGAGTACATCCCATGTTCCTCTTTTTGGGTCTGGCTTACCTCACTCAGGATAGTGTTTTCTATTTCCATCCATTTGTATGCAAAATTCAAGAAGTCCTTGTTTTTTACTGCTGAGTAATACTCTAATATGTATATATTCCATACTTTCTTCATCCATTCTTCCGTTGAAGGGCATCTAGGTTGTTTCCAGGTTCTGGCTATTACAAACAATGCTGCCATGAACATAGTTGAGCATATACTTTTGTTGTATGATAGGGCCTCTCTTGGGTATATTCCCAAGAGTGGTATTGCTGGATCCAGGGGTAGGTTGATCCCGAATTTCCTGAGAAACCGAAACACTGCTTTCCAGAGTGGTTGCACAAGTTTGCATTCCCACCAGCAATGGGTGAGTGTACCCCTTTCTCCACAACCTCTCCAGCAAAGGCTATCATTGGTGTTTTTTATTTTAGCCATTCTGACAGGTGTAAGGTGGTATCTTAAAGTTGTCTTGATTTGCATTTCCCTGATCGCTAAGGAAGTTGAGCATGACCTTAAGTGTCTTTTGGCCATTTGAAGTTCTTCTGTTGAGAATTCTCTGTTCAGATCAGTGCCCCATTTTATAATTGGGTTGATTAGCCTTTTACGGTCTAGTTTCTTGAGTTCTTTATATATTTTGGAGATCAAACCTTTGTCAGTTGCAGGGTTGGTGAAGATCTTCTCCCAGTCAGTGGGTTGTCTTTTTGTCTTAGTGACAGTGTCCTTTGCTTTACAGAAGCTTCTCAGCCTCAGGAAGTCCCATTTATTCAATGATGCCCTTAGTGTCTGTGCTGCTGGGGTTATACATAGGAAGTGGTCTCCTGTGCCCATGTGCTGTAGAGTACTTCCCACTTTCTCTTCTATCAGGTTCAGTGTGTTCGGACTGATATTGAGGTCTTTAATCCATTTGGATTTGAGTTTTGTGCATGGTGATAGATATGGATCTATTTTCATTCTTCTACAGATTGACATCCAGTTTTGCCAGCACCATTTGTTGAAGATGCTCTCTTTTTTCCATTGTATACTTTTAGCTCCTTTATCGAAGATCAGGTGTTCATAGGTTTGTGGGTTAATGTCAGGGTCTTCTATTCGATTCCATTGGTCGACTTCTCTGTTTTTATGCCAATACCAAGCTGTTTTCAATACTGTAGCTCTGTAATAGAGTTTGAAGTCAGGGATGGTAATGCCTCCAGACAAACCTTTATTGTATAAGATTGTTTTGGCTATCCTGGGTTTTTTGTTTTTCCATATAAAGTTGATTATTGTCTTCTCCAGATCTGTGAAGAATTTTGATGGGATTTTGATGGGGATTGCATTGAATCTATAGATTGCTTTTGGTAGAATTGCCATTTTTACTATGTTGGTCCTCCCAATCCAAGAGCAAGGGAGGTCTTTCCATTTTCTGGTGTCTTCTTCAATTTCTTTCTGGGATGTCTTTTGGAGACCCACTGACCACTCCTTTCAAATCAAATCTGGCCTCGGTATTCCCTGGACCAGACAGTCAGGGAACCAAGAAAGAATTTTCCACTTTCTATTTTTCATTGCTCCAAAACCTGCTTGGGTCTGTCTGCTCTTCCTCTCTAAATACCCTGCCTGTTTGTGCAGATCAGATGGAGAAGTCAGCACACACTGATTTTCTCTTTCTTTTTATTTACTCAGTTCCTCTTTTCATTCGTCCCTGGTGACTTTCCCATCACTCTTCCTTGCCTTCTCAGGAGACAGCCTTACCAGTTTGGTACAAGTTTGTTCTGTCTCACGTTTTACTATTAACTGCCCTCAGCAATCCACCCCTGTGTCTCCTGGTGAATCGGATAGAAAGAGGGTGTCCAGGTGATGCTGTGGCTATGGAAAAGGAATGGGTGCTTTAAGTTCTTGTGAGCTCCAGGGAGCCGACTTGGATCCACCTTGAACAGTATCTTGCCAGGTCCACAGTGAAGTGAAACGTCCAGATACTCCAGGATATGGCCAGAACCCCAGCTTTCTCAGGTCCCCCAACGTCCCCAGGACAGCATGAAACAGTCTCGAGAATGTGGCATCCTCATCCCAGTCTCACCTGCTACCCCGTTCTAACTCTTCACCTTTTTATAATAAGTCAAAGGGAGGACTGTTAGTATTCAGGCATCTGTCTTGGCTTGCCCTTGGGGTCCTGACATGAGACGTCCTCAGCTGCAGCCACTAAGAGCACCTCCTGTGCACATTTGCTACATCCCCTTATAAAAGGTGGGCCTTGCCCATCTCCCCTCTCTCCCTCCCTCCCTCTCTCTGTCTCCTTTCTTTTCTCTTCCACCGCTCTTGTTCCCAGGGACCAGTGTCCACCCCTCCTGCTCCCCTCTGCCCCCTTCTCTGCCCCTTTCCTCTCCTCTTCCAATAAATCTCCCATGTGAACCCTGTTACATGGTGTGACTTCTCTTTACGACATTTTTAAAAGTATAACATTATGGACACAGAAATTCCCTAAGGCCCTGGTCCAGGATTCTCCAAAGAAGCCCAGGATGGTTGGCTCCCTGGGGATGGTGCCACCACACCACTGTAAGAGCCAGTCCCCAGAGGAGCAGCTGAGAGGACTAGCTGTACTGCTGGAGAGGGACTGGTGACTGTCCCCAGCAGACCTGGTCTAGACGATGACTTGAGTTGCCTCCAGCCAGGCAGACTGGAACGCACAGGAAGGTGGCTGCCTTGGGGCTCTGCTTCAGCCCGTTGTGAAGATTCAACTGCAGTCCAAGTGTGATGTCATTGACAGGAACGGCAAAGAACAGATGGGACTGCATTCCTAGGGATTTTTTTTAAAAAAAATCTATTTAGTTTACATCCTGGCCACAGCCTCCCCGTATCCTTCCTACTTCTACACCCCAATCCCCTCCTCTTCTGTCTTTAAACAGGAAAGTACAGGTCTCCCATGGATATCAACAGAACATGGCATATCAAGTTGCAGAAAGACTAAGCACCTCCCCATGTACTAAGGCTGGGTGAGGTGACCCAGTACAAGGAGTAGAGTCCCAAAAGCCTGTAAAAGCGTTAGAGACAGCCCCTGCTCCCACTATTAGGAGTTCCCCAAGAGGACCAAGCTACACAGCTGTAACATATATGTAGAGGCCTAGGTCAGTCCCATGTAGGCTTCCTGGTTGATGGTTCGGTTTCTATGGGCCCCTATGAGCCCAGGTTAGTTGATTGTGTGAGCCTTCCCAGGGTGTCCTTGACCCCTCTGGCTCCTACAATCCTTTCTTCTTCTCCTCCTCCTCCTCCTCCTCCTCCTCCATAGGATCCCAAACTCTACCCAATGTTTGGTTATGGGTCTTTGCCTTCATCAGTTGCTGGATGACGCCTTTCTAATGACAATTGGGCCATTGTCATTAGATTTTTAAAAGCCAGATTTATGGAAAGTATGAATGTGTAATAAAGATGGAATTTTATTTTGTATAACAAAAATAATGTGAATCAGACCAGGCGGTGGTGGCGCATGCCTTTAATCCCAGCACTCGAGAGGCAGAGGCAGGCAGATTTCTGAGTTTAAGGCCAGCCTGGTTTACAAGAGCTAGTTCCAGGACAGCCAGGACTGTTACACAGAGAAACCCTGTCTCAAAAAGCTAAAGAGAAAAAAAATTGATGTGAATCAACAGAGGTCTCCATCTTTGCACCACAATTCCCAGTGTTCTTGGGGTTTGTGTGTCAAGACAATGTAGAGCCAGAGTCCAGGGGCATTCTACCCGATGGCACCCCTCTGATTCTTACCCTTTCAGAAAGTCTGACTCTGAGTATAGGAGCAATGACAGCTGGCTGTGGGCTCCTTGAACCTCTTGCTGGCCATGATCTGCACCCAGCACACGGCAGCCCCTTCCCCTCATATGGTAAGTTGTCCCCACTGGAAAGGACTCTGGCACCTATAGGTATGCAGATTGGGGTAACGCCAGCAGTTGCTCATGGAGCTTCAAGCAAGAAGGCACAACACTTGGGCCTTACTTGTTCCTGGTGAGTAAAGAGAGTGGTCACATACTAGGCACAGTTTGGCAAGAATTTCTTGACTTTACAAAGTACGTGTGTTATCTATCCCCAGGGTGAGGAAGCCAAGAAAACGGTACAGCCTTTTTTCTGGTAAGCCAGTCTCTCCCAGTGAGCTGGCTTCCATATCCTAAAGTTCTCCTGTGATTGCTAATGAGAAACTCATTACAGGCTCCCATTTGAGCTGTTCTCACTGTAAACGTTTGAGACCAGCAATCATGAAACATTTACTAAGCAGCTGCTGCGTACCAATTCCTTTGTCAGCTGGGGGACAGAACCACACAGCAACTTGACAAAACTTGCCTCACTTCTGGGAGGAAGGCCCATGGGGTGGCAGTGAAAGGCACAACAGAGGAAGAAGGTGGCTGTCCCGGGCTGGGATAGGCTTCAATGCCTCACAGGTCCAGTGTGTGCCTGGGTCCTGGCTTTTTGAATACATAGGTGGCAGCTTCATTATCTCTTCACTGAACACTTGCATGGGAGGAAATCCAGGTCTTAGGAATGACAAGTGACCAGAACAGGTATGTGGGACTGGCTACTCTTGGACACTTCGTGACTATGAGCTCCTCTTAGTAACCTGCCTGAGTGTCTTGTTCATTACACAGCTGGTCAAATGACCTCTGGATGCTTCTGAATACAAAAGTATGGCCTCTTCGCACCATATCTAGTGTGGAGAGAATCTCCAAGAGGCAAGTGGAAGACAATCTCCAAGAGGCAAGTGAAAGAGGGCCAGATCTCTAACATTCCATCTGGGAGGGCTCACAGTGGTGGACCTGACAAAAATCCCCTAGGTCCTCTCACCACCCATTCTGAGACACCATTGACCTGCTTTGGGAAGTATAGGCCACCCTTCCAAACAGTCCAGGAAATGGGAGGGAGGAGTGTGCATCCACCTCTATCAGCTGCCCTGAACCTCTGTCCACTCCTTGTAGGCCTCTGCTCCTCAGAGGCTGCTTGAAGGAGACTTGCTCTGTCATCCACTCTGCGTCTCCTGCTTTCTTATCTTTCCTTCTTAGCCTTTAACCTGAATGAATGGTTGTGACATTGTACAAATGGATCTGTCTCTGAGTCCCAAGAGTGTGGCTGACATGCCTGGAGAAGACCTGTGGCCGACTCAGGGCCTATGGCAAGGACTCTGAGCATGGTGTGTGGGCTGACATTCTGCTGTCTTCAAGTACGTTGTCTGTGCTGATTTTAGCATTGACTGCCCTGACCCCTGTGCTAGCCATACTTGAACAGACTTTCAAGACAGATGCTCCACTCTTGGCTTCTTTTATCTTTCCCAATGGGCTTTTGAGGCCCCTGCCCCAGGCTTCAACCTCCAGTAATGGTCCCTGGGTGCTCACATTTCCTTGTTTCTTGGTGTGCTTAGGCAAGAAGCCAGGGCAAGTGGTCTATCACCAAGTTACACCTCAGCCCTGTACCATCTCAGTTCTTTGAGTTCCCCTGACCTACAAAAAGGTGTTCTCTCAGCTCTCAGAAGGCAGAACCCTCCCTTTGGACTAGCAGTGGTGGATGATGGGGTTTTTCAAAGCCTAAGGAGGGCCCTGTCTGCCCACGTCTACTTCAGGTTGCTCCACTCCCCTTCTCAGGGCCTCTGCAGAGCATAGAGTGGGACAGATAGTTGATAAAACTCCCCGGGGATTAGGACAGGCACCCCTCCTTGTGAAAGTGCTCCACACAGTGCATAGCACCTAGAAACCTGATACTTGCTTTCTCGCTGATTATCATCTTCTCTTTCTCCCTGTGACTCAGTTTCTACTTTGTAGATGAAGTTGGTTGTACCAGAGAACCTGATTGTGACTGCTCTTTTAGAATTCCCCATGCGCTGTGTGCCTGTCACATAGCCCAGGACTCTTGCCGGCCTTACTTGGGGTTAATGGTGTGCTGCCTTCTGGGCCTATCAGCTCAGTGCTTGTCACTTGGCCCGTGGGACACTGAGGATAAGGCCTTGTTTCTAGGCATCATAAAAGTAAAGACATTGTTGTACTCTGGGTCTTTTGGATTTTATTTTTTTACTTCTTGTTACGAAGGCTTTTGTAAACAAAATGGTGGAGATTAAAGAATTTCAGCCTTCCATCTCCTTTATTTTAGGTTTAAAGGGTCAGCAATGACAGACTGAGATAAGATATTCTAGAGCCTGAAGATTCCAGGATCTTGTGGTACAGAGCATATCTTAGAGCATAGTGATAAGTGGCTGAGTCTCAGTTAGCCCATGAACCCAATGGAATGAGGAGGAGGGCAACCAGGTCCTGGGAATCGCTTGGCCCCTTTCTTCCTGACTATGGTGCTCTGAGTTGTGTTTCTCAAAGGATCTGTCCATGTTCTCACACTGAAATCTGTAAGGATAGCCTTATTTAGAAAGAGCTTTTCGCATTTGTAATCAAACTCAGTGAAGCCACTATAGTGAATTCTGATCCATTCGTAAGTAAGCTAAGTGAGGCCACTATAGTGAGTTCTGATCTATTTGTAAGTACGCTAAGTGAGACCACTATAGTAAGTTCCACAAACTACTACCCTTGGAAGAGAAGAGACAGGGGCAGATATGTACACGACAGAGCTGTATGACGACAGAAGGAAGGGTCTACCAGTCAAATAATACCTAGATGGGTAGCACCAGAAAATAAAAGAAAGGTCTGGAACACATTCTCAGGATCTTCGGAGGGATGTTGGCCTTGCTATTGTCTTGATTTTGGACTTTGGGCATCTAGAACTGTGAGAGACTACATTTCTCTTGTTTTTTTTTTCCTTGACCAGTGTGGGGAAGTCTGCCAAAACAGCTTCAAGACACACAGACCTTTCCCTAATTCCCCAGGCTCCACTGCTGTGATGTGTTGTTGCTCCCAGACATTTGACTGAGGAGCTTTATGGGCAGCATCATGTCTTATCTCTTCATGTGGAGCCAGTAGTGTTGATAGAGAATATGTCTTGTCTAGACTTTCTTAGTCTTCTTACTCAAGCTGTGCTGCTTGCCTTTTGCTATGGAAGCAGAGGCTTAAGGGATCTTTGGAAACAGGCTACTTCTTGTTGGCGCTTGCCCTGGAAAACTGTCCTCTGGTGCTAACAAATCTAAAAGGACACTGTGTGCACCAGATAAATAGAAATACCATGAGGTAGGCCCGAGAGATGGTTCAGTGGTTGAGAGAACTTGTTGCTCCTCCAGAGAACCAGACTGAAGTTCCCAACTGCCTGTTAACTCCAGCTCCAGGGGATCTGCTGACTTCTTCTGGCCCCCACAGACATTGCACACACATGCACATACACATATCTATCCACATCAATAGAAAAAAACCTTGAAGAAAATAAAAGAAATATCATGAAGATAAGCTGAGGACAATGTGCAGAGTGCTGTGGAAGGGACTCATAGTGTTGTGACCATGGTGTTCATTTGCAAGGCCTAACCACAGAACTGGGGGCTCTTATGGGCTCAAAGGGAGTGCCACAGAGCATGGATGTCTACACAAAGGCATTCAGAGGGATCTGGAGACGGTAGGAGAGAGGCACTAAGAGTTAGTAAATATGAAATGGGCTTTGCTTTTGAGGCTTTAGGACAAACAAGAAGTCAATGATGAGAACACAGGTACGCTAGTGATGAGGATGTAAAGTGCGCAGATGCTGGATAAAAAGTCTGATGGGACCTTCAAAAGTTAAAGTTGGGCTGATGAACTGGCTCAGTTGGTAAAGATCTTGCCTTGCAAGAATGGGGACCTGAGTTTGTTCTCCATAATCCTTGTTTTAAAAAAATCTAGGTGCTTATAATCCCAGTAGTAAGAAAGTAGAGACAGGAGGGTCCCTGGGGTTTGTTGGCCAGCCAGACTAGCCTAATTGGTGAGTTCTAGACCAACGAGAGATCCCGTCACAGAAAACAGGATGAGCAGTACCTGAGGAATGACACTGGAGATTCTCCTTTGGTCTCCACCTTACACAAATACATGCATGTACGCACATTTGTGGCCACTCACACCCTTACACACATGCACACACTTGTGCACATGTATACACACACTAAAAACAATTACCATGAGATCCCACAATCTTGTGGCTGGGTATATATTACTTCCCAAAGGAAACCAGGATCTCAAAGAGCAATTTGTGCACGCAGGTTCACAGTAGTATTATTCACAATACCTAAAAGATGGGAGTAGTCCAAGCATTGCTGACAGACAAAGGAAGAGGGGACTGGGGAGGAGGAGTGGAAAGTTGGAGGGAAATGGCATGGAGTTAACGTTTGGAAAGGTAAAAAAGTTCTGAATTCTCCCATTGACCCATCCAAGGACACTGACCTGGATAGTCACAGCAGGCTTTACCTGGTGAAATCAGTCAGTGGGAGGCGCCACAGGTGGGGCACCTTTTGCCCACGGAGCCAGTGTTCCTTCTTGCCATAGAAGTCAGCAGGGCAGCAGTCCACAAGAGAGGCCACGCCTGTGGCTTCTCCCACCTTGGTTCAGTGACATACAGGTACCTTTTGTTTGGTTCCACATGGGAAGTTGACAAATAATAAATCACACATGTGACCCAGACCAAGATTGTAGGAGCCTTTCATTTTCTTTTATACACAGAAATTTTGGTCTATTCTTTAAATTAAGAAATTCAACTACAGACTTTATTATACATCTGTGGTCTTTCTCATTAAGATATTTTGTTCATTTTTATAACAGGCAGATAAAAATGTAAAACATATTTATGAACTGAACACAGTTGACTAAGCCATTCCATATAGTATAATGCTTTATAAAGAGAAGCTTCCAGTGAGACAGGTCTCTTCGGCCTGAAGACTGTACAAGACCCAGAACGAATGAACCCCACAGCTCAGCACAAAGGCAGCCTGGGTATCACACAGTCGACACTGACATCAGGCAACTTTAGACAGCAGCATTGAGGGTTGGTTTTTAAATATATAGTGGCCATTTGCTCTATCTGTGTGTCTATAACAGAGGATGGCAAGAAGCTCATGAGCATAGCTGGGCACAGCTGACCCACTTCAACCGCAATACTCCACATTTCGATTTCTTGTTGAAGAACACAAAGACCCTCAGCAAGCCAAGTTGCCTTTTTGTTGTGGTGGTTTAAACGAGGACATCAGGGAACAATTTACAAATGGGAAACATTCTCAATATGCCCTTTATAAAAAAGGGATGGCTTTAAGTGATCTGTAGCTGGCATTTTAAAGTGGAGTTTCTCTTGTAACTGAAATTCTTTTGCCCGAGATGTGGCTACTCCTGCTCAGGGGATGACATGGCATTGGTGTGACCAGTGAGGACAAAGCACATTTTCATTTGACTTTGTGTGGATGCCCAGGAGCTGAGACAAGCTTTCTGTGGGGTGGCGTGGGATGGGAGTGGAGCAAATGCAGCTCCTGAGGGTGCCTGTCCTTACCCCTCCATCTCTAAGCTTACATCTGTCTCCTGGCACAAAACCTCAGGCCCAAGTGACAGGCTTGTGTGGGAGTGGAGTGAGATTCTAGACATCTTCCTGAGAAGTTCAGGAAGCCATGAGTTCACAAGGTGAAGGACCCTCAAGGGCAGGATGTCATTGTGGGTGTCCGGATTCAGGGCCGAAGAGCACAAGGGAGGGGCAGGTTACCACTAGGAAGAGACTCATTAGCGTGGGTTTCCCTGCAGGGCAGCAGGCATTAGACCCCTCTCCTCTGCCTTCTTCCCCCAGGCTGGCGCTCTTTCTAGGAAAGCAGGCTTGGCACAGTGGGGGACTACAGTGATGGGGCAGGCTCCTGGAGCCCAGACCTTGCTTTAGCCTTGCCTGCCTAGGTGGGACCAAGCCCTGCGAACCCTGTGCTCAGCCCCCATAGGCCCAGACAGAAAAAAAAAAAAAAACGGCAACAGTGATGGAGGCCATTTTTCCAAGAGGCCATGTTTCTATAGTGTTGCCCTCTGGGTTGTATTTACCCCATGGGCAAGAAGACCGGGGTTGGAAGCATGCTTTGGTGGGTAGCACGCCCATGCCCTGGCAGAGGTGGTCCCTGCCATTTGCCAAAGCACAAAGTGCAAATCGAGAGGAATGACAGAGATGAACCTGGACTGTCCTCACAGTTGGCATCTTGATTTTGGTGACCCTTCTTTCTCAGGTGGCCTCCGTAGAGGTTAGGCCTGCTGTCTGTCTCTGCTCTATCACCTTACTCCTAGGGTTCTTCATGCTTTCAAAGTTGGACAAAGAAAGCCACCAGCAAAAACGAAGGTGTCGGAAATGAAGTGGAAGGAAGCCAAAACCAAAACTTGATTTGCTTTGTACTGGAGGGGACCACTGTCATCAATACTTTGGTATTTTTCTTTTTAAAAAAATGCCATTGAAAAGTCTTTTTCCTCTACAAGCAGAGGTCTCAAAGTGCAAAGGTTCTAAGTGCAAGGCCTCTAGGTCTTGCACAACGCTCCCCAGACTGCCTCCTCTGGAATCTTGGCAGGGTCAGGCATGGAGATCCTCAGGTCAGGGGCTTGGGGAGGGAAGTCCAGTACCGAGAGGATGTTCTTGCAGTCTCATTCCCTGAAAAGAGCCTTGCTACATCCAAAAAATGAAACTTCAAAAGGAGAAGGCCTGGTGAGAGGAATGGAAATATCATGCCGATAAATAGTTCCTTATTCTTTAAATATGCATTTGCCATATATATGTATATGCATACAGACACACATACATATAGACACACACACATGCGGTCTGCAGATGGGTCTAGTGTGCTTTGCAGTAGAAGGTACCTTTGCAGGTGGCTCCCTCCGGTGGCCTGTCTGCACAATGACCTCCTTGGTTTTGGTATACTTTTTTTTTTTTTTTTTAATATGGGTGCAGCAAAGCTTCAAACAAGCTCAGCTAGCCCCTACCACGCTGCACAGCTCAAATGCTGAAAACATGGCGGAACTAGTGTTTGTTAAAAAAGAAGCATCAGTAGAAAAAAAGGTGGAAAGCGCATTTTGTCTCATGCTCTCCTTTTTTTCCTTCACGTTGGGTGAAGAACTTCCTCTTCTCCTTTTTCCTTCTTCCTCCACCTCCTGGAAGTCTGGTGAGAAGCCTAGTGGGTTGTGCCCTTATTGAATGCAATTGGCTTCTTGCAAATACCACATAAGAAAAGTCTTTAGCCTCTTTAGCATGTTTTCTCTTTTTGGCAGGTGCACGACTCCCCTCTCTGTGTGTACATGCACATGTGTGTCCATGTGTGACTGCGTGTATGTATGTATGTGTGTGCATGTGTGTGTATACATGTGTGATAACAGAAGTTCTGGTTAGAGGGACGTCTCCATGCTGTGGAGTGGGCTCCCGGGCCTGGAAGAGAATGCTGAAGAGGTAGCTGACTTGGTGGCATGCATGGTCAGGTAGATGCCGCTGTCTATGGCGTTGTTGTTCTGGTTAGGGGGTGTGGGAGGCGGGGCCCTCAGGTGCTCTTCGTTCTCATCCACATCTGTGTCATCGATGAGCGGGATGTTGTGGGTGTAGTCATTGATCAGAAACTCGGGCGTTGCCATGAAGTTATGGATGCAGCTCTTGGATTCCGGTTTCTCAAGGCCTTCATAAAGTGAGCTACGGAATGCTTTCACCACCCGGATCTGAAGTCAAGGGGGAGGGGCAGAACCCACATGGGAGATGGAAAGGGTGAGGAAGGGCAGAGAAAGGAGAGGAGAGGGGAAGGAGAAGGGAGGGAGAGGAAAGGACAGGAGACAGTCAATGGGTAGCTGATGCTGGAAAGTTGTGCCCACATCAGAGGCTGGCACATTGCATGATGAATGTTCACACACTGGGGAACTTGTAGGGAATGGAGTTGCTTTGCTAGACTGTGGCAAGGGTTTACAGATCTGGGCCTTGGTGTTGAAAACATTCTGACATAGGTAGATATCTGGAACAATAGGCTGATGCATGCTACCTTCCTGGTCCTTGCCCTGAGAACAGGAATGGTTTAGGTGGCACCTGAGGTCTTTGCTCAATTTGAACTCCAATTTGGTAGAAGACAAATATACTGAGATTCTCCAAAGAGTGTGCCAGTGGCCACTTCTGCACATTCATCTTAGTCCTTCCTAAGGGGCACACCATACACTTGAACTACCATTTTTGAAAACTTTTCAAGTCTCCCTGACATTGTTTCTGCCTGGCCCTCTTTCATTTGAGCAGCTGTGCTTCCTCTGCTTCTCCTTTGTCCCAAAGCTCTGGACTGTCCCAGTTACGCTTCCTCCCTGTTCATATCTCTGTACAGTGCTGGAAGCTATCTAGGGATATGGTAGAGCTCTGGGCCCTAGAGTCCACTGGCCCTTACCTGGAGGCCAAGACTACAAATGGCCACACTTGAATTTGCACGTACCAAGCCTGTTCCTATGCAGCTGTCTTGGTCTATCAGTTATCCTCTTGGTCCTAGTTACATGTGTCTCATCGGGTCTCATTAGATACTTGGTGCTTTCAGCAGCCTTTTGCGATCTACCTTTCTGGCCCTTCTTCCCCCAAACCACCTCTCTCCTTTTTCTCCTCACTGAGCTTCTGTTCAGACAGCCCTGTGCCTTGCCAATGCTCCTCGTCCACCCCACTGCTGTTTTCAGTTCACATCAGCATTACACTCTGCAAGGAAGTGCTTCCCACAATACTTGGCCTCCCCACCACTGTGGCCATGTGCTCAGAGCCAAGCTTGCATCCCCTCCAGTCTCCTGCATCTCTTGTAGGACAAGGCTTTAGAACTTGCCTGAGAATCAGCCTCTCCCTTCTCTGGCTTTTCCATGGCCACTCACACACTGACTCCAGTCTCATCCTTTCAAGCCACAGAACAGCTGCCTCTCTGATGTTTCCCTGGCCCCAGATGCTGGGCTCCTTCCTGCTTCTAGAACCAGAGGCCAATGAATAGCCCTCTGCTAGACCTCACACAAGCCAGTGCCAGCACTGCCGCCCACATCAGCTGGTCCCACTGCAACGACAAAGCCAGCCCTGCTGGCCTCCAGGTAGTGTAGAGGCCAGTGGAAGGACTGTGGGTTCCCCAGGAGGAGAACTGTGCTCCCCAGCTTCAGTCATTCTCTCCCTGTGTGAGACATTCTACGGCATTCCAAGGAGCTAGGATTTGGTTTCCATGGTTTAGGTAACGTATCTGTAAACTCTGGCCAAAAGGTAAACGAACCCTGGACCTCTTCTGGTTTTGTAAATAAAGTTTATTGGCGAGCTGCCATGCCCATTCATCTGCATCCCGTCTGTGGCTGCTTTCACACTACAAGGGCAGGGTTGTGCAGTTGTAACAGAGACCTGGCCTGAAAAGCTAAATATGTTTACTTGTTGGTCCTTTATAGGAACAGTTGACAATGAATCATCTGGGCTACAATGAGTCCCTTTCAGGCCTCCAGTCAGGACTGTAGGCCTGAAAATTCAACCAGGTCAAGCGCAGTGCTACTAAATCACTTTAAATGAGGCAAACCTCACAGTTTATGGAATGCAAAGAAGTGAGCCAAAGGCTCTAGAGAACTGGGGTTTTCTAAATGCACATTTGAGGTCCAGTTAGGATTTTTTTCTGTCAGACTGTGGATGGATAGCCGTACCTCAGGCCACTATTTTCAGACTGGTTGCTTATATAGGGTTAACATAGAAATGGAAAACCATCACCAATTTTAATGAGGAAAAAATAATTCACCTTTTGTATCTAATGCCAGTGTTGCTTCATTAATTAGCTTTTCTAGGGCAAGACTGGAATGTTGGTGTGGGGGACGTCACCTAACTCTAGCTGTCAGCCATACCATTATGCCACAAAAGAGAGAATGAGCTTCACATTGTTGCCCTTGACTCTGTTAAGTCTTCCAGCAATGCCCAGGTGACTGGCCATAACATTCTCCTCAACTGGACTTCACATGACCAGGCCTATTCATGGGTCTCAACTGTACCTGGCTCAGCTCCAAAGTCTTTCCCTGAAGAGAGAAGCCCTGGCCACAAGGCAACCCTCGTATGCTGTCCTTGCCTCTTGCAGCTACTGCTGCTCTGCCTTCCTCCTGCTGCCAGATCCAGGCACAGAGTGCCCAATGTACCAACACCTGGGGATCACATGCATACAGAGGGCCACCCACTCCACTGTTTTGAGTCATCTTGAGGGCAACAT
Organism: Microtus oregoni; assembly: GCF_018167655.1. Classification (NCBI taxonomy): domain Eukaryota; kingdom Metazoa; phylum Chordata; class Mammalia; order Rodentia; family Cricetidae; genus Microtus; species Microtus oregoni. The sequence goes on along the minus strand of NW_024543954.1, from coordinate 358,885 downwards.
TTGAGAGTGAGTCAGCTTTTTCTCCAGCTCCTTTCTTCCCTGCATTGAAATCTAGGGCTAGAACAAACTGGTTTGCTGTTGATCTTATGACTGGGAGTATTCTCAGCTAAAGGCTGCAGGGCACAGGTACCTCCTGGGAGAGTAGTCCAGGCAAAGCAGCAACTGCCCGGAAGAGTGGCCTGTTCTGGAAGGCACGGCTTGTGCCAGGTGCCTGAAGGTATCTCCAAGACCTTGGGATTTCTTCTTTCAGACACAGAGTTTGGTGTCTCTGGCTAACCTGCAGCCAAGGCTGGGTTGAGCCCATGATATGCCCCAGCTCACAGACTGCCCTGGCCTCTCTTCAGCCTCATGCCTGGGTTTCTCAGGGCGCTACTCCCAAAGATCCTCTACCTCTACTCTTTCCCGGGACCTTCAACACCCTCAAGGCACATCAGACCACCTAGATGCCATCAATGCTTTGAGTACCACATCTAGCCAGGCCCCGTTTCCTAGCCCACTCCCACTGCTCCCAGGTGTCGCTGTTCTCTAACACTGGAACTCTCAGTCTCCCATCCTCGCCAGCTCCTGGCCCATCTTCTCTAAACACTTCACTGTCAGCTTGTCCAATAGGACCAACCCCAAAACATCTCACCAGAGTTCTCCTCCTCCTCCACTACAGCCTCCATGTGCTGCCTGAAGATTGATGACCTTGTTTGTCTAGGGCCTCCATCCTGCCTCTGTGGCGGACACACATCTTCTGGCTAAGGGTCTGATGACCCTATGGTGGCCTGCAATGTCCCATGTCCAGATGATACTTCCAGGCTTTCTGGGCACTGAGTCAGACCCTGTCATTTCCCTACCCGACTTCAAGTATTCTTGTAAGTGATGGAACTGGCCTGGGTGCTGACTGGGGGTGGAAATCATTGAACTTTAATTTACAATCCATTTACCTGTAGGATAAGGCATTATTTGTTTGTTTGAGACAGGGTTTCACCATACAGACCAGGCTGGTTTCAAACTCCGGATCTCCTGTTCAGCACTGCTCAGTGCTGCAATGACAGGCATGTACCACTAGATCCAGCTCTACAAGATAATTTTACATAAAAGATGTCTCTAGGAAAGATAAAGCCTAGACTATGACTGAGGCTTCTGGGAGAAACAAGGGAATCAAGTTGGTCTGGCAGGGGAGTCTCCAATTTCTTCTCAGCACCTGGTTGAGGTGCTGTCCTCACTAGCCTATTGACCATGATTTACTTGTTCCCACCCCACTTCCACAGTCCCATTCAGCTGCTGCCCCACTTGTGAAACCCATCCCAAGAAGACTTTTGATACTTTTTTTTGTAATGCCATCCCTAACCAAGTGAAGTACTTGGTGCTCCTTCCACCTCCCCTGAACTCCTTCTTAGCCACTTTTCCCTAGACCCTTCCCTAATATTCAGGAGCTGCTTCCTTCAGCCCGGGTGCTCCTACCTACCAACAGCTTCTGTTTGCTCTCTCAGCTCCAAATGCGGCTGTCTGAGTCCTATCTCATTCCCTTACATGTTCTTAGCCCTTGACAATCCCACCACTCCCTCCCTTCAAGTGACATCCAGAATCTCCCACTTCACACACACATCACCACCAGTGCCACAACACCAGGTTCAAGCTGGATGCTGTAGGAACTTTTATGTAGTCTCCTTGCTACCCTTATGTTACCTCACAGTCTCTCCTTCACATGGCAGCTAGTCAATGGTTTCCAATGCAAGGGAATTACTAGCTGCATCTCCCAAAGAAGAAGACCTGTAACCCCAACCAAGGGCCTGCCTTGGGCTCTCTCATTTCATCTCTAGCTCCTGACAGGTTCCTCTCACAGGGTATTGTCTGTGTGATCTACCACAAAGATTCTTCCTCAGTGAGCCTCAGGGCTCCCTCCCCACCTTTTCAGTAAGCTCTGCCCTGTTCCCCCAGCACCCAATCAGTAACAATAGCTATTTTCTCGTCTGTTTTCTCTATAGTGGAAGCTAACTACTCCTCCTAAGAGTGGTTAGCTACTTTTTCTGTAGCGTTCAATGGTGGCCGCACTATCCCATGAACTGCTCCTGCTAAGCATATAGTTAGAGGGTATGGAATATCTGGTCCATCCTTGCCTCTGTCTCCTATGGTATAGCATCACCCCTCCAAAGCTCTCTACCCACTTGACCGTAGCCAGCTAGCTGAAGCTATCTAGAACACCTAAGGTTCCCAACCCCAACACCTGCCAACTCCCAAACTCTAGATCCAACATAGTTTCTCCCAGACCCACTACAACTGCCGTTTCTCTCTCCATACCAAATTCAGTGTCTATCCTGGGTAACCTAGAACCTAGCAGAGCACCCCTAATGCTCTGAGTGGTCTGCTCACTTCTCCTAGTAGGCCCATGGCTATCTACATTCATTCCCTTTGCTGATCACTCCAATTGCTGCCCAGAGGAGACTCACAGTGTCTCCTCTCTATGTGGCCCAGACAGCAGGGCATGCAGAGTAAAGGCTGATAACTTGGCATAAGCCTGGTGGAGATGCTGCAGACCAAGCCCCAGCTCACAAGCTGTAGTGGGAAGGAATTGAGGATGTTCTGAGGGATGGGATCTTCAAGCCCTCTTGGGTTACATATGTTCGTGCCTAAGCTTTCGTGTGTGCGTGTGTGTATGTTTGTGTGTGTATGTGTATGTCTGTGATGTCTCTCTCTGTGTGTATGTGTGTGTCTGCGTTGGGGTTTCCATGTGGAGGGTAGGCTGTGGGTGTAGGATGGAGCAAGAGTGAGGGACTTGAGGGAAGGCTCATCCCAGTAAAAAGAATGAAAAAAAAAAACGGAGAGGAAAAAAAAAGCAAAGGCTCCTGAATCCTAATGGCAAAAGCAACAGTAGAAAATGCCTGGCACACCTTTCCCCCCCTTCTTTCCAATTTTTTGGCCAGAGAGAATTTCAACCTGGCCACTGTTGCCAGAGGCTGTAGGGTCCCCAGGAGGCTTGCCCATGTTTTCTGCTTGGTCTCAGCTGCTAAGGCTCATGGGGTCCACACTCTTCTGTCTGGCTCATTCCTCACCTTTCATTGCTCTTTACAACTACTGGTCCAACACCTCCTTGAGAAAAGGGACCTGTCAGGTGCCCTGACATTCTGGCCCAGTAAGGGTGGAAACTGAGGAGAAACTGGCTAGTTTTTTAAGTCCCTTTAACTGTTCTGCACTAACTGCCCAGGACATGAGAACTAGCCTGGCTCCTGACAGCAGCAGCCTGGCCCAAACACATAGTCAGGCCACAGAAAACACAGGAGAAAGCCCTACCTATTGCCTTGCCCTTTCAGTAGCCAAGGGCAGCTATGGTGGCAGAGTGGAGTATGGGTGGACAGAGAAGGTGGGGCTAGAAGAAATTCCACAAGCTCCCAGCTGCTGGCCATGCGGCAGTCCTCACAGCACCTACCTACAGGGCCTCAGAAGCCCGATTTCCTGGGCCAGGCCTATGTCCATGCTACATTTTGTCGTGTGCTTTAGTAATTTCCTGGAAGCTTGTTCTCCATGGGGTTTAGCCTCTATTTCCAGAAAGAGTAGGACAGGACCCCAACTAGAGAACTAATTGATAACTTTCCTAGTGTGGATCCAGTGTGCACACTTTCAAATAGCTACAAAAAATGCCAATAAACTCTCCCAGAAAACGTAAGTGGGGTGATTTGGCTCAGCATTAACTCATTTCTTGAAAATGATGCAAACTTAAAACGATTTGCCAGCTCCTTCCTTGTTGGGTGTGTGAGAGTGAAAAGCATGCCTTCCTGGGCTCTGGAAGTTTATGTCAAAGCAAAGCTGCAGGGGCTTACCTGGCTGGTTTTAGTTCCCTTCCCCCAATGGGTGAAAGGTTTCCATGTTGCGAAAACCATTTAAAATGAAGCAACTGCTGTTATCGGTTTCCAAATTCTTCATCAGAACCTGGAAGAAGCCCCTCTGGCGATATGGTGCTCAAATCTTTGCTGTCCTGCGTCAGAAGGTATCTTATCTCAAACTACTGAGACAGTAAACATTCGAGTATAGAGGCCCAGTGCTGCTACCCGAAGGATGGGCTGGAATTGGCTGCTGGTTGGAATGAGAGGGTCCCCAGGGTGAGCTGATGGGGAAAAGAGTTTGGTATTTGGCAGAAGAGGGTCAAAGGTATGTCTCTGTGTTCCCATGGGAAAGAGACACAAAAGAACTCTTGGGCATTGGAGCCCACAGAGAGGCTTCAGTGATGCCAGGATCCAGGCTTGCATTTCCAAAGATCATGCTCCTTCTGTTCCCATTAGAAGGGAGATACTTAGCGCCTTGTTTTTGTTGCTTGCTAGCAAAGCTGGATGACTGCATAAACCCCTCTCTGACTTCCCTTTTGAGGTTCTTGACATTCATTAGGAGAATGAAGTTCTGCAGCCTTAGTGTGTGAGTGTGTGGCTGGTGTGAGAAGGGGCATGATGGAAACCCACAGCAAACAGGATTTCACAGCCTCATCGTTTCCTGAACCATCCCAGACAGGCTGACCAGATAATGGCCCAGGTCACAAGAAATGAGGTAGCAGCCATGAGGGGGAAGACAATACGCCCTGGACCCAGAGGATTATGAATGAAATGGCTGTGATAGGGACGGCCTTGAGGCCAGGCAAGGGAGGAAAAATAGCTGAGTAGGGTAGAAGTTGCACAGGCCATTCTGGAGTTAGGAGTGAGGAGGTCATGGCCAGTTCAGACTGTACAAGGGGAATGTGGGAATGTGGAGAGACTCTTGTGGCCAGAAGCAGCAGCGGGAAAGACAGACAGACAGACAGACAGACAGGGAGACAGACACAGAGGGAGACAGAGAGAGACAGACAGAGACAGAGAGAGACAGACAGAGAGACAGACAGACAGAGACAGAGAGAGAGAGAACACACACAGAGTGAGGCATTAGAAAAGATGAGAAGAGCATATTGAGTCCAAAGGATTCTGGTCACTTCTCCATCTGGCCACTCTTGAATTGGCCCCAGCGCACACGATGAGTGGCTTTATCCCTAGAAAGCCCGAGGCTCTTAGTGGGAATACCTTTGAACAGGAAGCTTATCCAGTACCCAAGAGTCACAGGCCTCTGGACTCTGAGGGGTGAAAGGCAATACAGCCTAGATCAAGTAAAGAGGATAGAAAATTCCTCATATATGGGGAAATTCTAGGGCTAGTCAGGACAGCTGGGGCAGCTGTGGTCAAAACACCTTGCCCAATGTTGCACGTTGTTCAGGGGAGCTCCATCATGACCTTTACCCTGCTTTACTTTCAAGCAGATTTGGTCCTCTGAAGAGTTCCAAGGAAAGGGGGAAGGTGAGCTAGTGGCCACTCTGCCAGGCCTGCCTGCCTCTGGGGTCCTGAGTAGGGTCCTCTCCTAGTTTGTGAGGTCCTCTCCTAGTTTGTGAGGGTGTTGGGTGCGGGATTTGTGAAAGCCCTCAGAATTCAGAAGTGAGGCTCTGAGCTCTAGCTGGAACTGATGTGGGGCAACTATAAATTTGAACCAGTGGCTTCCAGAAGCAAACCATGTCCTGTTTGGAGTTGCCAGCTCCCTCCTTAGAAGACCCTGACACTGAGCTCTCACCTCTGCTTAGGTTTCCCTGGAATGGCTCATGATCAGCAGGAGGGGAGTGTCTCTCCCGCTGTGCTTACCAGGCACTGGTGGAATCAGAAGTCTGGAAGGGGGTAACAGATGACCATGGAAGGAAGGAGGGAAAGAAGCAAGGTACTATGGGCCAAGGAAGAAAATAAAGACCACATTTAAGGAGGAAATAGGAGAAATGGGGGCTGAAGAGGCAGTAGGCCTCACCCTAGGTAGTAGAGACAGGTGAGGCAGGGCCTCCGAGGCTGACTGGCTCCAGTGAGGGCTAAGACCAGAGTTGTGGAAGAGGCTTGGAGTGTCATACATAGAAGAATCTTGCCAACTGCTCTTCCCCTGAGGCAATAGGTGGACAGGTAGATGGATGCACAGACAGACAGACAGGTGGGTAGGCAGACAGGTGGAAAGTGAAGAAAGAAGTCAGCAGGAAGAGAAGGGCTGAGCAGATCTATGTGTGTCCTACATCCACTCTTCATATTGTGTAGAGGAAGAAAGCTAGTGCTGCCCACCTGGGCATTGGTGTAGGAGGTTCTTGTGGGCATGGCCAACATGTGCTGGAAGGCCATGGGCCAGTCTGTCCTTAACTGATTTAGTAGAGAGCCTCCTGTTGGCATCTAAAGTAGCCCTGAGATATTTCTTGGTCCCATCGAGGTATGTCAGGAGCACTGGCTGCTTTCTAGACCAACAGTGACATGTGTCAGGCCATATCTGGGGCCGCGGTGGCTAGTCCAGGGGGTGTACAAGCTGGAGGTGCATGTGGCCTGTGGTTGTGGAGCACATACATCTGTGTTGTTCCTGGGGGACACTTATCCTTTCTATAAAAGACAGAGCAGCCCAAAAGAAGAGCTTAAGGAAGAGGAGGGATACCTCCCACTGGGGACCTCTCACCAGTTCCTAAAATAAATAAATAAATAAAAGAAAAGAACAGAAAGAAACCAAGCAGAAAGGAACCCGAAGAGTCTGTGATGGGAAAAAGGTGAGGTAGTTAAGGCTTTCCGTCTGGTGGGAGCTGCAGGGGGCTCACTGGAAGGAAAGGAAAGACTTAGCATCAAACCGTCCCAGCAGGGGCCCTGGACTCATACTCGAAGGTTTACTGTTCACTTTTTGGAACCTCCCGACTTTGTTACCAAAAGTAGACAACCTCCGAGGAGTGACCCCGCCTCCATGTAGTTGCCTGCATTCTCTCCTGCTGGGGCACTGTAGGGTGACAGGTTCAGCAGTTTAGTGGCCTCTTCCTTGTCTTTATAAAAAGATGTGAGCAATTATGGAAGCTTCTATCTAGTCAGGTCAACCCAGGGTTCTCTTCAAAATGTGAATTGCAAGGTGGGAACTTGTCATTGAAATGCCCTGGCTTCTCTGAGGAAGGAGTAGAGAGGATTGCACAAGATTGGATTCAGATCCTCCAGTACTGAGGCCTGTTTGGAAAGAGCAAGATGCCTGGGAACATACAAAACAGCACCTGTCTGGCCTCTGAGCTCCTGTTATCAGGGCTCCTCTAGCAGATCCTGACTCAGGGCAGGGCCTTCAGGGCAGGCACGAATTGTTCAACAGAGGCACTCTCAGTCACCACTAAGCCACCTGGGGACTGGAGACAGGGGCATCCTTTGGAAGCCACCTCAAGGAGAATGCTGAAAATTGTTACTTTCTTCTCCAGGGAGATAGGCTGGATTCTTCTGCTGCAAATGATACCACACTGTGGGCTTTTACCTACCCCAGAAGGGTAGCCATGGGTCACATGCTTTCCTGACACTCACCCCAGAACATGGAGCAAGTCCCCAGCCTGACACCAGAAACCACTGGAAGAAGCCCAAGTTCATGAAGAACCATGGGTACATGCAGACAAATCCAAGAAAAGAAAACCAATGGTAGCAGGGGTACTAAATGCAAACCAAAACCCAAACAAAGCAAAGGACGAAAGGCCCGGCAGTGCTGTGGGGTCATTTCATAAAGAGAATATGGCTTTGGAGAGATACCGTCTGGCGGGAAGGACTGGACAGGGCAGTAAAGAAGGAACAGAAAAGCCACGGTGAGCAGAAATGCAAGACTGGAAAAGAGAAGGAAGAGTCAGGGACGCTTTATCTTCCCCCAGGTGCCATTTATGAGAGAAAAGGGAAGTCAAGACTCACTGCCAGCAGCGCTGGTGGGCTTGGCGGCAGAGAGAGTTACGTGAGTAGGGGTAGAAAGATTGGTTACGTCATGGAGCTGGCTGAGGACTGAAGACCGCCGGCGCACAGCACCCTGAAATGACCCGCTTCTCTTGAAGGTACTCACTACCTCCATCTGTGGGAGAGAAAATGAGATAAAAGTTGGCTTGCATGGAGGTCCAGGCTACCACACAGGGTGGGGCTGGGTGAGGGCAGGGGCCACACGGGGGACATATGGGGCCAGCAAAGCCTCAGCTAGGTCAGCCCCATTCCTGGAAGCTGACAATGCTTTTGACAAAGCCATGACTGAGAGAGGGTTTTGCTGGGCAAATGGTTAGTGGTCAGGAGTGTGGGAAGGAAAGGTCACCGGTGGAAGCACACTGCAAACATTTTGTAGGTAGTCACTTGCGTTCACGATACGCTCGCTCATCGAGAGCCACTCGTCAATAAGTACCTGTGTCTGGCAACACTTCCTTATCCTACTTCGGTAGTTCTCAACACTTTTTTCCGCCCCAACACACCTGAGGGATATGACATGCTCTTATTAGAAGGTAGAAGCATTCTCCAGCAGTTTGTGGGCTGGAGGCTCTTGCCTGGATCCCTGGGAAATCACTGCCCTTGTTCATGGTCCTCTTAGCAGAGGGTCTCTTGTTCTGTCCTGCTCCACTGTGGCGGGGAGTTGATAATCACTCGGATTTCAGCAGAATATAGACTTAGGTAGAAGAGGGGCTTCCAAGATCAGAGGCTTTGTTTTGTCAGAAATTTTCCTACAGCCCCCATGCATGGAGGCTTGGAGGACTGGGGGACAACCCTTTGCGCTTTCTAGAAGACGAAGGGGAAGATGAGACCCATAGGAGAGCGCTGTAAATAAATCCTGCTAGAAGCCTCCTGACTCATTGTCTTTGGATTTTCTGACTCTGTCTTTGACTACGACGCTGTGACAAATATAGGAAGTAGGGTCTGAAGGAACTGTAGCTGAGCCACCATATCCAGTTGTGACACTGGGAGACCACATGCCTAGACTCAGGGAGGCCAGAGGCAAGGTACACTGGCAGCCTTCTCCTGGAGAACGGCCTCAGTGTGGAGAGAAGCTTTGATGGTGGATCTAACTTCTGGAAAGTATCATGCAGTTCATTGAATAAAACGAGCAGACAAGCCAACATGCATTTCTGGACTCCAAAGACCTGTTACGGTCTGGCATCCCAAGCCCTGCAGTGGGAACTCCCTGGCCTCCAGTCTCCTCTGACTTTCTGACAGGGCTTCTCCAAAAGAAGCAGTTTCACTGTTGACTCCTTCCTCCAAACAAAATGTCTTTCAACCTGAGCCCCCCTGAGGAAAGACTTGCCATCCTTCCATTTAACCTGCCCAGGGCTGCTTTTCACCCAGTATGACCCACTTCCTCACTCCTTTCCTCTAGAGAAGGCAGGCTTTGAGGCCGTGAGTGCATCTGTGAGGAATATGTTGTACACGTGGTTGGGTATTTCATGTAAGGAAGATGTGTGGATGTGGTGGTGTTGCAGACTCTGGGCTGTGGCGTTGCTTCTTTGGACTGCATGGTTTCTAGGCGATGGAAAAGACAAGGGATGGGAAAGCTGCCTTTGCTGCCTCAGTTTGGCATCAGTCTCCATGATATCTTCTGTGATGTCCCCGCAGGATAACCATATCTATGAAAGCATCACCGTCACCACCCTCCCCCTACCAGAGGCCCCAGAGCTGGCCAGGAACAAGGGCTCAGCCATTGGTAAAGAATCTCATCAATTTGTAATGGAATGCAAAAAAGACAGACCACGTCATGAACATCCAAAAAGCTACATGATCCAGGTTTGAGGCACTCTCTTTTATTGTGGAGCAGCACCCTAGCATCTGGTGCATGGATACATTAGTATAGAACACGCATGAGAGCGGGCATCAAGTTACTTTGCAACAGAAAATGGTGTGCAGGCCTCCGAAATCCGGGGAGCAATTTTGTGGTTCACAAGATCCAGAAATCTGGGGCCAGTTGCCTAGGAAACACATACAACCTGAAAAGCCTTCCAGAGGCTTTAGTTAATTTTTTTTAAAAGCGGGTTTTCCGAATCAAATAGAACAAGTTGAGCTAAAGTGACCGGTTCAGTATTCTTGAGAGTCATGACGAATCTGAAATGATAAAGCCCCACTTGGAAAAGCCATGGAAGTTGAGATCCCATGGGGGAATCAGTGTGGCTTTACTGAGGGCCAAGAAGTGTGCTTGAGGAACTGGTACCAGCCTTGGCGCTCATTGGCTGATTTTGTACCACTCTCTCTTTCCCTGGGGTCCCATCTCCTTGCTTGCTTGCATCTACATGGGCATGGAACAGTTAGAATGACATGGAACACCAAGACTCCAAGTGGATGGGCAGCAGTGGCAGGCCCAGAAGTTTACAGACACACAAAGATACTACATAGATTGGTGGCCAGGCTACCATTGACACTCTAGGTTGGGGTAGGGCTGCTTAAGCAGATAGAGATGCTAACTCTATCTGGAATTACATAACAGAAATAAAAGAGGCTGATGTGGAGTTGGGTCACTGCTGTACTCTATTTCTGTGCTTTGCATCAGAACTGGAGCATGGCAGATAAGATCTGCCCTGAATCAGAAAAGGATGGGTTACTGGGGGTGGTCACAGTCACAGTCTCCTGGAAGGCACAGTTAGGTGGCCACATGCACATTGGGAAGATATGAGGGCTGTTTTCTGACATTTGCTATACATTCATGCTAGTGAGTAAACATTTATTACAGGAAACAAGTCAAAGCTACTTAGGTTGCAGCCATGCTTGTCCTGGGCACTGTATTGAAAGCACTGTCTCACCCCGTGGGGAGAGGAGGCTTGGGCTAGGGATCTAATGGTGGTTCCCATTTTACCAGGATCCATCTGAATCATAGCTAGGGTAACATGGCTCAGATATGAACCTGGACACACTGGAGTAGGTTCTTGGGATGCTTGGTCCTTGAGGAATGCCTTCAACTTGGACTTCTTTGGTACCACTTCGCCCAGTCTTAAAGGATCCTGTTCTCTAAGTAGTTCCCCCACAGAATTCTGGTATTCTCAGATTCAGTGTGCTGGCCTCAGTCACACAGATGGCCCATAGAGGTAGGGGGGTAGTATGTGAGAAGAAAGCATAGACTTGGCAACCTTTAAGTAGGCTTTTATAGCATGGAAAAAGAGCCCTGAGGGTACACGGCAGCAAGCAGGGAGGCACAGCAGTGTGGGTGGGCAGGGTGCACATCTGGAAAAGCAGCACAGAGTCATCGGGATATGTAGGGGAGGAGTGCGGTGATGCCAAGAAGCTAGAGCTTGAAGACTACAGTCAGAAGCTGAAACTTCATCCTGGGGATAATGGAGATAAGCTCCATAGGCCCCATGGTGGTGGCAGAGGGGCAGGCATAAACAAAGACAGATGGAAGGCAAGGAATGACCCTGGTGCCTTGCCAGTGGCAGGTATACCCACAGAGCCTAGAAGGGAAAAGAGGAGGCACTCTCAGGATGGACACCATTAGATCACTAGGGGTGCTGGAGTAGCTGTGTGTACCTTAGAGTCCAGAGGATAGCCTGTTCTGGGCCACGTGTGTCAAGGCAGCTGAAAGAATACATGGGGAGGGGTGTGGAATCATGTCCTGTCCCAGTGCGTAAGTTGTCAGACAGATTCAAGGAGAATCTACCCAGCTGATTCTGCCTTAGCCAATAAGTTCCCAGAGAGGAAAAGTGATTGTGCCTACAGCCGAGGTAGTGAGACTGGCATCAGAGAGACGGTAGCCAAGGCCTTGGATGGGAACAGGCAATGAGTAACAGTGCCACGGTAATTTAGAGGATACCAGCTAGGCCATGGGGAATCGCCTCCAGGTCAGTCCCGGAGGCTGCAGTGTGAGGAGGCCTACTGGCCTGGTGCAATGTTTGGCCTTAGCTAGTTCCCTAGCAGGTTCTCCCAGGGCTTTTCAGCATGAGAGATCAGGGTTGGAGTGGGAGGTGGAGATACCAGGAATATAAAGACAGAGAGGAGATGGAAATTCAGAAGGAACAGCAAGCTGTCAGGATGAGCAGGGCCAGCAACACTTCCAGAGGGCAACTGGAAAGCATGGAGTGGAAGAAGGCCTTGCAGACAGTGGTGTCAGCCATAGTGGGAGTGGTGGGCAGTGCAATCATGACAGAGTGTGAGGGGAAGATGGAAATAGGCAGCAAGTATGGAACCTTCTAGTAAGAAAGCTGGCCAAAAAGGAATTGGTGGCAGAGATCAGGGTAGCCTGGCACGTGAGATTTTTTTTTAAAAGCCTTAACTACTGCCTTTTGTTGGCAGTCTGATGTTTTTGGGAACTGTAGCTGATGGCTTTAGCCTTGACTAGCCTAGCCTATTGAGATTTGAACTAGCTTGGTGGCAGAGTCCACTTCCTAGAGAGGCTTTTGCACAGTGATTACAGAAGACTTTGGTGATCAGAGAACTAGTCGAAGACTCCTTGAAATGGAGTCTTTTCTCCCATACTCAAATGCAACTTGCCTAAGTAGCCCTGTCAAGGAAAGCAGACAGTGCTGGTTTGTGCCTCGGAGAGAGCCCTGAGCACATGTTTGTACCCATCTAGGAGAGAAGCTACCTGGGCACTGAGGGACCTGTCAGGGAGACGTGAGCTAAATGGCCAGCCAGTGGTGGGCACCTCTGTGTGGTAGAAGGGGAACTAGCCACTGCCTCTGCATACTTGGGGGCCAGATCCAGGGAGTTCCCTGCTGGCTTTGGGATTCTGTATGCCCAGTTTCTGCTTCTTGCCTGCTTTTTAAGGCAGCAAAATAGGAGTCACGTGGAACAGCAGCTTACCTGTGTCTGGATCCGGTTGAGGCCCCGAAACCAGAGGATCTGGCCCCTGCGGAGCTCTCGCTCAGCATGGTCGATTTCCTCCTCCCCCTCGGCCAGCTCCTCATCAGTCATCTCGTCCTTCCCAGGCCCATGCCCTGCTTCCTTCAGGCACTTGAGCTGGCTGGTGGGGATGGTGGCAATGACCTGGGAAAGCCAGAGTCAAAGGGCAGCAAACAGAGGTGGCCATGAGAGCAGGCTCTTCCATGACCAGGAATAAACCAGAGGCCCCACCTCTCAGAGATAAAGCCCACTTGGGGCCTAGTAGACCCTAAATTGCTGCTTTCTTGTAGAAGACTCCTAATCTACTGAGTCTCATCCAGGACCATGGAGCAGAGAGGCCAATGTATAGAGTACCATGTGAGGAAGACAGTGCTGGCCTCTGACCACTTCTGGGAAGGATCTTGAAGTGCCTGGGGCATGCTTCCTGAGAAGAATGGGCTCATTTGGGGGCTTTGGGACACCTGCTAGTGTATACATTTCTTATGGGGCACAGAGGGTGTGGATACTGCGGCCAGCCATCTCAGTACAGTATAATACCCACTCTACACATGTGATTGACCTCAAAGAGAAACTGCACACCGGGACTCAGGTGAGCTTCCTAGCTGATAACACTCCACATTGCTGGCCTTCATGGTTACTGAAAGAAAAGCTGGCTGCCATGTTCTCTGAGACTGAGCTCCATGGAAGCTTATTCCTGGCATTTCCCGGAGAAAGAAGTACTTAGAAAAGGGCTTGTGATCAGGGGCTTTTGTTGGAGGAGGCCACTAATTAGTTCTCGGCCACTTAGCCCTGAAATAATCACACAGAAACCGTATTAATTAAATCACTGCTTGGCCCATTAGCTCTAGCCTCTTATTGGCTAACTCTTACATCTTAATTTAACCCATTTCTATTAATCTGTGTATCGCCACATGGCTGTGGCTTACTGGGTAAAATTCTGTCTGGCTCCAGCTGGGCTATGTGGCTTTTCTCTGACCCCACCTCCTTTCTCCCAGCATTCAGCCTAGCTTTCCATGCCTAATTAAGTTCTGCCTTGCTATAGGTCCAAAGCAGTTTTCTTTATTAATCAATGGTAATCACAACATACAGAGGGAAATCCCACATCACCCTTTTAGGGAGGAAAAGGTGACAAGAAGGAAAGGCTGGGATGTGCCTTTCAACTGTCTGGGTGGAGGATGGCAGGTCATTCTGTCCCTCTTAGGTTCCTGTCAGCATGAGAGGAGTGGCTTTAAGGTTCTTTATAGAGATTCCTTTTTTCCAAGTTTTGTCACTTTGAATGTGCATTATTTTTATAATTAAAAATACTCTGAGCTACAGGCAGGCAGCACACACCCCAGAAGAACTGCAGTGGCTATTGCGTCAGGGAGTTCAAAGGTTAACTAGAGGCTGGCATAGATAGGGCAGAGTGGAGTATATGGAGTCTAGACTGCAGAGCATGAAGGGACTCCATTGGGCTCTCCAGCAGAAGCCTAACAGGAAGGAGGTGCACTGATGGAAAGGAAGAGATTTCTTGAAAATGAGATGGAAAAACTAAGTGGTCTCTCATGATTAATGTCAGAGGCCAGCAACTGCCATAGTCGAAGTGGCCTCTGCGGCCAGCTTGGTAGAGGACATACCAAGAGGATAAAGAAACAAAATTCATAGTGTTATAAACCTAAGTGGTACCTCCTTATCCCCTAGTCGTAAGCCCTAACCATCAATTTGGAAGTATTTGGAGGAGGCAGATAATAGAGGGTAAATAAAGTCATTTGGTTGAAGCCTTGATCCCACCAGATTTGTGCCATTATAAGAGGAGATACCAGAGAACTTTCTAGGAACCCATAGTGAGAAAGTAGCTAACCAGAAGCCAGGAAGGAACCCCTATCAGATACTGAATTTGCTGCCCTTGATCTTAGACTTCAAGCTTCTGGAGCTGTGAGAAAATACATGCCTTCGTGTAACCTGCCTGTCTCTGGTAGTCTGCTGCGGCAGCCTGAGCTGACCAAGGCCCAAAGTGAAGCAGATCCTGATGTGGCTTCCCAAACTAGTGTTCCCGAACTCTGAACAAAATGCTTCAGTGTACCATGGAGGGAGCTGGCTTGGTGCCTAAGACTGTACTGGCTGCCGACACTTAAAATTTTATTTCCTGATTTCATCACTGGGTACTACAACTGCTCCTTTGGGGCAGCTGCGACTTTCAGGTCCACAGGTGCTGTCCTGCCACTTTCCATGAAGCCCAAACACTTCCTTTTTCTCAAGCTGTCTTTGTCCCATAGATGTCATAGCAGGGCATTGTTTAATTTCAAATCTATTGGGACATCCCAAGCTCCACAGGCTGGCTCTCTTTCCATCTTGTTTTTTTGCACTGCTGGGGATGGTCCCCAGGACTTTATGACAGCTAAACAAGTGCTCTACACCCAGATTCACTTGCAGTTCCCCAAATATCCAGGTTGAGGGGGCAATTTTTCGCTTATACTATGGGGAAGGAAACTAGATGATTTCCTAGGACAGTGTGTGACTTATCTGCTCTATGTTCTCATTCCTGAGGTTGTCACTTGTGACCTTACCCCCAGGCTATAGTATGTCATAGGCCTGAGCCTGAGCACACACCACACAAGTTCCGGGCCACAGGCTCCAAGACTGTGGGGCAGGGAGTAGGGATAGTGAGAGGCGTAGGTGGAACAGGATGCCTGGTGTCTTATCCACTCCGAGGGCCATGAACAGAAGCCACCGGAATGAAGGTATTGGTGAGAAAGTTGACGAGGCAGACACTCACCTGTCCCCAGACCAGCTCCCCAACACCAACAAATAGGCACCAGAGCCACTGTTCTGTGGACAGTGGTGAACAGCTGAAGGGCTTCCCACCAAACTGGACGATGACAATCTGGGGGAAGGAATGGAGAGTGGTGGGAGGAGGAGCAGTTTATTACCAGGATGGCTCCTGACTTCTCTGCGTCCTGTCTAGCCCTCTACAAACCTTGCCCTCCAGACTGACTTTGTCTCCTGGGAGCCAGACCACTTTGGCCATAGACAAATGTTTACTGGCATGTACTGCCTTTTGGTACCAGGATGTGTCATTGTGTAGCTTCACATGCTGTCACCCACTCCCACCTACCCTCTGCTGCCTCCAGCCTCCAGGTGAGACTCAGCTGTCTGCACCATCTTTCCCGCTTCATCAAGGCTATTTTCACATTTGCCTGCTCTGCATGGCCCTATAGTTTAAGGGTCACCCTGCTTCGGCCTCCTGACTTCCTTGTTGTCTACTTTAGAAGAAGTCTTACACCCAGGACAATATCTTAAATGCTAACCAAGCAATCCATAGCATATTACCCAACCTTGCTCAGAGCCATTTTCCAGGCAAGCGGGGCCAGTCTATACCCCATGGTGGGCTGAAATGATTTCATGCTAGCCAAGATGAAGTCTGTTGATCTCCTTATTCATTTGGTCCTGGGAAACCACAGTAAAATTCCCCTCTCAGTGGTTCCTTACTGGCATTTAGAGGTGGCCACCAATGTATGACATGCCCCTCTTCTTGGGATCTGTGAACAGTGAGCTACATTTCTATGACAGCCATTTTCTGATTTGTGGGACTTAACTATAAATGATGTTTTGTTTGAAGACACTATACTTTAGAGCATTTAGCCCCTCCTGGGGAGCTGAGCTTGCCACCCTGACCACAGTGTTGTGGGAGCCAAAGTTTAACATATCAACCATGTGCACAACAAGCTTTTCCTAAAGAATCTCTATTGTTCTAGAACACCAAGGAGTTAGGTGCTAGAAATTAACATGGTTGACCAAGAGAGAGTTAGGGAAGAAGGGTTCTGGAAACCATGTGAGAAGGATAGGGGATAAAGGCTACCCATAGCCCCCTGGAAGCTAGTAGGTTAGATGAAAAACTGAGCTCAGCAATGCTTGGAAGACGCAAAACATCTGCTCTAGAATGTGGAAAAGATTTGGGTACAAGAAGGCCAATGTCAGTGCCCCTACACCTTCATGTCCTACCTGAATTCCAAAGGTGCCCAGGACAATGGTGCAGAAGATGGGGTTGCTGAAGATACCATCAAAGACATTCCTCTCACCATGGATCTTGCGAGCATTGATCTCATTGAAAAGCTGCATCATGACAAAGGTGTTGAAAATGATGGTATAGTGCTCGGAGGGGGGCGAGTGCAGGGGTGCGTTCCTTCCACTGTCGATGTCGAAGAAGAGCTCTCCTGAAGGGAGGAGAGAGGCAGGGGCTGAGAAGGGAGATCTCTCAGCCCCAGTGGCCACTCTCCCCCACCACATCTGCCCCAGGGATGTACAGTAGGGTACATGTTGAAGCAGGGAGGTATGGGTCAAAGGTATAGAGCGGGCCTGCTTTTTTCAGTCTATAAGTGCTGTATCCCATCCTGTGCCAGACTGAGGACACAGACAGGGCTCACGCATGAAGTATGTGCCTCCGGTTTAACTTACCAACAAAAAGCAACGTAAAGATGATAGTGAGCTGGTAGACAGCATGGCCAAGGATGTTCTTCATCATGGTACGTGAGATGAGGGGCTTGTCTCGGCCATATGGCTTCCGCAGCAGCAGTGACTCAGTTGGGGGCTCCGTCGCCAGGGCAAGTGAGGCAAATGTATCCATGATCAAGTTCACCCATAACATCTGCACAGCTTTGAGAGGAGAGTCCTGCAGAGAAGGGCAGTCACCTTTGTGTATGCTGGCCATGCAGAACTACATAGAGTAACCTTGGGATGCTAGGATATGAAAGCCTGCCACTACTGAGGAGAAGCTCAGTTTTGCCAATGTCATGGGAATCTCAGGTTTGCAGATGTTTTCCACTTGGCTTCCTAACTCCCACCTACTTCCCTCTCTTCTTGCCTGGTGGCAGTGATCTCAAAGTTGTGGTCTGAATTTCACATACAGAGGAACAGGTAAGCTGGAGAGGCAATGGGGAGTGGCTGCTAATGGGTGTGAGGTATCCTCTAGGGAATCATGGGAATATTCTGAGAGTAAACTGCATATGCCGAGGCATGGATTTTGTACTTACAAATGGTTAGGATGGTTGTTATGATATCATTCATACTTGACTTAGATATCAAGAGAAAGTCCCTGAGGGGCTGGGGAGTTAGCTCAGTTAGTAAAGTGTTTCTCTTACAAGCATGAAAACCTAAGCTCAACCTCTAGAATCTGTATCACAAAAGCCTGGCATGGCAGTGTGAATTTGTAATCTCAGTGATGGGAAGATGAAGATGTGAGGATCTCTAAGGCTTGCTGTCTAGCTAGCCTGTCCTAATCAGTGAGGCTGGGGTCTTATTGAAAAAAGTTTGTCTCTCAAAGAACAAGGTGAAAAACTTCCAAGGAACACCAGAGGTTGACCTCTGACCTCTAAATAAACATGAATGCACGTGTATGTACACCTTGCCAACACACACACACACTAAGGAATCAAGCTAATCACTCAAAATAGTTAACTACTTTTTGACAATAAAGTCAACCATCCCTAACAAGAAATCAATAAATTCTGGCCTCCAACCAATGGGGAAGATGAAAGCATTGAGAAAGGGGAAATATAGAATTTCTCTGAAACTCAGTCATTCTACTCCCAGATCTCAACCCGAGAGAGCGGACGACATATGCATATTGAAACTTGGACATGAGCGTTCCTAGCAACACTACACTGCAATGAAGCGGAAGTGGTCCAAAGCATGGATGAATGACAAACATAATGGGGCCGAGTGGACTCCTGTGCAGCTATGATAATGAATAAAGCACTGGGCCAAGCTGCAAGATGGATGAATCTTGCAAACATGCAAACTGAGATGTGGGGTGCAAAGGCCATATGTTGAATCTTCAAATTGGCACAGTGAATAGAGGCGCAAACCTGAGTTCAATTATCTGGGACCCAAACGGTGGAAAGAGAGAAGTTATTCATGCAAGTTGCCCTCTGGCCTCCACATGTGCAGTGCAGCACATACACATGCCCATCCCCCTTGGCAAAAAAATGTACAAAACAAACCCCAAAGGCCACATGCCATTTCATTCCACTGATACAAATTATCTACAACAGGCAAATAAATAGAGGCAGAAAGAAGTGGCAGTTGTCAGGGGCTTGGGGGTGGGGTGGGGAATGACTGCTGGTAGGCGAAAGGTTTCCTTTGAGATGGATGAATGTGTTCTGGAACTAGAAGGAAGTGATGATTCACACTGTGAATATACTAAAAAATCTACTAAACAGCTACCATGAAGAGATAAGATTTTTCGTATATGATTTTGATTTCAATAAAAAGAATCTGCAACAAGCAAAACACTTGTTCTTAATATGGCCCTCTTGAGCCCACATTACTGCCTCTTGTAGGCCCCTGGTGCCCACCTGAGTGATGCAGGCACCTGTGAAGGCCACGATCACAGCCACCACGTTGACTGTCAGCTGAAACTGCAGGAACTTGGAGATGCTGTCGTAGACATTGCGGCCCCACATGACGGCCTTGACAATGCTGGTGAAGTTGTCATCAGTCAGTATGATGTCAGAGGCCTCCTTGGCCACATCAGTGCCTGCGATGCCCTGGGGGATGGTATATAAGCATAGTGCTTATTTCTCAAGTCCTCCTTGGGCACCCAGCCCACCTGGGATGGTCCCCTGCCTTTCTCTTCCAAATAAGGCCTTAATTGAACAGCACTTGTTTTAATCTAACACACTCTACACTGCGAACTGCATGTTGCCACATTTGGTTGTGAGGGGGCCTTTGCTGCTAAACAACATCCATACAGCCTTCCACAAGGTCCAGCTCCCTCTGGGTGGCTACTCACCAGTCCTTTGTCTGGCTACTTGAAGAAACCCTGAGAAATGTGGGCTGTCTGTCTGGGTAGTGGAAAGGACCCATCCCCTGGCTCCATAGCAGATTTTTGCTGCCCCACCGCATAAGCTTGGGCATAGCAATAGACATCAAGTCTGTGTAGCCCTCACCCACTCCATCTTGGACCTGGTCTTGTGACATCAGTCACCCTGGACAGTTCAGCCTGCTCTCTACTCCAGGTTGTGAGATCCAGGAATGCTGTACTTCCCCATCCCACTGCTGAACCAAATATGACTGAGTGAAAGGTTCTCCTTTCTGCTGGGGGGGGGTGACACTAGGCTGCTAACCACTGTGAGTTGGGGGCAGGGCTCACCATGTGGGCAGTATCTAGAAGGCCACCCTGCTCAGTAAGAAGAGCTAGATCTATATGAACAGAAAGAGAGAAACCAGAGGAAGAACTCCCTGTGGTCTCTGCTCATCACTCTTGGGGCCAGGGGCTACTTTGAGTGGACTAAGAATAGGTGATTATGGGCAGGTACCACTGTTGTCAAGCCACCGTTCAGCGTTTCTCCCTTTCTTCAGTGGTGCAGTTAGGCTCCACTGTAACCTCTGGTGTCCTCACACCAGATGTCTTTAAACAAATCACATATATATTTGTTAATGGTCAGAGCCCACACAGCCACAAGCAGTCAAGATGTGAGTGAAGAAAGCTTCTAGCAGTCTGTCACCTGTCCTGATACTGGCTCTCCATTTTCTGATGCAAAGTTAACTCCAGGAGAAACATGATTTCATCTGTGTGATGAACTGGTCTGGCACCAGATGGCTTACCATGGCGAAGCCCACATCTGCCTTTTTGAGAGCTGGCCCATCATTGGTACCATCCCCAGTCACAGCCACCACCTGCCTCTGCTCACCAGTTGTGCTGTCAATAATGCCTGGAACACAGAATGGGTTAGGGTAGGGTTGAAGGTATCTGCCAATGTTTGGTATGGCCTGCTTCTATGCTCCTTGTCACTTATGGGGTCAAGTTCTCAGGCTTTAATGGGGTAACTTCATCCCCCTACTTCCACCAAGGTCCTTTGCTCAGTAACATAGGCTGGCAAGATATGGTAGAAGGGAAGGTCCCACACTGTGTGAACTGAATGATTGTCTCCCTGTCCCAGCCTTGGTTTCCCCATTTGTTCCAATGAAGGGCTGCTTCTATGAGCCATTATTAGTTTCATGTTTTCTAGTCATAGTCTTTAGAATCTTCCACCTTAGAATCTAAGAGCAGGTGACAACATTCAGGGATGCCAGAGACAATCACATGTTGAAGAGGGTGAACACATTTGGTTACCTTTGACCAGCGTGTGTTTGTCAGTGGGAGATGACCGGGCGAGCACTCGCAGCTTGGGCCACACCTTGTCCAGCCGCTCCTGTTCTATCTGGAGAAAATAATGGAGGCCTCAGCGTCTAGGCTGCAGACAGGCACTGTGGCTGGTAGTGATGGGAGAGGGATGGGAGAAGCAGCAGCCCGGGACAGATGCAGGGAGCTACCTCGCCTTTCTCGTTTCGAATCCTTCTGTTGAATTCTTTCCCCTCCAGGCACAGGAAGTCTTCACCTGGGTGGATGATGCCACACTTAGCTGCAATAGCCCGGGCAGTGTTGATGTTGTCTCCAGTCACCATACGGACTGTGATGCCAGCACGTTGGCATTTGCGAATGGCTTCAGGAACCTGGGAGATATAAGAATGGGTGGGGCTGGCAAGACAAGCCCATATTTTGTGTCTGGTACAGATTTGCAGAATTCCAACTTCCAACAAATATGGAAGTATATAGTAAAGCCTATTATTCAAGGGCAGGGTCTGTGGAGTGTGGTCTGAAGCAGTTCAGAGGATGGCCTGCAGTGGGCAGGCACCCACCCCAGCCCCCCAGCCCACTGTCCCTGACATCTCCTTCACTGTGGCTGCTCACAGGATGAGCAGTGACTTAGACCCAGCTATGCTGAACTCCTCCCACTCTTGTCTAGTTTGTTTTGGTTTTTCAGCATAGAACTCAACCATTTTCCTCAGGAATTAATCTTTGTCTCAGCTGTAGCTTTTATATAAAGTACTCACTAGAGGGAGTGGGACATTACTTGGGATTACAACGCCTGCATTTCTTTTTCAAATAACATAGTAGGTTCTAGAACTAAGGAAGGAGAAAGAGAACCCAAGCACAAAGCACAAAACAGGACAAGAGGGTGGGAAGCCATGAGACCAGCCTGGGCCTTGTAGCATGGTAACAGTAGTGGGCAGATGGGAAGGACAGTTTCCAAACACATGGTATGTGTGGCCCTTCAGGCCCTGGGGCCGCAGACCAGGCCGGATGGAATAGCATAAACACTGAGGAGAAAGGCCAGCTCAGGGTTTGAAGAGTTGGATGAGGAGAGGTCTAGGTCTTTGACTTCCTTGGTGGGTACCCCGTGAATAGTGGTGGGCTGTCTGCTGAACCCGAGGGGAAAGAATGTAGGAGATCTCTAGATTTGGCCTAATCGCCTGAACTAGTAAGCCTAGAGGAGGCAGGGTGGGCAAGAGGAACAGAGATGTTTGGGGATAGTCAGGATCAGGAAAGAAGTAGACTGTGGCAAACAAGAACAGTGTCCCTATTGAAGGCTTTGATAGTGATCTGATAATCAAAGCCAGAACTGTTAAGTGACAGGGAAGGACAGACATACCTCTGATAGAGTGGTAGCTTACTCACTGCCTCTGTCTCTCTGCCTCTGTCTCTGTCTCTCTCTGTCTCTGTCTCTGTCTCTCTGTCTCTGTCTCTCTCTCTCTCTCTCTCTGTGTGTGTGTGTGTGTGTGTGTGTGTGTGTGTGTGTGTGATGTGTCTTCTTATTTATGCTCAGTCTTAAGAACACATTCTGTTCTCTTAGGGTCTTAAGGTGCTCCATAAGACCTTGAGTACAGAGAACTTCCTCTCAAGTAGGGGTGTAAGGCGCTCTGTAGCTTCATTTCCCAAACTGGCTGGAAGCCGCCTTCTCTGCTGCTTCCAGGTGACCATGTTGAATCTGGAATCTGGGAACTTTGAACAGAGTTGCCCCAGGGTCCAGGTGCAGCCACCACTCCAAGGCCCACCCACATACTCAGTCTCCAAGCTCTCAGCCTCCCAGCCAGGTGGCAGGGACACTACCCCAGAAGATACCCTACCTTGTTCTCTCCTCGTCTGCTCTGACCAGTTTCCTGGTTTCTCCTCAAGGCCCCTTTAGCATAATCAGGGAGCTGATGTCTGTAGAAGTTCCTGGGTCTAGTATTCATCTGTGGGACTTCTCTAGACACAGCTCTCTTCCCCCCTCTGGTGGCCATCCTGTGTTCTCCAATGCCCAGAGAGTTTGGCTAAGACTCATGGAGATTTCGCAAATCCCTTGTGCTTGCCCCAGAGCCAGGACCTGATGTCTGGTCTCCCAGTAACATTATTGCTGAACTCCCTCTTAGCCACTTTTTTTGTGGGGTGGGGAATTAGAGACAGAGATTCTTCTCTGTGTAACAGTCTTAGCTGTCCTGGAACTAGCTCTTGTAGACCCAGGCTGGTCTCAAACTCATTGAGATCCGCTTGCTTCTGCCTCCCGAGTGCTGAGATTAAAGGCGTGCGCCACCACTGCCACCCAGCACTCCTTCTCAGCCATTTTAAGTCACAGAGGAGCTATCCTTGTTCCCTGGATCCCTCAGTTATCACCTAAACTGAGATACATTCTTCTTGTCCTGAGCTTCAACCCTGGACCACCCCTGCCCCGTGGTATCCACTGAGGCTAGGTCCTGGTTATATCTTTCTTAACACTTGTCTGTGTTTCATATATCCTGAGGTGAAAACTTGCAAAAATATTATTGTATAGCTGGCCCTGGGGCTCACTTTGCTGCCAGCCCAGCCTAGGTCTCTTGTGCTGACTCTAGTTCTCACACCATTCCCAACGAATACAAGGATATGCAGTTGACAGTGACCCGTGGCCATTCTTTAGATGTGGGGAGTATTTGTTTTAGAACCTTTGCTTTGTGACCTTGTATGCAAAGTTTCTCCTTCCTTGTCCTACCCAAAGCTCCAGAGCAGTTCCCACAGATACATGCTTTCAGGCTAATGGGCAGAATCGAGGTAGTCTAACATGAGGCGGATACCAGCAGACAGGGCTGGGAAGATAGAGGGCCCTTTCACAATCTTTTCTTCAGGATCCACTCACAAGAATCCCCCATCTTCAAAGACCAAGAAATACAAACATCACATAAAATGTGTTTGGGTCAAAGGCTTCAGTGACCTCCCAATGTCAAGACCATCAATAGGCAGACAACCTGTTTCATTCTATGCTTGCTTCACCCATATGACCCTTGAGAACCATCCCCTCCCCTACATCTGGCCTCTATCACTGGAAGCTACTCTCAGTGACTTCACATGCACAGGAAGATGTTTCTAGGATGTCTTTCCAGTCAGAACGTATGCTCTAAGCTCTCCATTCCCACAGTTACATGCCTAGTTGACATCTCCATGGATGTGCCCTTAATCTCATTCAGACACAATTAAGCCTTTGATTGACAATTGCTCACCATGTCCCCAAACCAATATCCACCCAATTCAGCTGTTTCCAGTTCTTCAGTTCCCCTCATCTGGGCCTTCAATCACTTGGTCCTACAGACACTCAGGAGAAGCGGAGTGTGAGCCTTGTCCAGAGGCCAGGCAGGCCCACGGAGCTCCCATAGGTCAAGGACAAGAGGCCTTGGCAAGGGCATCAAAAGCACTGAGGAAGGTCCCATGGGCCTGAAGGACTCCAAGTCTCTGTTTTCCAGGCTGCTCTATCTATAAATAGGGTGGGAAGAGGTGTGACATCTTGCAAAGTCAGAAGAAAGTGACTCCCACCACGCATGTTTGTGTCCCAAGCCTATAGTGTGGAAGTCCAGGGTGGAAAAAGCCACCCTGTCACCTATAGGAAAACCTTGAACCTTGGGAATATTTATTAGAGCAGTTCCCAGAAAAGGGGCAGCTACCTCAGGTCGCACAGGATCCTCGATGCCCACGACAGCTATGCAGGTAAGCTCACCCACCACCTCATTCTCATTGTCCCAGTCAGGCTCCTGGATTGCAGAGAAGTCCCTGTAGGCAATGCAGATGGTGCGGAGGCCATCACAAGCCATAGGCTCAATGATCTTCTTCACCATGTCATCCCGGTCCCGAGGACGGAATCCTCGGAGTTCACCATTGCTGTTTAAGATGTTGGTACACCTGGCAGGGGAGGGGTGGTAGGGTGAGGTGGGAATGGGGAGTGAACAAGAGGAAATAGTGCTAGTCATACTGGATTATGATGGGACTTTAACCAGTGATATTCTAAAGAACAGAGGATGCAGATGTGCACAAACAGGGGGAAGGTAATGTGACCACAGGTAAGAAATAGGAGTGATGCCTTCTAAGCATCAAAATTAGGGAGAGGCAAGCAAAGATCCTCCCTTCCCACTCTCAGAGAGAACATAGCTGGCCCACACCTCAACTTTTGATTTCTGGCCACTAGAAATGTGAAGTAATAAATTTATGTTGGTGTGTGTGTGTAAATCAAAAGTCAAAACTAGGGTATTGTTCCTCAGTCACTGTCCACCTGTTGTTATTTGTTTTGTGTTAGAGACAGGCTCGTTCACTGACCTACACTTGCCGAGTGGGGTAGGCTAACTGGTCAGAGAGCCCTAAGGATCAACCATCTCTGCTCTGCCCTCCCAGGGTTGGAATTATAAGGATTACCACACCCAGCTTTTTACATGGCTTCTGAGGATCACACTCAGGTCCTTGTGCTTTTGAGGCAAGAACTTTACCAATTCATTTATCTCATCAGTCTAAGACTTTGTTATCTTAAGCCATCATAGGGCCATTTGTTACAGCAACCTATGAA
Organism: Microtus oregoni; assembly: GCF_018167655.1. Taxonomy (NCBI): domain Eukaryota; kingdom Metazoa; phylum Chordata; class Mammalia; order Rodentia; family Cricetidae; genus Microtus; species Microtus oregoni. Next base: position 333,666 of record NW_024543954.1, on the reverse strand, counting down.
CACTCACACCCTGGTTGGCTAAGATAGCCAGGTGAGGGGTGGAAGCCTGAAGCTTATGATAGCTCCCTACAGACTCTATAGGACAAGGGTGTGGAATGTAGGTGGAACCCAAAAGTAATGGACAGTCCTCTGAGAGAGTGGAGCCACAACATGTGGCAGTAGCTGCCTCAGCCCCAGTTCTGACAGTCTGGGAGCTTCAAAGGGGACAGGTCTAGGGAAGGCAGCTACAGCAAAGTTATGTTTAAACTTAATGGAGCCTTATTTGGAAGGTGCCATGAGACTGGCAAAGCTGGTTATCAAGGTTGGGGGGGGGGGTGACAGAGAGAAACTAACAAAAGCCACCATAGACTGACATCTTCATAGGGTCATGGATTCATTCATGTAATTCTCAACACTCCCAGGAGGTTCGTATTTCCAGAATCCCCATATTATATGAGGAAGCTGAGCTGGCAGGACAGAGTAGTAACTTCTTTATGTCCCAGTCAGCAAAGGGCAGAGTGGCTGGTGGGCAGCCTCAGTACCCATCAAAGGAGCAGCACAGAAAGAGAACCAGGGCCTTCAAATGTAGCATTTCATCTTACCCCAGTAGGGAGTGCTTCAGGTGAAAGGTGGCCTTCACTATGGGCTGCAAAGGCTGACTGGGCTGTTTGGGGACAGTATTCTGAGTAAGGCAACCAAGTAGAGATGTATTTATTTGGTGGTCAGATCTGCTGAGAGCACGGGGCAGACTGAACAGACTGAGCCTGGGGGCAGAGAACCCTGGTGTCCTATTGGAGATTCTGTATTCAAGGCCTTGAGAGTAGATGACAAAAGCCCTGTGCTTGAGGCAGAGGGATTCAGGAAAAGAGAAAGGCCAAGAGCAAGGGGAAGTATGCAGGATGAGAAGGAGTAGGAGAAGCAGAGATGCTTCCTTCTTCTTCATTGAGATACAAGTCACAAACCATACAATTCACCCATTTAATGTATACAACTCAACAATTTTTAGTATATCTTCAGACACACACAAACATAACCACAGTCAGCTTTTGAATATTTTTATCATCTCTGAAAGAAACCCCACTACAGATATAGTAGCACATGCCTGTTTTTCCTGAACTCGAGAAGCTAAGGCAGAAAGACCGCAAGTTCCAAGCTAGCCTGGGCTATAGAGTGGAGACTCTGTCTCAGAAAACAAACCAAATGGGACAGGTGAGATGGCCTAAAGGGTCAAGGTGCTTGATTTCTGCCTGATGACCTGAGTTCAATCTTGGGGACCCACATGGTAGAGGGAGAGAACAGTCTCCTATAGGTTGTCTTGTGACTTCCACTTGTGTGTACATATGCATGTGTGTGACACACATGAAGTCACACAAACAATAAATAATATAGTAGGCACAAGAGAGATGGCTCAGCAGTTAAGAACACTGGCTACTCTTACAGAGGATAGGGGTTTGATTCCCAGCACCTACTTAATTACCTGTAACTCCAGTTCTGGGGGGTCTGATTCCCCTTCTGGTTTCCACAGGCACTGCATGCATGTGGCGCACAGCCATACATATAGGAAAAACCTCACATATATTGAAAAAAATAGGGGCTGGAAAGGTGGCTCAGTTGTTAAGAGTAGTAGCTGTTTGTTCAGAGGACCCTGGATTGATTTCCAGCACTCACATGGTAGCTCATAACTATTGTAACCCCAGTTCCAGAGGATCCAATGCCCCCACTGGTCTCCATGGGCATAAAACATGCTTGGTACATAGGCATACATGTAGGCAAACCATCCATACACATAAATCAACAATAATTTAAAAATAAATAAATGGAATAAAAACTAAAGATAATGAAGTAAGCCAAAAGCAACCCACATAAACATCAACAGCAAAAACAGACAAATTGCATTTCATCATGATTTGAAAATATCTGTGCATCTACAGACACTGTAAGGAGAGTAAAAAGAGCAAATTATATGTTTGATGAGGATTTAGCAGTCAGTATATAGCAAGGATTTTTAAAAACACAAAAGACAGACAACTCTCTAGTGTATGCTTCCAAATGTTCCTAACTCTTATTACAAGTCAATCCTAAGTTTTCCTTCACAGGATCTGGCATGGTGACAGCAATGATTCTAGTTCTAGGTACCAGTTTTCTAAATATCCCTCGGTACAGTCAAGGTGACAATCAGTGAATTACCAAGCATATGCCAAGAAATAAAACAGCTGGGTCACATGGTAGTGCTATGTTTAACTTCCTAAGAAACCATATAAAATATAAAAATACTTTCCAAAATGATACTATTAGTATGTGGTGTGTGTGTGTGTGTGTAGTATATGCACATGTGTCTGTGGGTGTGTGCATGTGTGAGACGAAGGTCACCTTGGATGTCTTCTTCAATAATTACTCTCCACCTTATTTCTTTGGATAGGGTTGGTTTTTCACTGAACCTGGAGCTCATCTACTTGGCTAGAATGGCTGGCCAATGAAATCCAGTTATCTGTGTGTCTCTCTCCCTACCACCATTGCCCCTTCTCTTCTCTCCAAGGACCAAGTTACATACCCACCTTTTTTCTTCTTGTTGTTTGTTTGTTTGTTTGTTTGTTTGTTTGTTTGTTTGTTTGTTTTGGAGACAGGGTTTCTCTGTGTAACAGCCTTACACGTCCTGACACTCTCTCTGTAGACCAGGCTGGCTTTGGAACTCAGAGATCCACCTGCCTCTGCCTCCTAAGTGCTGGGAGTAAAGGTGTGTGCCACCACCTGGCTGGAATACTGATCTTTTTGCTTGGTGTGGCAAGCTCTTTAAACAACTGAGTTACCTCCCCCGGCATGGTAATAATACTATTTTATGTTGCCACCAGCAACATAGAAATATTCTAATATCTCCTCATCCTTACTAGTATTTAAGAACTGTAAATTGTAAGCAGAGTTTAACAGGTAGCTCTGTTGGGAACTCAGAGGACTAGAATGCTGATAGGGATGCAAACAGTAAAGCCTGTGCTTGCAAGCTTGCAGATGAGAACGAGGATTGATAACTGGACTGGAAACCATTTGTATTATGCTATGGAAAAGATCTTGTCTACACTTTCGTCCATGCCCTCACACTCAGCGTGAGGTTAAATGTAAAGGAGGGTAGATTAATTAATCTGGCAGATGAAATTTCAAGCATCCCAGCATTCAGTCTGTGGTTGTTTTTTTTTTTTTAAGCCTAATTTAATGTAATCAGAGTAAGAAGGAAGAGAGGCCTGGTGAGATGGTTCATCAGGTAAAGGCATTTGCCTTCAGGCATGATGACTTCCTTTTATCTCCAGGACCCACATTGTCTTCTGGTCTCCACATATTGCGTGTGTGCATAAACACACACACACAAATGTAATTTTAAACGTTTTTAAAAGAAGACTTGCAGTTTTATCAGAGAAGATGTGCTATAATGTTCAAGGCAAGAGGGCATTGCTGAAGTGGTAGTGCTACCTCAAAAGGGCAACCATTACCCTGATACTATAGGAACGATATCTGGACAGAATCTCAGAAATGAGCAAGGCCATAGCCACCACAGTTCAGGGATGCATAAATACTAATTGCTTTTAAAGACTTTCTAGGCAGAGTCTTTTGAGGGGACAGCTCTAGGATGTCCTGCTTGTCCTACTCATTCACCCAGGAAGAAACCCAGAAGTCACTGCAGCCGAGGTTCAAGTGGGTCCAGATGTAGCTCAAACTAGTGGAAGGCCTTGGCATCTCCCATGTGGTGATTCTGCAGAGGTTCAGAATGCAAGAGTTGCAGAGTTGTGGATGTTTTCACCTAGATTTTAAAGGAAAGTCTGGGGAGCCAGGAGATAGATGTGTGGTTGTGTCAGGATCCCTCTAGGCAGTGCACACAGCTGTGAGTGTGAGGCTGAAGCTACCGGAGATTCTCACACTATGTAACTCCTGCTGAAGAAAACTGTAGGAAATAGGAAATCCAGGGGGGGGGGGGGGAGGGAGAGAGAGAGAGAGAGAGAGAGAGAGAGAGAGAGAGAGAGAGAGAGAGAGAGAACCAGAACCAGAGAGGTAGGGCTGCCTAAGGCCTTTGTAGGTCTTATCACATCACCACATGGCTCAGATGCTATTGGACATGGAGTCACAAGTTTTTCATTTTCTGTTTTGCTTTGGTTCAATCTGCACTCACTATGCTTCCTTCCATTCCTGACTTTTGGAATGGGAATATTGACTCTGTGCCATTGTATGTTAAAATAATTGTTGTTTGAATTTTTAGGGACTCAATACTAAGTGCGAATGAGACTTTGAACTTAGACTTTTGGAACAGTTAAGACATGGAGGAATCTTAGGAGTGGACAGTTTGAGGGGCAGGGATGATCAAATGGTTGATCTCCACTTTCATGCTGTTGGGAGGTGGTACAACCTTTAACATGGGGGCATTTTAGGAAAATTTTAGGTCATTGGGGGATCTTCATTACTCTTGAAGAGATTTGTGGTACTATGGTCTCTTCCTCTTCCTTGTTCTTTTCCTAGCCTTTTGCTTCACCATATACTCCTTGCCATGGGCGTTCATCCTGTCACAGCTCCATAGGCAGTGGGGACAACTGACCATGGACTGAACTTTTAAAATTATAATTCTAAATAAATCTTCTGTGAGTTGATTTCTCTCCTTTTTTGGTGGTGGTTGGAGGAGAGGGCCTCCCTATGTTGCTCATGTTGGCCTCAAACTCCTAGATTCAAGATATCTTCCTGACTCATCATCTGATGCAGCTAGAACAAGTATTCTGACACAGTGCATACCCCAAAGGGTTGACAATGTGTGTGTGTTCAAACTAGTACCCGTGCTTGAATGACAAGAGCCCAAATGTAGAGAGAATCTGGGTGTCTGACAATAGACGAATGGCTGAACCAAATGTGGTGTCATCCATACAATGGAAGGTTGCTCAGCCTTCAAATGGGAGTGGAGTTCTGATAAAGGAACTTTGAGGACATTATGAACTATGATAGAAGCTAGACACAAAAGGTACAAAGTACAGAATTCCACTTTTATGAAGTCTCTGGGATAGGTGAAACCACAAGGACAGACCAGAAGTTTTCAGAGGTAGAGAGGGGGCAGGAAAATCTCCTTAGTGGGGCCTAGTGTTTCTTTTGGGGGTAATGGAGCTCTTTTGGAGTTCCATAGTGGTGATAATGATGTAGGATTCCCATCTGTATGCTGTGAATGTGTTTTATTGCCATTGGTTAATAAAAAAGCTGCCTTCAGCCAATGGCTTAACAGAGTAAAGCCAGGTGAGAAATTCAAACAGGGATATAGAAAGTAGGTGGAGTCAAGGAGATGCCATGTAGTCACCGAAGGACACAGATGCCAGAACTTTACCAGTAGGCCTCAACCTTGTTGTAAAATATAAAATAGAAACAGGTTAATTTAAGATGTAAGAGATAGCTAGAAATATACTTAAGCTATTGGCCAAACAGTATTGCAATTAATATAGTCTCTGTGTGATTATTTCAGGTCTGGGTGTCTGGGAACAAATGAACAGCCTCCGCCTACAGGTGATGACTGCAAACATTAGGAGTATACTTAATGCTACTGAACTGTATACTTTAAAGTGGCTAACATGGTCAATATTGTGTTAGCTCTATTTATCATAAGAATAAAACAAGAAATTTTGTGCCCTTTTAGCTTTCAGCCACCCAGCCTCTGTCTCCTTCCTGTTACCCACTTACTTTTTGAGCAGGATCTCTGAGGCTCCCTTGCTGAAGAGGCGGAAGCCACCATCAGGCATGCGGATAACCGTGCTCATGGACTTGCGGACTGAGTTGAAGGTGTATACTTTGTAAAGCTTATCTTCTGGAATCTGCTCCCGTACAGGTTGAAAGTCTCGTTTCAGGTCCAGGACGAAGCCCAACAGAGCACACTCTGTTTTGTTGCCCACTTGGCGTGGGAGAGCGCCTTCCTTCTCTGGAGGCTGTAGGAAAGGACAGTCAGCTTGGCATCAGGGCCCAGAGCACCCTCTGTTCCATCCCCAAAGCAAAGGTTCCCATTTGGCTTTGATCATCATGTAGCTAGGAGGCAGAGGCGTGGAACAGAGTAAGGCCACCCTTGTTGACTACACAGGCCATGACTTGACTGCAAAGTGGCCCTTTATAGGTAGGTTTTCCATCATTTAGCATGCTTTGAAAGGACTTCTAGAACAACCTATCTCACTCAATATCAAGAGCACTCTGTAATGCCAAGGACAGGAGGACAGGGACAAAGGCAACCAGCACCCTAAAGGTTCCTCTTAAAAGTCTGTAATTTTTCTTGTTTTGTTGAGATGGGGTCTGTCACTAACCTGGAGCCCCTGATATCTGCCTGTCTCTGCCTCCCCAGTGCTGGAAGTACAAGCAGACTTCTGCCTAGTTTTTTTTTTTAAATAGGTTCTGGTAAGTAAATTCAAGTCTTCATGCTTGTAAGGCAAGCAATTTACTGACTGGTATATCTCCTTAACCTTGTTTTTTTGCATTTCTGTTGCAGAATATTCTTTTTGTACACTATAAAGATGTGTGACTCTGATTGATTTAATAAGAAAACTAAATGGCCAATAGTTAGGCAGGATTTCTAGGCAGAGAGGATACTGGGAAGAAGAAGGTAGAGATGCCAGGGATGCAGAACAAGCAGGATGTGCACTACAGAGAAGGGGTAATAAAGCCATTAGTCAGAAAGTAAATTAATAGAAATGGGTTAATTTAAGTTGTAAGAGATAGTTAGAAACAGGCTTAATCTATCAGCTGAGCTTTCATAATTAATAATGAATCTTCATGCCATTATTGGGGAGCCAATGGTCCTGATGAAAAAGTCCACCTGTTCTCCCCTGTTCTGTGTTTCTTTTTATAGTATGATGGGGCAAACCATTTTGGGCAAACTTCATGTACACTAGGCAAATTCTTTACCAATACCACTTAGTTACTTTCTCAGCACCCCAAGATTTATAAGTAAGCCCAGTGAGTCTCTTCAAGAAGCTCATGCACCAGTCCTGCCCCCTTCTCTCATCTGCCCTCCTAGCCTTGCTTACTAGTATTTTGGTGGTATAGGCACTGTTGATGGAGATGGCATGAACCAGAAGGTCAAGGATCTTGGGGGTCAGGGCGCTGGGAGCTGGAATCTCTTTGTAGTGGGTGTCTCCTAGGTAGGACTGGACCACGGTCATGCGGTTGGTGGTAAGTGTGCCTGTCTTGTCAGAACAGATGGCTGTGGCATTGCCCATGGTCTCACAGGCATCCAGGTGGCGTACCAGGTTGTTGTCCTTCATCATTTTCTGTAAAGAGCAAAGATGGAGTGTGTGGGGGGGTACTTAGTTGTTTACTTATAAGGATAAAGGCAATGCGAGTGATACTAACAGTCCATTTGGTGACCTTGGTCATCTCTGGGATGGGTGGCAATCAAACAGAGAGTAAGATGCAAGGGCTGTCATCAGATGGGGAACAGTGAGCTTCCAAGAAGCTACTCTCTGTATGAATGACTTGGACGCTTTCTGCCAGAGCTCCCTCGTCAATTGGCTCCTATATCTGTGCTCCTCCACACTCCCCTGGTTCTTCTTTACTCTCCAACTGCTTCTCAGTGGCCCAAAGCCTTTTCTGAGGCTCTGCCTCTCTGTCTCTGTCTCTACAAGCAGCACTAGTTCTTTTTTGTCTTGGATCCTCTGAATCTCCCTGTGAGGTCTCTCTCGACATCAGCTTCTTTTCTAGCTCCCTTCACTGTGTCCAAGGGATGGGTGGTCACAGTGGGACTGTCTGTTAGGATGTATTATCAAAGTTCATCTCAGCCAGTATCCTTTCTTCCTTTAGCATCCCTAGCCTTCTTTAGTCCCCACTACACCTAAGGTGCTTTGATGACATCCCACTCTAGTTTTGGGGTCTGTGTGATGGAATTAGTTGTAAGTAGTAGTATTATTACCTTGACAGAGTAAGCCAAGGAGATAGTGACAGCAAGAGGCAGGCCCTCAGGGACAGCCACAACCAGCACAGTGACTCCGATAATGAAGAACTTCACAAAGTACTGCACATAGACAGGTGTGCACTCTGCCAGCCACACCCGGCCATCCACGACGAAGGTCTCAATCACAAAGTAGAGGACCAGGATGATGACAGTGATGGCAGACATCACCAACCCTGTCCAGCCATGATGGAGAGGGGCCACAAGAGGTGAGAGGAGAGAAGGAAGAAAAGTTCAGGGCAAGGTAGCCATGGCTGGCCTGAGCCCAGTCAGGGCCGTTGTAAGGGCTTGATGGATTTGGGGTACCTTTTGGGATAAACAGCTTGAAGGATGACTCCATGGAATGAGAGGTCCTAGGGTAGCCTTTGCTCTAGTTCCCCAGGACAGTGTGGGGTAAAGAACAGAAAGCTAAGGGTATGAAAGGTACATCTGTGAGGTACTAGCCACCCTCATATTTTGGGGCTCTGGCCAGCAGGCTCTCGGTGAAGTTGGCTACCTGTTGACTATGATGTGGCCAGAAACCTTGAATCAGGGGATTTGCTAGGTAATACATGAGTGTGTGACTTAGGCCTTATTGGGGTGGAGGGTGCTAAGCCAGACCTTGGCAGTCATGGTTGGCTCTGGCCTGCACCTCTGGCCCACCAGTATATGACATTCTTCTGGAATACTATCCATTTCTCTGTACGCGAGCTTTCCTAGAGCCAGGACAATATTCTGTCCTTTGCACTCACAGCATCTGGAAGTCATATTCCTTCCAGGAGCCCAGTGTCCCCCAGGCTCCTGGCATGCCATCTCTGGCTTGAACATACCTGCTTTCCCAATCTGCACAGCGAGTTTTGTGAGCTTTCCTTGCAGAACTGACTTCTCCTTCTTGGGTACGTTGGCTTTCTTCTTTTCTCGCTCCTCCATTTCCCCACCCTCAGCACTCTTCAGGGGCTGCATTTCCATGGCAACAGCCCCATCCTGCTTCTTAGCTGTACATAGAGGAAACCCTTGGCTGAAGTTAGGGCCTATCAAGGGTAAAGGGGCTATAGAGGGTTATCACAAGGAAAGACATGTCTCATCATATGGGATTCAATGGAGCACTTTTAACTTCAAGTTTTGCAAAGGGAATCTGTAGGCTTCTGTTGCATCCTAAGCCCAGGCCCTCCTGAGGTAGGCAGGCAGTTGCAGCATTGTCCTAGGTGGGACAGAGAGATGGTTCTTTTATGGGAAGGGTGGACAGACACTAGCATAAGGAACTTGTGACAGACAAGGTGGTCAGTCCAGTAATGTCCCAAAGCTCAATACCTGAAAGAAGTCCTGTGGTTGGTCCAAGGAATGTTCTGGAACCAAAATCTGACTCATTTGCCCACAGATATCCAAGCCACTTCTACTTTCCCCTCAAGATCACTAAGGGGCCCTAGTGTATGCTCCTTTTAGCCTAGACAACCCTGCCCAGCTCGCCTCCTCTGTGGGCAAACCTGTTCTGTTCCTCCTGATATTTCCCTACCTCCCTCTTAGATCACGTGGCTCCACTTCACCTTTATAGGCCCCTTAGTTTTTATTCTTGCTGCCTTTGTGGTGGTGACATGGATTCCTCATCTCTCTCTCTTTGTCAAGTTTTACACAGTCCTTGGGCTCGAAACTCTCCAGCTACATTGCCAAAAATAACCATGTCCACTCCACCTGCCTCCTCCACTCTTCCTAAGGAAGGGGCTGCCTGACCTAGCAGTTGTAGGGGTGTCCCCCATTTTGTTTTTGTTTTTGTCTTCTTCCTTCCTTCCCTCCTTTCTTCCTTCCTTCCTTCCTTCCTTCCTTCCTTGCTTCCTTTCTTTTCTCCTTCCCTTCCTTCCTTCCTTCCTTCCTTCCTTTCTTTATTTTAGTTTTTCTAGACAGAGTTTCTCTGTGTAGCAGTTCTGGCTGTCCTGGAACTAGCTCTGTAGAGCAGAAATCTGCCTGCCTCTGTCTCCCGAGTGTTGGGATTAAAGGTGTGCGCCACCACCACCCAGCTAAAGGTGACCATGGCTATCATAGCACAACTCTACACTTTTTTGTTTTATTTTTCTTTTTTTGAGACAAGGTTTCTCTGTAGCTTTGGAGCCTGTCTTGGAACTCACTTTGTAGACCAGGCTGGCTTTAAACTCACAGAGATCTACCTGTCTCAGCCTCTCAAGTGCTGGATTTTAGGTGTGCACTGCCACCACCCGGCTTCAGTTTGTCTTCCTCTTATTCTGCATCCCTTCACCTCACCTGGCAGTTCGAGACTACTTACCATAGCTCTTTCCTCCTAGCAGCCTTCAGGACATGCCAGACCCTGCCTAGCTGGGTCACTCTAGCCTTGAGTCCCTACCTTCTGTTATCCCACCAAGCAAGGGCCAGAGCCAGATGCCTCCTAGTCCACAAAGCCCTAGCAATCTCGCTTATCTTCCAGGCTTTGGCTAACTCCTCTTACCTGGGAAACTCAGAGGACTGTCACCTAGGGATTTTGACAAGTTACCCTCTCTATGCCTCAGTTTCCTTATCTGGCCAAAGTGGTCTCAGGTGTCTATGGGGAATTCTCATACATGGACAAGTTCAAGCCATGCTGGTGGCCTTGGCACTGACCAGTCGTTTTCCAGGTGGCTCATCTAGGCTTCATGGAAGCAGTGTCTGGTAGAAACTGGAGCATCCTCCAAGAGTATCCCCTTCACTGCCAAGCCAGGATGGGACTTTGGGGCCCACTCACCTGTCTTTAGGTGCTGCTTCTTCCTTGGCAGTAGGTGGTCCCTCCCCATTCCCCCTTCTCTCCCTCCTCCCCACAAGCTCCTCAGCAGCCCTGAGCCATGCACGCACGTTACCTCTGATTTGGCTACTGTCCATCGCCCCATCCTGCTGCTTGCCTACAATGGAAGAGGAATGACAGACACGGAGAGACTTGAGAACACCCATGTGGTCATGACATACACAGAAGCACAGGAGAGCAGGAAGAACTTGGGCACATATAGCAGTTTGCAGCTCCATGGGGTAGAGGAGGGAAAGGAAAGGCCTGATTGCTGCTAGCCATGACCTTGCCTATGGATGGGCTTTCTTGATGATCTATTCTTTCTAGGAGCAATCTGTCAGTACCTCCCAGAACATGTTAACTGCATATACTCTGGGCTTCCTGGGCCAAGCTCCTACCCAGTGTTTCCCACTGGGCCTTGACCTCCGCTCCACAGTGAGTCTCTAAAGCCAGTCCTGGGCGGTTTCTGGGTCAGGTGAAGTAGCTGTTGACAGTTTCTGGAAGGCCCGCTGCCTTAAGGTATGTACTTCCCTTAGATATCTGATCTTTCAGACCCAACAGGAGGTAACTCCCAAGCCCTGAACCAACCCAACCCCTGTACTCTTCTCTGAGGCCACTACTAGATGTGTGTCCTTTAAAGGGACAGGGTTCTGTCTGTTTTAGGGCCCTGGTGGGCACATCCAAACTGTAGGTCCAGAGCCACTGTGAAAAGGAGGTCTAAGTGGTGAGTACCCAGCAGCACTAGGGAGAAGGTGCAAATACTAGACTCCAGGTGGCTCTGTCTGAAGCCTTAGGTTGGGTACAGCCCATAGTGCCAGTCACTCTTTCTGAGGGTTGCACAGCCCAGGTGGCAGTTTGATGTGGGAGTGTCATATACCAATCTGTTGATTTCATTGGTTAAGCAATAAAGAAACTGCTTGGCCCTCATAGGTTAAAACATAGGTGGGAGGAGTAAACAGAACAGAATGCTGGGAGGAAGAGGAAGTGAGCTCAGACTTGACAGCTCTGCTCTCTGGGGCACACGCGATGAAGCTCCGACCCAGGATGAACGTAGGCTAGAATCTTCCCGGTAAGTGCATCTAGTGGTGCTATGCAGATGATTAGAAATGGGCTAAATTAATATGTGAGAATTAGCCTAGAAGAGATTAGATAGAAATGTGCCAAGCAGTGTTTAAAAGAATACAGTGTCCGTGTAATTATTTCAGGGTATAAGCTAGCCAGGTGGCCGGGGTGCTGGGGATGCAGCCCCGCTGCTCGTATTACTACAGCAGTTAGAGGAGTTTATCTGGGAGCCACATCTTCACTGGTCCCCATTTAGGGAGGAATCTTCCAGCACAGGATCATTTTCTACCCAGTAGCTCATGTCACTGGGGAATCAAAAGACAGAGTATCGGGTAGCTTCTAGGCAATGGAACCACAATCTGGGGTCCCAAGAATGAGAGAGACATCTTCAACCATAAGCAGATCATATATTGGACCCTCTTTGCCCAGGGCCCCTGTGTGGGTTAGGGGTAGTTTAGAGGTGAAAGAGACTTCTTTTATTTGTGTGTGTGTGTGTGTGTGTGTGTGTGTGTGTGTGTGTGTGTGTTCATGCATGTGTGAGTGCATGCATGGGCCTATGTCTCTTTTATTTGTGTGTGTGTCTGTGACAATGGAGGCCAGGAAAGGACATTTGGGGCCTCTGGAGCTGGAGTTGCAGGGGGTTGTGAACTTCCCAATACTGGTGCTAGGAAGCAAAGTGAACATGACTAGAAGAGGTAGCCTGGAGTAAAGCAGAGCACAGGAGGCGAGGGAGGGATGATGGAGGAAGGTCATTGGCTAATAAAGGCACTGCACTGGCCCATTTTATTGGTTAGAGGATAGGTGGGAGGAGAAAACAGGACAGAACACTGGGAGGAAAAGGAAGTGAGGTCAGAGACTCACAGCTCTCCTCTCGGGAACAGACGCCTGAGAGAGACGCCATGCCCTGCTCCCGGGATGAAGCTCGGACCCAGGATGGACTAGGCTAGAATCTCCCCGGTAAGCGCACCTTGGGGTGCTACACACAGATGATTAGAGATGGGCTAAATTAATATGTGAGAATTAGCCTAGAAGAGAATGGGCCAAGCAGTGTTTAAATGAATACAGTTTGTGTGTTGTTATTTCGGGCATAAGCTAGCCATGTGGGCGGCCGGGTGTGGGGGACGCAGCCCTGCCGCCCCATATTACTACAGTTGGCGCCCAGACATGTGGACAGCCGAAACCCACTTAAAAAACCTGAGAAGGCTTAAAAATAAGGGAGAGAGAGTTTAACACAGATTTTTGCTGTTTGTTGGTGGCGTGCTGTAGAGAGATTTCCTGATTCGGCAACAGTAGCAGAAAAAACGCTGTGTCATTTTAAAGCGCGACTTCCTGGGGCTGTGCCACCATTGCGATCTCTGTCTGACTCCTGCAGGAGACAGAGCTTTTGAATAGAGCATTTGGAGTAAAGTGCTACGATTTGTTTGATGGCAACTTGACTCGCTGTGTTCTCGGGTCTGCTCTGCTTGCTAGAGGCAAGCGGGCGCGTCATCTAAGAGAGGCTTCCTGACTCAGCTTTAGCTGCAAAAGCCTGCAGCTCATTAAGAGGTCCTGCCACGAAACACTTAAACGGTTAAAGCTGAACGCATGCTTTTCGGTTTTCAGCCATAGCAGGAAAAAAGCTGCGCCATTTAAAAATGCCGGCTTTCTGGGCTGTCCTGCCAGGACAAACTCTGACTCTTTTACGCAGGCGGTCCCTGCGGTTTGCAAACACAGGCTGCTGAAGCTCGCTTGCTGGCTACAGCCAGTACCTCAGCCATGAGGCTGGAAAGCTAAGGAATGGACTGGATCTAGCTGGCAAAGCCACGCCTTTAATCCTACCCATATTGCTCAGTAATTTAAAGGCTCGTGTGGTCAGAAAAAGAGAGATATATAGTAAAGAGAGATTCAAAGACAAAGAAAATTTCTAAATGGTTTGAAGTGTGTTAAAAATATATGCAGACTAAAATTTAAAGTTCTTAAAGTAACAAAAAAAAAGGAAGAAAGTTGTGTGTGTGGTAGCACACGCCTTTAATCCCAGTGCCTAGAAGGCAGAGACAAACAGATCTCTGTGAGTTCAAGGTGTAGTAGTGTACACCTTTAATCCCGAATGCCTGGGAGGCAGAGACAGGCGGATCTCTGAGAGTTCAAAGACAGCCTGGTTTACAGAGTTACTTCAGGTCAAAGATACAGAGAACCTGTCTCAAAAAGCAAAGAGTTAAAAGTAAAAATAAACAAAATAGAGGTTAAAACAAAGCTGCACAAAGATGGAAAATACACAGAGAATCTTGATACTGTATGCTATTATGCTCTCTTTGAATTGTTTGAATGCTGAGGAAAGAGCAAAAGCTACTAAAAGATATTTGTTTATAAATGCTGCTGAACTAATCCAACATAGATATTTTGAATTTGTATCTAAGGATATGATACTTTGGAAAGGAGTTTCTTATTTTGTTTTCACAGAGGATGAGACGCTGTTCATTTCTTCTATTCCGATTTGGTATGATGGACCACGCCCTCCTGAAGGGTTGGTGTGAACGCCTTCAAAAAATTGCTTCGCTCAACTGCCAACTGAGATGAAGCTAACACACAGGTTATACCATGAAAGACCTAATTAACGACGCCCCCATTCAGCAGGAAGCAGTTTGGAGAGAAATAACTGCGCCCATGTTCCCAAATATGGTTTATAAATGTTCCTTTACATTTAAAGGGGGATATGATATAGATATGAATAATTTGCATTAGTATAGATTTTGCTTTATTGATAGAGATTTAAGGTCAATTTTGTTATATGTATAAGTGTTTCTGATTTTGATTAAGGTATTGTGATTGTGTAGTTCATTTAAATATGTACTGTATAATTAAGAAATATAGGTTGTTAATGGATAATCATCGATAATAGTAAAGCTTGTAGTCATGTTAGTTAATATTTTCTAGATGTGCATAGATATATTTTAGATAGACATTCTTCATGTCTTTCAAAGATTACAGAATAGGACATTTAATGTTTTAATAACTGAGGACTTTTCATGACAATGAGACACTCTGCTCCTGGCAGCACCAATGTACTTCAAGAGGAAGATGGGCATCGAAGAGGCACCTTATGGAGTTTGATAGCCATATGGGCAAGAAACTGCTCTTGCCTGGACTATTGCATAAACTGGACACAGAGAACCCTCAGAGAGAGGACTACTGAACTTGCCTAAAGGTGAGATGATCTTTCGGGGTTCCTGATTCATTTTGAAAGAGTCTGCGAGACATTCTGCAGGACACAACAGATAGTGACTGAACTGACTTTGAATTTTCCTGCTTTATGGAAATGTCTGCTGGATACCATGGGCCTGAAGGCTGAAGATGGATGCCCCAATGGTACAAAAGAACTTTGGGTCCAGGCAGCGAGATGTCTTTGTCATTTCTAGAGTTTGAAGTATTAGTTCTTGTTTACTTAGGTAATATTATATCTTTCTGGAGTCTTTGATGGAGTTAAGAATAGTTATAGTTTTCCTTAGTTATGATAAAGATTATTGTAACTTTTACTTGATAACTGTTTTGTTATATGTAATTTTGCTATGTTAAAGTCTTTTTTTTTGTTTAAACCGAAAAAGGGGAAATGATGGAGGAAGGTCATTGGCTAATAAAGGCACTGCACTGGCCCATTTTATTGGTTAGAGGATAGGTGGGAGGAGAAAACAGGACAGAACACTGGGAGGAAAAGGAAGTGAGGTCAGAGACTCACAGCTCTCCTCTCGGGAACAGACGCCTGAGAGAGACGCCATGCCCTGCTCCCGGGATGAAGCTCGGACCCAGGATGGACTAGGCTAGAATCTCCCCGGTAAGCGCACCTTGGGGTGCTACACACAGATGATTAGAGATGGGCTAAATTAATATGTGAGAATTAGCCTAGAAGAGAATGGGCCAAGCAGTGTTTAAATGAATACAGTTTGTGTGTTGTTATTTCGGGCATAAGCTAGCCATGTGGGCGGCCGGGTGTGGGGGACGCAGCCCTGCCGCCCCATATTACTACAGAGGGACTCAGGAAGAAAAGGGCATATAGGAGTCATGAGAAAAGATAGCAATAGAATGTAAGGGTGGCAGGTTGACAAGGAACAGCTTCAGAGCATGCCCAGTGGGTTGACAGAACCACAAGAGTAAGATGAGGGCACTGGCCAAGATAGATGCTATTCCTCAGAGCCCCTCGGGGTACTTCTCCAGGAAGCTGGCCCACTCCAGTTCCCTAAGTCTCACAGCCAAGCAGTGTTGGTGAAGTGCATGCAGCTTGTCTTGGAGGGTCTGGATGAAGAAGATCAAGTTCAATGAGGAGGGAGTGGCCTAGGCCCAAGCTGTGAAGACTATCTAAGAGATAGAACAGGAGGCTAGGAGCTTGGAAAGGAGCCACCAGGGACACCAGGAAAGTGCAGGTGATAGCAGCTCAAGGGAGAGACCATTGGCTTCAAGGGGAGGGAGTGGATTTCCTAAAGGGATTTATGTGGAAGGCGTGTCCTGTCAACCTAACAGAACCAAGAAGACACTAGGTAAGGTCATCATGCCTGGGGACTCAAACTAACCTATCATTTGTCTTTGTATTCCTGGAGCACACATTAAAGTTGTGGGATAACACTGGGAGGGGCTCAGTGGAGATTGGGGACTTGGTGCAGGTGGCAGAAGACCTGGCCTGTCAACATCAGGGAGGTGCCCATACAGGGAGGCACAGGACCAGGCTGCCAGGGAATAAGGATAATAGAAGCTTCTCAGTGATTGTAGCCCTGACAGTCATGTCTCCAGGCTCCCAGGGACAGGGGACCTCAAGAAGTAGCCTAAGGCCAGGACTATTAACTTGTCCTTCCTCATGCTGGTCTGTCCCTGTATAGACTGTGGCTCCAGGTCCTCTAAGACGGGCGGGCATGCATCTGGAAGTATCTGCTCCATAGTCACCTGGGGCTGTGGAAAAGAACCAAGGGCAGACTGCTCACCAGAGCTAGGGTGTGTGCCTGAGTCACAGAGGAGCAGGGTCTGACAAGGGGAAGCTCTGTAACTCCATGGTTTTGAGTGCCATGGCTGGAAGGGGTGGTATAGTAGCTTTAGGCCAGGGATCTCGGGGTCATAAGGAAGCTGGACTCTCCAAAATCTTCTGTTTCTATCCATTGCTATCCTCAGAGACAGGGCTACCACTTGCTAAAGAGCCTACCTTGCCCACCCCATCCGGCATCCCCTGGCCCTGGCTGTTATTTTGAGACCTATCCCTATCTGCTCAGAAGACTTCCACTTTAGATTTTGTGAGCACCCCGAATCTTCCCTATGGAAGTTGAGTACTTTGAGGGTGAGCTTGAAGATCCCAGCAGTACCTTTCAAAGTTGAGATAAGAGGTTACATTTCTGTGAGCACACTTTACCCCAGGGACAGATGTACCAAAGCCATCATAGATTAGCCGTCTAAGGAAAGTTGCCCCTACACTCTTAGAAAAAATACCAGAAGGATCCTCAAGAAGAATTAGAAGAAGGTGGTGGCTTCCCACCCATCTCCCTGGAGCCAGGATTGGCCAGCAGGCAGATGAAGAAGCAAGGACATTAACATAGAAGGAAGCTGTCTCATCATCTCTGGACATTGGAATCATGGCTGCCTTACCTTTCTTGTCTTTCTTCTCCTCCTCCTCTCCACCAGCTCCAAGCAATGTAAAGATGATGCCTGTCTGGGAGTTCACGCCAACAGCTGTTACCACCATTCTTCCAGAACCTTCCATGACATGAGTGCCTGGCACAGAAACATAGAGGAACTAAGACAACCTGGTAGGACACGCTCAGCACCCATATGCTGGCTCTTAGGGTTTCCCTGAAGCAGGTACTTCTCTTGCAGAAGTCACTGCAGCTGTTGACCCCTTCATCTAGACTGCAGCCTGTTTATAGGCTTGCTGTAGTGGGAATGAGCCAAAGTACCACAGACTGGCGGGTCTTTGTCAGAAGCACAGTCTGAGCCATTACGGGGCCCACCAGGGGACCTCTGGTTTTTCTGTTCGGTTTCATATTACATTTCCCATTAAGATAAAAGTGTGCTGAATTTGAACCTTCTAGAAAAGGAACAAAACATACATGGGGTCATCTTCAGAGTCTATATGTAGATGGAGCACACTATTGACCCCAGAAAGCCCTCCCCTTGGGATGTCCCATTCATGATATCAAAGGTCCTCTTGAACAGTGGAGTATCATTTCTTTGTCCTGTGGCTGGAGCCACACCACCAGGCCTCCAGTGACCTGCTCTGGCATGGCAGTGGGTAGCATTCTCAGAAGGGCTATTCAGGGAGATCTTAGTTAAGGCAAGTCCACCAGGATGGCTTGCCTGGGGATGCTAGGGCCAGGTTTTCAAGCAACCTTACCTGGGCTGTCTGAGAAGGTAACCCTTACCTGAGAGCAGCATAGGGTCTTTGTCTGCTGACTTGCGCACATGGTCTGACTCGCCCGTCAGGGAGCTCTCATCGATCTTGAGGTCATTGCCTTGGATTAGCACACCGTCGGCAGGCAGAAGGTCTCCTATAAGCCAGCCCAGGCCAGAACTGAAGGCTATGGATCCATGGGTCCTCCCTACCCTTTCCTCTTCCTGCCTTTCCTAGGGGAGGTCCTATCATCTGGGAGAGGTCTGGGGGTCTCTCTTCTTTCTGCCTCCTCTTTTGTGTGTGTGTGTATGGGGGGGATCATCCACATCTAACCATGTTGTCCAGCTCTCAAATAACAGGGACAACACTTGTATCCTATAGTAGTAGAAGAATACCTCTCCAGAGGCTGAGGCCAGCTTGCTTCCTGTGGGTACTGTTGTACCTCAAATTTCTTTTCTGCCCCTAATCACACCCCGCATGCTCCAATCCCAGGCCCCTGTAGGGGGAAACACACAGACTACTGGGGAGACAGTCTAAGCTGGGGAGGTTCCTTTGGCTCACCCTTCTCAGAAATGGCATTCAGGCTTTCTTGGCAGGGTAGAAGAAGATGGGTACACTTACCATATTTGACCTGGGCAATGTCCCCCACCACCAGTGCTGCCACAGGGACCTGGAGGAGCTGTCCATTTCGGATGACAGTAAACTTCTGCTCTTGCTCAATACGGCTCTGAAGACCTCGGAACTGCTTTTCCTTACTCCAGTCATTAAAGGCCGTGACCAGCACCACACAGATGACAGAGAGTAGGATGGCAGCCCCTTCGATCCAGCCAGCCTCAGCCTCTCCCTCGTCCTCTGCCCCACCAGATACATTCCCACAGGCTGTGACCAAGGATGGAGGAGAACATGAAGGAGATGTAAAGTCATGGAAACCAAGCGCTGGGACCCCCCTTTCTAGCCCAGAGCCTCGCCCCTTACCTTCACTTTCCTCTCCAGGTGGTGCATAGAAGGAGAGGCCCAGGGAGACGATGGCAGCCACCTCCAGGATGATGAGAGTCACATCCTGCAGGGCTTCCCATACCAACTGCAGGAAGGTCTTGGGCTGCTTGGGAGGGATGAAGTTCTGCCCATAGATCTGCCTGCGTTTCTCTAAGTCATTGGTGTTGTCTGCCAGGCCTACACAGTGTGCCGGGAAAATGACAGAAGCACAGAAGAAGATGGCACAGGCTAGCCCTTGGTACCATAAGCATCTCTGACTAAGCTGCTGCAGCAGCAGCAAGAGTGCCCCTTGTGGCTCTCTAGCTAAAGCCTGCCTCTCTGGAACTCCAGAGTGGATGCTTAGAGAATGCAGAGTGGTACAGGCCAAGTGCTACAAGCCTTTCTGCAGGCACAGGACCTGCACATAGGGGACCAAGCACAGCCCTCATAGTGAGTACCCAGCCTGAGGAAGAGATGGTAACCCAGGAAAAGGGGCTATGTATATCCTGATGCACTTATAAGACAGCAAGTCTAGGGAAGGAGGTCTTAGGCCTGTAGATGTCTCAATTGCTGAAACACTAGCCTACACTCTGCACCATTCATGTCTGCTGTCATTTCTGTGTCAAAGTTATCTTTGAGGGATGCTTGCAGGGAAGCGCTAACACCCAACAAAGGAAAGGACAGCAAGGACCCAGGAGGATGCTATGTGGCCAAGGGTAGCTGAGATAGGAGCAGAACAGAGCACCCAGGGGCTCCTTGGGTTGAGGGTGAGTAGAGAGGTGAATCAATATCTAAGTGGCTTCAGTGGATTTGTGGGGAGGTTACCAATGAAGGGGATCCAGGTAATATTAGCCCAGTTTCACCCAAGTGCCAAAGAATTGGCCAGGGCCCTCTCTAGAGGGATCGGACAAAGTTATCTGTCTCCTAACACTTAGACTCCATGTCTTCTTGAGAGTGCTGGTCACTAGGCCCCACACATGCTTGAAAGATGGGACTGTGTTTGAGACTCTGGCACCTTGAAAGTGAGGCAGCCTTTGGACCTTGGCCACCCTACCCTATGGCCTACCTTTTCCAAAGATATGCAGGGCTACCCAGCCTGATCTGCAAAGGGGGCAAGGCACAGGGGAACCAGGGACATGGATGTATCCAGGAGCATAGCTGTTGAGGAAGATAGAACAATGTCTTCTGGACATGGATGGAGGCCTACTTTCTAGAAGTTTCCCAGGGAAAGCTCAGAGAGAATGAGTGTGAGAGCAAGTTCTTAGTTCCAGAGATCTACATAAGGTCTTATGAAAGGGAGGCTTGGAAGTCCTTCAAGGTGGAAGTATGGGGCTTGCAGGAAGAAACGAAGGCAGAGGTTTATGGCTTCTCATAACTAGCTGTTGCTATGGGGAACTGATCCTCTAGGTCGTGCAGGGAGCCTGTTCTGCAGTGGGGGAGGAAGGACTCCATTTACCAGCTCCAGAGGCGGCTGGAGTTTGAAAGGACCAGCACCAGGAAAGGACAACAGAGTCCCACAGGGCCAAGATACCATGACACAGAGTTGAGGAGAGGATGACCCAAGGTCTGGTGCCCACAGTGCCCGGGAAATGCCCAGGCACGTGGCTCCCAAATACCCAACACCTTCTTGGAATTGGCGATGGGGATGGCCGAGACTAAGGGGACTGTCACTGACTCATGCAGAGAACAGGAGAGGAAAGGAGAGGAAAGGGGAGGAAAGGGAAGCTCCTCTCAGGCCTAACATGAGACACTTCGATCACTGTAGGGTCCAAGGGCAGAGAAGTCCTTAACTCATGGCTCCAGGACCGTGGAGGTAACCTCCATGTAGATCTCAGACAAGTGAGAAATTGCCACAGCCTTACCCTTAGCTGGCAATCTTCTCTGCAGGCTGATCCAGCCCCTCCTTAGGTTCACCCAGGCCTCCAGTGCTACACCCCAAAGGGACCAGCTCTACACTGACACCTAGTATTTGGGTGGTAGGTTGAAGTTCCCACCAGAGTCATTGACATAGCTTCTACCACCTGCTGAAGGAGCTGAGTGGTGATCAAAAGAGCCATCTGGTCCATGGAGCATGCACAGCAGGCGGAGTTTAGGAAAGCAATAAGACTCAGCCCCAGATCGCTCATCAATAAGGAAGTGCTGACAATGGGCCTTCTCAGAGGAGCAGGGAGGAGCTTAAATGAAGGACTGACAAGAGCAAAAGTTGCAAGCAGCACAGCCTTGGCACGTCCATAGCATCCAGCCACAGTGTCCTTCCCACCCAGAAGGGCTGCAGCTGTCCCTGCCTTTCTCTCCCTGCCCTCATTGAGCCTGGGCTGGGCTGGCATCTCAGATTTCTACTAGGGCCAAAGACCTCTTTCTGAAGTCCCACAGCTTTCCTAGTAAGGTGTTAGGAAGAAAGGCTGGGCCTCCTCAGCTTTCTCCCTACCCCCACCACAGCTTTCCCAGTAGGGTATCTGGGAGACCTCAGTCTTTTCCCCAGATTGAGCCTTTTTGCCTTCAACTGCAGGAGCTATGAAAGACTCAACATTACAAGGGATGCACCAGAACTCTAAGCTCCTAGACACTTGGGGTCTACACTGCCCTTGGCCTGGAGCCCCCAGAGAGGGGAAGTGATCCATTTTAGCTTCTAGAAAGCCTGAGACCCATGGCACCATGTGACTCTGCTTCCTGATTGTCCTGCTTCACATGTCCAGACTGTTCCCAAAGCCAATGAGGCCCTTAGTCCCTTTCCCACAGAAATTCGCTCCTTCCCCTCCTCTGCCTTGTCCTTGGATTGCCCTTGCTATTGCAGCAATTCCCCTCCCCTCCTCTGCCCAAGACTAGCACTTGCCTTCAGATTGAGCCTTGGCCTTTCTGTAGGGTTGGGGGTCCCAACAGCTGTCACAACTGCCATGGTACCATTGCTTATGGGTGTGGTAGAGAAGGCAGCTCTGGTCCTTCTGGTTTCAAACATGTGCCCACCTAGCAGGCCCAAGACATGGGGAAAGAGGCTGGGCGGTTGGCATGGACACAGATGGGCTGTTTGCCCAGAGCAGAGGCCAGATGCCATCAGAATTGGATTAGGACCACATTGTGTCAGCTCTCAGCTCATCTGCCCCCTTCTTCTTTTGACTGTCGGTGGAGAGCAGATAAGACAGGGGCAGGGTGCAGAGCCCCCTAACTAGCCTACCAGGAGGTTCCTGACCAGCAGGCAGACCCTTTTTCAGGATGGGTTCTAGAATCCTTCTGAATCTCTGCAGAGGTAATAACTGCCAAAGTCCCCTCCACCAACATGCCACATACCTACCTGGCCCGCTTTTCCTCTGTCAAACCCTTTCTGGGCCCCCAGAGGATTGGCATGGGGCCGGAAGTACAGTTAAGTCTGCCCCTTCCATTAAGAAGGCCTGCTGAGGAGCCTGCCTGCTCCAGGCTTGCTGCTTGCTGCGCTGAGGAAATGGGGGAGTGAGAATCACCTGCTCCTGGCCCCAGACAGCTGGGCCCTAGGAGCTAGGGGGAAGGGCTGGTCCCTGGGCTGCCATGGGGACATAGGGTCTCAGAGGCCTGTCAGGGACTGAGCCACCCACCTGGGAACCTGCTCTTCTACATGCCCACCACATTTATAGGCATCAGACAAGCCTTGGAGCTCTGTGGCAGAATCGGGCAGGTTCCCAGGGGCCTTGACATTTTAAATATTTAACAAGGCCTGACAGGCAGAGGGAAGAGCTGCCAGCCAAAGCCCATCTGCTTCCTTTGATCTGGGAGAGGCCAGAGCCCTTGTAGCTAAATGACCCTCTACCCCAGCCTTCTTAGAGGCCCCCAGTCCTCAGGGGGGTGGGTGGGCAAGGAGGAGGACGGAAAGAGAGCCTTTGGCATGAAGCCCAGCCATCTGTCCTGGCAGAACAGTGCTTCAGGCTGGAGTATGTGTGTGTGGTGGGCAGGCTGAATAGATTATTCATGGATGGAGCAGCTCTGCAACTCTACAGTTAAGGAAGATCCAGATGGCCCCGGGAGGCCACCTTGCCTGGAGTTCTTAACCTGGCCCTTGGGCATGCCTTCTTCCATTTCTAATACTTCCTTGGGCCCATGCACCACTTCCTATGGATACATGATGCTTTCTTCAATCCACCTAGGGCAAGGCTAGAGTAAGAGCATCTGGTGTGTATCTTAGAGGCTCCGAATGGGGGCAAGGGCAGAACAAGGAGGCTTGAGGTGATGAGCATGAGTGTTGCAACCAAAGGACTGATTTAGAAACAAGAATGGGCAAGGCCTGGTAATGGGAGGGACAGAGGAGCCAGGGAGCCGGAAGAACCCAGGTGGTGGCTAGGACTTGCAGGACTGGGTAGGCCAAAATGCCACTACTGAGATGGGTGACTGATAAAATCAATTAGCAGTGTCTGGGAAGCAGGCCTGGCATCAGGTTGGGAAAGCTCCCACAATCCTGCCAGGCCAGTGTCAGATGAACCAAAAAGGGTTCCAACTCTTGAAATCTGGGGCTAGATTTGGCTCTTTGGTGACCCTAGTCTCACAGCAGACCAGGGAGTTGAAAACCTAAGAGGACAGTCACAGAGTACCCGCTCTAGATACTCTAGAGGACTCTCACCATGTTTCTTCTCTGGAAGCCCACCGGTGTGGTCCTGGCAGTGCCTCAGACTTGCACCTCACTGGGACAGCCTGCGGCTGCTGTCACTATGTATGTGTGTGTTCATCTATGCTCATATGTGCTTATGACCAAAGGTCAGTTTCATGTGTCTTCTCGGTTGCTCTCCCCCTAACAGAGGCCATGGCTTCCTCCTTCTTCGGTAGGAGACAGTCGACACTGCTGTTTCTTTAAAAGAATCCAGGGTTTCCATTTGAACCCTCCACCTTTCGCGGTTCTCATCTGCCCTTCCTTCTCTTTTTTCTTGTGGGGTGGGAGGAGGCTCAACTCACACCCTCAGAATTTAGTACCCCTGCACAAGGCACCTTCCAGTCAAGACAAAGTGACTGAGCAGAAGGCAACAGTCAGTGGCTGGCTTTCCTCCAAGGTTAACTTGAGCCATTTAAGGTAGTCAGAGCAGCACAGCGCTCCAACTGTCTTCCAGGCGTACGGCAGACCCCGAGTTCCTAGGATAGCCCTTTCCCTCCCCAAACCCGATGAACTTACCCTCAGTAGGCGAGGTCTTCAGCCTCCTGCACAGCCCACTGACATCTCCGTAGGCTTCCTGAATCTTCTGCAGTGCCTCGACACCTCGGAGTTCCATGAGGTTGCGTAGTTCTGCTAGTGTGCACCCAAAGCCACCCACATGGGGCATTTCCCGCTGCTGCTGGGGTTTGGGGTGGAACTCGATGGAACTGTTTGCCATGTCCCCCATCCTGTCTGGCAGGCCTTCTCACAGGTGCAGCTTTGACTCAGTCGCAGTTAGGGACAGTTGGCCACCTAAGATCCCAGTGCTGAGGTGAGGCAAGGTGGTGGTGGGAAAGAGGCTAAATGTGAACACCTGAGGAGAACAAGGCAAGAAGAGGTCAAGGGACTGGTTCAGACAAAATGGACGTTTCTCCCCATCTTCATTCAGTGTACTCTGTGACTCACAAATGCTAGATTGACCCTCTAGACCAGCCCCCATTGTCCTGCCTATCGTGAGCATCCAGAGCTAGAGGGTTTGTTAGGTGGGAAAGAAGGGAGTAGTGGGGCCCTTCTGCCACCAGCACCAGCCAGCTCTCACTGCCTCTCTAAACCATTTGGAAACCTACTTGAAGTAAGGCAATTTGGGGTCATAGGTAGCTACTCTTGCTTCATATGCACAAGAGATCAGGGCCCATCACCACTTCTTGCTTGACCCTCCCGCCTACTTCTTGCCTAGTGCCACTTGCCCAGTGCCACTGCCATGATCTAAGTCCCCAGAAGTCCTCAGTGGCTCAGGCTTGGGCTGTCTAGGGCTCCAGGGGATAGACTGAGACATGGAAAGGAGCAGCTGCACTCCTTGTCAAGGTTGAGTGGGCAGGGTGTTTCCGCAACCCTCGGGGTTCCTGGGGATAGGAGGAGAGGAGGCCCAGTGCAGAGCAGAAAAAGGGGTGAGGGAGGGAAGGAGGTAAAGAGAAATTGATAGATAAAAGAGAGTAAGGATAAGGGGAATCAAAGTGGAGGTGAGCAGGACAGGGCACACAGGAGAAAGTTCAGAGCAACCCCAGGCCACTAGTGACTCTGCTGACACTCTGCTCCCTATGCATTGCTCCCACACCCCAATGAAGGAGCTAAGGTTTGCCTTTCGGAAAACATCCGGCTGGGTGTGGTGGCGCACGCCTTTACTCCTAGCCACTTGGGAAGCAGAGGCAGGTGGATCTCTATATTTCTTTGGTATCTGTGGCAGGCACTGACTTTTTGGGCTAGAGGTTGACAAAACTAAACTAAAGTTCCGGCTGGGGTTTCAGGGAAGGCCTCTAGGAAGGACAAAGAGAAAAAAAGACTGAAAGGAGAAACAGCTAAGCAAGGTCTGGGGAGGGAGAGGGACGTGGCCCTTCTGCTTGGTTGAGCAGCAGCAGCCCGAAGCAGTGACTCGGGATGACAGGGGCAAGCAGTGGGCACACAGGAAGCTGGGCAGAGTGTGCTCCTTCCACTGGCGCTCTGTGACTTTGCCATACCAACCACCTAGGAGGGAGGTGACAAGTATCGCTCAATTGTCAGTGCAAGAAGTCAAGGCTTCGTTAAGGGAAACGACAGAGTTAGAGGAAATTGAGACTGCAGCCTCAAGGTAGGCTTGTTAGCTTCCCACTGATATCTGCCTTCCCCAACCCCTACCCCAGGTGGCCTTGGCTCAGGATGGTGTCCTGACTACAGGAGGGTGTTTCTCCCCCCTCCTGTCTCTGACCAGAGCTCTACTGCTCCCCAGAGTCCCAGTGCAAAAGCAATTGGATGTACCTGTCAGATTTGCCTTCTGCCCTCTGCTACTTCCACCACCCCCCAGTCTGCAGGCTGCTGGAGAAGATGAATGGGTCTAGTTTGTCAGGGTAGACACTGTCTTTAGTCGGCACAACCCCCTCCCCCATGAGTCAGCTTCTTAGGCCCTAGTCAGACAAAGCTGGAGGAAAGGCCAGATCAACAGGACTCTAAGTACCCAGTACTGGCAAGTGATATCACAGAAGGGTCCTCATTGGCTCTCAGGCTCTTTCAGTCCTTTGGAGGGGTGGCCAGTACTCGCCTCAGGCAAGGGCTCAGTACTGTATTCACTCACCCAGGCTTGAAGCCTCAGGGCTCCAGCTGAGAACCTGCAAGTTCCCAGCTGAGTTGCCTAAGGACTCCACAGAGACTCTTTGGGAAAGGGAAGCCAGATGAAGGATTTTACTCTTTGAAAGTCCATTAATCTTTTCAGCCATTTTGCCCACCTGGAAATAAGGGTGCTCTTAGGCCTGGGGTGTGAAGTGAACGCTGGGATGTCTGCATGCTCTTCAGAGCATGTATCTGTAGGTCACAACTACAGTCGCCCAGATCTAGGAGTCCTGGAGGAGGCCAGGGCTCCCCTAATGTAACTGAAGCATTTTTGCCACCCCCTCCTCCCTGTCCCTGACCTGCAGCGTAGAACTACTCCTGATTTTGGAATTCTGTCATCCCTGAAGATGGCTGGACCTTTGGTGTCTCATAGTAAGGGTCCTGGGTAGAGAGGTCAAGCCATGTCACCTCCCTGTAGCCAGAGGGACTTCTGGAGCTCATGGCACCCCTGCTCCTGTGTGACTGTCCTGGGGTCAAGTTGCCCTTACCACCTCAGTATCCCCCAACACCTTGACTGCCAGTTGTGTCTAGCTCCTGTCCCCTCATCTCCCACTAAGCAACCCTGACACCCTGCTTGCCAGCAGAGGGATCTCCCTATAGGCTAGCAACTAGTGGCCATGTTGCCCTAAAATCCTCATTGCCTGGCTTGGGCGCCGCCACTCTAGGAAACTCTTCCTGTAGTCCATGACTGCTTCTGCCACACATTTTCATTCTCCAGCCCCAATCAAGAAGACCAAATTCCTTCAAAGCACCTTCCGGCCCTTCCTCTGCCTTTGGCGTGTTCCCCATACCTCACACCAGCCTACACTGGCCATCACTCCTCTACCAGAGGCCATCTCCGAGCTTCAACAACACGTCCTTTTCTCTCATCACCACCTGCTGACATCCAATGGCTTCCTTTAGTTACAGTTACTGTGGAACGTTCTCTAGAATGTATCTACCAGTTAGTTTTCCAGTCATAAGTAATTGCTGCTGAGCCCAAGATCCCATTATCCATTCCTACTTCCCAGGGCTGGGCACAGCCGTAAACAGAATTGCCTTTACCTGCATCCTTAATTCTTTGAGACACATTGTTGACCACTGAGTTGCCAAAGTGCACAGAGTGGTCTATCCCAGATGACGATGGGGTTGGAGGATTTAGTAAGTGGGTGCCTGGTCCCCAGAGAAGGAGCTTGAAGCTCTGAAGGTGGCAGCATGAAGCCAATAGGAGTGGGCACTCAAATTTTCCTCATCTTCATTCACTCAACAGGCCACAGTTCAGACGGAAGGCACCAGTTAAGGGGAGACCTCCTGTGGGTGACTCTTGACTGCTGCAGAGAGCAGAAGCCATATGTTCTCTTCATCCCTGGCTTGTCTGTAAGCATGGATGATGGTCTCTTCCAGTTTTAATAAGGACAGCAACCATCACTGAAATGGCCAAGAACAGAAATGACCAGGCCTATCAGTTCTGTAGGCCTGACAGAATTTCCGGCCTGGGCTGGCTGCCGAGAGTGGCCTGTAGGCATCAAAAGGACAGGGAATGTACCATTTCTGTGCTCTTTCATCTTTCCGACCTTAATTGGCTTAATTGAATTGAGAACCTCCTCAGAGGGGCCCTTGAACCTTCTGGCATTTGCTCCATCTTGGCAGAAATTGGCCAACATCATAGAGTAGAGAGAGCAGAAACCTGCATTGGGTTCCCTGGTTTAGCTCACCCTCACTGTGTGACCATCACACAGATTCCTTCTGGTCTCATCCCTCTAGCACCTATTCTTCTAGTGACTCAAATCTGCTTGACCAGAATATCAAGGCTCTTCCTTTCTGGTTCTCTCTCTCTCTCCATCTCCTCTTTCTCTCCCTTCCTTCCTCTCTCCTCTCTCTCTCACCACCTTGAATGGATTCTCTGCCAGCTCCTTCAATTTAATATAAGTGTGCTTCCTGTGACCCTAGACAGCCCTTGCCCTTCAGGAAGCGGTGCAAGTCCTGAGGGAAGGACCCTCTGCTTCTAGGCTTCCTCTGGTGACACCACTCTTAGCATTGACCTTTGAGTTGTCAATGTCATGCAGTAACAGTACCTACAATATTCACCAAGGCTTGCTGCAACCCACTGTGCGCAATACCCATTTAACACAGGGGGAATTAGCGCTCGGGTGGAATCAGAGACCTCAGGTATCAAACGCTTGCTTGATGGCCGGAGGTGAGTCTCAGCTGCCCACGTTAGGACACCTTGTTACTGCCCTGAGCAGCTTCCCTAGCAGGCTCAGAGGGACCCCTTTGGGTTGACTTGCTCTGTGGAGCTGCTTTGCCTCATGTTCAGAAGGTCTAGGAAAAGAGCAAAGCCCACTGCCATTTCCCGTGTCAGAACTAAAAAAAAAAAAAAAAAAAAAAAAAAGAAATGCATCAAAATCCATTACACTGTCAAGTTAGAAACAGTCAAAGGCTGCCCTCACTCAGCACCAGCCAAGTCTGTGGGGACACAGGACCCATACTAGTGGTGGGCTATCTGGCCACCAAGTGCTGCCATTGTTCCTGGGGTAGATGCAGCTGGATACCAGCACTAGTTTTACGCCAAAAAGTCCCAGTCCCAAGTTGTTTCCTACTTTCTGGGCCCTGAGAGATAAGAACAGGGCCCTGAGAGATAAGAACAGGGCCCTGAGAGATAAGAACAGTCCCCTTGCACAAATCCAAGTGTATGGCTCCTGGACTTGCCAATGTCCTGGTGCTAGAGCCAGGTCCAGGACCTAAGGCAACAGTCCATCCTGGACGGGCAGCAGGCAGAAGCCTGGGCTGATGTGGCATGTGCTTCTACCTTGGGCCCCCTCACCACCCACTAGAATCTCCCTATGGACTCACCAGGTTAGGACTCAGCAGTGTGACTCACTTGGGCTTCCTTGAAATAATAGGCCCTGGTCTGTCTCTATCTTCAGGCACCTGGAAGACACCAGCCTGCCCATGTGGTGGAGAGAACAGATCCAGAAGCAGGAACAGAGGCCTAACCCCTGCCTTTTGTCAGACATCCCAGCCACACTTGCACACTGGGTGGGGCCTGGGGCCCAGCTAGGGAGCAGGTGGGGAGAAGGTCTGGGAGGAGAGAATCTTGCAGGGCAGCTGGCTGTCCACTCTAACATGATGGGGCAGATATAGGCTTGGCTTGGGGCCCTGGGGTGGTGCTTTAACCCTTGATTTTCCACAACTTCCCTCTCAGCACAGGGCTCTTGTCTTCTTGGCCACTTCTGCTCCGCCCCTCTGCTTGATGCACCTTGGTGACCACCCAAGGACAAGGCATGCATACAACCAGAGAGGGGAGGGAAGAAGCCAGGCTGAGAACAACCTCATTAATATTTCAGAGACACTGTCACTGCAGCTCCCGAGTCCTCACAGTCCCACCACTTTTGCTTGTGGAGAGAGGAGGGTGGGAAAAGAGAAGGAAATAAAACCGAGAAAACAGATTTAAAGGGACAGCCACACCCCCTACTCCATTTCGTCCTTCCCCCATTCCTGGTACAATCTGTACATACTCTGCTATTGCTGCCACCGCCGCAGAATAGCTCTAAGCCCAGAACAGCTTTGGGCAAAAACAATAATAACAGAAGAGGGTCAACTGTCACCATGGTACTCCCTCCCTGCTCACTCATCCACCTGCCTCAAGTCCTGCCTTTGCAGGCAAGTCTTTCAAGGCCACCTGGAGGATGACTGGTGACTGTCAGCATAGTCATAGAGACCCTGCTCATTCTGCAGAAAGACCAATGTACACAGGAAAAGTGGAAGTCCCTGTTGAGGATCCAGCTAAGGTGTATGGATCCCAGAAAAGCCCACATTCAGAATCATGGGGTTGGTAGGGATCCAGACATTGCTTAATTTTACCCTTGCTTGTGGGTAGGTCAGTATCAAACTGATGGTCAGTCACTTTAGTCTCACTAAGGGCAGCCCAGGCAAGCAGTGAATGGACCTCCCTACCTGGAGAACTGTTTACTCCATCCAAAAGGGGGATTTGGGACCTCCACCCCATCTAACACCCCTCAAGAGCATCCCATGACCAGCCAAGTTTGTGACTACATATTTGTCTGCTTTCAGAGGTTCTGGGAGGGCCCCAAGCTCTCCAGTGAAAAGAGGCCTCGGGACAGAATGATAGATATGACAACCACAATGCAATACACCATGGCAGTTTCTGAAAAAATTCACCATCATATTACAGCAGCTTATCTCTTAAGAGTAGAAAGCAGGGACTCATGGAGACTTGTATAGCCATGTTTGCAAAAACATTACTCATTATAGACAAAAGGTGGAAGCAGCCCAATGTCCATAGATGGATGACTGAACAGACTGTGTGTCCCTCCATTTATATATAATGGAACATCAGTCAACCTTTAAAAGGCAGGGAATTCCCACACATGCCATGCTAATGTGGTTGACGTAAAAGGACAGAGACTGTCTGGCTTCATTTCTGGGAGGTCCTGAGAGTCACTAGCCTTACAGAGACAGGCAGTAGTCAATAGGATGATGGGTGCTGAGGACTGGGGAGGAGGATGAGGAGCTGGTGTTTAGTGGGGCTGAGCTGAAGCTCGAGATAATGAGCAAGATCTGGAGATTGATGGTGCTGATGGTAGTCCAGCAGTGAGGATGTGGGGCATATTTCAAGTCTTTTGGCTCTAATGGTGATGTCCTGTTTCATGGTGTGTGTGTGTGTGTGTGTGTGTTCCATAATGCCAAAAGGAAATAAGTCCAACCAATCACGTTTCTCATTTGTATCCAAGGTGGCCTGAGCGGTTTCCTGTGGTATCCTAAGTCATACTGTCTCACCTCCTAGGCAGATCAAATCAGTGGTCCATTCTACTCACGTGGAAATGAGCTTGTATGGAGACTCCTGTCAGGAAAATGTCAACCTAAAGAGCCCCTTCTGATGTGGGAGTGTCATATATCAATCTGTTGGTTTCATTGGTTAAGTAATAAAGAAACTGCTTGGCCTCATAGGGCAGAATTTAGATAGGCGGAATAAACAGAACAGAATGCTGGGAGGAAGAGGAAGTGAGCTCAGAGGCCATGCTCCCCTCTCCCGAGCAGATGCGATGAAACTCTGACCCAGGATGGACATAGGCTAGAATCTTCCCGGTAAGCGCACCTTGGGGTGCTACACACATTAATAGAAATGGGTTAGGCAAAATATGAGAATTAGCCCGTAAGAGGCTAGAGCGAATGGGCCAAGCAGTGTTTAAATGAATACAATTTGTGTGTTGTTATTTCGGGGCATAAGCTAGCCAGGCGACCAGGAGCTGGGGCGGCAGGAACGCAGCCCGCAGCTCCTACAACACCCTTCCTCATGTGCCCTGCTCATATCTTATAGCTTCTATGTCCTCATCCCTGCGACTTGCTGCCTGCCACTACCATTATTGCCCACCTACTTGGACCACTTTTGTTTCTGTCTTTTGGTGCTAGGGGCAGACCCACTGGTCCAAGCATTCTAAACAAGTGGTCTTTCACTATCATGCTGCAAATTTCTCTCCTGCTTGGAAACAGTTGGAGCAGGCATGTAGTCCCATTCTTGGAGCTACTGGCAGAGCTGCCTTGAGAGCATCAAGCCCAGTCCATCCTCAGAAGGGACGGTCTAATCACTTGGGGGAAAAAATCTGGCCTCAAGATGGGTGAATTCTTTATACAAAATAGGACTTTGGAAGCAGATCCTGTTGGTCAAGGCCTGTAATTCCAGGTATTTAGTGGACTGAAATGGGAGGACTGAAAGTTCAAGGTCTGACTGGGCTTTAGAATAAACTCAAGGTCAGTCTGGGTAACTTAGTGGGACTTTGTCTCAAAACAAAAATAATAAAAGAAGGACTGGTGTGGTGGTTTGAAAATGGATTCCAAAGGGAGTGGCACTATTAGGAGGTGTGGTGTTGTTGGATAGGTGTGGCCTTTGGGGGGAAGTATGTCACTGTGCAGATGGGCTTTGAGGTCTCATATATGCTCAACCCACACCCAGTGTCTCAGTTCACTTCATGTTGCCTTTGTCTCAAGAGTAGAACTCTGAGCTCCTTCTCCAGCACCACACCAGCCTGTACACTGCCATGCTCCCCACCATGATGATAATGGACTAAATATCTGAAACTGTAAGCCACCCCAATTAAATGTTTTCTTTTTTTTTCTTTTTTTTCTTTTTTTTTTTTTTTGGTTTTTCGAGACAGGGTTTCGCTGTAGCTTTGGTGCTTGTCCTGGAACTAGCTCTTGTAGACCAGGCTGGCCTCGAACTCCCAGAGATCCGCCTGCCTCTGCCTCCCAAGTGCTGGGATTAAAGGCGTGCGCCACCACCGCCCGGCAAATGTTTTCTTTTCTAAGAGTTTCTGTGGTCATGGTGTCTCTTCACAGCAATAGAAACCCTAACTAAGACATCTGGGGACACAGCTCCATAGTAGAGCTCTTACTTAGCCATCATGAGCCCTGAGTTCAACTCCTCATGCCAAAACAGCTTTGGGAAGTGCTAACGAACCCCCAGAATGTTCTGAAAGAGATTGTATAATATTTTGCTAGCTATATGTCTTGATGTCCAATTCAGTGGCTGTATTTCTGACTCCCTTTCAGCTACATATGACCATGTAACTACACTTTGGCTAATTGAATGTAAACAGAAGTGACAGGGACAACTTCAAAGTTCGAGTTGAGGTGTAAAAGAGAAGGGACATACTCTCCCCTGCTCCTCTTCTGCCTGTTAGCTAAAATGCTGGTGTGAGGGTCAGACGGTAACATTTATCTTGTGTCATCTTGCACATGGATCTATGTGTATCATATAGGAGCCCTTATAGACTAAGAAGCCATCACAGTGGACACAAGTGTGCAGTCAGGAATGGACTTCTTTGCTCACACAGCTGCTATTATTCCTGATCTTCACAAAAGAGGGTAACCCCATAACCTGAAGATATTGGAAATGCAGAGGGAAGAACTAGAGCCCCCACCTTCACTATGTGCCCAATTCAGGCCTAGATGTGGGGAATTAGGAGCCTTTCTAAGCTTTCCACTTTCATGGGATCCCTGTGTAGCACGTGAGCATCTGTAGTCTGACTCCCTCTTACCTGTGTTATTTGACACTGTCCTAGATGTTCTAGTCAAAGCAGAGAGACAAAAGGTCAGTCCTGTTACATGCAAGCCAAGACATTGTGGAAATGATTATGATTGCCCTGCACAATGAGGCTCTATGTTAAGAGATGGGGATGCCTATTGTGGAGTAGAGGCATCTAAGGAATAGAGATTGAGGTGCTTACTTGGGGTCATATTGCCAACAAGTAGTGGAGGCTGATGTAAACTTGAGTAATTTGTCTTCAGAGGATTCTGTATCGCTCTTCTGCTGAGTGACTGCTCAGAACATCCAAGAAAGCAATGGACACCTGATTAGAACCAATTCAAAGAGTTAATAAAGTGGCTGGATAGGCAGTGTCCTTGTGAAGCTCAAGCACTGGCTGCAGTCACACAGCCTAGTTGAAAATAGGACTTCATTTGTCCTTGCTGAGTTTGGTATGCCCCCAGTGCATACCCTTCAGAGGGCTTGATCCATTGCTCTGGAGGCTTCCTCCTGACCATTAGCCCAGGGAAAATAAAGCAAGGCAAAGCTCTTTGTTCAGTCTGTTAGTTTTTCTTCACATGTATTTCCCAAACCTTCCATCTCTGCCTATCCCGAAGCTGACATCAGCCAGATCCCAGAGTTCAAAGGTCAGGACCAGGCTCCACTGCTGAAGCCAGAGGCCATCCCTAGGTCTGCTTGGATCCCACATTGCTCTGGGGTCCCTAGAATATTTTTTGTGGGATGAGTCAACATGCTCACACAAGTGGTTCTTACAGTGCTGCATGGCCCTGAGTACAAAGGAAAGTTAGAAACTCCCTTCTGGCTGGGGCCATGCAGTATAGTTACTGGGGTCATGACTCTACATGGAGAAAGGGGACAGTCATTTGTTTTCTGCCAGAGAAGGCAGAAGCTGAAAAAGGAGAGAGAGAGAGAGCAGGAGCTGGAGAAGCCTATGGGCAGGAAGCATAATGACACTAATTATCCAATTACAGCGAGCTGTGCGGGCAGAGAGCTGCATTGCAGCAGGAGCCAAGCCAGGCCCGCGCCCCGCCCCCGCACGCGTCTGCCACACGCAGGCCCCCACTTTCCTCCTGCCCTGAAGCACAGACAGCTGGGCAAGCCTGTGCTCTCTAGAGGGGCAAGGAGACCCGAAGTCACCATGGCTTAGCTTCTGTGAAAGCCTCCTGTCGAGGAGGCAGCAGGTTCTAATCCTCCAGCCCATCATATCCAGAAAACCCCCTGCTGGAAGGAGGGACACCCAAGTCTCCCAGCTCTGCTGGCTACTGTGGTTCCAGTCCAGTCTCAGAGTCAGCCTCACAATCGGAAATAACCAAGGCCTAAACAGGTAATTAAGGAAATTATAGACAGCTGGAAGCCATTGGGGCTACAGGCCAGGACAAGCAGGGACTAGATAAGAAGACTCCCAGGACATGCATGCGCCCTCTTGGGGACACAAGCCTCATGTGTGTGTCAGGAGGGTTGTTTCTGGAAGCAGGTTAAAGTCCTTGGGCCAACAGGCAGAGGCAAGGGTAGGAGGAATTCACTGGGGTCAAGGTCAGGAGCTGGAGGTTAGGGGTCCCAAATGCTCATAAAGTAGTCTCTTTGGGACCCTTTTGTTACTTAGCTTACTCAGCCAGAGGACCAAGCCCATGTGGAAAAGGAGTTGTAAAGAAATGGGCTTGTCACTGCGTGGAATTCTGAGGCCACAGGGGTCTCCAAACTACCTGTCTTTCTTTTGAAACATCTGTGACCATGCTATTCTTAGAAGAGGTCAAGGATACTGGGGATAGAAAACACTAGAGATGGGAAGCAACAGTCGCTGCCACCTCTCTGACTCAGCCTCAGCTGAGTTGTCCCAACTGCTGCCTATTGGCAAATACAGTAACAAAGGAAGAAAAGGCCAGTGACCCATGGTGGTCCTGAGAAAGTATACCTCAGAAACTGCAGCTGGGGGAGGGTCACCTAAAAGGCTGCTAGGCACACCTCCAACATCTTTAACAATCCCAACTGGCTGTGACAGCAGGACCTGAAGGTCACCCAGGGCCTGGCTGCCACCAGGATCACATACACTGAGCTTTGCACGGCCAAAGTCATGCAGTGTCTATGGGGTGGCCTGAGAGGGAATAGGTCCCGAAGAGGTCCCTTTACATTAGGGCACATGAGCGCTAAGTCAGGAATCCAAGTGCACTCCTCAGCAGGCCACAGAGGCCATCAGGGGCCCAAGCCAGGCCCTCCTCTAAGTTTCCCTGTAGATGCTCATGGGTAGATGCTCTATGACGCTGAGAGCTTGAAGCAGTGATAGGTAGTGAGGCTGCAAAAGGCTTCTTCTCTCTGGGAGGTAGACACAGAGTTTCTTCCACTTGTCCCCTAAGGTGACTACAATGATGCTATGGTTCTGCTTCCTCTTTGGAAGGGTAGCAGGAAACACAGGGGCCCAAGAGTTCTGACCATACATGTCTGACTCACATGTCCAGACATCTCAATAGACCTCCCCAGGGACCATCAGTCCAAGGATCCTAAGCAGCCACCCCAGGCGAGCCCTCTCTCCTCCCTAGACCAAAGACTAGAATGTGACGGCTATTCTTGCTCTGCTCCCCCACCCCCAGGATAAGTAGGGCCTTTTCCAAACTCATGTCCAGCCAGTATTCATTGAGCTGGAGGCCAATGAGTCATGGACCACAAGGGAGACTAGATGGTGTGAGAGAAGTGCTGAGGACAGACCTGTTCTGTCTGTGTGCCCCTTTCCTTGTTTTCTGCACTAGGCTACCATTCCTAGTGACAGTCTCCCTCCTGGAAGTCCCCAGGAATTGAGGACCCTGGACCAGCTATTCCTGGGCCGCAGTCATCCCTTCCAGACCTATGGCTCCAAGCCAAGATGTAGTGTGTCTGATCCCACATTCTTCTGGGAGAAATGCAGCTGAAGTCCATAGACATAGGCAGTCAGTTTGAGGCCTGAGATATGACACAGAACCCTTACTCTGCCATGGAAACAGAACTGTGCTCTGAAAACACCAAATGGTTTCAGCAGGGCTGGCCTATTTTGGAGCAACAGACA
Organism: Microtus oregoni; assembly: GCF_018167655.1. Taxonomy (NCBI): domain Eukaryota; kingdom Metazoa; phylum Chordata; class Mammalia; order Rodentia; family Cricetidae; genus Microtus; species Microtus oregoni. The sequence goes on along the minus strand of NW_024543954.1, from coordinate 297,324 downwards.
CTTCCTTTCTCTGTTATGTCCCATGCCACCACCATCACGGCCCTGGCCATCCATCCATGCAAACTTTGGTTCAGTAGTATCGAACTAAACTCAACGTATAACCTAGGTCTGGTTTATGTCAAAATAATACTAGAGCACAAGTAATTTTGAGTTCTGGGATAGTTCAGGGACTAACAAAGGAAAAATGGGATGGCTCACTCTCAAATACTCTTTATTCAGGGAAACCAAGAGGCCAGTGGGAATTCAATGGGAATGCAATGGCCCCAGAGCCTTCTCCATCTCTCCTTTTCCTGGATTCCCTCCTTGTTCCCTGTTTAGTCAGGAAGCTCTGCTTGTGATTTTGCAGTTCAGGAACTCCACTGACACCAGCAGGCATGTCAATGGGGGGAGGGATTTTGGGAGGAAGATGAAAGATCCCATATAAATTCTCCAGGGAACAAGTGCTTTGATAAAGAAAATGGGGACCTGTGGCTAGCAACCTGACTGAGGAGACACATTGCTTTCTTCATAGTCCTGAAAAGGAATCTCTTTTGGATTAAACGAGGTTCAGTAACTACAGCTCAAGGACCAAATCCAGCAAAATTGTGCTTGTGAATAAAGTTTTATTAGCACATTGTCATATCCATTCATTTTTATATGGTCTCTGTCTATGTTTGTGCTTTCATAAAGAGCATGGTAGCTGGGATAGAGATCATGTATTCTGCAAAGTGGAAAATATTTACCATCTGACACTTTTACCAAAGAAGATACTGACCCCTGGATTAGAGACTTAAATATTTTACCATACTTATAATTCCAACTATTGGAAAGGCTGAGGCCAAAAGGACTGGAACTTCAAAGCCAGTCTTGGTAATAAATTAAAACTAAATTTAAAAAGAATTAAGGAAGAATGTGGGTGCAGCTCAGTGGGAGCATGCCCAAGGCCCTGGCATCAATCCCCAGTATAGAAAGAAAGGAAAAAATTAAACATCTTAAGAAGCATAACTACAAAAGAGGAGGGAGAGAACAAACCCAGAATTGATAGTTCTTAGAATTTTGTAAAGAGATCATGTAATGGCGTTGGAGAGGTGGCTTAGTGATTAAAAGTCCTGGCTGCTCTTTGCTGCTCTTACAGAGGACCTGAGTTTGGTTCCCAGCACTCACTTAGAGGCTCGCAACCATCTGGAACTCCAGTTCTAGGAGATTTGACACCATCTTTGGCTTCCTTTGGCATAAGCACAGACACATATGTAAACAAAACACATACACATAAAATAAAAAATGTTAATTAAAAAGAAGAGATTCTGTAAGCCTAGAATCCAAGTAAAATATCACAAAAGTGTTTATCTTATGGGTTGAAAAAAATCAAAAGGTAAAGAATCAAGAGGTTAAAATGTTTTGCAGCAAATATTTCATACCATTATTTCCCTTGTATAAATTAGTTTCCTTGATTTAAACACACAGGAAAAACATTGAAAAACCCAGTAAATAAAGTTAAGACCAGGTATTATTTTACTAAAAAAAATAGTTTAGAAACATGTAGAAATGTTCCCCCTCAATGGTAATTAACTGAAGATAAAGCAAAGAAGATGTTTTCTGACCTAGATACCTACGGCAGCTTGTTTGACTGGAATACCTAAAGCTGGCAAGGCCGCAGTGAGTGAGCCCTTCTGGCACATTCAGAAGCCCTTCTGGAGAGCCACTTGGCAGGCTATACTGTTGTCTGGGTCCTCTCCTCAGGACAGCATGAGTGTTCTCTCCCAAGATGCTCAGAGAGCCGCATGCAAAAGAGTGAGACAAATCTGGCTGCCTAGATTTCCAAAAATAGCCAAATAATTAAGAGAATTACAATGTCTTGAGAGAATACTATTTTGCCATTAAAAATTGTAATTACTGAGGACTGCCCTGATACATCAGCGTGCCTGATAATAACTGTCAGATGAGTGAATGATCATTTGCAGTGTTTATGTCACAGTTCAAGTTGACTTTTTTGTGGTGAGTACTTTAACAAAGTAAACTATGTCCATTTTGAAAAAAAGCTCATTTGGGGGGATTATATTAATAAAGAAAATGCTTATTAAAGTAAAAAATAGATCACACAATTGAGCTCATGGTTTAACTACAGTAATGTGAAAATACATAGTTCATGCAAAGAGAAGAGAGCAGAAGGAAGTCCAATAGAATGGAAAACTGGATTGTACTTTGGTGGTAGAATGAGGTGGAGAGGAGCTTTCTACATCTTAGATTTTTTGTGTTTTATTTTTTAATAGTTAAAAAGGAGTATGTCTGTAAAACATTCATTATTTAAAAATAGGAGGAACACAAATGTTATTTTTTAAACCCCAGACAATATCTTACCCATCTATACAGAGCTTCCCAGGCCTCTGAACTGTGGCCTCCCAGTCTTGACTTCTGTTTTCAGCTACCAAATGCTGGGAGTGCCCTGGGCACATGGTGGGGACTAATTAGCACCATCAGGATTTTGTAGTGTTAGGATTCGGGGCTGGCTCCAAGTTGGGTGTGTGAGGACCCCTGGAGTCATCAGGATGCCTGGCACAATTATCCCCCACCCCCCAGATAAGTGGGCTTTATGCTCTTAAGTGTCCAGGTCCCTGAAATGGTCCTCAGGAAGTATTGCTCTGGCCGAAATGGATTCTTCAAGGAATGGATGAGCTGACCTGGAATGTCCACATCTATCTCCATTACTCCCTTTCAAGGAGTCAGAAGAGAGTGCTTCAGGGTCTGTGTAGGGACTTTGAGTTGACCTTGTTGAGCATGCTGGAATGACTAGATTGTCTCTAGTTCCTGTGACCAGTCTAGCAAGCACCAGCCCTGCGTGGCTCCTGAGAAGTTGGAGCTCAGGCTGTTTAGCTAAGTCTGAGTTGCTTAGGCAGGATGTGCAGGGCAGGGGTAAAGTTGGGGACTGTGCTGTGACAGATGCAACCTGGCTTCAAAGCCTCACAGCCTCCACTGAAGCTGCTGGATCCAGCCAGCTGGGCGCTTTGGTAGCAGCAGCATCTTTGATGAACACAGTGAAGCTCATTCGCTTGTGCTTTCCTCCCCGCTCTCACAGAAGCAGACACAGGGCACAAGGGTCACTAGAAATACGGTTGAATGACTATGGAACAGAGTCCCTAAGGGCCATCACACCAATAAGATGTGGCCCCTGGCATGGCTGGGCACATCTCAACAATAGAATACATTCATCCTGGCACCTTGTATCCTCAGTTGTTAAACCCTCCGATCAGAGTCTAGCTAATCAAAGAACACTCCCTCAAATGTTTATGAGTGCCCAGAACTCACTGGGGACTTCATTTCTGGGAGGTTTTCTGGGAAATCTTGATCCATAGTTGGACTGGTAGCTTGAATACCACAGGGTAGTGTAGTACAAGTAGCTTTAGGAGCCATGTAAGGACTTAGGTCTGCATCCAAGCTGAGGTGGTACCTTTGGACAACAATGGGAACATTTATTTATACCTCCTCATCCGATAGGGAAGCCAGCAGCCATGCATGGCTACTAAACACTTGTAACTAACACATTCAGTGCAACCGAAGATGGGGACTTGTAATTTCGCTTTAATTAAATTAAATTCTTACTTGTGGATAATAAATGGCATATCAGATAATGTCACTTTAGAAAGTGTCTCAAGACTGTGGTTCATGAAAGAACTCATTTGAAGGAATGGCTGCCCATTTCCTGGGAGAACCAAGAACAGTGAATTCGAGATCCCTTTGAAAAAGGCACACTTCAGGCTGGAGAGATGGCTTAAGAGTACTTCCTGCTCTTTCAGGGGACCTGGTTTGGTTCCCAGCACCTACATGATGGTTTCTCAACTGCTTGTAATTCTAGTTCTGGAGGGTCTGATGCCCCCTTCGCAACTCCACAGGCTCCTGCATGTATGTAGTATGCACTTACATGCTACACATATACACTCAAGCACACACACATACACATAAAATAAAAGAAATAAATATTTAAGGAGAAGAAAAGTTTGAGGTAAATGACAGTAACGCCCATTTACATATCTTTGGTTTGGGCACAAGTCTCCGAAAAGCTTTGGGGCTCCAAGAGAGTCTAGTTGCTAGCCCTGGGAATCTGCCTAAACCATGTATCTAGTTCAGTTTTGTCATCTCCTCAGCCATGTGACCTTGGACTTGTTCCCTTTCCAACCTTGGCACGGTCTCAGATGCCCAAATTCCACTACATCTGAGAACCAGCACTGCCCACCCAACAGAAGGTACCCCGGCAGGGGAGGGCTACCCAGCTGGGCACCGTTGGCCTGGCTTACACTGGCCCAGCCAGGGCAGAGAGTAAGGCTACAGTGAGGAGCTGGGAAATGGATAGGGGACAAGGAGGAACCATGTGTTCATTGCAGGTCTTGATTTCTCATAGCCAGTCTGGGGTACAGCTAGGGCACACTCTGAAGTCAGAGGTGGCCCTGGAGGGTCTTGAGGGAACTTTCCACAGTCCAGGTCTCCATTCATTATCTGCTCTTTTTTAGGGGTGTCCCTGAAGGCATGACATAGATAATTTATTGAAAGTGAATCATTCTCCATGTGCTTTGTATGGGTAGAAATTTTATCCTTTTCTCTCACTGGGCACATGGGTGGGGACACCAATATCTCAGCTCCTGAGCTGTAGAATGTTTCTAAGAGTCTGTACTCTACCTCAGAAGTGTTCCCCAGATAGTCCGCTCAAACACTCAGTGTTCCCTTTAGTAAAGTTCAACACATATTTCTAGAGACAATGGAAGAAACTTCTGGAGATATCACAACAGGTGTTTTTGCCATCCTCTGGCTGTGTGATCTTGAGGAAATTATTTAACTTCTCTGGGCCTCAGTCTGTTAATGTGTCAACTGCAGATAAGGACAACACTTGCTTTATTCAGTTATTATTTCAGTGAAGGGCAGGACAAAGGATGTCTGTGGAACATTCAGAACAGTATCTGGCACAAGGTGACTCCCATTGTTAGTGTTCCCGTTGCCATTTGATGTGCTCGTAACCTGGGATGGAGACAGCCATCACTTCTGAATCACAGGCTCCACCAGTTTAAAATCAGAAGGGTATACAGTACATCAACTTGCTCTGAGAGGTGGTGGGCGATCAAGGTAAAATGGCTGGAAGAAGTTGGACCTGGCTACATTAACTCTAAGAATCCAGCTAGGCTCATCTCATAGCAACCATATGTGGAGGGGCTTTGGTAGCTCATTGCAGCCCACTTTGGATGCCTTTCTGACTGGTTGGGTCAGATTGGACTATTGTGCAGTGATCCACAGGCTGGCCTCTCTCTCTTGCTCACTTGTTCACTTGCTGGCTAACTTTCCATCTCTTCTCTCTCGAATGATTCAACCTAGCACCTCCAGCTAGGAATCTTGAAATGTCAGTGCAGGCCCTGCAAGGTGCACCCTGTTCCTCAGATTTAGATAAGGAAAAAGACTCAGCCAAGGTCACAGAAACCATCAGGCATAGAGCAGGCACTATACCCTGGAGCCCCTGTCATCAGAGACCAAGATAGGTGTCTGCCACAGGCTGCTGGTGCCCCTGATTGCCCCCAGGGGTTCATAGTGGCATTCCCTCTGTTGAGCCTGGCGTTCTTCCAAACATACTCCCAGCTTCAGGGGCTCCCTTCCCCAAGGACTGGCTCTCCTTCTGGCTCTGTGCAGAACCCCCTCCCACGCCCGCCCTGCTCCCATCTGCCTGCCTCACCTCCTCTGTGCTAGAGCATGGCTGCCTTCCACTCAAACCACCTGGCAGGGCTGGGATTGGACCAGGTGGAGCTGATCAAGACTGCCTGTGCCCTTGGCCTTCTCCTGCCTTAAAGCTAGTGGCAGGCAATCAATGCCCCAGGACCACAAGTGCCCAGTTCCTTCCGACTGACCAACTGGCTGTCCTGGTGCAGACTTGAGGGGTCAGCTTCACTCTTGGCTCCTCTGCTAGGCCTAATCTGGGCCCCAACGGAACTTGACAGCCTTACAGACCACTCCTCCAAGGTCCCCTCTCCAAACCAGGGAATCTTGGTTTCCTTGTCGAGGGAGGGTGGTGGTGGTGGGTGTAAATACTTCAGTTCATAAATACGGTTGATGGAAGGCTCCACCAGGGGATCCAGGAGCCTGCATAGAACCATGTGTGGATGCAGGAGGAGCTCAGGAAGGGGGTGATATGGCATTATTTATACATACAACCCATAGATATACAGAAGCATCCCCAGCTATCTGCCCAAACAAAACAAAGAGACCTTCATCTATGCCTTCAGTGTACTGATAAGTCTCTCCCCTCCTGAAGCCTCAACGATCTTGTCTGTGAAATGGGGACAGAGATCAAAGCTTTTCATCTTATTAGTGAGCCTGTAGATCTAGCAGAATCAAGGTCATGAATGTGCCACACAAAAACCAAGTGCCCACTCTGTCAAGCCTGTGCCAGGCACCTGGGAAGCCCATGTAGATTAAGAATCAAACCTTTACTTTAAATGGTCACATAATAGAAGGGGCAAGGGTAGAGATTCAGATCCCAGAACTATGGATGGGGGTGTATGTGCAGGTGGTATCTGCAGGATGCGGCCAAAACCCTTGTAGAGAGCTAGGGGAGACTGGGATGGAGACTTGATTATGTAGCAGCCCACTTTAGGCCAGAAACTCAAGGCCCCATCTGTGAAAGAAGTAGTAGCCTCCTTCAGGGTCTGGTCTTGGAGTGGCAAACATTCAGTGGGAAGGGGAAGATCCTGGCCCTGCCTACCTTGCAGCAGGAGAGTGAAGGAGATGCGCTTGCATACTCCCATACCTTCCTTCCCTGAGCCCTTGGCCAGAGCTCCGACAGGGAGCTCCTGCCTGCCTGTCCTGCCCAGGTGAGGCACCAAGACCCTGAACCCGGACCCTGCCTTCTGCCTCTCTCTGTTGGCTGAGTCACTAAGCCCAATAGTGGCTCACAGGAGAGGGAGACCAGGTCATAGAGAGAGGAGCATGTCTTCCTGGGCTCCAGAGATGATGCCAGTGGCTCCACATCCTGGAATAGCAGAGCTGGAGCCTTCAACCCCAAGAACACTGAGGTTCCCCATCACAGAAACCCTCTGGCCAAGGTCACACAGGTGAGGAGAGGAAGGCAGCTGTTGGCAGAGATAAAAGACTTGTTCAATGTGCCTCCGCCACTTGCGGGTGGCACTGTCCATGCCAGTGGCAGGGTCAGCTGGGCAGCTATGTGGGCGTGCAGAGGACAGTGTAGGAACATGTGAGGGGGAGGATGATACAGTGCGGGGAGGCAGGGGGAGGGGTTGCCTCAAAGCCCTGGGAAGGTGTGTGCGCAGGGGCTAGACTCTTGGCCCAGGCCTGGCACCCCTGGCTATGCCTGCCAGGAGCCCCAGCCCACAGCCCGCAGCCCCCAGCGGCCTTGTTCCCTAGACACAAATGCGCGTACGCGCGGGATTCTAGGTGCAGGGTGCGGGTGCGGGTGCGGGGCGCTGCCCGCCAGCTCTGAGGCCCCAGGGTGACGCGCACCCATACTGCAGCAAGGACAGGCAGGCAAGGCCCTTAGGGATCAGGTGCCTTGGGGCAGGATCCTGCGTACCCCCCACCTGCAGCCGCGCCACCTGCTGGGCCGCTCTCTCGCCCCCGCCTGCTAGCGCGCCCACCCCTTCCGCGCCCGCCTGTGCGCCCCGGGCACCACTTACCCCGGCATGGACACAGCCGCCACTGCGGCCTCTGCTCTGGCTGTCGCTGTTGCTGCGGGAGGGCGCCTGGCGGGCAACAATCCGCTCCAAGGACGGAAGGGCCCGGGCACGCGGCGGCCTGACCAGCAGTGCGGAGCAGGACCCTCCGCAGCAGGCGAGGGCTGTGGCCGAGTGCTCCCCACGCTCCGCACCAGAGGCGGCGGCGACGCTGTGCGCTCGTTCAACTCCAGCCGCAGCTCTAAGCACGAAGGGAGGGAGGAAGGGGTGGGGGAGGGAGGGAGCTGGTGGTGGTGTTGGTGGTGTTGGTGTTAGTGGTGGTGTTGGTGGTGGTGGTGGTGTTGGTGCTGGTGCTGGTGGTGGATGGTGGTGGTGGTGGTGGTGGTGGTGGTGGTGGTGGAGGAGGAGGAGGAGGAGGAGGAGGAGGAGGAGGAGGAGGAGGAGGAGGAGGAGGTGGTGTTGGTGGTGTTGGTGGTGGTGATGGTGCTAGAAGAGGAGGAGGAGGAAGAGGAGGAGGAAGAGGGGGAGGAGGAGGAGGAGGAGCGGATGGAGGGGCAGTGCACTGGCGAACAGGCTCTGGGGACAAGGTGCTCCTGAGCCTTGCGCCCGGTGTGCGCCCTTCTGTCCCCAGGATGTGAGGGAATGCCAGCACTTCCTAGCCTGGCATGGCCCTCCAAGGACACTGGCAGAATAGCGATGGGCGTGGTTGGAAAGTGGGGCTGATAAGCTGCTGGTGAAGAAAGCCCCCGCATATGACTGGACAGCACCTCTCAAGACCCTCTACCCTTGGAGTTTGGAGCTGATTTGTAGCTTGGGGTCTCCGGGCTCTTGGTGGGATCCTGTGGTTGATGGTTGTCTGAAACCGCCTGGTAAGCGTTGGGAGTGCAGGCATTCAAACACATTTCCCCAGAGGGAAGCTAGAGCTTATAACAGATTTTTTCAGTCTGTGACCCCTAAAGGTTATCAAGCAACAACCATTTTCCAGGATAAAGTAGACACCTAAACATAGATATAGGGGATACCCTAGAGCAGACACCCACATGTACCCCCTAACACCCATGCGCACCAGTGAGGGCAGTCACCCTTTTGTGCCCCTGGACCTAAAGAGGGGAGCTGCACCTGTCACTGGTCTTTGTAGCACTGAGCTTTCCAGTGGCTGGGACAGCAGAAGCTGACCCTAGATCCTACCTTGCTTTGGTCTGTGAACAGGTGTAGGGGCTGAGGAGAAGGCTATGGGCCAAACCTTGGGGTCACTCCACCTGCTGAAGAGAGGGAGAAACCTGAACACACAGGGCACCAAGGGAGCCTATATACCAGGCAGAGTTGGGTGATGGGGATGCAATGGTGTCTGCTGAAAGGGAGTGGCTGCCAGACCGTGATTCTTCAGATCTTTGGGATAAGGGATATGGGGGAACCATTGACGGGGAATGACTTGGTTCTGAAGTTCAGAGAAAGCAGTTTTTGAGGAGCTGCCACTGTGTAAGACACGTATCTAAAGCACAGGAAGGCACTGCTGTGGTGGAACCAGGGAAGGTCACACCCCTATAGTCAGCCCCTCCCCCAGGAAGCATCTAGTTCTGTCGAAAAGCCAGGGCCAATACTGACACTTCTCAGCACAGGCAGACTACTTGCACACTCACATACACATTCATACAGCTACCCCACACTCACAACATGAGCACATACACATTCATAGCCGCTTCACACTCACCAGCATGCTTACTACACAGCCATTCCACACTCAGCCAGTGCTAACACTCATATTCGTACCTACCCTGTACCCAATGTCCACATTCACTTGCTCACTTACACTCCCCCCATATGCTCATTCGTGTGCTCACTTGCACACACTCACCCAACATACATTTCTACTCATTCACATCATCCCACAGTCACCAAAATGGATACTCATGTGCTCGTCCCAACCCACACTCACCCAACACACTCACGTTCAGCAGCATGCACATGCTCACCACTTCCTACACTCACCCCACATGTACACTCAGGTGCTTGCCTCCATCCCACAGTCACCCAACACATACACTCTCTCATTCACACCTAGCCACGTTCACTAAACATACAGTCATTTACAGGCATCCACAGCTGCCAACATGTACACTCACATACTCATGCCATCCCACATTCAGTCCACATCCACCAACATGCACACTCATATGCTCACGCTCAGCCCCCCACATGACATGTACATTCAAGTGCTCACCCACACCACAAGCACCCAACATACATATTTGTAAGCTCACCCCACTCCTCATTCATCCAACACATATCTTCACATGTTCACCCTCACACCCCCAAGCTCATGCAATTCACACATGTGCTCAGTCACACACCGTACTCTCACACTCATTAAACACTACTCACATGTTCACCCGTACCTACATTCATGCACTCATACATGGCACTTGCTCACTCACACTCACAGAAGGTCACTTACACATATTTCCTCACACTCATATAAGCTAGACTGCATTCATTCATCCACACATGCCTATTGATTCACAAAGTCACTTATCATCATCATCATCATCATCATCATCATCTCTCTCTCTCTCTCTCTCACACACACACACACACACACACACACACACACACACACACACTCACGGGGGGGGGTATTCACACATGAGTACTTAGACAGTTACTTTCCACACTAATTAATGCTCACTCACTTTCCCTCACGCTCCTGTTCACATGTTTGCTCACACACTACACTGTCCCCATTTCCCCTTTCTTCTGTCTATCCTCCAGGTGAGAGCTCCCCCCACCCCCACCACAGTGTCATTGGCTCTGCCGGAGGATCCATGGCTGTCTTGGAACTTGGGCATGCCTGGAATCAGCAGCTGGTTCCTTAGGGACTGGGTGGACTTCAGAGTCCCCGGTACACTTCCTGATTTCCATTGCCTAGAACAGGGGGACTAGGCAGCCCCAGCTTCCCTGAAGGGCAACTCTGGGCTGCAGGCACCAGATCTGGCCACTTTCCAGTTGCTCTTCTTTATCACCCACATTCTCCATAAACAAGTGGAGGCTTGTGGGGGTCTTGATAAATCACCTAGAGAAAGTTAGCAAATGAGGGTAGAGGAGCTGCAAGCACAGGAACGTGGCCTCCCTCCCCAAGATCACCAGACTAGGTCCCCTTTGTGGCCTTTCACAATGTGGGAAGACCCCTGGTATCACTGTCCTTCTGTGCCAGTCTTGAGGGCTCTGGGTCCAGAGTGAGAAGAGGGAGGATCTAGTTGTTAGTGTCCTTTGCTAGAAAGTTCTTTCTTACACCAAGCCCTGTCCCAGTTCCCTACATTGGAAATCCTTAGGGAGACAGATCCAGAGATGTCTATGATGGGGATAGCCACTAGACTGACTCTCTGCTCCCTCCCTGTCCTTTCCCTCCTTTCTTCTTGGTCCTACCCTTACCCCCACTGTGTCTGAATCTGCCACTCCAGGACCTCGGTCCTCTCCTGTGCTTTTCATGCTACTCCTGGGCAATCTCACCTTAGCCTTAGAAATTTGCAGGAAGCAGTCAGCTGACTACCTTCCAGGCTGGTCTCCTTATGTCCAGCCCTTCTCATTTTCTTGAGTCCTCAATCCGCTCTGTCACGACTACCAGCCACCTCCACTCTATGGACCCTGTGGCTACCCACCTTGCTTTCTTTTGGCCTCCAGGTCATGTCCCCTGCTTGTTCAACTTCACTTCTGCCACTTAGTGTGATTGTCACAACCTCCTCTGGAATGGCAGTTTCTTGGTCAGGTCCAGAGGCCCTGGTCCCTTTGGTAGACACTGACCTATCCATCCCTTTTCATGTCTACTCTTCCCAGGCTAACATCACAGATCGTCTCCAATGTTCTAGGGTCAGTATTCACCTGCAGCCCTGGAGCACGTTGACAGGAACCCAGAGAGTCATCCTGGCTGATTGCCATTGCTGGAACGGGCTTTATTTGAAACTAGGGTCATTGCAGATGTGACTAAGTGAAGAATGGTGAGCTGAGCAGATATTCTCTGGTGCTTCAGGCAGGCCCCATGTACAATGACAGTATCCTAAGACAAGCAGAGAGAAATTCCCAACACATATGGAAATAAGGGACTGTGAACAACAGAGGCTTAGTGAAGTAACCACAAGACAAGGAGTTACCAGGAGCTGCAAGAGGCACGACCTTATCAGGAAGTACCACCCTGCCAACATGACCCCTGAACCATAAAAGAATAAATAATATTGTTTTTCATCAGCCACAATAATTGTCACAGAAGTCCAAGGATCCTCATATAAACCCCAACTTAGTTATCAAGGAGAATCATCTTTCAAAGTATTGTCCACTGCATAACCCGCCACCTCCCAGCCTGCTTAGCCTCAATAGATCCCACACTTGGGACTTTTGAAAAGCTCTGATCAGCTATGTTTTATGTGTGTGCATATGTGTGTGGGTTGCATACACATATGCACACAATGACTCTTTGAACACCACTTCTCTTGAGCAGGGACAGCTCACTATCTAGGGCACTGCCCTCTTCCCTAGTCGCTCCTTGTGCAGTGGGCACCAGGGCCCTTCATCACCAGGCTACCTTGGATTCTCTGGGTCCCCAAGGGAAACAAGGGCTCTACCTTATGTATCCAGAATAGAATCTTTACCTCTTCCTATGATCTTTGTTTTCCCAAGAGATCCCAGAGTGCATAGGAGAGCCTGGAACCCATGGGAAGCGCCTGGAACCACACTTTCAGAGCAGCCCTATGGCCCCCACTCCAGGTCCTTCACCTCCTCTGCTCAATCCCTTCAAGGAGAGATCCCCCCCCAGGGGCCCTGTTTCCATCTAGGCCCTGGTCCAGGATACCTGGCCAACTGCCTCTTCTACAAGATCTGACTTGTTTAAACCTAAGCAGTGGATTTGGCTTAGGCTCCAGCTGGGACCCACTGAATGCAGAAGGCACCTGACCTGTAGTTAGTGCTCAGAAAAATTCCTTATCCTAGACCCATGCCAAGGCCACTCCTTGGCAGCTACCTTGTTCATAGAATAGCTGTTTCTAATGGCACACATTCCTATGTACTCTGTGCATGTACTTCTACATGCTCATCTATTTGTATCTATTTGTGTGTTTCTCTCTATGCAGTGCATGAATGGGTATGCCTGTGGAGATATGTCTACATTGTGTATCATTAATGTGTGTTTGCTTGAGTTTCTATGTAGATTATGTACATGTGCTTCTGTCTTCATACATAGACTTGTATGTGCATATGTGCTTGTGTATATATTTGTGTATACTTGTGTATGTGTTAATTTGTGTCTGTGTGCATGTGTGTTTCTGTGCATGTATGTTCATATGTTTCACATATTCATGTAAGCTTGTATCCTTGTGTGTGTATCTATGTATTTCTGTCTCAGTGTGTTCATAAGTGCACACGTGAGTGTTTGCCAGTCTTATGGCTGCCCAGCTGGCCTTTGCTTGGAGTCACATATGAACATGCCCACTGCCTTTGGTAGCTCTGGTGCCCGCAGCCCCTATTGTCCCCCATTCAGCACATTGGACTGCTTTGGTGTCATGAGTACTCTGCAATGTACTCTTCCTTTCACTCCTCATTTAGTTTGTCCCAAAGTCCAGGAACTCATACTCAAACAAATATTGGGCTGGAACTTGTCTTCTATGCTCTGCATAATCCACCACCATGGGGCTACCTATGACCAAAGCCAATGCCCAGAATATAATCTACTTTCCAACCTAATGAAAATTGAGGTAGGGACTGCTGGGTCCCAGGGCCTATTTTAATACAATTGTAGGTTTTTTAGACTGAGTCACATGTAGCTAAGGTCAGCCGTGAACTTCCTATTCTCTTACCTCTGCCTCCCAAGTGCTAGGATTAGAGAGTGCACCCCCGTACCTGGTTTCATTGTGATTTTTTTCAGATCATTATCTGGTAACTTGAAATGTATTCAATAGTAAAGTGAGGTTGAAGAATTTAAATACACATAATGGAAGATTTATTTATTTTTATCTTATGGGTATGTGTGTGTTCAAGTGTATGTACGTGCACCATGCATAAGCCTGGTGCCCATGCAAGAGGGCATTTGGTGCCTAGAAGAAGGAATTTGGATCCCCTGTTTGTAAGATACCAATCTGTGTTCTGGGAACCAAACCTGGGTCCTCTGCATGAGCAGCAAATGTTCATAACTGCAGAGCCATCTCTCCAGTCCCAAGGCAAAGGCATTTATCCCTGTGACCAAGACCAAGTGCTATGAAGATGGAGTCCATCTTTAACCATGACAGCCCAGCTTCATGGGCTCCTCTCTGGGGCCTTACAGCCTTTGGTCTATACAGTGAGGAACTGTCTGTGGAATCCTTTCTCTGAACTTAACACTTATGTAACACTTGTCTCCTGAGCTGCTGGTGGTGCCCTACTGGGCCTCTCATCTGAGATCTGCGGAGGATAGCTTTGTAAACTTTACTGAAATGAGAGAAAGTCAAATGAGAAAAAAGGTGAATAGCCAGGGAGAGAGGCAGGAAGGGAAAAGCGACGCAGTGTGGGACCTGTTGAGGTGAATCCTGCCCCCAGAACATACCCCAGAGAAACACACTGAGGACTTCATCTTTCTGTCTCTACCAGGGCTCATTGCTGTCTGCCCCTCCTTCCCACCAGCACAGGGACTGGACTGAGGCCCTGACTCCTGGCCCTGGGCCAGTGCCCTTGCCCTGTGTCTGCCCAGCTCAGCAGAGATTGCCAGGCTGTGGAGCACATGCCCCAGAATAGTGCTATGATGCTGCTCGGTGACATTCTATCGCTGGGCCACCACACTGAGTGGTGCCTCCCATCCCCAAAAGGAGAAACCTGGGGACAGTTGGTGCCTTGGTTGCCAGGCCAGGCATAAGAGTATGGCTGTGTGTGAGAAATCACAGACAGTGCCTCTGGGTGAACCCCTTCTGGTCTGTCACTCACTCTGGCCTTGGCTGCTCTATTTTTGCTGTCTGGCTGTCACTGCATAGGGAAGCTCCAGTTCCCATGACCTGAGCAGGAGGCCTTGTGCTTAGCATGGGCTCCCTTCAGCCCTCAGGGGCTTCTGTTTCTTTTCAGGGCAGCTTGTATTCCCAGTGGGTTTGCCTTCCTGAACCCAAACTAGAGCCTCCATCATGATCCAGTTGCAGCCTGTTCTCAGCTCTCAGGGACCTGTGGGGTGCTGAATGGGAGGGCAAGCCAGACTGGCCCAAGTAGCTGTACCAGTATACTGCCTGATGCCAAGGGCTCCTCCCCTCTGCCCTTTCCTAGTGTCAGCACAGGTACTAGTCACTACTCAAACTGCAACAGGGCTCTGGAATTACTCTGTTCCCCTAATTCCATCTAGACAGGCATACAGGGATCTGCTGGAGTATTGAAGTTCCCCTTCTGAAGAGAGTAGGTCCTAGCTTGTTATCCCATAGCCAGAAGGTGCTTCACAAATGCTCCACACCGGGAAGGCAGATATCACCTCAGGTGTGGCCCGCTTTTTGGGTTCAGATCAAGAACAGCTGGAGCAATGGAAGGACCAAGAAAGGAGCGGGAAAGCAGACAAGACCTCAGCCTTATGTCTGGTCAATTGGTATGTGCTTTTATATCTTTGGACCTGTGGTAAGGAGGGCCTTCTTCTGAGGGCAAGGACTGGAAGGGAGCGTGGAAATGCAGAACCTCGGAGGTGGCCTGAGCAGGTCCCTTGTTTCACCTCTGTTCTCTTCTTGATGCCCAGTGATGTTCCAGAGAAGTAGCACCGAGTCATATTGCACAGTGTTTCTTTAATTGAAAGACAACCGACCTCAGAAGCAGCACGCCCTCCAACTGGGTGCAACTGCTCACCAGCCCCTACCTCAGCAGGGACCCAGGGGTGAGGGGAAGGGACCTAGCCATCTTGGGGTGAAGGCACGGGCCAATGCAAACTGGTTCTAGAGGCTCTGGTGGCCTGCTGAGCCTCTTCAGGGTCTATGAAGCTTCCTGCTCCTCATCTTGGTAGCAGAGTATGGTCCCTTCCTGGACAATATGGACAGGATTCTGGGCCTCTACTTTCCAGCCTCCTCCAGGGCTGGGGGTCAAGTGCTGCGCAGGGCAATCACGGAGATAGTTGCCCACAGATTTGTTTGTGCAAGGCCTGGTCAGAGACCTATGAAGCAGAAAGCAGCCTAGGGGATGGTCAGTGTGCGTGTGTGTGTGTGTGTGTGTGTGTGTGTGTGTGTGTGTGTGTATGTGTGTGTGAGAGAGAGAGACAGAAATAGAGAGACAGACAGAGACCTAGGCAAAGAGATACAGAGCTAGAGAGATATGAACGGGGTCCAGAGATGGCAGGGGAGATATCTACTACCCTAAAAGGAAGCATGGCAGGGCTGGAGAGAAGGACTGATCTGGGAGTTAGTAGAGCCAGGTAATGCCTGGGATGGACAGGTTGTAAACTCGGGATCACCAGAGGGCAAGGGCAGCAGGTAGGGTCCAAGACAGACATTGATGAGGAAGAAGAGGAACACATGTCTGGAGAGAACAGTAGCTGTGGTAGTGTTCTGTGTCCACACTTGCTAGCTCCTCCTGCCACCGGCAGCTGGGTGTCAGAATGGACAAGAAGAAAGATTTATAGGGAGTCTTTGAGTGTACATGGAAGGTGAGTGTTAAATCTCAAAAGCTGAGGGGAACGGGCGAGAGGGCCATGCCATGTGCATACATGCAGGCTTGGGAGCCGGGGGAGGCTGAGCTGGGGCAGTGAGTTAGTGTTGGGGAACAAAGGTGTGTGTGTGTGTGTGTGTGTGTGTGTGTGTGTGTGTGTGGTGAGGGGGCTTTGCTTCTTTGCTTCCCCTTCCCCTGTGGAACATCTATCTGGTTATGTTCCTCAGAGACTCTCACCAAGGCTACCATTGTGGCTACTACTGCCTCTACTTCTTATAATTTCCAAACTGGATGGCCAGGCGGTCAGTGACGCAGCGGAAGGTGGCTGGCTGCACTTCCCAGTAGGGCACAGGGTTGTTGAAGAGGCTGATGCCGTTATAGTAGGCTCTCTTGACTCCGAAGCCCATGGGGCAAAAGTCGTTGATGCCCACCTTGGTGATGTTGTTGGAGTGCAGATAGACCACCTGGGGGCAGAGGGGATGTGACTGGGGATTTTCATCGGGGCCCAGGGCCACAGACCACCTTTCCCACTCTGTCCCAGCCTGGGTGGGTGTTATAGGCTGGAGGCAAGATGGAGGGCAGATGTAAGAGTGGTAGGGCCTGCCTCCATATTTAACTCCATCGGTCACTTCCTAGTGTCATTTCATGCTCACCCTTTGATGGCCAGTTGGTGATGCTTCACCCAATTCAGAAGAGAACAATGACCCGAGTGTGTTAGCGGGAATTGGTTGTGATTAGAGTACTAGCGTATGATTGAACCCAGGCCAGGATGAGGGGCTCAGGTGAGGTGTATAGCGAGAGGTGAGTTGCGATGCGTGGGGTGGGGGCTATGTTTGGTAGAATGAGGCTGCTGTAGGAAGCAAACAGTGATCCTGATAGGTTATCTATGTAGGAGATATGGTGCTTTGGTTAGGAGCTCACTGGTGTAGTAAGGTCACTGGCCAGTAGAGGGTGCTCTCAGCCTGGCATGTGCTGCCCCAGGGGAGGATGAATGTGCTTTCTATCAGGAATGGAGTTGACATAAAATTGAGGTCCAGAACAGGGCTGGGAAAGACCTAGTTTGCCTATGTGGCTGAAAGCTAAGTCAAAGAGGGAGGCTCCCCTTCCCAAGAGATCCCACAGATGGGAGTTAGTACTGCCTCGGTGCAAACAGAGAGTGGGCACCACTCCAGTGGGGTCTGAATGAGGACCTGGGACCCAGGGAGCAATCTAGATCCTCTTATGCTCTCTACCCTGGGTCCCTTAAAAAATGGGGTCAGGGGAGGCAGGCAATTCAGAGGCTGGTGTCTTGCTCCCACCCAGCCCGGGAGAGCCAGCTCTCACCTGGAGGAGTTTGAGGTCTGGGAGGCCAGCAGGCACCCGGGACAGCTTATTGTTGTCCAAATGGAGTTCCCGCAGGGTGGGCAGAAAACTCAGGCTCCCATTCTCAATCATTCGGATCTGGTTGTGGCCTAAGCCCAGCCTGAAGAGAAGTAAATTAGAAGTCATCAGAGGCTCGAGGGGAGGAAGGACGCTGGAATAGAGCACAGGGACTTGGGTGCCACCCTATGAATTGCCCCATTTACTGATGGAGCCCCGCAGCCCCCAAGGACTGTCCCAGCCTCACCTGTACAGCTTGGAGTAGCGAAGTAGGTCCTCCAACTCGATAGCCTGGATTTTGTTGTGGTCCAGGTGAAGTTCATTCAGGGTCTCAGGGAGATCTATTCAGAAGAGAGCATGCTGGCAGGTAAGTGCAGAGTCTGGAGCAGGTAGAAAGAAATCCCACTCTGCTCCAGGAGGGCAGCCCTGATCCAGTATACTGGACAAACCCCCTTCAATGCTCCTGGAGGTAGGGCACTGACACTCTCCTACCTTTGGGGATGCCAGTGAGCTTGGCCTCTGAGATGCGCAGGTAGTTGAGCTTCAGGCCATCAAAGGCTCCTGGTTCAAAACCGCTGTTCTCCAGGGGATTCCCACCCATCTCTAGGAGAGAAGTCCTGTCAGCCTGGAGCCAATCAGTGGCACCCCACACACCATTCTTTTCTGGGCTGGGGAGCTGCTGGTTGCTGACTCTTCCTACCTCCTCTAGAAAGCAGTCTAAGAATTTGCCCTGCTAACTAACTGAAAACTCCATCTGTTCAAGATGACTAGTTCAAAGATCTGGCACTGTTCTTGGCCTCTGGGAGTTGGGAAGCAATAGGAAAGTATCAGATAGGCATAGGAAAGTATTAGATAGGAGAGGTAGAGAAAAAGTCAGAACTTCCAGAAAGTCAGGGCTTCCAATTTCTGCTGCTATGGTGGTCTGCTGCCCTTCTCCATTCTTTCTATTAGCCTGATCTTCCTGCGTCCTATACCATCCCTTTACCCACAATGATTATGCAAACTGGGCTTTTGTCAAGAAGCATAATAATCTTCTTTTAGACTACTTTTGAGACTCTTTCTTTACCTGAGTCTTTAAACCCACCCCAGTGTCCTTCATTGTGCCCTGAATCAAGCTTTTGGAACATTCTGAGGCATACAGGGCTTTCCCACTAGTACAGGACAGTCCAGGACCCAACTGCCCTGGCTGGAAGGGATCTCCTCTACCCGGCTCCTTTATGCCTGACTCTCACCAATGCAGTTCATGTTCCGGAGCCCGCTGAACACGCCCTTGGGCACTTTGCGGATACGATTGTCATGGATGCGTAGCTCTACCAGGGAGCTGGGCAGGTTGGGAGGAATCTCCACCAGGTGGTTCTTGGAGATGTAGAGTTTCTGCAGTTTCCGCAAAGGGCTAAAGGCCTTCTCATGGATCTTGGAGATCTTATTGTTTACCAGGACCAGGGCCTGAGGCAGGACAGGGGACCAAGGTGAGTATCCCAACCCCTGACACCACCTTCCCTCTTCTGCCTCCTGAACTTAACTACTGATAGCACTTGAGAGGCATCTGAACCTGTTTGGTTTCTTGGAGGTCAGTGTTTGTGAGCAGAGTGCATGGCAAGGAACTAAGGTTAAGTTTAGCTCCAAGCTGCCCTGGGAATGCCATTACTGACCAGCACAGTCTACTAGTCAGTTTCTCCAAGAGTAACAACAGAATCTACTCTCTTTGTGTTGCTCAGAAGAGCCAGTAAAATGCAAAGCTTTCAGTCAAAAAGGGAACTGACCCGAGGAATTTTGTCTTGTGCCTGTGCACATAATCCATGGTCTTGGGTGTTCCCACCTCAGCCAGGGCCAGACTTATCTCAGCTCCATTGGTTCCCAGTCCCTCTTCCAAGTCCCATTTGTGAGCATCCCTCCTCCCAGCTAGAGAAACATCAAACTCTCCCCAGCTCCTCAGAAAGGACAGGGGGCAAAAGGAAGTTTACATAGAGGTGCTGAAGGCCTTTGAAGTCATCCTTGCGGAGCTCAGAGATGTCGTTGTTCTGCAGGTCTAGCAGTGTGGTGTCAGGTGAGATTTCCTTGGGCACAGTCTTCAGACCTGGGGACCAGCATCATCACCAGCATAAGCCTGGCTCATCCTGTCTGCTGTCACAGCTGGTGTAAAGGTGCCCACAGCTGCTGGGCACACACATGCATATGGGTACGCCCAGAGACATTAGTACAAATGCAGAGACTCTGAGCTAATGGGTGCCAGCTCCAAGCTTGCATTCTACTTGCTTTTCACATGCCAGACACTGGACACCCACAAACACTCATACCACAATACCTCAGCCTGTGGTGACTCATAGCATCCCCACCCCTACCATTCTATACCCATCTCACAGGACAGCCCATGTGTCCTCTTTAGGAGGGGCTCCCAGGCAGGGCCGGTACCTCTCTGGACACTCTCACCTTAAACTGCCTAGTGACTCACCCAAGTCGGAGCACTGAACAACCCGCAGGTGGCAGTGGCAGCCGAAAGGACACATGGCACTGAAGGTAGGTGTGACAGAGTCCAGGTCAGGGACACCTGAGGTCGTGTCTGAGCCTGAAGCCTCCTCATCATTCATCATGAGCAGTCCATCGTCCAGGGTGAAGTCCCAGAAGCCCTTCTGCTCAAAGGGCAGGGCCTGGCTGAGGGCCAGCAGCAAGGTGAGTAGCCACAGGGGACTCATGGTGAATGTTCCTGGGAGCAAAAAACATGAGAAGGGCCACGTGTTGGCACTGTGTTCCTCTATCCGTCACAAGAGGCAGCAGAGGGAAGAGGTATGGGTAAGAAGCACCAGTTGAGGTAGGAGTACTGGAATGAGTTGGTTTCATTGGGCAATGAAATGTCTTCCCATTTAGCTCAAGGTTGCCCCCACCACCATTGAGTCAGCCAGAGCCTGCCTCACTGCTTGAGGGCTAGAGGTCAGTGAGGCTAACTGGAGGCTGAGAGGAAACCCAGCTATTGCCCCCCCCCCCCGCCTCAATCTTTCCTGAGAGTGAGCTTGGGAGATTTGGATGCTCTTAGTTTAAGTGGGCGATGAATGAGTCATCCTTTCACAGTCTGAACCTCTCCACAGTGCCCATGCTGTTCTGAGAAGGTTCAGAGGCCAAGACACGAGGTGGGAGGGGAGGGGAGAGAGAGACACACACAGAGAGAGACAGAGACAGAGAGATTCTCTAATGCTGTAGCAACACCAAGCAAAGGTCCTGGGAATTAGGGGATCAGCACTTGGCAGCTCCCTTCCTTTCATTTCCCAGGACTCAGTCTGCAGAACTCGGGGCTCCCATGTCTATCTCTGCTTTCTTTATGCCCATGGCCCTGGCATCAGGGTAAGCTGTTGCCAGAGTAACAGGGCAGGGTTGGGCTTGTCTAGAGGCCCCCCAGGCTGAGGCAGTGGGGCGGGGGTGGAGACTGCGCTGCCTGAACCTGCAGCACCCACATCTTCTGTTTCTTCCTCCTGCATTTAACTATGCAAGCATGGCCTAGTCTGTAGGACAAGGCTGAGCCCCTGCCTCACTTACCACTCCTTGCCCAACTCCATAGCAAGGGCTCAGGGTATTTTGACCTGTTCATCCCATTTTCTCAATAGGGGATCCATGTTGGCCTTGCTAGTCTCCCAGGCTTGGA
Source organism: Microtus oregoni (assembly GCF_018167655.1). Taxonomy (NCBI): domain Eukaryota; kingdom Metazoa; phylum Chordata; class Mammalia; order Rodentia; family Cricetidae; genus Microtus; species Microtus oregoni. The sequence continues at coordinate 276,078 of NW_024543954.1, read as the reverse complement.
TGTCTGGGGGTTATCCTGGTGCATGTGTGGAAAGGAAGCCCAGCCTCTTGAAGACTTGGAGCAGCCCCAGCTCAAGGAGGCCTCGTATGGGGCACATTTTGGTGGGAAAGCTGGGATATTTGGGGCTCCATCTGGGCTAACTAAACCCCTCTGATCTCAATTGCTGGAGGCAAAAGTGGAAGGAGCCCAGTTGATGAGGGGGCTGCACTCCCTGCTATTTTGAAATCCTCAGCAGCAGTGAGGTGGGGTGCTGGGACACCCCATTTTGGTTATGCACAAGCACTGCCCATCTAGTGAATGTCAGCCCCAGAAGAAATCTTACCCTATGTTATTGCTTGAAAAATCCCAGATTTGTGTGTGTGTGTGTGTGTGTGTGTGTGTGTGTGTAGTAGGGAGACCCCACACACACACACACACAGAAACCCAACCCCGGTGGTTCTCATGGCTTGCCCAGGTTCCTAACTTATACCAGTATACAGAAGGGCCTCAACATAGGTAGTGATGAGCTGCTTCCTGGAGAGAATAGAGCAGCCTTTCTGATACCCAAAGATCACACAGCAAAGTAGGGGCCACAGGCAAAGGCTCAGCTCAGTTTCCTTTTTATCTGCAGAAGTCCTCAGCTTGGTGAGTGTCCGTCTTCCCTCATTCCTTCCAAGTAGCCTCAAGATGCCCATCCAAGCCTGGCCTAGCAAGACACAGGAGATTCCCCAGAAGGTCTTGACCCCAGAGTAGCTAGAAAGATCTGTCATCTTTCAGCCCATGGCCTCTAGAACAGGGCGGGGATCTTGTCCAGGGCAGATGGACCAGAAGGGCTGGGAGGAGGAGCAAGAGCAGCCCAGAGCAGGCAAAAGAGGCAGAAGGGAGGCCAGAGAGCAAGATGGAATGGCAGGGAAGGAGTGAGGCACTGCCCCACCCACCTGCCTGTCCCCTCTGCCAAAACTATCCTGCAGAAAGATGAGTCAAGGCTAGACTTTATACCCACCTGAGCTGCAGGACCCACAATCCTCCTGTACAGGCCAGGAATCAGGGGAGGTGGCATAGATAGGGGATGCAGTTGGACAGAGCGCCATCTTTTTGGAACAAACCCAGGTTCTTTGGAACTAGAGTGGCCTGGAGATCTCCACAGGGCACCCCTTCCCTAGGCAGGAATCTCCTGAGACACCTTGTGTGGTTCACAGACACTCAGGGTGCAATGTTCCTCTGTAGGCACTGCAGCCTGTTCGGATTAAAAGCTGGCTCCACCAAGAGAAAGGAGCTACAGAACCCTAGGTGGGTTTATATGACTAGATTTGAAGGGGCATTGGTGTGGGGATCCACAAAGGGCTAGGAGGATGAGACAGGGGGATCCCAGGCTGTTGTGAGTTCCAGTCCAGGCTTATCCTGGTGTAGGAGGCTCAAGGACCGTACAGAGGCAGGATGCTGATTTTTTTTTTTTCAGGGCTCAAGGCTTATGAGGTGGGTACCAGGCAGGCTTCCTTGCACAGCCCTCATTTTCACTCAAAAACTGACACTAGATTCATTTCCCATATTCTTCAGGGAAGGGGGTGTGCCAGACACAGAGCCAGAGAAGGGGATCCATTAAATTAAGAGAGTACAGAGGGTAGGTCTGCACCGCCAATAGTACCACTTTATGGATGAGAGAACTGATTGCTCCCAAGTCCCCTGTTTACTCAGCCTGAACAGAGAGTACAGCTTTGGTCACTCTAGGGTCTGAGCTTTCAGTCCTGCTTTTCATCCACGAATGAGGGTAGCTTCTGGGAAACACTGGGCCTATACATGGGTAATGCAGAGACCCAGGATGGGTGGGAGAGTCACTAAATCACTAAGTGGGATTATAGTGACAGTGGGGTGCTACAGAGAGTCTCACATGCCTCCCTTCCTCAGCTCCCTCAAACTGAGCCTTCATCTCCATACACTGAGGAGGCAGGCAAAGTTGTAGTCAGGAAGGGATCTTCTGTGGGCAGACTCTGTAAAACCTATAGAAAGTTACTCCAATCCCACTTTCTTCTGCCACGGGGGCTTCCAGGCCTCAGTCTCCCTTCATGGGCCTCTTCGGCTGAGCTTCTGCTCCATCAAAGTGAGCTCTGATCTAGCTGAGCGCTAGCTCATCAGAGCAAAGGAAAGAAGTCATCACCATGGTGAGCTGAGCTTGGCAAGGGCAAGTGCGAACAAGGGAAGGGGACGGGCTTCCTGGAGCCTGTGTCGCCACCCCAATAGGGCCCTCCTTGTCTGTCCCTCTGAAAGCCAGTGTAGTTCTCCACTCAGGATTGCTCCTGGCCACAGCCAAGCAAGACATGCTGGCAGTCTCTGAGAACATGGAAGGGCTGTGCCAGGCATTCAGGCCAGGCCAAGGGCGGCAGGGGCAAGGCTTGAGGTCTGGCAGGCTATGGGAGTTTGCCTGCAGATGTGGGGCTGGCAGCTGCCAAGGAGCAGACACCAAGTACAGTTTCAGCAGCCTTCTTCTGGGGGACTGGGCCCTGCTGAGTAACCCTACGTCAACTGGAAGGTGCTGTCTTCTACTAAGTTCTGCTGGGCTCCTGGGACTGTGCAGGTGGGGAAATGTGTAAGAGACAGGAGACACTAGGCACTGTTTTGCCTTCCTCTGATCATCAAAGGTGAGCTGACACCTGACCTGCTTCTTGATGCCCTCTAAGGCCACCTAGCTCCAGCCTAACATTTAAGTGTCAACCAGAGGGATGGGATGTGTGCTTTCTTTCCTGTATGCCCTAAGGTGAGCAGAGTCCAAGTCAAGCTGGTCAGGGCCACATCTTACCACCTGTGGCCCTGGTACTGGCAGAGTATCTGGGCAGTCAGATACAGCTCTCCAACAGACTTGGGGTGGGCTGTACCTGAATTCAGGAGTCAGAAGTCCCTGGAGTATGTATAGAGAGGTGGTGAGTGCATTGAGGGAGAGCTTTCTATTGCTTGCTCATGCTCTACTGAGAGGTATTACATTTCCGGGTCCCTTTGCACCTGACCCATGTGTCCACCCACCTTCTCCCATTTAGTAACAAAGTCTGGGCTCCTAGAGTTTTCAAAGGAGAGAAGGATGCCATCACTTCTCAATGGTGGAAGAGGAGACTCAAGTGCTTTCTTTACCTACCCAGCCCCTGGTGACCAGAATGCTTTTAACATTTGATAGGCACCTAGTAAGTGAGGCTAAGAGAATTTGTCCCAAACTCTTTCCCACAGCCTCACAGTGAGGTAAGAGTCAGGCTGAGAGGTTACTGTGTCTGTCTACCTGACCATTCTGATCCCTGCTCCTGGAGAGAGTAGCAAGGCAACACATTCCAGATCCCAGAAAGTCCCCTTTCTTCTCATGTCTTGGGGTTTCTGAACTCTCTCCCCAATACCAGGTTGCCAGGAGCTCTGCCTGAGGTTCCCAGCCTTATGCAGTCAGCTGCGAAAGACCTCTTGATTTTCAGCCACTAAAGCCCATGGAAAGGCCACACCTGGGGCTTTCTGGACTTGGAATCAGGGAAGAAGGTAATTAGAGTGAAGAAACACCCCTGGAGTCCCGCATTTATCTGAGGCGTCTTTGACTGAGGGATATAAAAGTGGGGTAAGGGACTTAATGGCCTGGAAGAGGGCAGAAGACAAAGCCTGGCTCTCAAGAACCAGAGGATTTAGCCCAGCAAACCCTAGCCTCCCTCTGAAAACGCCTGAATCTGTTGTTTCTGGAAGGCTGGAGGATGGTCTTAGGTGGGACAAGTGTGAACCACACTCTCTCTTCCGTGAGCCACACCCCCACCCTGTGAGATTTGCAGAAAGGACTCTGTGGGTGGTCCAGGTGTAATATGTGATGCTGCTGGCCTTCCCCATCCCAGTGTGCCTGAGCACAAAGGAATGGGAGTCTCCTGGGGTGAGGAAGGGGTGAGAAACAATGCCAATTGCCCCAGAATTCAGTGGGCAGGGCCAAAGCAGGAGTCCCCTGGTTAGTTTGCCTTTTAGGGGGACTGGACCTGCCCTGAAATCTTTGGTCTATCTATGACTAGGTATCCGGGAACATTCATTCACACTGCTCCCCTACTTCTTGGCATGAGGGAGGTCCTGTGTTGGGGTGTCTCCCTACAACCAATTGGCCTCCTTACAATGGGGTGGGCCTGCTGCTTGGACTATTGGCATGTGGGGGCCAGACTAGAAGATGAGTATGGCATTTTAGATCAGGGACAAAGGAGGAGGAGCCGGAGGGAGTCATGGTGGATGTGGAGGGAGTCAGGGGGGTGTTGTGGGGGATTGATGAAGCTGAGAAGTTCCAGTAGTTGGAGTATTAGGGGCTCTCAGTATTGCTGCCTCATGGGGGAGGCATGCTGAGAATCCTGTCTAAGGACTAGTGACTTCTGGGTAGACTCATGGGACTCCGTTTCTCCAGGGAGAGTAGGAGAAAGATCATGATGAGAGAGCCCAGGCAAGAGGGAGACAAAAATGGAGTCCCCACTTCACCTCAACACCGGGTAACAGGAATTGAGTGACCTAGGGGGGATCCTAGTGCAAATTGTCAAGTATAGCCTTAATTACAAATTCTTCCTCTGAGGTCTTGACACTGTGACTGGAAGAATACACACATTGTCATGGGATGGCTACAGAATGTGGCTGAAGAAAGCTCCTTTTCACCTCCACAATGTCCTTTCTCCTTCTACCCCACTATGTTGCCAATCCTCCAGCAGCCTAGGGCTTGGGAGGGACTGGAGAAAGATTTGAACCAGCGCTAGCAACTTATCTGACATGATGGTCAGTGACTGGCACACCCCTCTGGGCCCCTAAAACTAGCTGGTCCCAGATTCGCGTTGCATGCAGTAGGACCTTGACCCCTGTTCCGGGCAGGGTGCAGAAGCAGCACTGGACTGGAGTCCTGTGGAGTGAAAGTGGGCCAGTGTATGAGTGGGTCAGAGAGGCGCAGCTGCCACACCCAGGTGGCCAGCTGGCTGTGGAGCCCTGTCCACTCCCTGGCTCAGAGCCTCCTCCTGCTGCCTTACCCTGGTGGCTTAGAGGCAGACCGCCATCCTCCCATCAGTATAGCTGCACCGCCTGCCTTTGAAGATTCATCCCCTTTGGCCTTCAGCAACCATACAGCAGTCACGCACAGCCTTGTTCCACACAAAGTACCTCTGCCACCCACAAGTTCTCCTAGGGTGTGGGTGGCACGGGCAACTGATTGCAAGTCCAGATGTCAGTCCCTGGAAACCTTGCTGGCATCGAAGAAGCATCTCCAGCTTGTCTCAATCCCAGTCATTACAAGGCAAAAAGCTGGCAGGGCAAAGGAACTTGGACAGAAGCTACTAAAGAGGAAACTGGAGCCACCCAGATGCTATGTCCTTGACTTAATGAAGATTTCCTCTGCCTGCCTCACCTCCCTGCAGGGTCCTGTGCCTCTGACTCTGGGCATATAGGAGCCTGACCCCACCCCTGGGGTAGTGACAGGGCACTCCAGTCCCCCAAACTTCACTAGACTTGGTGAATTCCCAAATGACTCTCTCTCTCTCTCTCTCTCTCTCTCTCTCTCTCTCTCGATTCCTTTTCTTGACGGATCCCTCAGGGCCCTAAGCCATATTTGTACCTGGGAACATGGCACAGTTGCCCAATTTTCTACATCTATACCATTCTCTGCCCATTGTGCATCTTAGCTCAAGAGGGTTCTGGAAACAGATAGAACTGAGGTAACCAGGCAGGCAACCCAGGACCCCTATCACTGAGACTCTGGTGGAGCCATCCCTTGCCCAGAAGAGGGTGGAGGCAGGGCATTAGTCTGTGGTGAGTATGGAATATCAGGGCAAGGTGCCTGAGGGGTGCCTGGGAGTCCAAGGGGAAACTGTGCCAGTGCTGAGTTTTTCATTGGCTCCATCCTCCCTGACTTGGCCATGTGCCAAGCCCCCAAGGAAGGCTGAGCTGGGAGAGCAAGGCTAGCTGGCATGGAGGGTGTGCCTGGGCCTTGCCATGAAGGGCTAGGGCTGTGGGTAGAGCCAGCATGCCAGTCACCCAGCTCTGCCTCAGTGATATCCTGGGCAGCAGCCAAGGGGAAACTCCCTACCCCCCCCCCCCCCCCAAGGAAGAGAGGGAAAGCCTGGATGAGTTTATCAGCTAAGCAAGGTCAGAGGGGAAAGGGAAAGGAAGAGTGGGAAGAAAGTTCAGGGAAGAGGGTGGGGAGAAGAGGCAGAGATGGGATAAGGATCAAAGGGGCCACAAGGTATCTAGGAAAGAACACAAACCAGGAGCCTTAGTTGGGTGCCCTGGGGTGTGGAGGGAGCAGTGGAGGTACAGACAGTGGGACAGCAGACGCCAGACTGAGCTAGCAGATGCAGTAGGGCTGCTATGGGGCATCTCTGGGTTAGTGAGGTGACAGCATAGCCAGGAATGAAGACAGCAAGGACAGATTGGGGTCTTTGTGGGAGAGTGGAGTCAGTTTGGGGCTTGAGCAGGCCCTACCTGGGGAGGGGGAAGCAGCCAGGTGCAGGCTGGTTAGTTGGTGGGCTAAGATGTCAGGCTGTCGGTGTGTCTGTCCGTCAGGCAGGGCCAACCGGGAGCAGCTGCTCACTCCTGGGCAGTTCGTGTGGAGAGAGGGAGACAGAGGCGGTGGGAGGGAGGCTAAAGGCTGGGCGGGCCGACAGGGAGGGGACGAACAGGGAGGGGGCGGAGAGGGAGACGAGGGAGGGGGCTGGTGGAGCTAAGAGGGAGAAAAGGAGGGAGGAAGGGCAGCTGGGAGGGAGGGGGCAGGCTTCCCGGCCCCCTGGCAGCTTCAAAGGAAGCAATTTTCTTGTAGACGGCTAGGCTGTGTTGCACCCCTCCCCCTCATGCCCCCCACTCTGGCCCCTGCCTCAAGCACACTTTGAAAGGACACACACTCACTTACTTAGGGACAGACCCTTGGTGTCTCTGGGCAGACAGCCTCACAGAGTCAAACTTTCCACTGCCCAAATGGGGACACTGAGGTGCTTGCTGGCATGCTGACAGGCAGAAGAAAATGAGAGATGAAAGGAGGTAGCCTTATGGCTAGGACAGTGAGAGGCCCTGGAATTCTGTCCTAATTCTACCCAGAACTCTGCCTGGTCTGAAATAAGTGGGTGGTTTGGGGATCAGAGAGTAGTGTATGGTAGGCTTCTGGAAGGGCTTGATCCAGGCTCCTAGGGGCTCTGTAAGCCTTTCCTCCCCATCCCTTCCTCCTTTAAAAAGGAATTTGTCCCCAGATTCTGGAGACCTTCTTGGCTCACCTCCCTGAAGCCTTTGAGAAATTGGCAAAGTTGATTTGGAGAAGAAGAACCAAGTCCCTCATCTTGCTCAACCCCTACAGGGTGGCTAGGATACCATAACCATGGTCTCTGCTAGGGGCATTTCCTCTGGTCACTTTTAGGGCATAACTGGGCTAACCTGCCAAGCCTCAGCTGCTTCTTGAGGGCCCAAATGAGTCATGGTCCCTAGTGTGGCATCTAATTCTCCTTTGCTAGTGAAGCTTGCAAGATATAAAGGCAAGAGCCCTTAGGTGATGAGAGATTGAATCAGGGAACCCCACTGAAATCTGAAGAAGGAGCGAAGGACCAAGAGCAAGGAAGGGCAAACAAGGAGGGAAGCAGAAGCCCACTGGCTAGAGATCAGAGTGAGGGGTGAGGGACACTACAGGTTTCAAGCTGGGGACAGAGGTTCTAGTAAGTGTTTTGCCTGGAGCCAGAATCAGCTCAGTGTCCAGCTGTGGTGTTTTTCCTTCAAGATGCTCTTCCTCTTGTTGCAGAAAGGAGAGAAATGGAAGAAGCTGGATATGTGTTGGGAGCCTGTGGGCGCCTTTGGATTCTATGTTCCAGACCAGGAAACTGGGGAGCACACAGGGCCCGCCCCCCCAGACTGAGGCTGTTGGTTTTGCCTAACACACACACACACACGTACATATATATATATATATATATATATATATATATATATATATATATAGAGAGAGAGAGAGAGAGAGAGAGAGAGAGAGAGAGAGAATCTCATGTAGCCCTATTTGGCCTTCAACTGACTATGTAAGTGAAACTGGTCTTGAACTCCTGATCCTCCTGTCTTTGTCTTATGAATGCTAGGATTACAGAGTGCTTTACCAAGTCGCATTTGGTTCATATCTTTCAGATTTTTCTTTTTTCTCTCTCTTTTCTTTTTGTCTTTTCAATACTCGTGACGGGAGCAGGGTCTTGTGCATACCCAGCAAATGGTCTTGCATTGAACTATTCCCAGCCCCTGGCTTTGCGATTGTTCTAGCCATACTCAAACATACATGGCCATTGGCAGAGTAACATTCTGGAAGCCACAGAATCTCATGGAGCCTCAGATTCTTTATCCACAGCCACTTCGTGATAACTTTGGCTCTCTCTCCAGTGGATTTGGACTCTGAGACCTACCATCCAGGCTAAACATGTCACAGAGACCAGGGGCAAAGAGGTGGCAAAGGCTGAAGCAGGTCCAAGGCACATATGGAACATTCTGCTTGGTGAGTGCAGCCAGCGTCAAAAGGCCACAATATATCTGGCCTCTCCAGAATAGGCTCCTCAATAGAGACAGAGAAACAGCAAATGGGTGGGAATGGGAGGAATAGAGGAGTGACAGCCAAGTACACAGGTCTTTTGGTCTTAAACAATTACTACATTTGATTTATTTTGTGTGTGGGTGGATAGGTGTGCATATCATGACATTTGAGTAGAAATCAGAGAACAAGCACTGAGGGTTGTTTATCGGCCTACATCATGTGGGTCCCAGAGACCAAACTCAGATTATTAGATTCACTGAATCATCTCAGCAGTTCTGAGTCTTCAGACTGAAACGATAAGAGCGCTCTAAACATACTGAGCGGAAGCTGCTGAGTTGTTCATTTAAACTGTATGCTTAGTGTTCTATATGTCTTTTATCTCTTTTAAAGTAAGTAAACTTGAACTTGTGGTGATCCTCCTGTATCTGCTTCCTGAGTGCTAAGATTACAAGAGTGGGCCATTACTACACTCAATAATTATATCTCAACCAATCTTCCTTTTTTTAATTTTGTTTTGATTTTTTTGGATTTTCATGGCAGGGTTCCTCTGTGTAGTTTTGGAGCATGTCCTGGCCTTGAACTCACAGAGATCCACCTATCTCTGCCTCCCAAGTGCTAGGATTAAAGGCGTGCACCACCACCGCCAGGTTTGTTTTGACTTTTGAGATAGTCTCCAGTAGTCCATGCTGAACTCAAATTCACTACATAGTCCAGAAAGACCTTCTGCTTTCACCTGCTGAGTGCTGAAGTTAGAGACATATGCTGCCATGCCTAGTCAAGGTTTTTATTTTAAGGGTGAAACCTCACAGAATATCTATTCACTGCTCCAGGCACCCGCCTGCAAATTCCTTGTTGGATATGGTACCACTTGACCTGAGTCTATACCATTCTAGGAGTTGTTATCCAGGCCTCCAAGAGCACCAGTAGGGACAAGTACCCTGGAGATAGTAATCACAAGATGGATCTGCCGTGACCTAGAGCAGTGCTCCCCAACCTCCCTAATGCTGCGACCCTTTAATACACTTCCTCATATTGTGGGGACCCCAAATCATTTTTGTTTCTGCTTCATAACTGGAATTTTCTACTGTTATGAATTGTAATGTTTTCTGGTGGTCTTAGGTGACCCCTATGAAAGGGTCACTCAACTCCCCAAAGGGGTCCCAATCCACAGGTTGAGAACCACCACACTAGGGGTTTCCTAGGACATAGCTGAGTTCCACAAGGAGGTAGGTATGTGTTCTTGTTTCTGGCCTCGACAGGGCTATAACACCTAGCATCAAGGAGAGGCTCAGGAAGACTTTCTGGAGGAGTCACCAACAGTGAGTAGACTAGGACAGGCAGAGAGAGCCTTGGCCTTGCAGAGGGTGTAGGTAACAGCCTAGGAAATGTGCCCTAGGCTTAGGTGGGAGGCTGAGCAGTAAACTTGCCAATCTGTCTTCCTGGATGGGGGGAAAGGAGAGAGGTGCACTGTGCACTTTGAGGTTCTTCCTCAAAGTTGGGGGGTAGGTCAGGGCAAAACTTCCGTAAATACAGTTTTTGTGCCTGGAAGGTCCTTGTGTCTGTGGTTTGCAGTCTGCAATAAGCTATAACTGCATGTCCAGCCCAGGGCCCATTGAGTCACTCGGCCTGGCCCTCTAATTTGGGGGCAACTCCCAGACCGTCCAGGCAGCACCTCTCAGTCTTTGAGCCTTCCCCTCTCCCTCTTTTAGTTCCCTCTCCTTATGCCTCAGCTCTCGGAGGAAACAACCTGGACCCCTGCTGGCTGTAGCAAGGCTGGGAACAGAACGTCCTTGCTGGCCAGCAGAAAAGAGCAGCAACAGCAGCAGCAATCTCTTGCCCTCTGGCCTCCCATGCCTGGGAGGAGACTGGAAAGGCAGGGGGAGGGTAGTGGCGAGGAGGGAGACAGGAAGGAAGAACAGGCATTTCCTGAGGCCCCAGGACTCCTGAAGAGGCAATCACACAGCTGTCTCAGCTCCTCAGGAACCAGTGGCAGCCTTATGCAGGGCTTGGGAGACAGAGCTCATCATTGTCAACACATCTGTGTGTGATCCAGGCTATCCTAGAGAGAGAGAGGCTAGCTTCTGTGTATACCCCTTCAACTCTAGCTTGTATGCTTCCCCAGAGGTCTGGAGAAGGTTAGGCTACCTTGGGGAGCTACCCTAGTCTTCTCTGGCCTGCCTCACAGCCTAGGAAGTCCTTTCTCTTGCTGTACAGAGCCAAGAATGTCAGGAGGAGCCTAGCTAACCCTTTAGATAGATGAGAAGCACATCCTAGAGCACCCAGCACTGCTTCTGGGAGAAGCTGCACTGCTGTGAACAGCTGCCATTGCCACAGGCACCTGCACTCTTGGGCACTTGGCTAGGAGACATTGCTGGCTTTCTGTTCTGAGTAGCCAGCCCTCCATCCATCATTAGGCAACTACTCCCCTAGTCTGCCTAGGGAAGACCCCATGGCAAGAGCTGATAGGACGGTAGTACATGGAACATATAGAAGGGTCTATGTCTTGTAGAAGGGGCAGGGAGGAAGGGAGCTAAGAAAACTAGAGGCCCCTTTTCCTAGGCAGGAGACTCTCAGCCTGGCATGTGTGGAAATGGATCTGGCATCAGCTGCAACCTGACCCCCTATAGCTGGTTTGTAGCTGTTCTTGATAAAGAGGGGCACTGTGCTGAGAGACAGACAGGGAAACCAGAGGATAGCTGCAAACATATTAGTTCTCTGAATATAAAATACTGACTTTTGGTAAGAATCCTTGGGGGCTAGGGCTTGGGAGCCTGGCAGGTGCCTCTTGCAGAGGTGGCAGCTTCTGAGAAAACTTCCCAGGGACTCCTACCCACCAGAGCTCCTGCTAACCCACTTGCTTGACTCATGAGTCTTTGAGTTTGGGGGTTCTTCTGCCAGTCTTCCCTTTGAGTCTTATCCTTCTATTTCCCTAGTGTGTCCAGTCAACCTGGAGAGTGACTGGACAATGCTTCTTCCATTTGTATTGACAGTCCAATTCCTGGCTTCTGGATAAGCTGAAGAGACCCAAGGGATACCTGGGAACTCACGGTAATCCACAGTTCATAAATTGAACAGATAGTGGCCCTGTCCACATGGAATTTGAATACTGCTGGACTGTGAGCAAGGTCATGCCTGAAGAATTAAAGAGATGCTGGGACAAGAACATATCAGCCTAAGCGGGCAGGGAAGGCTTACCGCAGAGAAGGCAGTATCCCAGGCTGCCTTTTAGCACCCTCTGCAGTGCTCCTGTGGGCTCCCACGAAGCCAGTCCTGAGCAGGGGGCCTCAGCCTCCAGTACAAAGCCCAGTTAGAGACATGTTACTTGCACACCAGGGCCACTTCTTTAGCAAGCATCTTTCCCAGAATGCTTTGATAAGTCCTCACTCTCAGCCCTCTGGTTATGCCATGGTTGATGCCCACACCGTCAATGACTGAACAGAGTCAGAGTATGAGACCCACAGACTCTAGAGGGCAGCCCCTGCTACCACTAGAGTGAGTACTGAGTGATGACCTGGAATCTCAAGATGTACGAAGTAGATGCTTGGTAAGTGGGGGGGGGGGGGGCTCTGAGTATAGGAGCTAGAGCAATTAGGGACCCAGCTTCTGTCCACATGCCCAAAAGATAACTGAGGTAGTGCTAGTGAGTCGAGCCTCCACTGTCTGGAAACTTCCCAGTGCTGATGGCCAAGGCGTGGCTGGTAAAAGTTGGCACTCTCTATGTCAGGAGCTTTTTTAGACCTTCCCCTGAGGACATAATCACACAGCATCTCTTCCCTCTGGGTCACCAGGGCTGTAATTTCAGGGATTGAAGGGGGCTCCTTGAAGACCCAGCCTGTGTGTATCTAGCTATCTTTAGAGGCACAGTCTGGAGTATGGCCAGAAGAGAGAAAGTGGACCAGGACTGTACTGTGCACTATGTGGATGGTCTTCAAAGCTGAGGAGCTAGGAGGAGGCCATGAGGCAGCAGGGACCTGTGCTGTTTCTTTAAATAAGGCTAGATCTTAGGAGTGCTGTCTGGCTCTGCCTATGGCCCGTGGAAACAGAAGGCTCTAGTCACTCTAGTAGGTTTGGGGAAGGGCAGGCCAGGCCCTGTCTTTCAGAACCTCTACAGGTGTCTGACAGAGGGCAGTGCATAGCCTGAGGACTGCAGAGTCCAGGCTCTCTGAGAAGCTGGCAGCTGCTGAGGGAGTAAGAGCTAGGGGGTAGCTTTCCTACCAAGCGCAACAGGTTAAGCAAAGCTTATCCGGACCTTGGATGTAAAGCAAGAGGGAGGATTGGTGTAACAGAATGTGGGCAGATCAGGCAGGGAGGCTGGTGGGTTGTAGAATCTAGAAAGCTGATAGTCTGGGAATAGGAGAAAGGGAGTAGAGGTGCAAGGTCCTGTTAAGGTCTGTAGGAGGCACAGGCCAGCCCCAACAAATACATTGTTCCCCATTCTCATTTTCCACTTAAACTTAACAGTCATAGGAGCACCCTTCTGGTCCTTACTGCCATTGCCTTCAGTCCTGCTCTGTTACCTCAGGGCCCCATCTTAATATGGAGACTGATGAATGTCTCCTTTTTGCCACATGGCCCTAGGACCCCTTCTTTGCCATCACCACCAACTGGGTTGCTACTGTTGTATTCTCTCAGAGACTCAGCACCCTGAGGTTCCAGTTGGACTGCCTATACTGCTGGTGCCTGTCAATTGACTACCTAAGGAAAAGTAGGCAAAGTAAGCATAGCATCAAGGAATAGAGGATGCTGGGAAGCTCAGCCCCACCTGGGGTTCTTTGGTGGGATGTTCCTTGTATTACCAGCCCCAATTCTGGTTGCTGGCTTGCCCCTCTAAGATTAACACAGAACTGGAGGCCCTGGTCTCCAGCTGCTGGGATCCTCTAGCTCCAAGATCCCATAGTTGTTGGGGAATTGGATCATCCTTGCCTCAACTGTGTCTTGTTTGCTAGGTATCCTTAATTGGTGATGATCTGGGACCATAAAGTCATGTTCCCGTTGTCTCAACTTGGTACCAGCCCAATTCTAGATTGCTCTTAGGACTAATGGAGGTTGTGTTGATCACAGTCTAATTTCAACCTCTATCAGGAGGTAAGTCAAAAAAAATCATCTCATAGAATTTCTAAATTTAATTTCTCTGCATTGTGTTGGGAACATCACAGCAGTTACGCCCTCTGCCCCAGGCTCTGCCAGTCCATAGCAGCCTAATAGACAAACTAAAAATAACTCAGGAGCTATCCTTGAGGAGTGACTGTCCCTTGATCTTCTCTACCTATGTAAGGGATTCCCACCCGAAGGGTCTAGATCAAGGCCTGGAAGTTGCTGCCCTGACATACAGTAGGCCTCCTTGACTCATTAGCTCAACAGGACTAAGCATTGGGAGGATGGGATGTTGGGGCTACTTATCCCACACATTCTGTGCTATTTATGTCTGAACTCAACTGTGAAGAGGGTGGGGCTGGATGGACTAGGAGGCCAGGGCGGGATGGGCAGGGCTTGGGGTGGCTAGGCTGGAGAGGAGGAGTTGGGAAAGCTGGGAAAGCCAGTCCAGTGCCTCCAGGGCTGCTGACCTCTGACCCAGCCCAAACAGGAAGTGCCATATCTGTGGGCCCAGACCCCAGAGGAGAAGGAATGCATGGATGAGTCCAAAGCAAACATTCCACCAGCTTCATAGCCACCCCACCCCCAGTCTGCTTGTCCTTTTTCTGCTGAGAATGGGGGTGGGGGTAGGAGGGAATTGCTGCAAAATGGGACCAAAGCAAAACTGTATTCTCAGGCCCAGAGCCCAGCTGGAACTGGTGGCAGTGTTAAGGCTCTGGAGTAGGTATTTTTGTGTTCTTCCTCTGCTTATATCCTCCAAAGCAGGGATGGGCTTTCTCCTGCTGCATTCCACCTGCCTGTCACATAGTGCTCTGGTCTTGTAAGCTGTAGAAGCTGATGCAGCAATCTCAGCCACTTTCCCTGTGGCTCCTTTAACACAGGCAAGGCAAGGAAGGGTTTCATGGCCTCATTGGGGCTCCTCAGAGCGAGATCCTCAACCTAGTATAACTGGCCAGCCCTGTCTTCAAGACTCAGCCAGTCTGAGCCATCACTACCCTGGCCCTGCAGCCTGGTCTTGTTCAGGTAGTCAGTCAATAACTTGGATCAGGGGATAGTCACTTCTAGATCCCCAGGCCTGGACGTCTGATGCAGGCCCGGCTTTGTACAGATCAAGGCTTAGTACCTGCTAAGTGAATGTGACCATCCTATTTTCTGATATCAGACTACATAAGTTATAACTTGGTCCTTCAGGAAGTGAGACGTATAACTTTGGGCAAATTGTTTTGCCTGCTTGCATCTTAGTTTCTCATCTTCAAACTGTGGGTACAGGCCTGGGGATTGGGCAGGCTGACTTTGGGATTGGTATGCATGGACAAGGATATGGATCATGGGATATGGAATGGATAAGGGGCCTCAACGGTACTAATATGCAGCAGTCACCAGCTCCTGGTTGCTTTAGGGCAAAAGACAAGTGTTAGGTCTTCTCTATTAACCTGCACCAGCAACCAAATGTCACTGTAGGTCTTAGGCCTGCATAGGAAACTTAATAGAGGCTCAGCTATAGATGGTTCCTGGAACAAGTAGGGCCAATTGCAAGGATTCAGGATTCTGATGAGGACAGGAACATGGGGAGGCTTACAGAGGAGCTGTGGCAACCAGGTCTCTGAGCCCCTTGCTGTTGAAGCAGCATCTAGGATGTAGCCAGGGACTTCATGGAAAAGAGAGCAAGAGCTTTCAGTGCATGCAACTTAAATTTGAGATGGAGGTGGGGCTGCTAGAGGCTTGGATGAGGTGCATTTATTACAGTTAATGCGAACCAGTGCTCCCCCAGTCCCTTGAACTCCACCAGGTCATATGCTAAATGAAAAGACCTTCATCAATCATGTGAAGAAGTGTGTGTGTGTGTGTGTGTGTGTGTGTGTGTGTGTGTGTGTGTGTGTGACATATAAGACTGTCACAGTGGTACAAAGATCTAATGGGGCTTAGCTTCCACCATGCAGAAATCAGATGGCAGAGGGAGAGCAAGAGTGAGAATGGAGCATGAGGGGCTGGAGAGGTGGCTCAGAGGTTAAGGACACTGACTGTTCTTCCAGAGGTCCTGAGTTCAATTCCCAGCAACCACATGGTGGCTCACAACCATCTAAAATGAGATCTGGTGCCCTCTTCTGGCCTGCAGGCATACATGGAGGCAGAACACTGTATTGTATATGTAATAAATAAAATCTTTAAAAAAAAAAAAAGAATGGAGCATGAGTACTGGGTATCTGCCAGGGCAGAGGGATTTAAGGAGACTAGGCTGAAGGTAAAGTTCAGCTCACCACTCTCCTCTGGGCCACTATGAGCCCATGTTACTCCATGGTGGACCTCCGAGGCCCTTGCTCTGCTCAAAGTCTGAAAGAACAGAGTGGGGTAATGGCCAGGATGGGTGAAGACAGGAAAAGTGGCTTCTTTCCAGTGACCTCCAAGTGCGGCAAGCTATTGGGGCACCTCCTCTGCCACCTATCCTTGCAGGCTGCAGCCCCCATGCCTTCCATCAGCAGAGAAAGCTGCACAGTGCCACAGTCAAGGAGAAACAGGGGCTGAGCCTGTGTTTGACTAGACGCCAGCCCCCTGCCCAGGCCCCAAGTTGTCGGCAGGCAGATGGGGGAGGGGGAGTGGAAAGCAGCTGGGTGGCCCCTCCCAGGCTGCCATCTGCTTCTTTTGCCCCCTTGGCAAGAAGGGGAGAGGAAAAAAGAATAATTAAACCCAAACGTCCTGGTAACTTTTTCCTGGAACAAGAAGACACAGGGCGGGAGGTTCTGGTCCTGGGAATGGTGGGTGGGACTGTCTGTGGGCCCTTGCTTTCTGTCTCCACTCCAGCCTGTCCTGTCTTGGTGAGCAACAGACCTTCATTAGCTTCTTGACAGTCCTTTCCTAACTTCCCTTAGGCTTTCCCACTCTCTCCTGTCCCCTTAACCCTGTGACCACTGGCCATTGCCCTAGTGAAAGGTCTGTTCATGCCAACACCCTAACCAGCTGTCCAAATCAGAGGAAAGGATCTTGTTCTAGAGCCTTCTGAGGGAGCTTCTCATACCCGGATTCCATGTTTCTGTCGTGTTAGAACACCCAGCTGTGGAGCTTTGTGATGGCAGCTCTAGGACACCACGGCTCTCTGTCCTGCTTCTCCCTTTCATGTCCCTGTTTGTCCCTATTGCCTCAGCTAAAACCAGCTCTGGGCCAGCTCCATCTGTCACCACAGCTCCACATGGGCTTCCTGGGTGCTGTCAGGACAGGCATGGACATAGCCGAGGGAGGAGGACTGGGAGGTTGAGGAGTGTTGGGGGAAGGCCTTGGAAGTTGGCACAAACTTAGAGGAGCAGGTGGTGACAGGGCCCAGGCTTCTCTGGATTGTGAGCATGGAAGGAGGTGACCTGAAGACCCATTTGAGAGCAGGCCTATGGTCCTGGGGTTTCCTGATTCACAGTGGCCTCTATACTTTCCTGGGTTTCGGAGGCCTTTCCTTCTTTTCTGGTTTCTGTGTGCCTTTCAGGGAAATGTCCCCACAGGGTAGACACTCATGGAATTGATCCATGCCTGGGGTGCCAGGAAGTCCTCCCGCAGCTAGTTGCTGTTGGATCCCAGTACACTCAGGTATAGCTACAATTCAGCATACTCTTTATCATCTTTTTAAGGAAGTTAGTGCCCAGCTCTTAGAACCAGGGGTCACGAGGAAAGCACACTGCTCCATCTGTGCCAAGGTTTCTGGGAGCACCAACTGGCTAGCTAGGCCATGGCTCCCCTGAGTCTTACAACTCATATCTCCAGAAAGCACCACCAAATAAATGGTGGTAGACATTTCAGGAAATGGTGTGGTCCAAGAAGGCATGATCTTTACTCAAGGTGATGGTTAATTTTTATTGCCAGCTTGATTTTGATTACTAAGCACCTAGGACATTAGTGAGATACACCTGTGGTGTGTGTGTGTGTGTGTGTGTGTGTGTGAGAGAGAGAGAGAGAGAGAGAGAGAGAGAGAGAGAGAGACAGACAGACAGAGAGAGAGAGAGACAGAGACAGAGAGAGACAGAGACAGAGAGAGGAATTCCATAGAAAATTAACTGGGGACCTGCTCTGAATGTGAGTGGCACCACCCTATGTTGCTGGAGTCTTAAACTGAATAAAAAGGGAGAGAATGCCAACTATTTCAGTTTGCTTTCTATTGCTGCAATAAAAAAAAAACTTATCAAGACCAAAAGTAACTTGGAGAGGAAAGGGTTTATTTTAGCGTACAGTTTACAGTCAATCACAAAGGAAAGGCAAGGTAGGAACTGAAGGAGAAGTCATGGAAGAATGCTCTTTACTGGCTTTCTCCTCATGGTTTGCTCGGTCTGCTTTATTAAACAATTCTGGACTACCCATCTGGGGGCAGTACTATCTGCAGTAGGCTGAGCCCTCTCACATCAATCTTTAATCAAGAAAATACGTAACAGACATCCCCACAGACCAATCTGATGGAGTCAGTTTAATCGAGGCTCCCCTTTCCCAGATAACTCTAGCTTGTGTTAAGTCGACAAAACCTGTGGGGAGATGTTCCTATCATGCAACTCATTCCTTTGCATTCCCAGCATCAGCAGATGGCTGAGCCCTTTGAGGAAGCCAGAGAGGCTTGGTGAACTAACTCTAATGCTCCCTTGCTTGTGCCTCTTTGCTGCTTCCTCCAGCTGCCCTGGTACAATTCCCCTTGCCTGCACTCTAGAAGCTTCTGTGCTATAGACCCTGCAGGAAGTGATCCTTGCATTTGAACTCCAGCAGGAAGAGGGGCAAGCCTGGCAATGTGGACAGCGAATTCCCATTCAGGTTAAGTTGGCTTCAGCTGCTTCTGATTCTGGGAAGATATGAGAGGAGGCAAGATGGGGGTGTATCTGCTGCTGATCAGGGCATAAACCTTCCTGGGCATGATTCTAGGCCCATCCTAGTCAAGCAACACCCCTCTGGCCTCACTGTGGCTTCCTAGCTGTTGTTGAACCTAGACCCATTGAGGATATCTTCTGTAAAGGGCTCGGGGGACTTCCCCCAGTAGGTCTAAATCATGCGACTCATCCGTGCTGGAGAGCTTTCTGCAGTGTCTTCTCTGGACTTGACCTTTAGCAGCTGGATATTGTAGATCAATGCAAAGTAATGGAACCTTTGGGCCACTTGTAGTCCTCATTCCCAGATCCAGGCCCAGGTCGCCCAGAAAGGAGGCAAAGGCTGCAATGCCCCTTGGACGCATGGGCACATAAACCTCAAGTGTCCAGTTTGTTCTTGCTCAGATCTAGCCACTCTAGGTTGGACAGTCTCAGGAACATGCAGGCTGGAATCTTGGCAGTTTCATTCTGGGTCCACATCGAGCAACTATTTCCCATGCACCATCTCTTGTCCTTTGATACTCTTAAATTTTGCCCCCCCCCCCATTTCTTTGAAGTAGCCAGTTCTTCTGATTGTTCCAGAGTAGGGCATTGCATTACTGCTAACCAAGATCCACAGCAAGAGTTTCAGAAAGGCAGCCACAGTGACTGAGAGCTGTTTTGAAGGGTAGCCAGGACAAGAATGTAGGTCTGTACCCTCCTCACCCCTGCTGTGGGGGTAGGTGCTAGCAGAGAGGGGTTAACCACCTGCCAGGAAGAATGTGGTCAGGCCAGGGTCCCCCAGGGTTGGGGCATGTTTCATTTTGACATTGTGTCAGGCAATAACCATTTGGACCAGAAAGCATGAGGCTGGTAGGGAGGGCGTAGCCTGCTTTGTGATGCCTAAGTCTGTTGTTCTAGGCCCAGGCCCTGGCCTCTTCTGTACATAGCCTATGGCTTCTGAGGTGTCCCTGCCACTATCTTGGTCTCTTCTCTGGTCTTTCTGCTGGCACCAGGCTCCTGGCCCAGATTGGCAGGAGGTCCCTATAAGAATAAAGAGGCAGCCCTGCTTAGTCACAAACAACAAGAACCCAACTGCCAGTGACTGGGTCCAGTTAGGGGTTCATATCCTCGGAGGGTTCCTCTCCTACCATGCATGCTTGACTTGACAAAGCCATGGTCAGTTTGGACACTCATGAGTTATCACACCCAGCAAACACCACATGGGGGCCATCAACCCTGGCTAATCCTTACCATTGTTTCTTTTGGGCTTCAGATTCCTTCTGGTTTTCTGACACCCCATCTTTCTTCCCTGGCACTCTTCTATGATCACTGCCCCCTCTTTGGCTCCTGGAACTCTGCAGGCCTGTAAGGGCTTCAGCTTCCCCACTAAGGGCTCTGTCCTAGTCCCTAGGACAGCTATTGCCTTGGGTTGAGCCTGTTGGGTACCCATTCCATTGCTCAGACTGTGTTTACTCAGAGACCACTGGGGGTGACTTTTTTCTCAGGATCAGGACTGGCCTGGCAGGCGACTTACAGATGGGGGCTTGGTGAATTTGCTCCTTGAGAGTGGGTTAAGCCCAGCTCTGTCACCAGTCCAACTGCTCATCTTCATGCCTGTTTGGATTGCCCAGCTCTTAAAAAGGTGCCAACATAGGCTGGGGTGGCTTACAGGCCTAGTCCTCACCCACCATGGGCTATTCATGGCAGAGTGGTTACAACCCCCTTTCTCTCCAGGCCTTCCACTTTTCCAGAGAAGAACCAGGGAGCAAGCAGAGTGCCATCCTATGTCACTGGCTGCCTAGCCCGCCTGCCTCTTAGAAATGAAGCAGTACTTCCACTAGAGGCTCTCCAAATCCACTGGGACAAGATGCAGGCTGACTCTCAGCTCACAATGGGAGCCTTGCTTTACTTCGGTTGAAGAGGTCAGCCTAGTTAGATCACGGGTCAAATCTTGTCTCAGTCCATCCTCTCCAGTGCCACCCAAGAACAAAGGGTAAGAGCATTGCCTCAGGGTCCTCCTTTTCCCCTCCCAAGTGTGTGGAGACAGTTGTTCCTGTCACCTGGAGGTTGCTAGGACAGGGCTTATTGTGGGGTAATTAAGCTCAAAGGCCATCTTTTTTTTTTTTAAAAAAAGATTTATTTATTTATTATGTATACAGTGTTCTGCTTGCATACCAGAAGAGCTATCTTAAGGGGGTGTCAGCCACCTTAAAGAAAGGGTGATAATTCCTGGGGACTCCCATATCCTAGTAGCCCAGAAGCCCAGAGGGCTCTCCCTGCTTTGTGTTGAAGGAATAGATAGGATGAGGGCCGAGACCCAATCACCATCCTCTTCCTGCCTCCCTAGGTGTAGGACAGGGCTACCAAGCATAGCACTAACCAGCTCTCACTCATAGTCCTTGTCTTGGGGCCCTTTGAACCCAGATCTGCCTGCTAACCCCCTCACCTCCCACAATTCCAACCTCCTAAGATTTTCTTGTCACAGTAAGCTCTGGGGCAGCTAGATGAACTCCCTACTGGCAAACCCTATCCATTCTTCTAGCCCTTCCCCCTTTTGCCCCATCCTTGGCAGTGGGCACGAAGCATTCCAAGGTCTTCAAAACTCATTACCTTCCAGAAAGGATGCTTTGAGGGTCATGGGCTGCCTCAGATTTTATCCGGATGTCTCAGGTGGGCAGCCTCCAGTGCAGTGACTGACTTTCTCCCTACACTAACCTAAGGGCACTCCAGTGGCAGAGCAAGATGCCACTTCTTCCTGCCAGTGATGGCTATTCTCCGTTGAAGGACTTGGACCAGCTGGGTGATGGCTGGGAGACAGGCAAAGCTTCTGGGGCTAGAAGGGCCACAGGCTCTCTCTCATTCAGCCCCTGCCTGGCCAGGGCCTCTTCAGAGCAGCACCCCACCCAAAGAGCCAGGATAGGGGGCAGCATATCCTTCATGGCCCCTGTGGGTTGGCCCCACAGAGGGTATGAAAAGCTGGGAGAGGTGGAATGGTGGCCACAACTGGATGGAGTACATGGACATACACAGTGGCAAAATGGTCTGTGACCATCCCGCCTAAGCTCTTGGCTCTGGTTTTGTTTCTAGGAACCACCCCTCCCTACTCTCTCTCCTTCCCTTCTCAAGACTTCGCTTCTACCAAACCAATGTGTCCCTTGTTCTCAACTCCCCACAATGTCCACTGCTCCCACCTGAGGAGAAAGACGGGGATTCTTCCCTGGAGCCAAGAGGTTGTGCTTTCTCTTAAGGCCCATATTGACTCTCTACTGGCCTGGTCCCAGTTCCCCCATGAATAGAGCATCTGTTTCCATACACTGTGGGCCTTTGAGGATACCCACCACAGGCTGCCAGGTCCCACCTTCATGGCAGGGAAAAGAGAGGGGCAGGGACCTCCTGGGTCCCCAGCAGATGGGGCAGGTGCCAGGGCTGTCTGGGGCAGTGAAAACTCTGGTGTCCACAGAACCTGTTCATGCCCTCCCTCCATTCCGCAAACAGCAGGGACCCTCATCTATCTGCGGATAGGGCTGGCTCCCGCTGCTCGTCTCACTTACTTTTCTTCCAAGCCTCTACTTTCTCCTCTGTGAATCGGGGGCAACATGTACCCTGTATCCCCCATCAGAGTGTGTGTGCAATAGGTACTGCCTGGGTGCATCCATCTTACAAGACTGGCAGAGTTCTTGGTTAAGAGTCCCAGGCCACATATGCTTCTGTGCATCCCCAATACCAGGTTGAATGGAGGGGCCCCTGAGGTTGTTAGGGATGATACCAGGCAGAAAGGAGGTTGGGCCTGAAGGAAGGTGCTACTGGGTATAGACAAAGGAGGTGTCTACATGGGTCCCTTCAACATGCCTCGGGGGATGTCAGCAATCTCTTCTCCAACAGTTGGCCTGGACAGCAGCCACTGGGCGTCTCCACAGCCCCAGCTCCAAACCCAGCTCTGGGGGCTGAGGGGGCAGGCGGCTGGGGCTGGCGAGCAGCACAGCTTGCCACAGGGCTCAGCTGTTTGGGGCCAGCGTTGAGGAAGCTTTTCCTACAGTTCTGTCCAGTGTTGACTTATGTTTGGAAGTGATCTGAAAAAATGAGTTAATTGTGGGCAAGGCTTGGATGGAGGGGAGAAAGGGAAGTAGTGGGGGAAGGGCCGAGGCCAAGAAGGCTACAGGCTGCATGTTTGAGTCTCCGTCCTGGGCTATGGGGCAATGTGTGAGGCCCTGGAAGAGGGGCAGGGGCAGGAGTTGAGGCTCCTCATTTCCCTACTTGAGTCTAGTGAAGCAGCTGCACTATGGTTAGTGAGAGAGGGACCCGGAAGTCACTCTGCTGGAGGAGCCCCCACTCTGAACCACACAAGTCCGTTCACAGTCCTTTCCCCACTCATTCCATGTAGGGTTCTGGTTTCTGACCTGAAAATTGTGACAATGCCACACACAAATCAGAGACCAGGGCTGTCTTAGGAGCCAGGGATGAGACCAGTGTTTGTCTTTGCACCCTGTGGGTGACTGAGAACAGCTTGGGTCCAGTCTTCTGTCTGGGAGGTTGTTGCTGAGGATGAAGGAGGGGACCCCACATGCCCGAGGGCCGGAAGTGTGCAGTCCTCCCTTAGTCTGGAAAGTCAGAGAAAGGCAATACCCCTCCTCCACCACCATTTTAGAGAGAAAGGCCAGAATACCAGCTCAAGTCTGAGAACCTCCTGATCTAGGCATCATAGAGGTGGGCCTAGAATCAGGGTCCCTGGAGATGCCCCTAGCTCTGCCCCTCCCCCCCAGCTGAGATGAATTCTGGAATCCTGGCCCCCTAACCATTTCCCCAGGCTCTGACTAAACATCCTGCCATCTGGTTCCCATTAGCTGGGATGGGGGTGGGGAGAAGCCTGCTCCCAGGTTTCTCTGGCACAGCCTGCCTGGAAGAGGGAGGGACACTCCCTCTTCCCCACCTAGGCAGGAAGCCCAAGGTCTGAGGTGCTCCCAGTTTCTCAGCTTCGAAGGAGCTCTGGCCTGGCTGCCCCTCTCTTGGTTTGGAAATGTGGTGACAAATTCAGGTGGACACTTGGGGAATGGTACTTCTGCCATCTATTCTGTCA
The DNA here is from genome assembly GCF_018167655.1 of Microtus oregoni. NCBI lineage: Eukaryota > Metazoa > Chordata > Mammalia > Rodentia > Cricetidae > Microtus > Microtus oregoni. Next base: position 252,617 of record NW_024543954.1, on the reverse strand, counting down.
CCAGAGTGCCCCAGCATCTCTGGAACCTTGAAGGAACCCTGCAGGGCAGAACCAGATTGTGGGGAGGGGCTCAGCTGAACCACCAGTTCCCATCAAGTTTTGGTTTTTGTCCTCCCCTTTTCCCCAAGAACTCATTTGCAGACTCAGACTCTACTCAGACTCAGACAGCCAGGGCCCCAGGCCAGCACTGATTCTGAGCCTGTGTCTGGAGAGGAGGGCGGGAGGGGCGCTGGGATTTTTCCAGGAACCAGGATGAGGCCTGGGGCTTGCTGTAAAGAGCTTCAGACTCAATGGTCTGCTATGGCCTGCCTGGCCCTGAGATCTCAGGATCAATTCTTCCTGCTTGGTGCTTCTGCCTCTTTACCTCAACAGGACAGACAAGCACTTCTTAGAAAGCTGTAGAAATGGATTGGAGGTAGGGAGAAGAATCTGCTCTATATAAACACCACGGCTTCTAGCTGCACAATTCCCGAATTCCAAAGGTCTCTTGCCAACTTAATTTTCCCTTCCCACATGCAGAGCCTTTGTCTCTCAACGCTGTACAACCTTAGGACTCTTCTCTCATCAGGGGACGGTGGGGAAAAAAGATTCTTTTCTCACCAAACATTCCCGAGCCACTGCAAGTATAGGCACAGGGAATCCTTCAGAAACAAAGTCCTTGAGAAAACAACTTTTGCTGAGATATCCATGCAAATAGGTCTCTGGTAAAGAGCCCTTCAAAAAGGAAGGCTGGCCAGTGCAAAGGGCTTGAGCTGGGGGAGTCTGACTCAAATTTAGAAACAACAAGGATACCGAACTAGGTTGAGTGAGGGGCTGAGACTGGGAAAGGACAGGAAGGTCTGCTTGAGAAAGGTGTCAAAGGTGACCAGAAAACCTTACTTGTGCCCTCAAAGAAAACAGAGCCACCAGGAACTTCTCAGCAAAAAGAATCACACAATTCAATTTGTAGATTTAGCCTTTGGCAGTCAGGTGCAACACAGACTCCTGGGGCCACAAAGACAGATGTGGAAACAGGTGTGAGGGACTGAGTTGTCTAGGGGAGAAGTTGATCATAGCTTGCCTTGGGTGAAATGAGTGTCAACTGCACACCTGCTTAAGCTCGGGAACTGGATTGCAGGGCAGGTTAGCAAACATCCAAGCTTCTGCTAGAAAAGTATCTGGAGGTCAGGAACAATGTTGTTGCTCTGTCACTCTATACAGGGAGTTCTGGCATCTGCCCAGTATATGGGTTCTCCTCCCATATACCCTCATTTCTGCCAGCGTGTGGGGCAGAACAATGGTTTGGTACCTCATGCACACCAGTCAGGGAACAGGCCCATTCTTGAGCCTTTCATATCTTATCTGGGTGCTGCAGATTGTGTGTGTGTGTGTGTGTGTGTGTGTGTGTGTGTATGCGTGTGCACACTCATGCACACTTGTGCATGCAAAAATACACAAGAATACCAGGTCTGTATATATACATGTGGGCAGGCCTCAAGTCACACGCAGGCAACTGTTGTATGCCAGTAAAGATACAGGGGCCAGCCGGGCGGTGGTGGCGCACGCCTTTAATCCCAGCACTCGGGAGGCAGAGGCAGGCGGATCTCTGTGAGTTCGAGGCCAGCCTGGTCTACAAGAGCTAGTTCCAGGACAGGAACCAAAAGCTACGGAGAAACCCTGTCTCGAAAAATCAAAAAAAAAAAAAAAAAAAAAAAAGATACAGGGGCCTTTTCCCCTTAAAGCTTTCAGAAGAGAAAAGTAAAACTTTCCGTGCCTTCCTCCTGCTGCCTGCGACCCTTCCCTAGAGGAAACTAAGCTTATTTTAATGCCATTAAAACCTCAGAGGATCTGTTCCAAATTAAAGAAACACTCTTGCAGATGCGCTTGTGAGCACTGTAGACAGAGACCATTCATATGTACACTCATGTCATGGTCTGCGCTGCCTTGCCTGACAGAGATGAGAATGGGAAATGGGAAGGGAGGAAACAGAACCTTTGTTGGAGAGAGAATGGAGGCAGCAGGCACTGACTGATGGGCAGAGAAGAGGGCCCGAGGCCTTCTTTGGCTGGGGTGTGGGTGTCCCTGGGGAGGGTGCCAATGAAAGGGGGCCTGTAGAGGGCACCATACAACAAGGGGGACTTTGGGACCACTTTCCCATCTTCCTTCTCAGTCTGAAATTCCAGTTGATTCTTGCCAAAAATATGGGCTCCACTTGACTCTCTATGAAAGCTTTCACCCCATCAGGTGGGCCTCAGGCACAGTACAGAAGCTAGACAGAAGCTGAAGCTTGGTTGGGGGAAAAGATAGACTTGTGAAAATTCAAAGTCGAGCATCCCCTCCCCAGCGGCCCTCTGAGTGGGCACGCTTGTGTTCCAGTCCTGGCGCCCGCGTCTCTAGCTCCAGACACATGTGACTCAGCCTTGTTGGCCTTGCCAAGAAGTCTAGACCCGAGAGCCTCCCTGTGGAGGGGGTGATGCTGCCGCTGCTGCTGTTTCCTTACCGACCTCGGCTAAGCACTATGCATGTGCAGCTGTGCACCTTATCCCCTGTTTTAGCATTCACAGGCACAGCAAAGGGGGCTGCTTGGAGTTGTGTGCTTGAGTGCAACAGTTCACAGGGGCTCAGCCCCTGCCCTAAACTGTTAGGCCTGGGGAAGAAGGACACACAGTCCTTGTTCCCCACTCCTCATGGCTATTCCGACTACCAGTTCATGGGGACTAGGTGCACTCTTCGGGTATGCATGCAACCTCACAGACTGTTCGCACCTGAAGAAATGCTGGGCCCACCCTAGAGACTCTTGCTGGCCTCAGGACTGGTCTGGAACCTCATTGGAGTCCCAACTTGGGCTATCCTCAACCTGACCTCATTGCTGCAACCTCATTTCTTCCCCTGAGACAAGCACATGTGTGGGCATGCCCACACTCTCAGGACTCTACTTACTGTTTTTTTTTCTTTTTGTCTTTTCTTCCTTCCCTTTCTTTTCTTTTCTTTTCTTTTTTGTTTTTTGAGACAGGGTCCCTCTGTAACCCTGGCTGTTCTGGAAACTCACTCTGTAGACCAGGCTGGCCTCAAATTCATAGATCCACCTGCCTTTAATCCCGAGTGCTGAAATTAAAGGCGTGTGCTACTACACCATGTTTGCTGTTTCTTTGAGTCTGAATTTGGTTTCCATGGTCCTTCTTGGGAAGCTTCAGGGATAGAAGATCTGTCTGGGAGTGGACATTGCCTTGGTCCCTTGAAGGCTTCTGAGCTATCCTAACATGCCAGCATCTTTGTAGAGCAGCTCTGCTTCAGGAGGACCTATTGCTACTATTTCCTGACAGAGGCAGAAGAAGCCGGTCTACCTTTTTCAGTCTCCTTTCTTAGGAGTGTTCCACTGGGGGGGGGGGGGGGAGGGGGCGGGTCCCATCTAAGGTTTCCATAGGATCCTGGGTCTAATAATGAAAGCAACATGAGTGCTACAAGGCATTGTCTTGTCCCAATATCCCCCAGGGTCAGCCCAATGCTCTGAGGCAAGAATGCCTACTCCAGGAGCCCAACTGCACAAGTAGAAGACTCTCATATGTCTCCACAGCCTGCCATCTCATCCCTTGAACTGTGGGGCTAGTGCTTGTCAACTGTTCTCCTTTTCCAACCTATATGCCAAACACTGACACATGGCTTTAGGAGCTTCTGCAACCCATGGCCAAGTGTTCCTCATGACTTCCTATAAATCCTAGTTCGGTCCAAGGCTTCCCACCCTGTCTCTAACCACCCCCTCACTGCAGACCTTAGGGTCTTTTAGCTCCATCACAGTGGACTCTTGATGCCTCATCTCTATCCCATCTCCCTAATAGAATTCACATCTTCTAGGCAGGATTGCTCTTAGAGGTCTGCCTACCTTCCCCTCCTCCATTGTAGGAACCCATCCCCAAGTATCTACACATTTCCCCAGCACACACACCTCCCAAGATATACAGCACCCTTCCCCTCCAGCCAGTTAATGTATGAACAAAGCTTTTTTGGAGATATGCTTCTTTATGTTGAGCTCGAGTTTATGTTTCCAGAAGTTTCTACGACTGGTGCTCTTCTTTCCTGTTACTGAGTGGTCCCATGACTCTCTAGATTTCTGCCCCAGTTTCCAGTGGAGGATGGCTAAGAGGTACCATGACTAAATTGGAAGGCAGGCTGCCCTCTGCTGCTGTGGCCCTGGTGCAGGAAGTTAGCCTCCAGGGCTTCTGTAGATGGACTTTGCTTCTCCAGGCTGCACCAATCGCTCAGGCCCCACCCGGAGCTATACAGACAAAGCTGCTGAGCTGGGGAAAGACCTGCTCAGTGCCCTGGCTCCCTGGGACTGGGTGGAGAAGGAGGATTTTCTTCCAGAATACACAGGGGCTGGTTTCTTTTCCGTTCCTCAGGAGCAGAGGATATGGAGGGAGGGTGGAGGGAGGCAGTCGCACTGCAGTGGTTTCTCCCGCCAAATTCCCCAGTCCTAGGAAAGATCCACATGAAAAACCCACAAGAATTTGAATGTCTGAGTTAGGGTCATGATTGAAATAATTTTTCTAAAAAGAAAAGAAGAAATAACAAAATAGAAAAAGGCAGGAAAAAGTATAAAAACAAAAAATAAAAGGAAGAACAAGCACCCCAAAGCCCCCTCTACCCTTGTATTACAGAAACCTTGTAGAGGATAGAAAGAGGCCTTTAAAATACTTTGCTATGAACTGGGCCACTGAGCCAAGATGCTGGGCCTTCTCCCCAGATTTCTTCATCTCAAGTTGGGAGGATCCATGTTCTGTCCTCTGAAGAACGTGACTTTCCAAGTTATTAGTAAGGAATTAGACCTTGACTTTCGGTTAGCCCTAAACTCTTCCCTGCTCCCTCCTTCAAGGACTTCACTGAAAACCCTCTGCAGTCAGAGGGTTTCAGTACGCTAACAACACTCCCCCTCCTCAGCCCTCTGGTGTGCGCATGCATATATATGTGGGGGTATGGGGAATCTAGAGGCTGGACATTGATGTTGGGCTTCTTTTTCAGTTGGTCTTTACCTTATTTGTGAATGATTCTTTTTATGTCTATGCACCATATGCATACAGTGCCCAGTTCTTCTGGAACTGGATTTACAGATGGTGGTGTGCTGCCATGTGGGTGCTGGGAACTGAACCTGGGTCCTCTGAAAGAGGAACAGCAGTGTTCTTAATGGCCGAGACATCTTTCCAGCCTTCCATCTTATTTTTTGAAACAGGGTCTCTCACTGAACTGAAAGCTTATCAATTGGCTGGAATCATCTTCTCATAGCTGGGCTTACATGTATGCTCCTTATCCCAATTTTAAAAACAAACACGGATTGAGTCATCTCCCCAGACTCTATGCCTCTTTTGGTTTGTTTCTTTGTTTATGGAGCACAGTCTCAAGTAGTTCAAGGTGGACTGGAACTTACTATGTAGTTGAGGTTGCCCTTGTATTTGTGATCCTTCTATGTGCACATGGAAGCTCTGGGACTGCACGCATGTGCCTCATACCTCATTTTTTCTTGCTTCTTGATCTCCCTTCATGATTCCTCTTTGAGGAGATGGCATTACAACGCACAGAGGACGTGCACATGAGTGCAATAGATGGCTTCTGGATCTTAACTCCTGAGCAACAATCACCCTTCAATTCCTTCTTGCCTTATCCAATCACCTGATCCCGGGTTGAAATCATAGCAAACTGTGTTTTTGGAGTTCTAGGAATAAGGGGGCTGACTACTATTTCTCTAAATATGTTGAGCTTGAAAGGCCAGAGATAGATTTTTAACTGGACAGGATAGGCATGAGGCACAAGAGCATCCACGAAAGCCAAAACTAGGAAGGTGTGTGAGACCCAGCATGATGCTAATATGAGCACTTACAGGCACCGTTAACGTGTCAGGCTCAGCCTTAGGAATTTCATAGAAAGTATTGCCTCTTGTCATTCTCTTTAGTAAACTAACGAGACAAGCAGTCTCATTATCCAACCTTTATCCAAGGGTAAGGGCGCACAGAGAAGTTAGGTAACTGGCTCAAAGTTATCCAATTTTCTGTGTGTGATGGTGCATGCCTGTCATCACAGTGCTTTGGAGGCTGAGGCAGGGGGATCACAAATTTGAAGTCAGCCTAGGCTACAAATCCTGATTCAAAAGCCCCCAAACAAAACACGCAACACAAACAAAAACAAAAGTTATACAGCTAGTGAGTGACACAGTCAGATTCGAATTTAAGAACTTTCCCACTGACTTCGTGTGCCAAGGAAACAAGATGGATTGCTCAGGTCTTAGTTCTACCAAACCTTGCCTTCCTCCGTTAGGTACCAATTGTTATTGCCAAAGAGAACCCAAACAAAGCAGGAGCACCCCCTCCTGGAAGAGTCTGACCTGTAGGAGTCCCACGCTTTTGCTTTTTAAAGGAGCTCCTCTGGCTTTGCCAAGTTCTTGTGCCACCTCGATACCCCTCCGCTCCGCCCCCAACCCACTCCCACTCCCCCTCTCCCACTCCGCCCCCGCCCCACTCCCGCCGCTCCTAGTCCGCCTCTCTTCAGCCCGCCTCTGTCCTGTTCTTGCCCAATCCTCTTCGCTGCACTCTGCTCCCTGAGGCGCGCGCAGACAATGGCCGAGCTGCAGCCCAATAGGAAGGCTCAGTGAGAAAGAGCGTGGGCCTCTGTCCCTACGGACTGACGGGTGGCTCCGCCCCTGCCGCGCGCAGACTAGTGGGCGGGAAGACCTAAGTAACTGCTGTAAGCGTAGCTGTGTGGTCGCGGCCTGTAAGCTTGGGGGCGTGAACCGGTTGTGCTTCAGAACGCAAAAACATGGCGGAGAAGGGTACAGCCGCCAGTAGCGGCATCGGCTCTGGTGACAGCTACTGTGATGATGTGGGCGATGACCGTGTGGTCAAGGCGGCTGTGGAGGTGTTCGAAAAGCTGAAGGTACTGTAAGCCAGGGACTCCAGGATGGGAGACCAGGCAGGGCCCTACCTCAAGGCCTTCTGGAGCTTTCTGTGAAAATTGGCCACTCCACAGGTATCCACAGTGGTGGGTCCTGGCAAAGCCTTAGGGGCGACTTGTGGATTGTCTGTCTTAGCTCTTTGGGTTCCCGGACCTCTGCTCATGCAGTCTCCACCGAACTTTGTAATATTGAGGCTGAGAACTTGGAGTGTGTGAAGAAATGGAGGGTGTAGGCCTCACTCTCAAAGAGTTAGAAGTGGGTGGAGTTGGGTTTGGGGACAGCCATTTTGCTGGATTAGAGGTAGGGATTCCAGGTGCACTTAAGGTACATGCAGCAGTGTAAAGTCAGAGAGCTAGTCCAGGACCCTTGTCCCCCTCACTAACCTCCCTCCCATCTCCCCTTGCCCTTGACTCTGATCACCTTCACTCTCCATCCACCAGCCCTCAGATTTAATCTTAGTCTTTCTAACCCACTCTTAGGCATTTTCCTAGTTTTGTGGCCATGGAGCCCAGAGGGAACACATTTAAAAGTGGTGGTGTAGCAAGTCACAGGAGGCTTGGGTGAAGATGAGAGGGACTTGAACTTTTGGCAAGACCAGGAGGTGCTTCTGGCTGGCACCATGCTCTTGGAGGTGGGAAGTGTGTGGAAGGGTTAGGAAGGGGTCCTGAGCACGAATTGACAGAAATGCATTGCTACCCTACAGTAACAGGTTTTCTTTTTACTTTCCCTTTCCTTGCTTAGGCTGTAAGCTGCCCCTTCCTTGATGGTCTGTATATTGCAGAGCCAAAGACAATTCTGGATCTGCTATGTAGGCCCTCAAAGTACCGGTTGGACATACTGGAATGGATGTGTATGCGGTAATGTCCTGTATTCTTTTCCTTCTCTTGGGGTGTCTCCTGGGGGGAACATGGGAATGTGTCCTCTCAAAGGGTTCCAGGAGAGCAGCTGGTTAGTTAACAGTGCTGGCTACAGAGCCTTGGCCAAGATGGTGGAGAAGTAGCCCTGACAGTACACGATGAACTTTAATGAAAGCCCTGGGCTTGTGATTGTGTTGGGATTTGATGTGGTCTATGTTTATGGAATTATGATTACTGTTGGCTTGATGGGCACCTGATGATCCAAAAACCCAGTAACAGAAAATAGCTTCCTAGATTGTTCTTCCTCACCCCAACTTTCAAAGAACCAGGGCTTTCCTTAGTGTATCCTGGGGGCAGTGTTTCTAAGGCAGCCTGGTCCCATACCTGTCTCTGCTGCAACCCTGGGGGCAAGTATGACTCCAGGAAAGAAAAAGTCAGTCCTGTTTAATCACTGTGTCTTTTCCACAATATTGGGTCAACAGGCCCAGATACTATGGTCTAGGCCACACATATCACCAAGGTGATACAATAGTCCTACAGAAAGAACATTTTGTTGTCTGGGGGTTACCTGCTTTACCTACATCCAGAGCTCTTAGTTTAGGTGACTAGCTCCTTGGGCTGGTGGGGGGCAAAAACATATTCTAAGGCTCCAGAGCCAAACCAGGGGTGGAAATCAGGGCTGGATGGGCTTTTCTGAGGGAATGGGAGTTGTTGGAGGCCTTCTCCCTTGCCTTTCTCTGTAGAACCTTTCTACCCAGCTAGGAACTCTTCCAAGGCTTGCAGCTCACTGAGGCCTCATTGTTATGCTTATCTGTGTGCCTCCCTCAAGGACAGGGCTGCACAGTCTTGTGAGCAGAGCCTTTTCCTTTGGAGCCTTCAAGGGTCTCAAAGCAGAGCTCAGCAAGACTTTTTTCTATGAATGACCAGCTGCTGCTGCTGCTCCAACTCACTCTTGCCAGGGTAGCCCAAAAGCAGCAGAGACAGCATCATCAGTAATGGATGGGATGATGTAGCAATGAACTTTTTTTAAAACCCAAACTGGGAGCCTACGTGTGGGCTTATCCCACATGGATTGAATTGGGGATTTTGAAAAGTGTAAAATGAAACAGAACTCAATGGCAAACGCCCTTAATCTGGGAGGCAAAGCAGATGGATCTCTGAGTTCAAGCCAGACTGGTGAGTTCTATCAGGGCTACAGAGTGAGACCCTGTCTTGAAAAACAAAAAACAACAACAACAAAAAAAAAAACTATAAAATGACCTTCTCTAAAAAGAGGGTATATAGCATTGGTATTTACTAATGGTAGAGGCAACCATAGTTCCTTCATTATATACTCACTGGCCTCATTTTTTGTCTTGGTCATTGCCTAGAGATGTCCTAGGCTCCAGGGATACCTAAGGGAAAGCCAGTTTCTGGTCCTAGCCAGCTTTCACTCCAAGAGGGCAATAGAGTCCCATGGAAGTCCCATTGGCCAAAGAGGTGTCATTGTTCATTGGAAGACCTTTGAATCAGGGCTGGCCAGACTGACAAGGAGTGAGCGAGATGGATTGAATGGAAAGTAAATGCCCCAGTTGGTGTGCGCTCAGGCCAGATTGTGAGGTTCCAAAGTCTTCCCTTCTTGTGCACACATCACTTTAAAACAAAGATTTATTTATTTGTTACATATACAGTATTCTGGTTGCATAGATGCTTGCAGGACAGAAGACGGTACCACATCTTATTATGGACGATTGTGAGTCACTATGTGGGTTCTGGGAATGAACTTGGGTCCTCTGGAAGAGCAGCCTGTGCTCTTAACTTCTGAGCCATCTCTCCAGCCCGGCACCCACCATTTTTGTGTGGGAGAACTTTGAGTATTCACATTTCTGAGGGAAATTTTTCTCAAGTATTTTCCCATAATAATTGATGGTAAGAATCACATGATACTAAACAAATCACTTAAAAGTGTCTTTTCACTGGCATTTAGCTTGTACAGGTAATTCTCTGTTTAGAGGATAGTTATGGAGGGGTGATGAGTCAGGCACCTGACCGACTTTGCTATTTTCCCACAGGGTCTGTCCCTCCTTGCAGGACAAGTTCAGTTCACTGAAAGGAACTGCGGGGGATATGAAGATACAGGGTAGGTCTCTTTATGGGAGTGTGACATTTGATGGTGAATTCTGGACAATTTTGAACTTGGTCACAGTGTCTTCCTGAGTTGTGAAATTTCTATGAACTGATCTTTTATTTTGTATGGTGTATGCTCTGTGGTTATTATTAGAGCCTTCTAGAATCAGGGCCTTCCCTGATACGGTGTATGGGAGGCTTCTCACAAGACCAAATAATACATTGGCCCATCATAGCACTGAGACGTAGAGAGCATGATTGTTTTGATGTTATCAGACGTCTCTTTTCACTGGTTTGTGTGCATATTCTGTCCACATGGTATTCCCATGAGTCCCCTATTGCTCCTTGCTATGATTTGCCTTGTAACCTTATTAGTTTGATGGGTTTTCGTAGAAAGTCTCTTTAACTTGGTATGAAAATTAGATGAAGATGAGCAAAAATGCAATTTGTGTAAAAGGGTAGGGTTTTTTCCTTCCTTGTAGTGTGGCCAAACATTGATAAAATTTAAAAGACTTTCCATCAGCTTGTGTGTATTCAGAATACTGCAGGGTGGGTGAACTTAACTTGAGCCTCTAACTGTGCACCAACTGGCATTGCCAAATCAGTTATCTGGGGAGAGTTGCCCTCTTGGATTCAGTAGGGTGTTTCCTGTTGGCAGGATTCCACTCATAGGCTCGGAAACAGTACTTGATTTCTCTGGAAAGCCCTAGCCTGCAGTCTGAACTTCATTAGATCCAGCTTTTACTTCCCTCTGTGAAGATGAAGGCCTTTGCCTGCGTCATCTCCTTAGAATGTATTGAGTACTTGTCAGAGTGGAAGTAGAAACAAGGACAGGTAGTGGTTAGTTCTCAAGTTTGGCTGACACGTGAGGCAGTGTTTGAAGTGCTAGGGTACAGTAGTGTACTGTGTCACCCTTGTGGAACCTAAATATCAGATGATGGATAACAGATGCTGACTAAAGAAGACAAAACTTCTCAGTGATAGGCTGCTGAGAAGGGTGTAAACTGCCAGTTAAAAAAGAAAGGTGACTTAGGGAGAGTTGGAAGAAGGGTGGTCTTATTGAGAAGACGGCAGAAGGGAGGAAATCAGTCAGGTTGAGAGTACTGTTCAAGGCAAGGGAACAGCAAATGCAAAACACTGATTTGGGCTATGCTTGGCAGCTTTGAGGAAGAGCAGGGAACAAAGACGGCTGAGGCGGATTGGAAATCAGGATGGGATAGGGTTAGCGCCTGCTAGGCATTATAGATCATGGAAGGGCATTGGCTTTTATTCCAAGGAAGGCTGAAACATGATTAATAAAAACTCAAAGAGAGAAATTGGGGTTCAACCTGGAGGTCAGAAAAGCAAAACATCCAGCCACTGGCTCTTACTTCTACCTCAGTCTGAAAATGGACATCTTGCCTTCAGGACTCTCAGAATGAGACTGTGTCTGTGAGCTGTTTTATAATCCTCTCTAGATTTGGGATTAAAGGCATGCACCACTTCCACCTGGTTTCCATGGCAAACTGATGTGGCTGCTGGGATTAAAGGTGTGTGTCACCACTGCCTGGTCTGATGACCAGTGTGGCTGTTTTACTCCCTGATCTTAAGGCAAGCTTTATTTATAAAAATAGGAATGAAATGCCACTACAGGTTTTATCTTCCTTTGGGTTCATCAGGCTCTGTGGGGATACTGTAGTAAACATAGGAACACGGAGGCAGCAGTACAGCTCTTGCAGTGACTGAGGCACGATATTGGGGAATGGGTGGAAAGGTGTGCTCTGCAGAATTTGTTGAGAGGAGGAAGACAGGGTCAAAAGGGTTTAAGGGCTGTGGTTGAAGCAGGCTGGTGTGGGGACACAGTGGCATCTGCAGAGTATTCCTAGGGCCACATAGATACTCTCTGCCACTTCTTCCAATGAGTCTTTCATAACATGTCCTACACAGGTTTACACCTGCTCTGTTGTTGCTGAGGCATAGCCTGGCCCGTGAGGGGTTGAAGGTACTTCTGAAACACTACTTTCTGGCCTTTGTTTATATACTAGATAGCCATGCAAAGATGTGCTAAATGTTTCCTGTTCCTTGTGAGGCCTCAGACTCCTTATCTGTAAAATAGAGCCTAGACTCACCTTCAAGATGACATGTCAGGAGAATGAAAGGCATTTGGGACATGGACAGATGTGAGCCATGGATCATTTTGTTTTAACTTCATGAAGTCTCTAAAAGGGTGACATGTGGTGCATGCCGGAGTCCTTCTAATTTCTGATGGCTTCTCAGGCAACTGATCATCTATGTCTTGTGTACAGAGTATGGTGAATAACCCTTCATTTACTTCTGTGTCTGTAAACATATCTAGAAAGAGAAGCCTTAGTAGTACCCTATTTGCTCTTAGTTCTGGGATGTCTTGTATCCTCCTCTTTTTGAGAGGGTGTCTGTAGTGACAAGGTCTTTGTATTCTAACAGAGATGGTGAAGCTAGGCCATGAGCTGATGTTATGTACACCAGATGACCGGGATCTTCTGATGGTAAGAAAGGACCCTCTTGTTTCCCTACAGAGGATGCACATGCTTTTGTCCTAGGCTGGTGAGTGGATGGGAGAGGCTTCTGGCTCCAGAGCCTGCATGCCTGGCAAGATTGCTTCTCTAGGCGTCCCTAGGTTAAGCGCTGCCAGAAATCTCTGAGGGAGGTAGACAGAATGGGGAGGCTTGTAGTAGAAATGGAAATAGAGGTGGATATCTGGTTCATGATGATCAAAAGGACAGAGTGTATTCTCACTTGCTGATGTCATACTTGGCTAGTATGGTACGTAATATATAGTATCAAGATAGGTAATATATTTCAGTCACTGTCACACCCATCCTGAGCAGACAATGTTTTTTTAGCTCCATTTCCCAACTAGGTATCAGAAACTCACTTGAGATCACGTGGTGGCTGAACTAGGCCTACAACTCAGGACTGTGGCTCTCAAACCCATGTACTTTACCCTACCTGAGGGTCCCTGACCTACCTCATAGTTAATTCAGAGAAACCCTACCCTACCGTTAAAATGTCTAAATTTCAAATAATTGTTTCCAATTATTTGTTGTGAGTGACGGGTTGTGGACAGTCTGTGTGTTTTTGTTTGATCCCCATTGTCATATCTCTTGGATATGAGCTAGGTATGTAGTAATTCTGTTTTCAGTTTTGAGGAACTAATGAACCATTTTTTGGTGAGGATGTGCTGCTTTGTGCTGTTGAGTCTCTCCAGTGAGGGTTTGTTTTTAAGTAGGGCAGGTTCACAGGGAATTGAAGATTAAGAACATAGAATTCCCATCTGTTTTCTGTCACTGGCCCCATTTGACCTCCCTCACTGTGGAACATTTGTTACCTCAGTAAATTAACACTGATAAGTATAACTGTATCTCCCAATATGCAGTGGGCCATACTTCTCTTGTTTTGCTTTTTGCTTGAAGTTGTCACATGGTTCCTTTCTCTTCTGGTTCTTTACTGATACTTCATGTTTTTTGTTTCTTGTTCACAGTTGTATAAGCATTTTTTCTGATGGCTGCTTAAAACTGTCAGTTCATCTGTCTCGCGTCTAATGAACATCTTTTCTAACGCAAATTGAGGTCTTCATGGTTTTTCACGGGTCAGATTTTTATGGATTTTTTTCCTGGACATGGTGGCTAGTATTTGAATCTTGTTAAAATTTCATGGAGAGTTGAGATCCATGTGTTCCAGCAGACTTGCTTTAGTTTATGCAGCCAGGTCCACCCCTCCTCTCTGGCCTGAACTTCCACTGTCAGCTCACCTTCTTACCATGCATCCTGTATGCGCCACCCAGTGGTGAACCTCAGACCTGGGCCTGGCTTTTCCCCTGGCTTAGTAGTCAGTCAGCGGTGCAGAGAGGGCTGGTTCAGACTTTCTGAAACTGATTTATGTAGTTATTTTCTTCATCTCTTTCTTCTATGCCATATCTCTAAGGCTTTCAGTTCCACTATCCTCTAGCTACAAACCATTTGCATGATTGATGCAATAGCAATAGGGCAGAGAGGAAAAGCTAGCAAGAGGTTCACGAAAAGATACTTTTTATCACTGATCACAAGAACAATGAAAATTACGACTGCAGTATTATGCTCCACTCATACCATAATGTCTAGAAGTAGAAGGAAATAACACAGGCTAACAAGGATGGTGAGACAAGAACCCTCATACATTGCTAATAGAGACATAAAATTGTGCAGCTACTGTAGAAGACAGTTAACACACATGTGCCAGAATTCACTGTGAATGTTCATAGTGGCTCAGAAGTAGAAGTGCCCTTTAATGCCCATTTACTAGTGAGATAATTTTCAAGAAAGAAGACATCACAGCTACATGTGACAATGTAGATGATCTTTGAGGATGCTAAGTGAAAAGCAGTCAGATAATAAATGGTAGTATAAGGTCATAAGAAAAGGTTACAAGATTCCTTATGTGTAGACTGTTGAGAAGAGGTGAATCCACAAAGAAAGATAGGCACATAGTGATTGCTAGGGGCTCAGGTAGGAGGCAATAAGAAATGACTGTTAATGGGTCTAGAATTTGTTTTGGGGGTTCTAGATATGTTTCTAAAATGTGACCATGGGGATGGAAAGATGACTCAATGGTTAAGAGTACTCGCTTCTCTTTCAGAGGATAGGTTTAGAGTCAGTTAGAGTCCTACCCAGCCTCCACATGGTTGCTTACAACCACTTGTAACTCCATTTCCAAGGGATATAATGGCCTTTTCTCTCTCCTTGGGTGCTTTACACATCTGGTACACAGATACACATGTAGGCAAAACAGCCAGACACATAGCATAAGTAAATAAATTTGTAAAGAAAAATTGACTATGGTGATGGCCAATTTGTTCTTTGACTATCCTGTCATGTCACTATATACTTTAAAATTTGCGGACTGAATTAAATTTTAGCAAACTGAAACAAAAACCAATGTCTCTAAATGAAAAAAGAACATCTAGGAAAATAGCAAGTGCAAAGGCCCTGGGGTGGTCTGTGCTTGATATGCTTAAACAACTGTTAAAAGGCTGATTAGGCTAAAGCCAAATGAAAACAAGGGAAGGGAACAGAACAGACTGGGCAGGTGTGATGGCCTTTGTAGGCCAGAGAAGGGTTTAGTGTGTGTAAGGTGGTGGCCTAGGGAACTTGGAGCTAAGGAACAGGAATTTCTGTTTCGTCTGACAGAAATAGCCATGGTTAAGATGTGAAGATGGGGTAGATAGAATAGACCTTGAGGGACCTGTTCGCAGTTTACAGCAGTGGCCAAGCATGTGAAATAATAGCTTGAATGCCAGTGATAATGGGGAAAGTAGAGGAGTGGCCAGACCCACTGGATTTGCTGATGTAGTAAGGTAGAGGCAGGGACAAGGCCCAGCAATCATACTCTGGTAAGATCTGAAGAATGAATTCATAAAAATTCACACTTTACCATTTCTTTAGACCTTCCCAGAGTGTGATTGTTGGGTTTTGCCCTTTGCTTGGGAGCAGAGAGGAGACAGAGTATGGTTTAGTTATGGGCTTTAGTAAGGTAACCACAGACCAGCCTGCTGGAGGTTAACTCTACCTAGGGTCTTGTAAGGTCATCCAGAAGGGTTGTAAGTGGCTTTGGGGAGCTCATTGGGAGATATTGAGCAGGACTACATGGGGCAAGTCTGTGATGATGAAACCCTAAGCAGGCTACACAACCATTCCAGAGCGTGCAATGGGGGAGGTAATGGAGCTAACTCTCTACTAAGTGACCAAAAGCCTTGTGAGGTCTTGAATGACAGCTGCACTTGTGTTTTTGTCTCGACTGTTTCCAGTTTAAGCAGTGTAATACCTTTTACCCCCGGCTGTCCTGCAGGTGTGTTTCTTGGGTAAATGGGGAGACTGAGTGAACAAGAAAGTAAAATAAAGTAAAATAAAATGTCCCAGAAGCAAGTGTCAGTTTGAAGATGTTTGAAGATGTTTGGAATGTGTTTTGCTAACTCACTCATTGTAGCCAGAGATTGTTTGTTCATTTCCTGGCTGCCCAGACCTGAATAATCACACAGAAACTATATTAATTACAACACTGTTTGGCCTATTAGCTCAGGCTTCTTATTAACTAACACTTACATCTTAAATTAACCCATTTCTGTTGTTCTGTATATAGCCACGAAGCTGTGGCTTACCCAGTAAGGTTCCAGCATCTGGCTCCTTCAGCAGCTACATGGTGTCTCCTTGACTCTGCCTACTCTCTCTTATTTTTCCAGCCTGGCTATATTCTGCTTTGCCATAAGCTAAAGCAGTTTTATTCATTAATCAATAAGAGTAACACATATACAAAAGGACATCCCACATCAACTCGGTGGCAGTGAATCTTGGAACTGGGCTTTCTCTGTGACTACTCCTCTCCAGGGACCACTTGGCTCCTTTCACTTCAGCATCTGCATTTACCACCAGCTTTCAGTCTTTGTTTGCTCTTCAAGGTGATTTTGCACTGGTGATGGTGATTGAGTGACTCTTTGATTAGTCTTCCTCAGAATTGTGTGTGCCAGGCCAGGGTGGTAAGAAGGTACACTTAAGGGAATAGGCCTTGCTTGGTGCCCTATTTTCACAGGAATTTGTGGAGCGGTCATGGCCTCTAAGATAGTGTCTGCTCCTGGGGAATCATCGACTTTCTAGAAGAAGGCAAGCCTTGGACTCTTCACTGGGCAGCTCCCTGCATCACCTGGGCAGATGGGCAAGCAGGAGACCTGGTCAGCCCTGCACAAGTTGCTGTACAGAAACCTGTAGCCTTCCTGATGGAAAGTCTAGGGGCCCCTGCCGGAGAACAGGCCACCTCCAGGCCTCATGCTGTACCTGTTGGCTTCTGCCATTCGTGGCCAGAAGGGATTGACTGAGGTGTTTGCTTGGAGGTGTCCCTGTGGAATAGGCTACCATCAGATCCCTGTGAGCTCTATTCTGCTTTAGTAGGCCCTGCTGCATGCCACCCACCCATTCAATAAGCTTTCCCCCTCTGGCTGTGTGACAAACTCACACTGTAATATGTTTTGACAACATTTTGCGTTTTGCATTTGCAGTGTGCTTCCAGGTGTCATTGCAGCCTGAAATGTGGCCTCAGAAGGAGCACTTTGTGGCAGAAGTCTGAGGATGCTATTGCTGAGCCAAATCAAGAGGCTACCAGCAAGGGTCAGGGACAGGAAAGAGGAACTGTCTGGCCAGATCGCTTGCCATTGGCCACAGCAAGGGCAGCATAGGATCGGGCATCTGGAACAGTTGTCTAGGCCTGACCTGGGTCTAGTGGCAAATATATGTGGCTTTCCCTGCCAGGGCTGTGAGTGTCCCCAGAAGCAGCTGCAGTTCATGGACCAGTTGCTGGATATGATGCAGAGCCTGGCCACTGGATGCTCCAGTAGTTCTAGGTAAAGGTGTCAGTGGCATAGGTGGGTGCCCTTGACAGATAGTCTTGGTCTTAGCTGGGGGTGGTAGGGTGGTAAGGGAAAATATCTTCATCTGGAGTCTCTCTGTACCCCTGTGGCAGCAATAGTCACATATTGGTCCAGGAATTACAGAACTGATAAGTTGAGACAGTTAACTCTAGTCACTGTCTTGGGGGTTGGACTGGCTGTTTAGGGGTCAGGCAGTGGCCCAACAAGGGATAGCTGTGTCTCTGGGATGTTGGGTCATTGCCTGAGATCCTTGCACTGTAGACTTTGGGGGGAACTAACCTTTATGTATAGGAGTAGAATTAACACCTGGGTGTCTGCAGGCAAGAGGCCATTAGCGAGGCCAAAACAAGCAGAGGCTAGGAATGTAGGCAGTAGAGCTCCCCATCTGGGACTGCTGGGCTAATGCTCCTGCTGATAATAGTGTACTCAGTGCCTGTCCTGTTTTTGCAGCGTGAAGGAACACATTGAAGACACCACAAAGAAAAATGAGGCCTTGCTGGGGGAGCTCTTCTCCAGCCCCAACCTGTGGGCAATCTTGAAGCCTGAGAATGACCCATGGCCCCTGGACATACAGTCCTCTGTCAACAAGCAATGTGATGACCTGCCAGAGTAGGTCTCCAGGAAGGCTCTACCTGGTATCACCCCAACTTGCTTCTGTTCACTAAGGCAGACCTTATAGTGGCCTTCTGCCTACAGCAGCAGTAGCAGAGAGCCGACAATGTCCTCTCCTTTTTCCTCTGCAGGGCTGGCTCCGATGCCCAGTCAGAGGGAGAGAAGGTGGTAGATCTGGCCAGGCATCTGCAAGAGAGTGCTACTAAGCTTCAGACACTCCGAGACCAGGTAAAGGGCACCAGCTCTGGGGACATTGGGACTTGGGGAACAGGCTCTGCTGAGTAGGGCAAGTGATGTCCCCCTCAGCGCGGCGTGCTGTGAGGCTTCAGTGAGATGCCGTGAGAGTGCTGAGGTAGGTGCTGAGGGTCTGAGCATGAAAGGAAATAATGGATTTCAGGTGGCAGCTGTGCACCAGGCCTGACTGTACGCCTTCACATGTCTTCTCAAATTCAGCCCTACTGGCATCTGTTGACCAGGCTAGATATTTATTTGGCTATGGGGATTGAGGCCTGTGCAAACATTAGCCTCAGAGCTGAGGCTCCGTTCACACCCCCAATCTCCTCCTTTATGGAAACTTTCTTCCTTGCTAAGGTGTGCTATGTTATATCAGCCTGTGTTATGTAGGCTGATGGCAGCCCAGGCTGGCTAGGCAGAGCATCCTCAAGTGACTGTTACCCTTGATTTTGCAGTGCTTTGCATGGCATAAAGCAGGGACTGATAGCAGTCCCATAGATCAGAAGCTTCGTCTGGTCATCTCTGACTTCTACCAGCTCGTTTTGGCCTTCCTCCAAGTCTATGATGATGAGCTGGGACAGTGCTGCCAGCGCCCAGAACCCAGCCTGCACCCAAGTGGCCCCATCATCCAAGCTGTCTATCAGACTCTGGCTTCCTGTGGTCAAGTAAGACACCTCCCTATCTCTGTATCTATACCTTAGCAGCCCCTGATTTCAGGTCTAGGGGCTGGGAAAGAGCTTGAGAGGGCTTGGCCTGGGCTCTTCAACTAATCACATTGTAGTACTTTGGATCTGGGACCTTTGTCAGGTGAGGACAGACATTCCTGGCACCTTGGGGAGGTGATGAGAGCTGATGTGGACGTTATCTCCAAGAGCTCCCCCCGCCCCCGCGATTTAGGAGAATTCCATTCTTACCTCTCATACCTCTAGGGAGGTTCATGCATTCCCTGCATTGGGTTCTACTTGACTCAGTCTGGTGCCCTGGTCCTAGTTTCTATGCTAGAGTTGTTCTCACATGCCCAAACCTGCTGCGCTAGCTCTGATCTTGTGTCCGAGTACTAGGCCAGACAAACAAACAAGATAGGAGGCAGTTGGGTTTGTGACTAAGCCATTGAGTGAACATGGCTCTGCCATATTTCCGCTTCTCAGAAACCAGGCTCAGCAGCTGGATTTAATTCCCATTATTATGCAGTGTGCACAATTCTGACTTTGGCTCACAGTGCCATGATGCTGATTTTAGGTTAGAACAAGAAAACCCAAGATTTTCAAACCTCTCATAAGGCTCCCAGTACAGGGAAACTCTCATTACAGAGGCATTTTTGGTAGAATGTTTCTTTTTCTGCCCTGCCATTTGCTGTAGTCAGACTGTCACAGCATGTAGTGGTAGCATGTCACTAAACTGAGGGCTGCCAGAGGACCATGATAGTGTGTAGTCACCACTGAGCCAGGAAGAAGGAGACTTGGGTTTGAAGGGAAACTCTCCAGCTGAGAGTTCTGTCTCTTTATGTTGGCTGTCTTTTGGGGCTTCAGTGTAAGATTGGGTGGGAAGCAACAGATGTCAGCAGACGAGCCTCACTGGTGCCTGCCTGTCCTCTTTGTCTTGGCAGTTGTTGAGAGTCATTATGGAGATTGCAGACACCTCTGCTGAAGCTATGGAAGCAGTGAGGAAGCAACAAGGAGATCCAAACTGTTGGGGCAGCAGCAACTCTGGGATAAGTCTAGGTAAGTGCCTGGGGCTGAGGGGCAGTTTCCCTGCCTACTTAGGCCAAGTATGCTCCATGGCAGGGCCTCTGCCTTTCTGTGCTGGGCCAGTTCTTAGGAGACTGGCTGCTTAATTTTTTATTTTAATGCTTGTTTTCTTTCCCTTGAAAAAAATGCTTCCAGCATTCCTGACAGGAAATTGGGATAACTCAGAGATGTATAGAGGTAGGTAAAACTAAAAGAAATAAACCACATTCTGGCAACCACAGATGCTGGCTATGATAATTTTCATCAGTTTCTTGCTATTCTTTAACCTATTTTCATTTCCTTTCTTTTTATAATTTTGCTATTAGGAGCAAAACTGTATCTGCATTTCATTTTAATTATACTCCTCTAAGTTTGTTATTGTACTTTTTTTGAGGCAAGGTCTTTCTGTAAAGCCCAGGTTTGCTTTGAATTCATGGTAATTTTCTTGCTTCAGCCTTCTGAGAACTGGAATGAAAGGCCTGGGCCTGCAACACCATACCTGGTCCTCCATTAATGAGTGTGGCTGTGTTTCCCCCAAATTTCATCTATGAAAATACACAGCCAGCCTTGGTTTGTTGATCCTGCCATCTAGTGCTACATCTTACCCCATGTCATTGCGTTTCTATTGCAATGATAACACCCCATGACTATAACTTGGGGAGGAAAAGGTTTATTTTATCTTATAGTTCCACACCACAGTCGATCACTGAGGTAAGTCAGAGCAGTAACCAAAGGCAGAAACATGGAGGAGGAACTGATGCAGAAGCCATGGAGGTGTGATGCTTACTGGTTCAGTCAGCCTGCTTTCTTACAGCACCCAGGACCACCATCCCAGGAGTGGTACCACCTACAGTGAACTGGGCCCTCTCACATCTATCATCAAACCATTTGGTGGGGACATTTTTTCAACTGAGATTCCAATCTCTTCCCACATGACTCTGGTTTGTGTCAGGTTGACATAAAACCAGCTGGCACATCCTGTGTCACACTGTGCTGTCAGTGCTGTAATCAGCGTCCACTCTTTCTGGACTTTGGGGCTTCTTTCAATTGGGGGTTCTTTTATTTATTTCTTTGTTTTTGAGAATAGAATTTACTATATAGCCTAGGCTTGTTTCAGACTTAACAAGAGTGTTGGGATGACAAGCATCAGCCTCCATACCCAGTCAGTTTGAGATTTTTACAGATGGCACTGCTTTGGGCATTTTTGAACATATCTCCTTGTGTAGACATGTACCAGTTTCTCCAGGATGTCTTTCTGGGAGTAGAGTTACTCCAGCCTGCCACATTGCCTGGCCCCCATGTGATGTCCCATAGCTGCATATCCCCATCAGCACTAGCCGTGGCCTGACTTTAGTTGATGATGTGTACGGCATGTGTAACAGCATTTTCCTGCATGTTTTATTCTGTATTTTAGTGAGTGCCTACAGAGTTGCACGTTTGCATACATTTATTAATTATTTAAGCTTTCCTTTTTGTAAAGTACTTGTTAAAGTCTAACTTGTAAAAACTTCATGTTTTCTCATTGATTTGTAGCTTGTTTTATATATGGTATATTAGGTTCTTGGATGCTTAGCATAGTATACACATCTTCCACCATAATGTGGCTTATCTTTTCATAACTTGTGTGTGGTCAAATGTAGCCATAATTCCTTTATGGACAGCATCTTTTATATTTACTGTAGATAGCATTCCTACTATGGCAAAGAGTAGGTTTTATATCATTCCTTTCTGTGGTTAGGTTAGTAATCTTCCCAGATTATAGCATGAGATGGGAGTCCAGTTTCATTGTATTCTGTATGAATGTGCATCTTCCCAGGAGCACTTAATGGAAATGCACTCTTTTCCCCATTGGTCGATAAAGCCATCATTCTGCTAGTCATCAAGAGTCTCTGAGTTCTCTAGTCTAGTCTGTTTCTCTTTTCCCCATTGGTCGATAAAACCGTCATTCTGCTAGTCATCAAGAGTCTCTGAGTTCTCTATTCTAGTCTGTTTCTCTTTTCCCCATTGGTCGATAAAACCGTCATTCTGCTAGTCATCAAGAGTCTCTGAGTTCTCTAGTCTAGTCTGTTTCTCTTTTCCCCATTGGTCGATAAAACCGTCATTCTGCTCGTCATCAAGAGTCTCTGAGTTCTCTATTCTAGTCTGTTTCTCTTTTCCCCTATTGGTCGATAAAACCGTCATTCTGCTAGTCATCAAGAGTCTCTGAGTTCTCTAGTCTGTTTCTCTTTTCCCCTATTGGTCGATAAAGCCATCATTCTGCTAGTCATCAAGAGTCTCTGAGTTCTCTATTCTAGTCTGTTTCTCTTTTTTTTCTGTCTTTGTACTATAGAGATAAGAAAACAAATAACAAGATAAATCCATAAGGTAAAAATATTTTTTTCCTTTTCTCACTTCACTGGAGATTAAATCTGGACTTTATATATGCTATACAAGTGAGTTGCACATAAGCCCTATTTTAATAACATCTTTACTCAATCTTTCAACAGTAAACAATCTAGTGTGTTTTTTTAAAAGGATACTAACACAGTTCATATAGTTGAACAACCATCACAACTAAGTCTGGAATATTTTTTTAATATTTATTTATTTTTATTTTATGTATATGAGTATAGTTGTCTGCATTTATATCTGTGTACAATGTGGGTACAGTGCCCACTGAGGCCATCAGATCCCTCGTGAGTTTAGTTACAGACAATTGTGTGTTGTCTTGTGGGTGCTGGTAATCGAACCTGGGTCATCTGGAAGAGCAACAAATGCTCTTAACCACTGAGCCATCTTTCCAGCCCCTGGAATAATTTTTATTATTCCCCAAAGAAGTTCTATAGCAGAAGCTAGGTGTGGTGACATACACCTTTAAATCCCAGCACTTATGAGGCAGAAGCAGGTGAATTTCTGTGAGTTCAAGGTTAACTTGGTCTATGTAATGAGTTTCAGGATAGCTAGAGCTACATAATGAGACCCTATCTCAAAGAAAAAAAAAAGAAAGAAAAAATAGCAATCTCTCCCATTTTTCCCCCAATTCCCAGCCCTTGACAAACACTGATCTACTGTCTTTCTCTATAGTCTTGTCTCTTCAGGACATTTTTCTTATAATGGAATTGAACAGTGTGTGACCTTTAGACTGTCCTTTTTCACTAAGCACAGTAGTTTCAAAGTTCATCCAAGTGCTATATTCTTTTGTATGGTTGATATGGCTGTGAGGAATAAATAAAATATTTTTGTTTATTCATCTATTAGGAAATATACAAATTATTCCTTCATTTTAGCTGTTAGGAATAACATTGCTAGATTTTTTTTGTGTGTGTGAATGTGTTTTTGATTCTCTTGGTCTAAAGCAGAATTGCTGGATCATATAAACTTTTAAAAAAATATTCATTCTCTCCCATTTGCCTTCAGGATTACAACTAATAACTTAATGCAGGTGCCTCGGTAGCGCGTCAGTCTCATCATAATAACTTAATGCACTCTGGTACCAAGTTAATTTCAATAGTACACAAAAGTGTGCTTTAATAGAATTTCTTTGTTCTCTCACTTAAGTTATTTTTAAATTTAGATTGAAAATGCATTTATTATATGCCCATCAACGTAGATTTATAATTCCTGATTTATGCAGTTGCATTTGAAATTAGAAGAAAATTACAATCAAAAATACATTTATGCAGCCGGGGGGTGGTGGCACACACCTTTAATCCCAGCACTCGGGAGGCAGAGGCAGGCGGATCTCTGTGAGTTCGAGGCCAGCCTGGTCTACAAGAGCTAGTTCCAGGACAGGAACCAAAAGCTAGGGAGAAACCCTGTCTTGAAAATAAAAAAAAAAAGAAAAACATTTATGCTAGTTGTCATATTTATCTGTCTTCTTACTTTTATTGGTGTTTGTTTAACACAAGGTCTTACTCTGTAGCCTTGGATGGTCTGAAACTCACTATGCTGATGAGGTTGACCTCAAATACTCAGCGATTCTCCTGCCTCTGCTTCCCAAATGCTGGAATTACAGATGTGAATCACAGACCGGGCTTTCAAGTTCATTCATTTCTTATTTCTTCCCTCCCTCCCTCCCTCCCTCCCTCCCTCCCTCCCTCCCTCCCTCCCTCCCTCCCTCCCTCCCTCCCTCCTTCTCTCTCTCCTTCCTTCTCCTACCTCTCTTTTTGTTTTTTTTTTTTTGACAGGGTTTCTCTGTAGCTTCGGTTCCTGTCCTGGAACTAGCTCTTGTAGACCAGGCTGGTCTTGAACTCACAGAGATCCACCTGCCTCTGCCTCCTGAGTACTTGGATTAGAGGCAGATGCCACTACTGCTTGGCCTCAAGTTCTTTATTGATATAGTCTGATAATCACTATCTGGTGTTCATTCATGCTTTGTAGGGAAGGTCCATCAGTGACAAATTCCCTCAGTTTTTGTTGATCTTAGAATGCCTTCCTTATTTTCTCCTTCATTAAAAAAATTCAATGTAATATTTTTATCAATTCTCTGAGACTATTATACATGTATTTTGATCATATTCAACCCTTACTCTTACCCTTAATGTTTTCCAGATTTATCCTTACTCTTCTTCTAACATAATGTCCTCTTTAAAAATAAATCCCACGAAAGCTAATTTGTGCTGTCCACGTGGTGTGTGTGTGTGTGTGTTTGTGTTTGTGTAGGGCCATTCACTGGAGCATGATTGATGCACCAGGGGACTCATTCTTAAAGAAAACTGCCTATCCTTACCCTAGCATTCATCAGCTGCCAGTAGCTCCATCATTAGGGGTGGGGACTTGTGAGCTGCTCCAGCTTCATGCTAGAATGTCGACAGGCTTGATCTTGTGTAAGCAATCACAGTCACTGTGAGTCATGAGTGCAATGTCCCTGCCATGTTCAGAAGACCCTGTTTTGCTTGAGTACTCTCTAACCTCTGGCTCTTATGGTCTTTCCGTCTCCTCTTCCTTGATGTTTCCTGAGCCTTGGGGGTTGGAGGTATGATATAGGTTTCCTGTTTTTGAATTAGCACTCCACAGCACTTGGAGTACTTGTGAGTTTCTGTTTTAACCACCATCCACTGCACAAAAGTCTTTTCAGAGGCATCTGGCTTCCCCCTCTTTTGAAGGTTCATTTGGCTCTTTGCTCTTGGATGACAGTTCTTCCATACTTTGACTGTATCATTCCACTGCCATTTGGCCTTCTTAGCTTCTGATATGAAACCAACTTGTATTCTTTTTTTTTTTTTTTTGATTTTTCGAGACAGGGTTTCTCCATAGCTTTTGGTTCCTGACCAACTTGTATTCTTGTTAAAGGCCCTTGTATGTAACAGGTCTCTTCATTTTCTTGTTTTCTGCTTGTTTCTGGCTTTTGCCAGTTTGGTTATATGTCTCATTTTGGAGGACTCTGGACTTTTCTAGATTCCTATTGTTCACCAACAGTTAAGCAGTTGACAGTGCTTCCTTCTCTTCCACTTCTTGTTTGCTCAGTCTCAGGGTCAGCCAGGAGGTGGACTAAAAACTTGTTCAGATTCTCCTGGGCATTTTCACAGCGCTGGGCTTTTTAGGTCCTTTTAGGTACCCTGTGGACTACTCACTTCCCAGCCTTTCCTTCCAAGCTTTTTGATTTAGTGTATTATTTCCCCCAACTGTTTTAGTGAGCAGAAAGTAAAACACTTGACTATAGCTGTTTTCACTGATTTTCCCCCAAGTATTGGTCTTAGATCATAGGCTTTGTGCTGTCTCCTTTGGGGACGTTTTTCCCCAGTACTAGAGAAAGGGTCTCACTAAGTTGCCCAGGTTCGCCTTGAACTTGTGATACTCTTCCCTCATCCTCTCCAGTAGCTGTATAACCAACCAGGTCCTTATTGGGATTTTCTCTGACTGCTGGCCTTCTTTCTATGTTCTGCCCTGGCACATACCTGCCAAATGTATATTAGACACTTGAGAGTCTTTTCTTACTTATTGAGCTATAAGAGGATCCTCCATCTTAAAATTTATTATAGTATTTACCCCAATTACCAGTGTCACTGTTGCTCTCACTATAGTCCACATAATTACTATTAGTAAATTGTTCATAATCTATGCTGTCATTACTACAATAAGGATCATTAATAGTCTTAACATTGTGCCCGCTCACTGGTGAGTAGGGCATACTAGCACTGGTAGCCAGCTTGGCAGTATGAGTTAGGCACCCCCACCCCATGCTTTGGTTCCTAGTGGCCTCAGGGATGTGGAGATGGTGGGCTCCCGGCTCAGTTCTTGTTAGTGCAGATTTCTGATGTGCCTTGAGACAAATTCTTGGGCAGTAGGCATTCCTGGGTAAAAGGAGCAGTGCCAAATCTACTACAGAGCCACTTGAACCTTTGCCTGCTCATTTTCTACCTCACCAATTATAGGTTTTAGCCTCTATGAGAAACTACCTTCCACTTACCTGGGAGAGCTCTGCATTTGCATTGGGAATACCCAGCATGGCATACCTGTGACCTGTGATCATTCTGGCTGGAAAGTCAAGTTCCTGGTCAGCCTGGTAAAACACAGAATAAGAACAAAAGGAGTAGAGTGATTGCCCATTGGGTAAAGGTACCTGCTGCGAAGCCTGACAACCTGGATTTGATACCCAGAATCTACAAGGCAGAAGGAGAGAAGTAACTCTTGAAAGTTGTCCTTTGACTTCCACATGTGTGCTAAGGACATGTATGTTCTTGTATGTGCATACACATACATAAAAGAAATACATGGGGCCAAAAAGATGGCTCAGCAGTTAAGAGTATCTGGGTTCAGTTCCCACCATTCCGTGGCAGTTCACAACCATCTTTTACTCCAGTTCCAGGGAAGCCAACACCCTCTTGTCTCCACAGGCACAAGGCATGCACACGGTGTACGTAGAAACATACAGTTAAAACATTCATACACATAAACTAATCTTTAAAACAGAAATATATGTTAAAAAAACAAACAAGCAAAGAACTTACAATTGGGCAGAAATCCCTCATTGGTATTCAGTAATTGTCTGGTTAGGGCCCTGGAGGTGGATGCTTTTACAGGATGTGTCCATCAAAGCGGGGCAGCTTGGGCTGTAGCAACTACTTTCGAGAATGCCCTTCCTCTAAAGCAGTAGTTCTTAACCTGTGGGTGGTGATCCCTTTGGGGATCTCATATCAGATATCCTGCATATCAGATATTTACATTACGATTCATAACAATACAAAATTACGGTTAGGAATTAGCAATGAAATAATTTTATGGTTGGGGTCAGCACAACACGAGGAACTGTATTAAAGGATCACAGCATTGGGAAGGTGGAGAGCACTGCTGTAAAAGCCTTAGAGCAGTTCTGTGTTGCTGGCTTTGTTACTGTGTGCACATATTGGTATCTGATTAAAACCACTCACCATCAAAACCAGAGTAACTCCTGGCCTTTGAGGTGGCAGACACCCATCTTGGTCTGAGCTTTGACACTGTCTGGTCAGTGTGATTCAACCAGAGACCCCTGAGCTACTGGCCTACCACCAGTCAAAGGGGCTCCCAAAGCAGCTCCCTGATCAGTGTTTCTGGGTCATGGTAGATGTTGCACCCCCAAGCTCCAAGCCCTTTGAGGACCAGGTGGGAGTGGTCCCCTTACCACCTGGTCATGCCCAATGACAGCCTGAGCAGAATAGGGAGGACGGGGCTCTGGTAGGAAGACAAGGGAGTCTTGTATGGACTGGCAGCTTCTGCCTCTTTCAAGCTTGCAAGCGCTGAACTGACTTTGTTGTTTGTGTTTCTTTTTCTGTATAGCCGCAAGGATTGATGAAGTAACCCAGAAGTACAAGATCCTCACTGACAGACTGCACAGAGACACAAGATAATGTGGGGGAGAAGGCCCTTCCTGGAGCTGTTGCGGGGGGGGGGGCAGTTCCAGTTCTGTTCATGGCCTACATGAATTTCCACTTGCTTGGTATCCGCAATTGGAGGAAAAAAAGGAAGAGGGAGGTGGAGAAGGCAGGCAGAGATGGGTAGGACAGGGGAGCTAGAAATAAAAGAAACCTTATGTTCTGAGAAGTTGCCTCCAGACTACTGTTTGTTTCTGCTTATCATACTCTTCCCCTCTGGCCTGGGATGCTCAGCCTCTCTTCTTGTCCTCGTCCCTGCTATTCTAGGTTAGCCAGATGGCACCCTTCTACTTCCCCAGTGGGCCTTGGCTTTTTCTCTCTGCTGCTTCCATTCCTTTCTGATACTGCCTGGTTAGGGTGACCATGCCTAGCCCTGGAGGTCTGCACTGCACCTTGTGATGACACCTCTTCCTGCCTCTGTGCCCTTCACTGCCTTTCCTGCCTCAGGGTCCTGCAGATGCCCTCTTTGCCATGTCCTTGGCAGCCAGGCTATTTCTTCCTTCTTTCCTAAGGCACTAGGGAATTCTCCCTATGATCCCCTGGCTGTCCAGGAAACAGTGACCCAGTATCTTTTTGAGTAGTATACTTGTCACAACCACCTCCCTCCCTTCGAGCACCGGAACAGGAATGACTTAGTGAGGCCCATTATCACACCTGTGGCGGCCTGCCCCACCCTGCTCCTGTAACTGCACCTTTGCTCCCCCAGGCTCCCTGGATAGTTTTGGACAGCTGGGTGCTAGGCCCTTTCTGCTCAGACACTGATGGGTAAGCAAGTCCTTGTTCTCTATGACAGACTCAGGAGTGCCTGCAGTGGGCAGGTACAGCATTGACTACACAACCTTGGGAGGCCAGGCCCACAGTGCTGGATACCTAGCTCTGGAATAAAATCTTCAGGAGAGGCCATGAATGGTCTAGCCTTCTAGCTACTCTCACGTCTTGATGGGTGTCCTTCACCTGAAGTCAGGTGAGGCAGGAAAGAAAGGCCTTAGAGGAGCATTTCCTAATCTGTGGGTTATGACCTTCTCGGGGGTCGAATGACATTTTCACAGGGGTTGCATATCAGATATCGTCCATATCAGATATTTCCATTATGATTCATAACAGTAGCAAAATTAGAGTTATGCAGTAGCAATGAAAACAATTTTAAGGTTGGGGTTACCACAACTGTATTAAAGGGTCACAGCATCAGGAAGGTTGAGAAGCACTGCTCTACAGTCTTAGAGGTGTCCAGACTGCCTCTTTCCACTTCTGAAATGGAAAAAATCGGCTCAGGGCTGTTTGGGTCAGGCCTCATTACCTCATGGCTTTCCTTTGCCTGCCTATCCTCCCTGCCTTCTCCAAAACTCTACTAAATAAATGCTTGTAACAACATTAGGTGTCAAACCCCTGAGTGTCAAACCCAAAAGCAGAGATCACCTTCCTGCTTGCTGCTAGAAAGTGGGGCCACAAGGTAGGGGTGATCTGCAACCAGACAGTTGTATATTGGAGATGTTCCTGAGGTCACCCGCTGTTTACTAAAGTAAGACTAAGGTCCTGTTCTCAGCATGATTTCCCATTCACAGACTAAACATAACCCAAGTAGATACCCCTGTCACTCCTGAGATTATGGTAATCTCATGAAGGACGTCCATATCCTCACTGATGGAGGAAACCAAGACCTGGAGAAGAGGATCAGCTGTCTGTGTGTAATGTGTCCCAGCATAGGGCTAAGGAAGCACCACACCTGGTTTATCCAGATCTGGCAACCACAACCCAGACCCTATGAGACTTTGAGGTAGGGCTTGGTGGAAGACAGGCTTCCTTGACACTCTGACTTCCTCCTGCCTGTGAGGACACATTCCTCTTGGTCCATGACAGTACTCATCACTCACTGGAACCTGCGTGCGGCCAGAGCCCTGCTTCCCAGTCTGTAAACATGGGGCGTGTGTCCTGGTGGCTGCAAGCTCACGAGGGGGCGGTAAGCAAGCCGGCTGCACAGGTCCTGCGGCCTCAGGCCTCTTGGTTGCCCAACTGGTAGCTAGGGGCGGGCTGTGGCCTCTGATTAAAGGCTGCCTGGAGCAGCCTGTGCAGAGACAGGTGCCCAGCAGCCCAGGAAGCCAGCTGAAGCCTGCCCCAGGTAAGCCAGTGTGGTGGGGATGGGTGGACAGTGTCATGAGCCAGGAGGCAGGTAGAAGCCAACCTAAGACAGCACTTGTTTGGTAGAAAAATGGGGAAATTAGGGTCTTAATGTAAGATTCCTCTGGTGTCTGCTACCCAAAGGTAGAAAGCAGGGCATAATGCCTGAGGCTCCCAGCCAAGGTGTCTACCAAGAAGCTGGGCCAAGGCACCATTTGTGGATTACATCTGCCTCCCTCCTTGCTGGAGACAGTGACTAGGTCTGGGCCTCGCAGCAAAAGGGAGAGGGGCCTGGGCACAGCAGGCCTTTTGTGTCTGGTTAGGTGGCAGAACTAAGATTAGCTGCAAAGAGACCTGGGGAAAGGAGGAGGAGGGATGGACAGCAGTAACAGATCCTGGTCACTTGATCTCAGCCCCATGGTGTCCCTGGATATGAGTCTTAGAAACTTTGCCTAGCACCAAAGGTCTCATGAGGTGGGGTGGAGCCATAGGAAGTGAGGCCCTGAGTGATAGAGCTTTGACCTGAGGGGCTGCGGGCAAAAGGGCCTTGCTCCCATTTCTTTAGCCCTCTGGTTTATGCCACTTGTTCTGGTGCTTTAGGCCTCACTGTTCCTGTGAGAACGTCAGCATGTCTGAGCCGCCCCGGGCTGAGACCTTTGTATTCCTGGACCTGGAAGCCACTGGGCTCCCAAACATGGATCCTGAGATTGCGGAGATATCCCTTTTTGCTGTTCACCGCTCTTGCCTGGAGAACCCAGAGCGGGACGATTCTGGTGCTCTGGTGCTGCCCCGTGTGCTGGACAAGCTCACACTGTGCATGTGCCCGGAGCGCCCCTTTACTGCCAAGGCCAGTGAGATTACTGGTTTGAGCAGCGAAGGCCTGATGCACTGCCGAAAGGCAGCTTTCAATACCGATGTGGTGCGGACACTGCAGGGCTTCCTGAGCCGCCAGGAAGGCCCCATCTGCCTCGTGGCCCACAATGGCTTTGATTATGACTTCCCACTACTTTGCACAGAGCTACAACGCCTGGGTGCTCATCTGCCCCAAGACACTGTCTGCCTGGACACACTGCCTGCGCTGAGGGGCCTGGACCGTGCTCACAGTCATGGCACCAGGGCTCAAGGCCGCAAGAGCTACAGCCTGGCTAGTCTCTTCCACCGCTACTTCCAGGCTGAGCCCAGTGCTGCCCATTCAGCAGAGGGTGATGTGCACACACTGCTTCTGATCTTCCTGCATCGGGCTGCTGAGCTGCTCACTTGGGCCGATGAGCAGGCCCGCAGCTGGGCTCACATTGAGCCCATGTATGTGCCATCTGATGGTCCAAACTTTGAGGCCTGAGACATGTTCTCGCTCTCTGTAGTGCCTACCTGGCCTTCCTCAGCCAGGCCTAACTGGCCATAGGATCCCAGAGCCCTCTTTGTGCCCTACCTCCAGCTGGACACCCCTGGCCAGCCTGGGCTCCTGCAGGTTGCTCCTTCAGGGCTTCTGCCTTTCCTCCCATTTCTCAATAAATATCAGCAACTATTTACCAGCTGTCTTACTGGCCAGATTTCTCTCTGCCCACACCCAAAACCATCACACCAAGGCACAGATAGGGGCCATGCTGGCCTGACTCTGAATGTACAGAGGGGAAGATGTCAGTATGCAGGTTTTTCCAAGGGGTGTATGTTAGGTTGGGGTGCTGGACCCTAGCCCCTGGCTGTCTCTCTGGTGTGTTTCATGGTCCCCTTGAGTGTTGCCTCTTTCTGCTAGGCCCTCGGGATGATCAGGCTGAATCCTCTGGGGAGTGGACTGGAAGGAGTCTGAGTCTGCAGAGCTAGTTCATGCCTTCTTCAAAGCCTTGTCCCCCTCTGTCCCTGCTTGCAAAGTAGCATCAGTGAATTGATATAGGGCACAGGGTAAAACAGCTATCTCTATGTTTGTGGACACGGTACATGGATGCCACAGGAGGAGGGGTCACCCAGGTGGGCTAGGGTGCTGAACTTTCCTGAGGCACAGAGGAGAGATACGGATTGGTACATAAGGTACCTCCCAGAATGGAACTCATCCCAGCTCTCAAATCCTTCATGGAGTGATTTGGGTGCGCACCTTCTCACCAGCTGCCTCAGCTGGACTGCAGGTTTCTGGTAAGCTGCCTTTGGGGCCCAACCCTCAGGCATTCCTGTCTTGTGGGAAGTCAGACTAGGTGGAGCTGTGTCACCAAATGCTGGGGCAAGTAAGAAGGGGTGGGGTGGCCACACCCCAGAGTGACTCCTATGACCAAAGCCTCCAGCTTTGTCCTAGCCAGCCTGGCCCGTTTGGGAACCCTAAGTAGGTCAAAATGACTAGAGAGGCTTTGTGTGTGTGTGTGGGGGGGGGGGGGCAGGATGGCGAAGCCAGAGTACTGGTGACAGCTGTAGCAGAAGAGTCTCTTGACCTGGCTGAGACAGAGGACAGTGGAGGTAACAGAGGGTTGTGTCTAGAAGAGAGGCAAAATCTGATTTGTGTGTTTGTTGTATTTCTCAGGCTGGATTACCTTCTGGCCAGGCTCAAGTGGACAGCCTATACCAGAAAGTGGTGCCCTTAGAATGCTGTCCCTGCTACAGGTCAGAAAGACTCAATTCCAGAATATCTGTGCCTTATGACACCTCCACAGTGGTCTTGTTTTGTGTTTTTTCCTCCCTGAGGTTGAGGTTTCTGCCTCAGCCATCCAAGCGCCCTTGGCCTCCTGGTAGTCTGGTCTTGAATATTGTCCCCAAGTCTTTCATGCCCACTCAAGTCTTTCATGCCCACTCAGACTGGTCAGGCTAAGCACTAAGTGCCTTTCCATTTAGCACAGACAAGCTGAGACAATAATATGCTGATGAATTCATGCCAAGTGGCTTTCCAGGAAAGTAAATGCACTCGTTTGTGTGTGTGTGTGTGTGTGTGTTCCACCCATATGCGTGCTGGCTCAGTTTCCTTTCTCTTAATGAGTAAGTTAAAAATAAAGCAGCAGAGATATACTTAGCACTTCACATGTTCATACTACTCACTATGTTATGGCCACAGAGGCAGCACTCTGATTTAATCTGCAGTATTAACATGTTCCCCATTATTTTCTCAAGGCATGGCAGTCAACAAAGTAAAAATAAATTGAGCACTACCATGCCCTGGCCCATCAACCTCTATGGGAGTAGTTCTTTCGCTGTGGCCAATAGGAGGAGGACAGAGTATGCACAAGACTGTCCAGGAAGAGATTTGTGGTTTCACACTATGGCATTGATTTTCACTGTGCTCTGCTAGATGCACATCAATACACAGTAACAGTAAAATGTGGCCAGTTAAGATGTGATAGATTTTGGGTATCTCCTTTAGTTTTCAAATAACTTGCTTAATTTTTCATTTATATTACTTATTTATTTTTATTTTCTG
This sequence comes from Microtus oregoni, assembly GCF_018167655.1. Classification (NCBI taxonomy): domain Eukaryota; kingdom Metazoa; phylum Chordata; class Mammalia; order Rodentia; family Cricetidae; genus Microtus; species Microtus oregoni. The sequence goes on along the minus strand of NW_024543954.1, from coordinate 219,416 downwards.
GAGGCAGGTCTCATGTGTCCCATGCTGTTCTTATACTCCCTATGTAGCCGAGGCTGACTCTGAACTCCCGATCCTCAAGCCCCCACCTCCTAAGTGCTGGAATGATAAGCAGGTGTTGCCATGTCCAGCTTGTTTACATAATTTCATTTCTAACAGATGTTAACATTTAACAATTGCCTCTCAGATTTTCCAAACATTTAATATCCATCTGAATGACTAGAACAACAGCAACAAAAAATTGACTATCACATGCTTTGTTAAAGATGAGAGAGGATTGAGGGCTCCTGTGCTTTTGGTGAGACTATAGGCGATGCAGCTTCATGGGAACCAGCTGGGCAGTGTCTGAAAGGGTTAATGGAGCAACCATAATGAGATACATAAACTTTCACCCATATGTATTTCCCCAAGAGAAATTCAGGACACATTCAAGACATTTTGGTTCCAAAGGCCCCTTAACCAGAAAGAAGCAGATGTTTCCCAGTAGGATGGCAGGCTGTACAAATTATGTCACATAATGCACCTGAGGATGCTGCCAGCAATGATGTGGGATTTCCCTCTGTCTGCTGTGATTACCATTGATAAATAAAGGAACTGCTTTGGGCCTATAGCAGAGCTATAGGGGAACAGAGCTAAGTGGGGAAAACTAAGCTGAATGCTGGGAGAAAGAAGGTGGGGTTAAGGAGAAACCAAGGAGCCCCACCAGAGGCAGATGGAGCTTTAGCTGGTAATCCACAGCCACATGGAACTGTAGCTGGTAAGCCATAGTCACATGGTTAATAGAAATGGATTAAATTAAGATGTAAGAGTCAGCCAACGAGAAGCTAGAGCTAATGGACCAAGCAGTGATTTAATTAGTACAGTTTCTGTGTGATTGTTTTGGGTCTAAGCTACTGGGCAGCCAGGAAAACAAGCAGCCTTCCTTCCAACAAATTGGCATGCCAATGTGGTGGACTAAATCCCTGTAAAACCTGAGAAAGCTTAAAAAAGAATTTTAGACACAAAAGAACAGAGTTAAGCATGGTTTGGTAGCAGCATTTTCTTCACTGGGCTCTGTTTGTTAGAAGCAAGCAGAGGCATGGCTCCTTTAAGAGAGGTTTTCCTGATTAAGTAGTAGCAGGAAAAAAAAGATGCACCATTTTGAAATGCTGGCTTTCTGGGCCATGCTGCGAGCATAAACTCTGGCTTTTTCAGGAGGCTGAGCATTTAAATGGGGGTTGTAAACAGCGTGTTACAAACTGCTTAATGGCTTGACATAGACCCACTGCATACTTGTAACTGGGGTGGTATGTGCAGCTCAGGTGAACAGACCTCCTCTGCCATGTCGGACTGGGCAGAACAAGCAGGCAGGCATTACTTGGGTAATGGTGCAGCTTAAGTTTTTAAGAAGTGTTTAGCATCTTAAGAAGCACTTCTGGTCAGAAAATAATTACAGATACACAATAAAGACAGATTCAGATAAAAAAAGCAGTTTGGAGAAAACTACACCCATATTCCCAAATATTGTTTATAAATGTCTGTTTACATTTAGAGAGGGATATGCTATAGAGATTTGCATTGGTATGGATCTTGTTTATTGATACAAATTTAAGGTTAATTTTGTTATATGTATATTTCTGCTCTTGATTAAGGTATTGTGTTTGTGCAGCTCATTTAAAAATGTAATGTATAATTAAGAAATATAGGTTAATAGATAGTCATCTATAATAGTCAAGCTTGTAGTCATGTTAGTTAGGTTTTCTATATGTAGAGAGATATATTTCAGTTAGGTATCCTTCAAATCTTCTAGAGACCTCCAGAATATGGCATTTAAATGTTTTTAGAAATTAGGAAGCCGGGCAGTGGTGGCGCATGTCTTTAATCCCAGCACTCAGGAGGCAGAGGCAGGTGGATCTCCGTGAGTTCGGGGCCAGCCTGGTTTACAAAGGGAGTTTCAGGACAGGCTCCAAAGCCTGTCTCAAAAAAACCAAAAAAAAAAAAAAGAAATTAGGACTTTTTATGACAGTGAGACACATCTGCTCCTGGCAGCACCAATTACTTCAAGAGAAAGATGGGCATCGAAGAAGTTCCTTATGGTGTTGGTTAGCCATTTGGGCAAGAAACTCCTCTTGTCTGGACTTCTTGATGAACTGGACATGTAGGACCAGCAGAGAAATGACTGCTGAACTTGCCTAATGGTGAGACAATCCTTTGGGGTTCTTGCTTTCATGAAAGAGTCTGCTAGACATTCTGAAGGACACAGAAGAAAGTAACTGAAATTTCCTGCTTCATAGAAAAGTCTGCCAGATGCTATGGGCCTGTAGGCTGAAGATGGATGCCCCAACATTACAGAAGAACTTTGGGTAAATGTCCAGGCAGTGAGATGTCTCAGTCAATTCTAGAGCTTTGGAAGTTGCTTACAATGTACTTCCTGTTTACTTAGGTAATATTGTATCCTTCTAGAATCTTTGATGGAGTAATAGTTTTGTAGTTACAGTTTTTCTTAGTTATGATAAAAGGTAAAGTAGATACAAATATTATAACTGTAATTGTTGCTTGATACCTGTTTTGTTATATGTAATTTACTATGTTAAAGTTAAAACCTTCCTTTTTATTTAAAGAGAAATTGAAACAGGTGATGGGGGTTTCCCTCTGTCTGCTGTGATTACCATTGATAAGTAAAGGAATTGCCTTGGGCCTATAGCAGAGCTATATGGGAACAGAGCTAGGCAGGAAAACTAAGCTGAATGCTGGGAGAAAGGAGGCAGAGTCAGAGAGAAACCATGGAGCCCTGCTGGAGCCAGACGGATTTTTAGCCATTAACCTGCAGCCCTGTGGCAATACATAGATTAATAGAAATGTGTTAAATTAATATGTAAGAGTCAGCCAACAAGAAGCTAGAGCTAATGGGCCAAGCAGTGGTTTAATTAATACAGTTTCTGTGTAATTACTTTTGGGTCTAAGCTGCCAGGTGGCTAGAAAAACAAGTGGTCTCCTCCCTCCAACAGTGATTTGAACTCTACAAGCTCCATTGCTTACTGAAGCTCCTCTGACATGGCTACCAACATTCTCACATGTTGAAGGGGATTGGCTCATTCCTTGTAATTTCTTCTAAGGGTGCTAATGCTCTTCATGGAAACTTTTGACTAGATATGGTACTTCTTAAAAGTCATAAATGCCTCTATGTGAAAAATTTATAGCCAATTTCATGCAGGACTTTAAGGTTTTTTGTTTTCTTTTTTGAGATGGGGTTTCTCTGTGTAGCCCTGGCTGACATGGAACTAGCTCTATGGACCAAGATGACCTCAAACTCACAAAGATCTACCTGCCTCTGCCTTCCAACAACCAGAATTAAAGACATGTGCCATGACCACCCAGCTTAAGGTTTTATTAACAATCTCTTTCATTCTTCTATCATCTATACTGATGTCTCCTTTCTTATTTTAAGTCATGTTATAATAAGGATTATGAGAAATTATCTGTTTCATTGGCCCTTTCTTTTGAGTATGTGTATACGCATATTTGTGTGTCTACATGTTCATATATGGACCTCTGGCACTTTATTTTATTTGAGTCAGGGTCTCTCACTAAAACTTGGGCCCACCAATTGGCTAGATGGGCGGTCCAGAGAAACCCAGGGTATCTTTTATTTCTTCCTAGTCACTGCAATGGTTACAGATACGTGTTGACTTGCTCAGTTTTTAAATGGGTTCTGGGGATACAAACTCAAGTCCTTATGTTTGTGAGACAGGCACTTTTCCCGCTGAGCCATCTCCACATCCCCTCATTGGACCTTTCAAAGGAAAACAAACTGAAACTTTCCTTACACTTTCAATTTTTTTCTGCTTCATTAAACTTCAGTTTTATCTTGATTATGTCCATCTATCATCTCTTGTTTAATTTAGATTATTTTCTGAGATGAAGATTAACCTCTTGGATCATCTTTATTGAATAATTGAAGTCCTCAAAAATCACCATTTCCTCCAAGTAAGAATCTGACCATATCTCAGAGGTTTGCTATTGGACAGCTCCTTCACTTTGTATTAGAGATAGCTCATGGTTTTACCTTTTGTTTTCCTCACAATGTAATGCTGTATAGAAGAGTTTATCCTAACTTCTGAGTATTTAAAAAAATCTTTCCTTCAGTATTATTAGTGTGCCATGTGTATGTGTCCATGTACACTTACTGTTAAAGTAAGAGGATGATATTCAGGGAGTCATGTCTTTTCTTCTAATATGGGTTACAGGAATCAAACTCAGATTGTCAGGCTTATGTGGCAAGTGCTTTTACTCACTAAACCATCTCACTCACCCAAATCACCTTTAAATGGGGGTTGGGGTAGGCCTTATGTTTTCTAGGGCTGCCAAATCAAAGCATGCCACAGTGCTAAAAGGCCTAGATTAAGGGCTCAGCAGGGTAGGTTCCTTCTGAGTTTTTCAAGAGAATCTAGTCCATTTTCCTTCCCTGGAGTCTGTATGGTTGGCCATTCTGTGACTTGTTGGCATATGCAGGACTCTCATTTCTTCTTTCATCTTCACATGACATGATATATGTAATCTCTGCCTGAGACTCCTTTATTACTTATTACTTCTTAGCCACACAGGGTCCAAGCCCACCTTCATGACCTTCTCTTAACATGAGCTTTAGTACAGATCTCATTTCCAAACTTGCAATCCTCCTGTTCTCAGTCTTCCTAGTGCAGAGATTACAGGTGTGTGTCACATGTCTTTTTACAGCATCATACCTTTATAAAGTGTTCTAGATGCTGGAAAATTATGTCTCCTTAAGAAATGTTGGTCTTGCTGGGCAGTGGTGGTACACGCCTTTAATCCCAGCACTCAAGGGGCAGAGGCAGGTGGATCTCTGTGAGATCGAGGCCAGCCTGGTCTCCAGGACAGCTAGCTCCAGGACAGGCTCCAAAGCTACAGAGAAACCCTGTCTCGGAATAAAAAAAGAAATGTTGGTCTTCTTGGGAGAAGGTTGAAAGAGACAGGAGAGGCAGGGAGGGGAGCAAAGAAAAATGTAGCGCTCAATAAAAATCAATAAATTAAAAAAAAGAAATGTTGGTCTTTCTCTATAGTTCTAAAATATAGTTTGACAATTGCACTGCTCTGCAATTCTGTTCTTGTTTATCTATTACATCTTTCCAGTTACATGCATACATGGAAGTTTCTGTTCCACCCAGTCTCAAAATCATTCAGTCCCAAATAAACATAAAGGCTTATATTAATTATAAACAGGTTGGCATATTGATCAGGCTTATTACTAACTAGCTCTTACAATGTAAATTAACCCATAATTCTTGTCTATGTTTAGCTACGTGGCTTGGTACCTTTTCTCAGTGAGGCATTCTCATCTTGTTTCCTCTGCATCTGTCTGGTGACTGCGTCTCTGCCTTTCCTCTTCCCAGAATTATCTTAGTTTGGATATCCTGCCTATACTTCCTTCCTGGCTACTGGCCAATCAGCATTTTATTAAACCAATATGAGTGACAAATCTTTACAGTGTACAAGAGCATTCTCCCACAACATCCCCCCTTTTCTTTTCAAAACAAGAACTCTGAATCTAATCTCTTTTGTTTAGCTTCTTTCCTGACCATTATCCATAACAACTTGTAAACAATACACTAACCAAAGACAAACATCCATAGTCCATTTCTTTGGGAATGTGGATGTAGTTTTCTAGGCTACTTCCTTCTGATTGGGGGTGCTGGTAATCTCATGGGAACACAAAGAAAATGTAGGATTATGATCAAGTCCTTACTGGAGTATTCTTTGAGGCTTGATCATCTTAGTCAGCACTCTTGGGGCCGTTCTGGATGTAGAACTCAGAGAAACTGCAACACAGGTGCTCTGAGATATTGGATCATCTGGGACATCCACTCCTATTAGAGATTTTTCAGGGGGAATCTTCCTTGATCAAAGCTTATTTTTCTTAACCCAGAATGAACCCATAGCCTTTCATTTCCTGTGGAAACAAAAGCAAAACCTCTTTTCCAAATTAACATGTCTTTTGACTTAAATTTTGAAATCAAAGCATTTTCAAAATATATATGTTGAATTAATTCAGCAGCCTTTATAATCAAATGTCTTTTAGCAGCTCTCGCTCCTTTCTCAACAGTTAAACAATTCAAAGACAACACAATAACATACAGTATTCAGATTCTCTGTGTATTTTCCACTTTTACATGGCTTTTTTACTCTATTTCCTTTATTTTTTTAATTTTTGTTTTTTTGAGACAGGGTTTCTCTGTGTATGTTTGGCTGTTCTGGAACTCACTCTGTAGAGCAGGCTAGCCTTGAACTCACAGAGATCCACCTACCTCTGCCTCCCAAGTGCCGGGATTAAAGGTGTGTGCCATCACACTTCTTTTTTAAAGGATTTTCTCTATCCTTTTTCTTTTCTCTCCCAAGTCTATGTATATTTTTAAATGTACTGTAAACCATTTAGAGATTTTTTTCCCCACCTGAATCTGTCTTTACTATATATCTTTATCTTTTTCTGACCACATGAGTTTTTAATCTGCCAAATTGCATGGCTAGGATTAAAACTGCTACTTTGGCGGCTGACTCTACCCCATTCCTTAACTTTTTGAGAGTCTAGCTTCATGTAGAGGTACTGGCAGGAGTCACATTTATTGCCACAACTCTGTGGAGTTTTTAGGACCCTGCCACCGCCAAGAAGCCTGCCGCTGGGTGCTCATAAGTGTTTGGTGGCAGAGACTCTTAAAAGATCTATAAGGTTTTTGCTATTAATGCTGACCCAGGAAGCCTCTATTAAAGGAGCCATTCCTCTATTTGCTTCTATCAAATACAGCCAGCCTACCAGAGAAAAGATAGTTACCAAGAAGTTGCACTTGATTCTGTTCTTGTATGTCTCGAAACTTTTTTAAAAAAAGTTTTCTCAGCTTTATGTGGAAATTCTTGCTAAATTTTTGGGCATCATTTGTAGATGGATATTTTTGCCCCACCCAGTCCCACAATCATTCAGTCCCAAATAAACACAATCCTCTGTATTAATTATAAACTGGTTGGCCTATTGCTCGGGCTTATTACTAACTAGATCTTACAATGTAAATTAACCCATAATTCTTATCTATGTTTAGCCACATGGCTTGGTAACTTTTCTCAGTAAGGCATTCTCATCTTGCTTCCTTTGTGTCTGGCTGGTGACTGATTCTCTACCTTTCCTAGTCTGGTTGCCCCACCTATATACATGACAAAATATGATAATCCTCCATTATAGTTATGTCTTATTGAAGTATTCCTCTGTGTCAAGTAGTTTTTATGTTATACATTTAATCTTTATATGCTTGTACTTATGACTTTATGACTCTATTAGGATTCTCACAATACGTGGGAATCGATCTCTTCATCTATCAGGAGACTTCAAAGCATTGGCTCACGTGATATAGAAGCTGAGTGGCAGTTGAGCCAACTAGCAACTGAGGATGGAGCTAAATATAGTTCAAATCCATGGGCCATCTGGAGCAGCACCCCTTCCTCTGGGTAATTTCAGTCTTTTTAAAGCCTCTAACTGATTACACAAGACTTACCTACACTAGGGAAAAGGATGACTTTATTTAAAGTCAATCTCATCTAAAATTATTTTTACAGCCTCATCTAGACTGTTGTTTAACCAAAATCTGAGTTTTGTATCCTGGCCAAGGTGGTATATAAAATTGTTCCCTGACTTTAACCTAGTGCTTATCATCCACAGAAGCAGAGTGAAGCCTCACAGAGCACTGGGCTGGCTGCTCTGCCCTCAGACATGCAGATGTGATATTTTGCTTCCTCCCTCAAGTCTCTGTTTTACGGCTTTGCTTCTAGTGGGTCCTCCCAAGTTTCCACTTTCCTCCCCTATGCAGTGAGTGGCCTTGGCTAGCATTAGGATCCAAGAGCTGCTATTTTCCCCAAGCTTTCCAGCCAGAGTTCTAATTGTGTTCTCCGTAAGCACACAAACAGAGGGCAAAGGGATATTATGCTCACAGCAACTTCCTGGGGCAGCAGGACTTGTGGGATGCTTAATTGCTTGAAATCTACAAAACCAGGCTTGGTGGTGTACCTCTGTAATCCCAGCCACAGGAAGACTGAGGTAGGATGATCGAGGCCTCATTCCACTCCAAAAGCCTTTACAAGGACTCATACGCACCTCCAACGGCTAGAAAAAGGGCTTACAAAAGAGATGTTACTATCAAAAACACAGAAGAAATGGATAGGGCAAGGATCTTTCAACAGGAAAATGCTGTAGGATGTGATTGGCCCTGCTTTCTTGTGGATAAAACTGGCAGAAAACTCCGGGGCCAAGGGCTGCAGTTGGCTTCAGAGTGACTTGGGTCCACTGAAGGCCCATTGATGGCCATCACTGGTCTGCTTGTTCACCTGCAGGGCGCGCTACCCTGCATTCTCACCATGACAGCTGTGAGCTATGACTGTTCATGCACACTCAGCCTTAGGGAATTTGTAACAGGCTTAGTTGTTCTGAGTTCCATCTTGTGTTACTGCCTGAGCATCAGTAGCACCAGGGATCACAGCAGGTGGCCATTTCTGTCACTGAGCCCAGAGACCACTGTATGGAAGAAAGGGCAGAAAGATTTTAAGAGCCACAGGACCAAGGCATTCGCTCTGAGATTGTGTCCTCTGTATATGATGGGGAAGTTGCACCCATGAAACTTATAGGTTAAATGCAACCCCAATTAAATCCTAGCATCTGTGGCAATGCAACGAACTTGGATTATGTAAAACAATTTTGAAAAAGAACAGCCATTCACAATATCTGATGTCAAGATGTACATAACTACAGCAATGAAGAGATTATGATGTAAGATAGACTAATTGTCTTAGCCAGTTTGGATACAATAGCAAATACAATACCATTGACTTGATGGCATAAACCAGGCATTTATGATTCATAGTTCTAGGGTCTGGGAAGTCTAAGATTAAGGCGCTGTAAGATTCCACTTCTGGTAAGGACCCCTTTTCTGGCTATGCGTGCTTATCTTCTCATGGTAGTCTTACACTGTAGAGAGATGAGACACTAAAGTTTCTTCTTACAAGGGCATTGATTCCATTACCAAGGCCCCGAACTCATGACCTCCCTGAAGCATAATTATCCTCAAAGGCTCTATTTACTAACACTATCCCTTTGCGGGTCAGGATTTTCAAATATGACCAGAGGTCTGGGGACAAGCATTCAGTCCTTTGCCACGAGTGACGTGGTGCTACCAAGAATGAAGAAATCAACTCATACACATATGGCCACCTGCCTTTGCACAAAGGCACCAAGGTAATTCAATGGGGGAAAGACTGTCTTGGCAACTGTGGTGCTGGGCAAATGGAATACCCTCCAGAATGGTTTTTTAATTGATCTCACACAATGCACAAACTGGGTTAGAGGGCTAAACCTAAGAGTAAAGCTACAGACTTTTTTTAAGGACTGAAAGGGCTTTTCAAAGTATGGCCCTATTGCAGAGATTGGATGGAAATGAAGGTGGCAGTCCCTTCTCTAGCAACACCCAGGGGTCAGTGGGGCAAGTCAGTGGGTGAACCCTGGTCTGAGTCTTCAGGCTGAGAAAAATGCTTTTTGAAGCTCTCCCATGAGTCTACACTGTAGAGATAAATGTACAACCTGTAACTTCCTACTTTTTTCTTTCCTTTTCTCCACCAGTGCCATTCAATTTTGTTAGGGTCCCTGGGGGCACCTTGAAATTTCCAGGGAAAATCCAGAAACTAAATATGATATAGGTTTCATTTTAATTTTGCAGTGTAGGCTGTTTGATGTTAAAGGGAAAATCATCTTTTAGTTCTCCCAATTTCTCCTGAAGTTGATTATTAAAACTCCTCCCTGATAGGAAACAGGAGAAGGTTGGTAACCTGCTCTGGCCACACAGTTCCCAGAGTAATTAGCCATCATATATAGCCCACTTTCCATCCTAGCACCCTTTGGCTTTCAAATAGTTATTTAAAAGTCTGTGTGAAGGAAGAAGGGGAGAACGTTCTGCATTATCAGGGGTTCAAAGCTGAGTGTGGTGGCACATGCCCAGTCCTACGCTCCAGGGGTGGAGGCAATGTAATCACATGACTGCAGGAGTTCAAAACAAGCCCAGACAACATAGGAAGACCCCACCTGAAAAATAAAAGAAAGCAAAACCCAACCCAAACAAACAAACAAAAAAAAAAAAAACCCCAAGACTATCAACAACAAAATCCAAGTCATGAAAAGCTCTATAGACAAACATAAGATAATGTCTTAGTGATTTTTTTGTTGTTAAGAGTTCTTAACTGCGACTCCAAAAATACAAAGTAAAAGCCGGGCGGTGGTGGTGCATGCCTTTAATCCCAGCACTTGGGAGGCAGAGGCAGGAGGATCTCTGTGAGTACGAGGCCAGCCTGGTCTACAAGAGCTAGTTCCAGGACAGGAACCAAAAAGCTACGGAGAAACCCTGTCTCAAAAATCCAAAAAAAAAAAAAAATACAAAGTAAAAATTTAAAATACATAGTTTGGAAGAAAATATTGTTAAAAATATATTTGATGAAGGGATGCCAGTAATTCTTTGTAAGAAGACAAACAACTCAGTTAAAATGGGCAAAAGATAAACATACTTTTCAGGGGCTGGAGAGATGGCTCAGTGGTTAAGAGCATTGCCTGCTCTTCCAAAGGTCCTGAGTTCAATTCCCAGCAACCACATGGTGGCTCACAACCATCTGTAATGAGGTCTGGTGCCCTCTTCTGGCTTGCAGGAAGAATATTGTATACATAATAAATAAATAATTTAAAACAAAAAAACATACTTTTCAAAGGAAATGTGAATGGCCAACAAGTGCATGCAAAGATGTTCAGTGTTTTAGTCACGAAGGAAATGCAAATCAAACCCACAATTAGTTACAACTTCCCCCACACTAGGGTGGTCCCACTAAGATAGACACAATAAGTGCCGATGAAGGCAGGGGAAACTGGACCTCTCATGCAACAGCTATTAGGGATATGAAATAATGCGAATGCTTTGGAAATGTTTGGCAGTTCTTCCCCCAAGTTAAACAATGTGTCACCATGTGAACCAGCTCTTCCACTCCTAACAAAGCACTCAAGGGAAATAAAAACACGTTCACATTGGAATGTGCATACAAATACTCATAGCAGCTTTATTTGTCTTAAACTGGAAAGAATGTAAATACTAATTAACAGGCATCAACAGACATTGGGGGGCATGTATACAATGAGATAAATACCAAGTGTGGATATACACACAAACACCTGGAAATATCTAAAAAATGGCACCGAGAGACTAGACAAACACTGTGGAAGTCCACTTACAAAGAAGGTAATCACCAGTGATGGAAAGCAGTGGTTATAAGAACAGGGGGCACGGAGGAGCAGAAAGGAGGAATTATCATAAGATACTGAATGCTTACTGACTTGACAATAAGGATGGTTTTAAGGGTACAGACACCCATCACAATCCATCCACAATGGCACACTTTAAGCTGTATATACCCCTACCAATCTACCAAAGAATGTTAATGAGTCAGGAGGCCTCCAAATGCACAGTAAGCCTTCATTTCTGCTCTCACCATTCTCGGGTAATGGAGAGAGACCAGGATTAATCAGTCCTATTGAACACAAAAGGAGGCACTGTTCTCACAAACGTGCAAGGCCTTGAACTTGATGCTACTTGATACAAATGTAAAAAATCTTCAGAAGCCAGGCATGGTGGCCCAAACCTGTAATTCCAGCACTTAAGAGTTAGAGGCAGGAGGGTTAAGAGTCGAAGACCAGTCTGTGTTATACAAGCTTAAGACAACATCCCCCAAAGAAACCCTCTCACAAAGAAAGTGTCCAGGAATCTCAGAGGGCAATTGTTTTGTGAAAACACAGATGAATTGGGGCTCACAAAAACATGAAGGCAGCTACAAATGCCAGGGCTCGTGGGGACTCAGAGGAAGGTGGCTGGGTCACTCGAGTCCTTCCTCTTCTTTCGCACTACCTCTTCATGGTGGCTGTCTCACTGCAGAGATTTCCCAGACCTCCAAACCATCTAAATGACCAGAGTGGCTGGTGAGGTGCGCACTCACACCCCGTAGCAGTTCTCATTAACGCTGACTTCATTTCTCGTTTAGGAAAGTTCTCCTCAAATGAAACCAGCTAGGGTCTGGCTTCCTACACATGGCATCCTAGGTGCTCCATACTCTACAGTAATTGAGCTCCCGACTCAGGACTGTCCTAGTCTTGTGTGCATTCTAGGCTTCCCTAATACACATCCTCCCCACTCCCAACCAAGGCACTTTTCAGCAATCCCCCCCCACCCCCACACACCTGAAATCCCTATATTCTATTCCTTGCCTGGAAAGCTACAAGGTGGGTGCTTTCATGCTGCCTGAAACTTGGTAGCAGAAACAACCAGAAGGCAGGCATTGTGGCCTCTTCGGAGACTGATGAAGTTTTCTGCTAAGGAGCCTGTTGGGCAATCCTGGTCTCAGAGTTGCAGTAGGGGGCCCTGTGAAAAGCCTGCACCCTGGGCAGACTAAGACAGGCCCTCCCACATGGGAAGCAAGCCCTCCCCAATAACTGTAGCATCACTCGGCTCTTTCTAGGTTAGAGTTGACTTTTGCTTGTAACCTTGAACCCACTACCTGTCTGTTTACTTTAAGCCCTCTCCACATGGGGGAGCCCCTTTCCAAGTAGCTGTCGGCTTTTCACCCAACAAAGATGCTGAAAATTCCACCTCATGATAAATTAATTCCGAGACGACCACCTATGAGTTTCCTGGGACACTGCTAGGCCATTCCCACAGCACCTGAAAAGCAGCCAAAGTCTTTTACAAGACAAAAAGGTAAAGTTTGGTGGGGGACAGGAAGAGGAGGAACTAGAAAACAGCAGGGATTCTGATAGTTTAAGCTTTTATAATCTAGTTGCCCCTCAAAACACACAAATGAACGATCAGCCCCATTCCCCATCCAGTTTGAGGGATGAAGCACAGGCTTCAGGCACGAAACAAGGAAAAGCACAAGTGTCCCTCTGGTGACTTTGACTTTCTTCCAGGAGAAACCTGTTCTGTTCATTTTGCATACCTGATTAGCATACCTGAGAGAACTCACTACTTTGCTTGCTGAAAACATCTAGGAACAGGAACTGAAGGAGGAAACGGACCAAGAGCTCTGCTGCTATGTATGTAGGCAACAAGTGGGGACCCTGGAGCATTTCAGGGTCCCCACTCTGAAGGGCTCTACAGCTCTCCCTGCAGACCCACTTCCTGCTGAAAATGCCTGTACATGACCCTTCCTCTAAGAACTCAGCCTTGGGTAAAGAAGCTGGTGACTGTCTCGGAAGATAGGCATCATTCATTCATTTCCTGGAGCCATAGAAGTGAACACCCAAGAGTATGTACCAGAGCTTGCACAGAGCCTCCCACTGTGGGCACCTGCTCTGCGTGAGGCCTAGTAGATAGAGCAATTACTTTACCAGGGACTTAAAAGACACTGTTCCTAGCATTTCTTTTTCTATTGGGAAACCAAAGTGACGCATACTCTGAACTGCTTCCATGGGCCACTGAAGTCAACCACTACATAACTCAAACCCAGCAGATCAAGGGAGCAAGGCTCTTTCACTAGTACCCAGGCATGGGGCTTGGACTGCAGACACAAGGCTGAGCAGCTGCAGGCTCACAGACAGGAGAACAATCACAGGACAAGGAGACAGGGATCTACTGTAGGACACAGAGATAACAGCAAGTTACAAACTGGGGCTTTACACAAAACATTTTATATACATAAAATCAATCTCTCTCACTCTCTCTTTCTCCTCCCCGTGTATATTCTTATGATTGGGGCTCCAACCAGCCAGCATCCTGGGTTTTCAGGTTTGCCCATATTCTCTTGGCAGGATACAGCTATCTTTGAACGTCACTCAGCTGGCAGGAGAGGTGCCACCACTCTTTCTTGGAGTGTACAAGAGCTGCCTCCACTTCACCTGTACCAACAAACTGCCCCCAGGCAGTCTTTGGGACAAAATCTTTCTCTCCTCTGGGATAGGAGAGGGCTGAAAAGTAGCTTGCTACCCAGGATGCTGAGCTGAGTATGCCAAGGGACAGGTCTCCTGGGGGCAGCACAGGTGGAATAGGACTGCCACTGGCTTCCTTTGCAGTAAAGTGCCTTCTAAAGAGCCAGCCAGGCTTAAGGGAAAGGAGGTGGGGGTTGTTACATCATCATTCAGGGCTAGGTTTGCCACCATGCGCATCAGTCATGGGTTGGAAAGGCCCCTTCCTCCTGTCCAAGCTTTTCTTGGGGGAGGGGCAGGGATGGGACACAGGGCCTGTAGTCTGCTAGGCACACATACTCCATCTCTGAGCTACGCCCTCTGTGTGAGGAATTTCTCTAAAAGATAAATTCTCCAACACTCTCACATAACAAAAATCTCCATTTTCAACTAATGGTATCCCCAAATAAAAGCACATCAAAGTAATGGCAACTTTAATATGCTAAGAAATGTCATCTTAAAGATAACTGTCTGGCCAGACTCACTACAGGGGCCACCTAAGTGTGAATTCTTAACCTGCTGTCACCACACAGTGGTTGCTTGAAAGGGATTAGCAGACAAATTGGAAGCTTTAGGCACTGGGGCAGGGGATAGGAATGGCCAATGTGGCCTTCCCTGAGTGGGAGGGGAGGAGACTGAAGCCAGCAGGGTGGTGGGGGTACAAATGCTGCCAGGTCTTACTTAGATCCTGTTCCTGAGAGGGACCAGAAAAAAGGGGCTCCATTCCCAAAAAGGAGACATTCAGGGTCCCTGGGTCTTAACCTCTCTGCAAGATTTGGTACAGACCCTCCAAACAGCAGCAGGGCCACATACACAAGGCCCAAGTTTTCACAGACAGTCTACTCTGCTTCAGAACAGCAGGCTAATTTATAAACTTTTAATGGAATAAAGTGCTTTTAGTATATTCTATCTAGAAACACAAACAACTCTTAACGGGAGACAACCACCCCCACTAACACATTAACAAGAGAAAGGACACACGGGTAATTCCCATGTAAACTTCAATGTAATTGTGCTTAGAGTTGGCTGGACTCTGCTCCTTCTTTCCCAACCACATCAAGCAATTCTCCTGTGAATGGTAGAGACCAACTCTGTATTATGCAAATCTGCTGCCCTGGAGACCCTATTCACACAGGCACTCATTCACCCAAGCACACACAGGAGTACCCTGCCTAGGCTCTTTGAGGAGCCTTCCTGTGCAACCTCTAGGTATCAATTGGATCATCCAGGACTAGGGAGGGAGCCTTACTTTTCAACTCATCAGGGAAAGAGTAGGGCAGATTACATTGGGTGGATGGGTGGGGAGTACCCTGTCTTTCTGAGTTACTTCTGTTTCACACTGGGGAAAGGGGCTACCCTGCCATTCTGAGTTGCTGCCCTGTTTCTGGCCTCAAGGTGAGGATGGGCCCTGGGCCTTCTCGGCATACAGGAAACTTTCACTGCTTTCGCTGTCGTTTCCTTCTGCGGGCTGGGATTCCAAATCCTGGCTGAGCAGCGACCTCTCCTCCGAACCTGAGGTACTCACAGTAATCGACTTCTGTTTCTTGTCATCTTCGTCGTCATGAATGCGCAAATGGCGACACAGCAGCAACTTGTTCTCGAAGACCTGGTCGCAGCGCTCACACACTTGGGGCTTCTTATTGGCGTCAATGAGCTGGGGTTCGGCCGAGCTGCCTTCCCCGGCTTCCTGGGACCCGTGGGGTCCCTTTAAGCGGCCACGATGCACCCCACCATGCACCACCTGGTGCTTGAAGAGGTTGGCCCGGCGACCGAAGGCCAGGCCACATTCGCTGCACTCGTAGGGCTTCTCGCCGCTGTGCACTCGCTGGTGCTGGCTAAGTCCTGAATGGCCGCGGAAGGCCTTGCCGCACTCCTGGCACGAGAAGGGCCTGTCGCCGCGGTGGCTGCGCTGATGGTGGATGAGCTGCGAGATGCCCTTGAAGGCTTTGCCGCACTCCTGACAGATGTAGGGTTTCTGACCGCTGTGGGTGCGCTGGTGCTCGATAAGGTTGGAGCTGCGGCTGAATGTCTTGCCACATTCACCGCACTCGTAAGGCCGCTCGCCGCTGTGGATGCGCGCATGCTCATGCAGAGCGAAGCGCCGCCGGAACACCTTCCCACACACTCGGCACACGAACGGCTTCTCGCTGCTGTGGATGATCTGGTGCTTCATAAGGTTGAAGCTGCGCGTGAAGGTCTTGCCACACTCTCCGCACTCGTAGGGCTTGTCGCCACTGTGGATGCGCTGATGCTCCAGCAGTGCCAAGTTCCGCCGGAACAGCTTCCCGCACTCGCTGCACTTGTACGGTTTCTCGCCTCTGTGGACGATCCGGTGCTTGATGAGATTGGAGCTGCGGCTGAAGAATTTTCCACACTGCTGACAGAGATACCGTTTATCTGCGATTCTGGAGTGCCGGTACCTTACAATGGAATTTGGCCTGAAGTCGTGAGGACGTCTCCGCACCATGGATCCCGAGGTGTCTCCGAGGAGCCCTCTTCCAAAAAGTTTCGGCCTTGAAGTCAGCATCTTGCTCTTTATCCCATTTCCTGTAATGACAGAGCCACAAACTGTCACTTCAGGTTTTTTTTTCATAGTGCTTCCCCCTCTTTCATTTTCCCATCAAGAAACTGCAGAATAAAACACCACCACCACCAACAATAACAACAACACATCAGTCAGGCAGAAGGGAGAGCTTCTGCTCTTTCTAGAGGGCAGTAAAGTCTCTTTTCACCCATCCCCAGCAAGGGAGGCTGACACCCATCACTAAAGAGGACATTTCACCCAAAGTTTCAGTATCTATGCCACTTTCCTTAGGCCAGTCCTTACTTTTTACCCTTGCCACTAGCAAGCTGGCTGAGGGTGCCTTGCTCACCAGCACAGGATGCTGCTGCAGTCCCCATTCTGTCTGCAATCCAGGGCTTCTCCCCTCGCTCCAGCTGGGACACCAGGTTAGGCTTAGAGAAAGCAAACCCTGTTCATAGAAATGAAGAAAATCAGCACCTTTCTAGCTAAGGGCAAATTTTTTTTTTCCGAGACAGGGTTTCTCTGTAGCTTTGATGCCTGTCCTAGCACTAGCTCTTGTTGACCAGGCTGATCTGGAACTCACAGAGATCCGCTTGCCTCTGCCTCCTGAGTGCCAGAATTAAAGGCTGTGCCACCACCGCCTGGCTGGACAGAATAATTTTTAAACAGAGTTCAGCCTGTGTCTTCAGAGAGCAAAGACCTCCTCAGAAAGTATAGCCAAGAAAGATTATCCCTTGTCTTGTGCTTGGGGGCAGCATGTTTCTCCAATAAAACTCAAGTGAGAATTCCAGAAGTTTTATGGGAAGATGTGTCCCCAACTTTCTCTTGATGGTCAAAGAGAACCCAGGGAAGGAACCAGTCTCCCTCCAAAGGGGTCAGATGAGACATTGGTGGTCTGTAGAGTCAGAAAGAAAATGGAAGAGGGCTGATTCTCACAAATCCTTACCCAACTCAAAGCCAGCCAGGGAGCCATCTCAGCTAGAAAGATGCCAGAACAGAGGACGGCCCCAGCTTAGACTGTTCATTAGAGGAAGAAGTTGGGACTCATTACTCTTCTCTCTCACTTCCTGGTGCTTTTGAGTTCATCCACACAACCTGTGAATCTTGGTTTTGCCTGGAACTGGCAAGATGGACATCCTCTTACAGATGCACAAACACAGGAGCGTGGAGCATGTTGAAGAAAGAAGAGAGCAGCAGGCTGGAAGTTGCCCCGGCTCTTGCCTAGATGTCTCCAGGCTTGGAAACCAAATGCACTGCCTGGCCCTAGCAAGGGGCCTCACAGGCAGTGGAAGATGTTGCTAACTTCTATAAAGTAAGTTGAATGTCAAATACATCTGTTGTTAAAAATAAAATGAGTCTAAAATTCTGCAAGTAAATATTCCTGTATAATAGGCATCTGTTTATCAATAGAAAGAAATTTTTGGGCAATCTATGATTTTATGTGCAAAATAAGTCTGAAAGGTCATTACTGAATTTATCCTGAACATTTACAAGTCCATATTATTCTTTTTGATACCACAGTTGATCTACAAGGTATGGGTCAAATAAAAAATGTACTTATTCTTGGGTTCATAGCCATCAACAAGCAAAAAAATTCAGAATCGGAGTCCAGAGACAGTAGGTGGGACTGGGTGTGTGTACATGGTAGGGTACTTACCCACTGACACCAAATGGCTGTAGTTCTCCAGCATCACCTGCTTGTAGAGCTTCCTCTGTTTGAGATCCAGAAGCTTCCATTCTGCCTTTGTAAAGTACACAGACACATCCTCAAAAGATATCGGTACCTAAAACAAGCAATTTATGTAGTAGGGAATTAAATTCCAGGTTAAGTCTAGTTGAAAACAGTAAAACATGGCAATCCCCCTGCCTCAAGGGAGTTCAGCAGTCAGGAGAGAGTCAGCAGCAAGTATTACTGCCACAGGAAAGAGGAACAGACAGATGTTGAAAACCTAGCAAAGGGAACTCAGGAAAGCAGCAAGCCACAGGGGTTGGGGGCGGCGGGGATGGCAAAGCATTCTGCTGGCCTGAGACATCCAGGGCAGCAGAGGGAAACTGCTCTGGGCAATTCGAGGACAGTAAGGGGGAGGCTGACTACTTACCTTGGGCTTTGCTCTCAGAAGACTGGCTGCCATAGTCAGGGCTCGGACCACAGAGGGCACAGCTGAAAGGCTGAGAGAAGAGGGTCAGTGAGATCAAAACCTGCTTTATTTTTCTTGCCAGAGAGTAGCAAGGTGAGACAATGAATGCTGTGGTGTGTGTGAATGAGGTATGTCCCAAAGAAAGGGTGAATTTCTTTCCCAGAGGCCAGTTTCTGCGCCCTCCTTGGAGGACAAGGCAAAGGGTTTTCTCACTCTGGAAGCTTCACCTAGGCTACAGATCACCACACTTTCCTTACATCTTGATGGGGCCACTGCAACAAGATACCTGCTGCAGGGGGCTTAAAACCACACATACATATTTTCTCCCAGTTCTACAGGTTGAAAGCCTGAGATCTAGGTGCTGGGGGTGGGTGGGTCCTCCTTTCATCCTGAAGGCTGCTTTTCTTGCCTCTTTCAGCCACTGGGTGGCATCCAGTGATCCCTGACTTGTAGCTGCATCCTTCCAAAGCTTTCCTGAATCTTCACATGGATGTCTTCTCTATGTGCACTTGGATCCAAATTTCCCTAGTGTTATATGACACTATTCATTGAGTTAGGGCCTACCATACTCCAATATGGTCTCATTTTAACCTTACTTACATTTCCAAAGTCCGACTTCTAAGTAAAGGTATCTTCCCAGGAAGTTGGGGATGGGACATGAAGCGATCATTTTGTAGAGACACAAGGCAATTCAGTCCTCAACACATTCCCAAACTTAGCTTTCATGCTTTTCTATTTTGGCCCATTGAGTGGGCCAAAATCCAGGGATCACATACCAACTTTGCTCATATGCCCTCTCCAGCCTTCCAAAAGAGCATGCTCTTTCTCTATCATTGCCTTCTTTTAAAAATTATTTTTATTTATTTTATTTTAATTATATGTATGTTTAAGTACCATACATATAACCCAAGGTACCCAAGGAAGCCAGAAGAAGGTGTCAGATCATTTGGGACCAGAATTACAGACGGTTTTGAGCCACCACGTGGGTAGTGGGAATCAAACCCCAATCCTCTGGAAGATCAGCCAGTATTCTAAAAGGCTGTGCTGTCTCTGCAACCCCCTTCATTTCCTTCATTTTTTAAATCTCTTTCTTCTGGTCCCTCCAAGTTTCCAGACATTCCTGGAAGCTCCATTTATGGGTTCCTCTTCCTTTAGTGTCTGGGTTCATGTTAAAAAAAAAAACCCTCCAGACACACAATTCAACTTCCAGGCGCAGAGTGATAGCTGCTAGTGAGCAGAAAGAGAAGAGTGGGACACTGTGAGGCACAGTGGAGTGTGAGCAGAAAGAAAAGAGTGGGGGCACTCTGATGAGGCGATGGTAGGCTGAGGGTGGCAATGTGCTTGCAAGGGAACACAGGCAATAAAAGTCCCGGACATGGCTCTCTGTCAGTAGTGCTTGTGTTGCTAAGAACTGGGATGATGGACACAGGCAACGAGACTGGGTGAGGACAGCAGGAAGTTGTTTCTCAGTCCAAGGGCTTGAAGGGCGACAGAATAGATAAAGTTTACTTTAGCCTCGGAGTTCTGTGCATCAGTTAGTATAGAAGCTTGTCAGGCAAATGACCATTTCAAGAATGTTGTTCAACCAGACTTGAGAGTCCTGAGTGGAGCAGCAGAGAAACCAGGAGGAAGTCCAGTGTGGCAATGGCTCGAAAGAGTTTTGATATGCCTGGTGGGCAACTAAAGCTTGTTTGTTTGCCAGTGATAAGGCCACAGGAGAGAAGAAGAAGGGATGGAGTCTAGGGAACACAAGGACAGCCACATATTTACGTAAAATTTAAACTGTCCCCAGATCCCTTGATGAACTGTCAATCAACACTGACCAATTATAAAGTCATATTTCTGATGAAGTTTCTTTTTTGTAGGGGTGTTTGAGACAGGGTGTCTCTCTGTAACAATTCTGGCTGTCCTGGAACTTGCTCTGTAAACCAGGCTGGCCTTGAACTCATGAATATCTGCCTGCCTTTGCCTCCTGAGTGCTGGGATTAAAGGTGTGTGCCACCATTACCTGGCTTCTGATGAATTTTCTATGACTCACACGAAAAAGATCATTTAAGAGGTTAGAGAGATGGCTCAGTGGTTCAGAACATTTGCTGCTCTTCCAGAGGACCAAAGTTCAATTCCATATCAGATGGCTCACTTCCATCTCTAATTCCAGCTCCAGGAGATCAGATGTCTCTGGCCTTTATAGAACCTGTACTCTTAAGCACACACTCATATTACACACACACACACACACACACACACACACACACACACACACACACACACACACCATTTGTGGCTGGAGAGATTGTTCAGTGGGGTTATAGTTCAAGTGTCAAGAATGGAGACTGGATATCCAGCACCTATACAAATACCAGGTGGGTGTGTTGGGCCATCTGTAATCCCAGTACACAGGAAACAGAGACAGGGATCCTTGGAGCAAGCTGGTTAGCTAACACTAACTAGCTCAGTTGAGCAGCCCTGGGTTTAAGTGAGACTATCTCTCCATATATAAGGTGGAGAATTGTTGAGGAGGATACTTAATATCTACTTCTGGCCTTCATATATATATATATATATATATATATATATATATATATATGCATGTGCACGTGCGCTGCCATGTGTGTATGTCCTTTCATATGGAAACATACACACACTCAATGCCTATTCTCCCGCAACACAAGGAAAACAAATCCATCTGAATGGTTACTCAATGAGTTAAGCACAGTTACCACATGGCCAGGCAATTTCACTCCTGAGCGCATACTGAAAATAATTTCAAACAGGTGTCTACACTAAAAACCTATATACACACATTCATAGCAGTCACACTAGCCAAGGGGCAGAAACTCCACGCGTCCATTAGCAGACAAATGGATAAACAAAATGTGGTATATATAAACAATGGAACATTATTTGTATTTAGAAAGGAAGGAAATTATGACGTATGCTACAACATGAACGAACCTTGGGGTTTTTTTGCAAAGTTAAAAATGCCAGATCCAGACACAAACGGCCACATATTTTTTGATTCCATTTATATGATGTAATGACATTTCACAAGAGCTGACTTGACCTAGTTTTTAGTTGTGGCTAAAATCTTTGTCTTTTAAAGGCAGTTGCTAAGCCCCCATTCCTACCACATCCTATAAGGTCTCAGTCTTTACAGCCACTAAATACTCACCCTGTCCCTGCTGCTTTCTTATCAGGTTCTCAATCAGGGACTAGATCCCAGAAAACTAGATGGCTCCTACAACCCCACAAGGAACTGGCCCAATTCCTGTTATGCACAGATATCCTAACAGTTTCCCTGTCCCTAAATGCACCTCCATGTGGTCCCAAGTGGCTGTTTTCTCTCATTCAGGGGTGCAAATAAGAGAATTCTTGCTGCCTTTATTGTGGTACAATGTCACTGTGTAGTGAACTCCCTCAAAATCTTTATAGAATATACTGAGTCTGAAAGAGGCAAATTCATAGCTAGAAAGCTGGCCTGGGAGCCCAGATATGAAGAATGACGTAGTGGATTCAGGGGTTTCTTCATGAAGCGATGAAAATGCTCTCGGACCAGATGCAGGCTGAGCAGCACAGTGAGTGCACTGCATGCACTGGATAGCTTCCTTTAAAATAGTGCCTTTAAGTTTGAATTTTTAAATTTTTATTGTTTTATGTGTATGGGTGTTTTCCTGCATGCATGTTTGTGTATCAGTGGATTATTGGTGCTCACAGAGACCAGAAGCAGGCATTGGATCCCCTGAAATTGCAGTTACAGATGGTTATGAGGTGCCATGTGAGTTCTGGACATCGAATCCGGTCCCTCTGTAAGGGCAACCAGTGTTTCTAACCATAAAGTCATCTTTTCAGCCCTGCAAATGGTGTCTTTTATGGTAAGTGACTTTTGCCTCATCAAAAAAAGAGGGAAAGGAGGCTGGGGAGATGACTCAGTTGATAAAGTGCTTACTTACCAAGAAGGGGAACCTGAGGTAGAGAACAACCAGCTAAGACCTCCCTACATAGACTTCTGGCCTCCCTGCATAGAAATGCATCCGAAATCTCACACAAAAACGTACACACATACACACAAATAAGAAGGGAAAGGGGTTCTCTTCATCATTTGGATGTCCACGGGTTACATCTGCATTTCATTATTGATACACTACAACACCAAAAGAGTGTGGAGGAGATGACCCCAGTGTTTCAGGTTAAAATTACTGTTTTAAGCCTGGTGGTGGTGGTAGCACACACCTTTAACCCCAGTACTCAGGAGGAAGAGGTAGGCAGATCTCTGTGAGTTCAAGGCCAGCCTGGTCTATAAAGTGAGTTCTAGGACAGGCTCCAAAGCTACAGAGAAACCCTGTCTTGAATATATATATATAGTTTTAAAGAAACAACATGATTATGGGGAAGCAGCATGCAGATCTGCGAGTTCGAGGTCAGCCTAGTCTACAGAGAGAGTTCTAGGACAGCCAGGGTTACACAGAGAAACCCTGTATCGAAAAACCAAAACCAAGCAAACAACAAAACACAAACCAATCAACTGAATAAACAAACAAACAAAAAACCCAAACATGATCCAGGGAGATGACTCTGCAGGTAAAATCACTAGTCATATAAGCCTGACAATCAGGATTTGATTTCTGGAACTCACATTTTAATCAAACAAAACATATGATAGTGCAAATCTGTAGATGAAACCGACTTCCCCAAATTGTCCTCTGATCTTGTGTGCATCATGGTGCATTCTCTCTCACGCCAAACAAAAACAATGCAGGTTTGTTTCCCACCATAATGGCACCATGCTGACACAATCCATTTCAGAGAAGTCAGAAGTCCACTTGCTTCAGCCCATCCCTCCCCACATTTGAGGTGGTACACTTCTGTTACGTTGTCCTTAGAGTCAGGCCCAATGGACATGGTTTTACCTGTAGAAGGATAGACCCTTGGAAGTGATAGTCACACAAGGGGGTTACACACCATTGTCTGTCCTTGAGACCTACCCCCTGAAAGTCAGGCATGATTTCAGCTCTTGCCAAGACACAACAAACCTCATGGGGATCCCAGGTAACTACTATGTAACTCCAGTCTGTTCGATCGCATGCTCGTGTGTGTGTGTGTGTGTGTGTGTGTGTGTGTGTGTGTGTGTGTGTGTGTGTAAGCTCTGGAAGAAGCTTGGTGGAACTGGAAAACATCTTCCTCCCATTGACTACCTTTGTGGGCCTCCAGAACACAGGACAAGCTGAAAGGTGATTCTAAGCCTGGAAACTCAGGTTTGTCCCCATATAAGGTTGGGCCTGCCTGAGGCACAGTAGGTTGGGGTCTCAGGGCGATCATCTAGGGAACAGATCAGCCTGTAGACAGAACACCCCTTCCCCTAGGCTTTGGTCCTGCCAGGGGTCTTGCTCACAGACCAGCTTCCCCCAACTCCTGCTTGCAAGGAGCAGGAGGGGAGGAGGGTGAGAAGCCAGGACGTGTGGTGCTCAGAGCCTCAGAGCACCACCCTACAGGCTACCACGAGGTGGGGCACTTTTCCCAGACAAAGAAACCTTAACCCCACCAAATAATCAGCAAGAAAAACATTCAGAATCCTCCTTATTTACATCACAAGGGGATTTGGGGCCTTTTCATCTACAAGAAGGGAGGTGTAGGTTACTTAGGGTGGAACTTTCCTTGGGGTCTAGCAGCTCAAGACTCCCAAATACTTCTTCTCCACCCCACCTGCTGTTCCTGCCCTCCCTCCTGACCTGGTAGAAGAGCCAGAGAGGGCCATCTGAGGAGCCTGTCCTGCCAAAGCCCTCAGGGGTCTCCCCTGTGACTACAGGCCCCAGGCTTAGTTCTAGGAGGCGGGAACCAAGGCTGGCCTAGACAGAGGGCCAACCATGGCTGATCCTCTGAATAGGTGGGTCAGATCCTGGCCTTTTCTGCCCACAGCCTTACCAAAACTGTCACTCAGAGTAAACTCACAAGGCCCTTCCCAATTCCTCCCTCAGCTGTAGTCAAACTGGCCTCTCAGGAGTCAGAACACTCTTGCTTCAGGACTTTCATACCAGCTATTCCTTCTGTCTAGAATATTCTTCCAAAACAGAAGCACATGGCTTATTATTTCATCACCTTTTCTAGTCACAGCACCTAAGCTTGCAACTGTGCCTTTTTCAGCTCCTACTATCTTTCATTCATCCTATGCAGCTACCATTTTAAGCCGTTTATGATTCATGGTCTGTGCTGTCACTAGAATTCCAACCATAGAGCAGAGACTTTTGCCATCTCCTTCTCTGACAGATCTCAGAGAAGTCTGTAAGAACCCAGCTCATAATGGGTCTTGGCAAATCCTTGATAGACGAAACTAAGTCATCCTAGCACGACTGCAGTTCCCTGTTCAGCTCTGCTCACTCTCTCACCCCCTTTCCCACCTCACTCTGCTCTTACCTTCCTAGGCATTGGCTTGGTTAAGCTTATTGCTCTTCCCTTGAATGGGGGAAGCACGCTGGGCATTGGTCAACACACACAACCCTCCACTTCTAAGAGCCACAAGTTCAGGATTTTGACGTCCTGTCCCAGTGTGGGGGCCCTTAGGGATTGTGCCTGCGGACTGTTGGCCAGGCACCCCTGTGTAACAGTGCCATGATCACACAATTTGAGCCTGCCTGGAGGAGTTCCCACACCCAGGGGTGCAAAACCCAAATTACCTGGGTAGATCAGCAGTGCAATGCTCCTGTGCCAGACCCCGTACCAGCGTCTGAAAATCAGGAGAGAAACGTAAAAAGATGGCTTCAGTTCCCTAGAGCCCAGCCAGGCCGGCTTCTCTTCCCCGAGGCGCTAGAAAGGGGCATTCCCGAGCCACCCTGCCCAGTCCTTCCAGTGTTGGCCCACAGCCCAAGGCTTCCCCAAACACCTCCGCCACCGCTCCACTTTCCACCCTCCAGCCACCTGTGCCCACCATTCCGCACCGCTGCTGAGATGGGCCCGCGACCCGCAGCGCCTCTCTTTTCCAGCCTGCCTGCGTACCTGCGCACCACGCAGGTTTGGTCTTCCCTCTGCAACCCTACTGTGGGCAGAACCGAGGCTAAGGATGCTGCCTCCGAGAAGCTCTCCCGGGAGGCGCCCCTGCAAAACTCAAAGCTCTCAAACTGTTGTCGATTTCACCTCTGTTCAGTAGGTTTGTATTGCGTGGCTGTCCATAAGCCAGGTCCGCCGCTGCTGCGGAGGAGCAGGGTACGCAAGCAGTCAGGGCCGGGGCGGGGGGGGGGCGACGGCGGCGGCGGCGTGGGAACGGGGCGCAAAGGGGGACACAGAGCATGCGCGACGCTGCAGGAGGGCGGTTCGGCCGGCTCTGGGCCCGCTCCTGTCCTGCTCCCGCCCCACTCAGGCATCTGGTCTCGCACCCCACGCACCCGGGACACTTCCGTTTTCCGTCTGGGTTACTCTGAAGCAGACAGGTTGCAATGGTCACCATATCATAGTCCTGAAGCAGACAAAGGAAAAGCTGTCGACCCCATATCATTGGTGACGCACCTCTCATGGATCAGACCATTGAGCATTCCATCCATCCATCCATCCATCCATCCATCCATCCATCCATCCATCCATCCATTTTGCTAGCATCAAGTGGCCGGGCCATGGTCTCCTAATTAAAGACCATGCCTGTGAGCAGGAAGGACAAGAATCAGAAAGGGAGTATAGGGCATGAAGGGGGATTTAGGAGGTGGCAAGGTAGAGATGGAGAGAAGAGAGGAAGTGAAAAAAGTGGAGGTGCCCTACTGAGCACAAGGACTTTCTCTGGTTACTCTATGTGGTCAACAAGCCAGACCCCCAGGGTAGGCCATTAGGAATGCCATTTCCCCACAGATCACCATCTACATAGTGGAAACCCAAGGGCTAGACTTGGACACTTCTCTTTGGACAGTTTTGAGATCTTCCAAGAAAAAATTATGACAAAGAGCAAAGGATAAAGAATAAGGAAAATCAACCACATTGCTGGTTCTACTGATGCCTCCCAACCCCGACTGCTGGGAACTGAGCTGTATCTTCCCTTATAAAGCTGACCAGGCCAAACCCAAGGCAAGGAGTCCTCTGCAAGTCCGTGATCCTACTGTCCTTTGTTCCAGGCTGAGGAGGAAGGCTAGGACCCCCCAGCAAAGATGCTTCTGGCAATGAAGAGTGGAGAGCATAAGGGGGCAAAAGCAAGCTCTGCTTTGGAGTCCCTTTCCTGGAACAGGCTGGGAGGGACCCAGGGACCCTCAGCTGAGGGTTTCAATGAAGAGATGCCCTCTCACTGGGGCTGCTGGAATATGTGTGCACCTCCTGACTCCTGGGCCCGTGGCTGCACACGAGAGACATTCTTGTGGAGGTTGGCCCCATTAAAGATGGAGAGATGAGGTCACCCTGAGCTGCTAGGAGAGCTGGGAAGGGTCCTCCCCCGGTCCCTGTGAAGGGGTGCACGCTGACTTTAGACTCCCATCTCTAGAGTTGCGTGTGGGAGTCAGGTCCTTACAGGCTCTGCTTGTTTGCTGTGGCCACTCCAGGATTCAAATTCCTGAAGCAATCAGGGGAACTTAAAATGTTTTAGGAGCCTGGCACGGTGGCACACACCTTTAATCCCAGCACTTGGGAGGCAGAGGCAGGCAGATTTCTGTGAGTCCAAACACAGCCTGGTCTACAGAGTGAGTTCCAGGACAGCCAAGGCTACAAAAAGAAACCCTGTCTCAATATCCCCCCACCCCCCGTTTTGGCCTTGGCCATTCCAAAGAGCCTGGGCAGCCATTCTGGTCTATTCTAGTACAAGTGAGTCTGAAGTTCACCCCCCACCCAATTCCAGAGAGCAGAATTAAGCTACAGCTCTTGAAATTTGTGTGAGTTGATTCTCTCATACCATGTACATTCCAGGGATCAAATTCAGGCCAACAGGCTTGTAAGAAAGCATCTTAACTTGCTGAGTCATCTTGTTGGCCCTTAAAATAATTCACTGAGATACATGCAAAACTTCTGTATCAGGTTTCATGAATGAGTTAGTTAGAAGAAATAATACTTGAAGCTAATGTGTTATTTTTCTGGTGGTGTCTGTGGTGGTTTGAATAAGAATTGCCCCCATAGAGTCATATATTTGAATGCTTAGTCATTTGGGAAAGATTAAGTATGGCCTTGTTGGAAGAAGTGTGTCCCTGGGAGTGGACTTTATGGTTTCAAAAGTCCAGGACAGGCCCAATGGCTCTCTCTCTCTCTCTTCCTGCTTCCTTTAGATCTGGGTGCAGCACTCTCAGAAAATTCTCTAGCACCATTGTCTGTCTGCGTGCCACGGGTGCTCCCCTCCATGATGATGACGGAGTTAATCTGTGACAATGGAAGGACGTCACAGTTAAATACTTTCTTTCATAAGAGCTGACGTAGTCTTGGTGTCTCATCACAGCAATAGAGCACAAAGACACTATAAAATGCAGTGACCAAAAACAACTGATGGAAGAGAAGAGTTCATTGTGGCTTATGGTTCCAGAGGGATAAGAGCCCATCATCGTGGTACAGCATGATGACAGGACCAAGAAGTTGAGAGCTCTCATAGTTAACAGCAAGCGTGAAGCAGAGAAAATGAACTGGAAGCAGCATGAAGCTTTCAATCTCAATGCCTGCTACTAACAACATAGCTCCTTTAGCAATACTGCACCAACAAAACCTCCCCCAAACAGTGACACCAATTAGGAACCGAGTATTCAAATACGAGAGCCTATGGGGAACATTTTTCATTTAAATCATCATAACCAGTTAGTGGGCTCCTGCAATTGTACAGGCCCAAGTGTTCTTGTTAAATTTAAATCACAGGTAGGCATGGTGACTCAGATTAGTATTAATACTTGAGAGAGAGACAGAGGTAGGAGACAATAGCTGATAGCTCATGGTCAGCATGGTCTATATAATGAGTTCCAGACAAGTCAGGGCTTCAAAGCATGTCTGTTGAAAACAACAACTAACCAACCAACCAATGATATAATAAATAAAACATCAATTCAGCCTGTGTTAGTTTTTTTTCCTTCAAGAGAATGGCCTCTATAGGATCATATATTTGAATGCTTGGTCTCCAGCTGCTGGAATTGTTTGGGAAGAATTAGGAGGTATGCCTTGTTAGAAGAGGTGTGCCACTGGGGTTGTGGGCTTTGAGGTTTCAAGGGCTCAGAGTACCCTCTGCCCCCTGCTTGTGGATCAGTTATACAAACTCTCAGTTGCTGCTCCAGCCACATGCATGCATCATACTTTCAATCTGCCATCATAGACTCAAGTCCTCTAGAACCACAAATCCAATTAAACTCTTTCTTTTATATGTTGCCTTGGTCATTGTGTTTTGTCACAGCAGTAGGAAGTGGGTTATTGCTGTGACAAGTCTGATTATGATGTTTTAGGGGGTCATGTGGAAGACTTTGGGACTTTGGGCTAGGAAAGTGGTTGAATGCAGAAAGTGGGGTTTAATGGGCCGTCCTAACAGGAGCTTGGAAGCCAGTAGTGCTGAGAGAAATGTAAATTATGGAGGCCCAGTTTATGAGGTCTCAGAGGGGAACAGCATTAGATACTGGACTAGAAACCATTTATTATTGTGATATTTTGGCAAAGAATGTGGCTGCTTTTTGCCCTCATCCTAAGAAAATGCCTTAGGCTCATTTGAAAAATTTTAGATTAATTTTGTTGGCAGAGGAGATCTCAAGACAGCGTAATATTGACTCTGTTGCATGGTTATTAGTAATCACTCTTGAAGAGTTCTATGGTGACAAAGAACAATTGGGGCCAAAAGAAACACAAAATATACAGTTTGAGGAAACTGAATATTGGAAATAAGACTTGTGCTGAAAAAGATAGGAAGAATCCTGATTCAAAATGGAATAAGGGAGTGGTGACCTCAGGACAAGACCCCATCCAGCTGAGCTTTCATCCTGAGAAAGGAAAAGGGCTGAGGAATTTTTGTTCTTACAACAAATCAAATGTTATACAAAAATAATTCAATAATGGGGCCAAGATCTACCCCAACCAGGCAGCCAAACTTGGCAGTATTTGCCATGTGGTTTGTGGTTCTGACTTTACAGTATGAAGGATGTATGCAAGAAGAGGTTGAAGAATCTTCTGTGGTTAAGGAAAGCAGCTGAGGTAGGCCAGGTGTTTGGCAGTGGAGTCCCTACATGGAGGCCCTGAGAAGCCATTCAGTGAAACTGTGAAGGTGAAGCCTGGAAGTTAGAGATCTTAAGAACTTGGAGATTTCAGAGCTGTGAGCCAGATGCCAAGGAGAGTTACAGACAGGGAGTGGAATCAGCCCAAGAGAGAGAAATATGTTGCAGGCAGCAAAGGTGGAAAAGTCAAGCCACCTAAGTAAGCATGTGACATCAGACATGGAGCAACAGGATTTAGAATTTGCCCTGTTAGGTTTCGGTCTTGCTTTGGTCAACTATTTCCTCAGTATCCCCCCAATTCCTACTTTTTTGGAATGGTAGTGTATATTCTTTGATATTGTATGTTGCAATTTGCATTTTGGTTTAATAGGCGTTTTGTCAAATGGAATAAAAAAAAATGCTTTATTTCAAGTCCAGGTCTCTTAGCAGCTGTCATTTATCAGCAATCAAAGCATTCAAAATCAACACAATGACACACAGGACTCCCTGTCTACTTCCCATTTTATGTGGATTTAAAAAATTACTTTTACTCTCTAAGACTTTATTTCTTTAAACTATTTCTTTCTTTCCACAATTCTCAATACCCAATTTCTTTTCTTTCTTAAGCCCATGCCACGGTTAGACACCCTGGAACCTGTTTGGAGGTTTTTTTGATTTGGACCTCTTTTACTGCGTATCTCTAGTCTTTTTTGACCTTTGTGAAGAAACTTAAAACTGCTAAGCTACAGGTGGGTCCTCCATGCGGCTTTATCGGATGGCTTTACCTACTCCTTGGTTTGTGAAAGCCCAGTCACAAGTGTATGACCAGAAACTGCATTTGATCCCCAGATCTCTAGAAGGCTGATGGTTGCACTGTGACAGGTTTTTACTTAGTTTTTTTTTTGTTTATTTGTTTCTACTTAGTGTGAGAAAAAGCAGTTTAAGTACTCTTCTGTAAGGCAGAGTTTCTTTTTTTTCTTTTTTTCTTTTGTGTTTTTGAGACAGGATATCTAAGGCAGAGTTTCTTAAAGGGGATGTATTAATTATTTTTTCTTTCCCAGCTTTCTCAGGCCTAAGTGGAAATTTGGGCCCACTTTGAAACACTGAAATGTAGTTGGTTGTTTTTAGTCTTTACTCTTTTGGGGGAAATCGCCCTGAAATAAATCACACAGAGATTTATTCTTACTTATGAATGTCTGGCTTTAGCTTGCCTTGTTTCTAGTCAGATTTTCCTAAATTATTCCATGTATTTTCATCTCTGGGCTTTTAACATATCCTATTTCTCTATACCTTTCTTTACTTCTTAGTATGTGCCTTGTTGTATAGCTGGATGGCTGGCCCTGGAGTCTTCCTCTCTTCCTCTTTCTTGCTCCTTGATCTCTTCTTCCCAGATTTCACCTCCTATTTATTCTCTCTGCCTGCCAGCCCCACCTATCCTTTCTCCTGCTTCGCTATTGGCTGTTCAGTACTTCATTAGCTTAATCAGTTGTTTTAGACAGTAAAGTAACACAATTTCATAGAGTTAAACGAATGCAACATAAAAGAATGCAACACATTTTTGCATCACTAAACTAATATTCCACAGCATAAGTCAATGTAACACACCTTAGTAAAATATTTCACAACAACGGTCCTGGTGTCTCTTAACCAAGATCACCTCAGTGACCTTACCTGTAATCAACATCAAGCCTCATCAGTCTCCATAGCTGAATTTTGTGTATATACATGTTTTTAGGGAGACTCACAAAAAAATAGACAAATGAAGTTGGAAGAAGGGAAAGTGAAAACAGGAAGATAAACCCATTTCAGAAGATTCACAACACATGAAAAGAAACTAAGATTGTGGCACAACTACCAACTATGACCCAGTCCTAATCTCTCAATGTAATAAAAAAAATCACAGAAGTAGCTGAAATGTCTGAGAGATAATTCAGTCCTTTTAAAAAGAATTATGAACCATATAGAAAATTTAAACAAGAAAATGAATGAACTAAGGCAATCTATCCAAGACCCGAATGAGATCTTTGTGAAACTGAATTAAACAGTTAGCATTTTGTTGTTGTTTTTTTGAGACAGGGTTTCTCTGTGTTACTATTGCCTGGAGGAGTGGAAGGACCTCCCACATACACCTTTAATCCCAATGCCTGGGAGGCAGAGACAGGTGGATCTCTGAGAGTTCAAGGACAGCCTGGTCGATAGAGTTATTCCAGGCCAAAGATATACAGAGAGCCTGTCTCAAAAAGCAAAAAGTTAAAAGTAAAAATAAATGAAATAAAGGTTAAAATAAAGCCGCACAAAGATGGAAAATACAAAGAAAATCTTGATACTGTATGTTATTTTGCTCTCTTTGAATTGTTTTAATGGTGAGGAAGGAGCAACATCTGCTAAAACATATTTGTTTATAAATGCTGCTGAACTAATCCAACGTAGAGATTTTAAAAATACCTTGACTTCAGAATTTGGATCTAAGGATATGATACTTTGGAAAAGAGTTTCTTCTTTTGTTTTCACAGAGGATGAGATCCTGTGGATTGCTTCTATCCCAATATGGTATGATGGACCACGCCCTCCTGAAAGGTTGCTGTGAACACTTTCAAAAAATTACTTTACTTGACTGCTGACTGAGATGAATCTAGCACACAGGTTATACCATGAAAGACCTAAATTACAACGCCCCCATTCAGCAGGAAGCAGTTTGGAGAGAAATAACTGTGCCCATATTCCCAAATATTGTTTATAAATGTTCTTTTACATTTAAAGGGGGATATGATATAGGTATGAATAATTTACATTGATATGGATTTTGTTTTAGTGATTTAAATTTAAGTTCAATTTTGTTATATGTATATGTGTTTCTGATCTTGATTAAGGTATTGTGATTGTGTAGTTCATTTAAAAATGTAATGTATATAGGTTGTTAATAGATAATCATAATAGTCAAGTTTGTAGTCATGTTAGTTAAGATTTTCTAGATGTACATAGATATATTTTAGTTAGGCATTCTTCATATTTTTCAAAGATTACAGAATATGGCATTTTTAAATGTTTTAATAACTTAGGACTTTTCATGACAATGAGATACTCTGATCCTGGCAGCACCAATCTACTTCAAGAGGAAGATGGGCATCGAAGAGGATCCTTATGGAGTTTGATAGCCATTTGGACAAGAAACTGCTCTTGCCTGGACTATTGCATAAACTGTACACAGAGAACCCTCAGAAAGAGGACTGCTGAACTTGCCTAAAGGTGAGATGATCTTTCGGGGTTCCTGACTTATGAAAGTGTCTATGAGACATTCTGCAGGACACAACAGATAGTGACTGAACTGCCTTTGAAATTTCTTGCTTCATGGAAATGTCTGCTGAATACTATGGCCTGTAGGCTGAAGATGGATGCCTCAATGGTACAGAGGAACTTTGGGTGACTGTCCAGGCAGTGAGATGTCTCTGTCACTTCTAGAGTTTTGGAAGTTTCTTACTTGTTTACTTAGGTAATATTATATCCTTCTGGAGTCTTTGATGGAGTTAAAGAATATATAGATAGTTAGAGTTTTCCTTAGTTATGATAAAAGATAAAGTAGATGTAAATATTGTAACTGTAATTCTTGCTTTATAACTGTTTTGTTATATGTAATTTTGCTATGTTAAAGTTAAAGCCTTCCTTTTTTTGTTTAAACAGAAAAAAGGGAAATGATGGAAGAAGGTCATTGGTTAATTATAAGCCCTCATAGGTTAGAACATAGGTGGGTGGAGTAAACAGAACAGAATGCTGGGAGGAAGAGGAAGTGAGGTAAGACACCTCAGACAGAGGCCATGCTCCCCTCTCTCAGGCAGACGCCATGAAGCAAGCTGCCAGGTCAGACATGCTGAATCTTTCCCGGTAAGACTGATGCTACACAGATTATTAGAGATGGGTTGATCAGGATATCAGAATTAGCCAGTAAGGGCTAGAGCTAATGGACCAAGCAGTGTTTAAAAGAATACAATTTGTGTGTTGTTATTTCAGGGTATAAGCTAGCCAGGCGACCAGGAGCTGGGGCAGCAGGAACACAGCCCACAGCTCCCACAACATGTTACAGTCCTAACTGTCCTGAAACTCGCTCTGCAGACCAGGGTGGCCTCGAACTCATAGAGATCCCCCTGCCTCTGCATTCTGAGTGCTGGGATTAAAGGTGTGTGCCACCACTGCCTGGCAAAAGTTAACAAATTTGAGGAAAAAAATTTAAAGGAAAAATTCAGCAAGAAAACCAAAATATTTTAAAAGTTCTGAACAGAAACTCAGGAAATGAAATAAATGGCTAATTAAATAAAACCATACTGGAAAACTTTGTGGAAACATAAGACCATGGAGAAGAACAAATTTCAGGACAGAGAACTTAGTGAAGACATAATACAAACAGTAAAGATAAAAGTTAGACATGAACAGTATTTCTAGTAATTCTGGGGTGCATTCAAGTGACTAAATCTGTGAATTCATGGTGTAGAAGATGCTCAGAGAAAATATAAAAAATAGACAGATTACCTAGAGAAACTGTAGCAGAAAACTCCCCAAATCTAGAGAATGAAGTATAAATACAAACACAAGAGGCATTCATAATCCCACCAGACATTATCAAAGAAGAAACTCTATGACACACTAAGGTCAAAATGCCAAAAATATAAAGTAAATAATAATACTAAAAAAAGTATGAGAAAAAATGAAATTTGAAAGTTTCTCCACAGCAAAGGAAACTTTGGCAGCTATATTTCAGACAAGAGCTAATATCCAGAATTTGAAAAGAATGGCAAAAATTAAACATACAAACAGGGCCCATGGCCATTAAAAATTTGGCTATTGAAAGGAATAAACTGTTCTATAAATGCCCAATAAGTGATTTTATAAAGTGTTCTATGTCCCTAGCCATTAGTGATATACAAATTAAAACCACTTTGGAATTTCACCTCACCACAGTCAGAATAGCTGTCATAAAGAAATCTGAGAACAAATTCTTGTGAGGATGGAGTGGGGGAGGAACTTTTATTCACTACTGATAGGTGTGCAAACTAGTGCAGCTATTATGTAAATCAGTATGGTAGTTTTTTAAAACCATATGACATAGCTATGCCACTCCTGGACATGTGTGCAAAGGACTCCATATCAGATAGAGATGCTTACATAGAGATAGAGATACTTACATATCCATGTTTATTGGTGCTCTATCCATCATAGCAAGGAAAAGGAAACAATCTAGATGGCCATAAACAGATGAATGCATATACAATTGAATTTTATACCTCTGTAAAAAAAAATAAAAGTTTCAGGCAAATAGCTGGATTAGGTAAGTATAATAAGTTATGTGACTCAAACTTAGAATTAAAAACTGTATTTTATCTCATATTTAGTACCTAAACTGTACTATATACATGTAACATATAAATGTAATGTATAAATGTAGGTGAAACTTAAAAACAACAGCAACTAGAAGGTAGACCATGTGAGGGTAAAAAGAGGTGATAAGAAGGATGAGGCATGGGAAAAGAGGAAAAGAGACTAAGAGGAGGTTACAAGGATGGATTTGAGTGGCTAGAGGGAGAATCTACTAAAACGTACTTGTGTTAAAAATTCCATAATGATATGTAATACCTTGTATGCTAGTTTACAAAGTAAGAAATATTTAAATATATTTTTTATTGACATAAATTATGCTTATAATGATTTCAAAAAATTTCAGCAGAGAAAAAGTATTGAAAAGGACCAGCTATGAGTTAGGTATAGTGGCATATGCCTGTAAACTCAATACTCCAAAGGCCAAGATAGAAGGATTGCAGCAATTCTGTGGCCAGGCTGGGCTACATAGAGAATTACAAGGCATCTTAAGGCTATTCACTGAGAGTATTTCTAAAACAATTCACCCTGTCAAAGATAAAAGAATTAATTATGAATCCAGAATTGAAAAAAAGCATATAGTGTAATTTTCACCTGATTATTGTAAAAAGATTGTAGATTACAGAAAAAGGAATACAATTTTCTGAACATAGATATAGAGAAAGTATCCATTCTGGAAATCTGAGAGGATAAAAGATTTTTTAAAAGATAAGAAAATAAAAGAAAAAAGAAAGAAATTTAAAAAAATAGGCCTGTGATGTTCTGTGTGAGACATAAGGTCTGATAAATGTGTACAAAGAATCCAAGGAGAGAGGAAAGAGCCCCAGACAAATAAAATTCTTGAAGAAAAGTAGGCCAGATCTGATGTAAATCCAACTACTCTGGAGTTGAGGCAGAAGGGTACAAAGTTTGGTAAGGGTGGGGGAAAAAATCTTAAAGCTTTTGGTCTCTAAGAGAGTCAAAAATTTCCATTGGGGTGATAGTAAGAGATGCACAATAACAACACACAAACAGTAAGTAAAAGAAAATGGAAACAACTCGTCCCCATTCCTGTGACCCTGAGAACTGAACCCAGGATCTGTGCCTGTGAGCTCTACCTTCATTCATTTTCTTTTTCCTCTTTATTTCATCAGCTTTTCTAAATTGTACAATCTAGCTTTGACTAATTGAACCTAGCCTCTCCAGCACCTAGAATTGTAGATTTGCACCATCGTGCCTGGCAAGGATTAACTTGTTATTCCTTTTTGTTTTTTACAGATAGAGTCACATAGCCGAAGCTGGCCTCAAACTCTTTGTGTAGCTGAGAGTGACCCTGAACTCCTGATCTACCTCCCTCTACTTCCATGACCAGTGTCCACAGCCACTCCTGGGTTTGTGCACAAACCCGAGGCTTCATGAAAGTAATATCTAAACATCGTGCTAATAATAGAAATAAAGACTAAAAATTATCAGCTAAGGGGGCACATGCCTTGTAATCCCAGCACTCGGAAGGTGGAGGCAAGCAGATTTCAGTGAGTTTAAGGCCAGCCTGGTCTACAAAGTGATTTTCAGGACAACTGACACGACACAGAAAAACCCTGTCTTTAAAAACAAAAACAAACAAACAAAAATCCCCCTAAAACTATCAGCTAAGATTAAACTTCACCATGATATGTGGGTAAATTTATTAGGAACACATAAAATTCATGTTGTTCAACTAAATAAGAAAGCTTCAAAATCAATTACAGAAAAGTCAGCCTTTTTACGCCTCTGTCTAAAGGACCGGAGGAAGGACCAATGAGCATGTCTATTACTTCCGGACATTTCAAGCTTTGCCATGTCAAGCCTTCACATTGGTGGATATGCCCCCTGTTAACACTGGCTCCGCCCCCGAGAGCTCTTGATCCAATCATTTGCCATAGAGTGCTCCAGAATTTTCTTCAAGATACAGAGGGGGTTTCTGGGAGAAACAAGGGATTCTGGGAGTTCGTCGGGTGATTGCGAGCTTAACACGTCTCGCCTGCCGCTCCGCTCCTCTCAGCCGTTCCGCTCAGCTGCTCCGCTGCAGAGGTGACTGGATTTTCGCGCGCTTGGGACTCCTGAGGAGAACAAAGGCAGGGAAAATCAACAGTCAGGTAGGGACATCCGTTGGCCTAGACACTAGTTGCGTATGGCGCCCCGTTGGGTGCCTCGGGGCTGCCACGGTAGTGGTATGGCGAGGGTGTGTCGAGGGCCTTGTTGGACCCGCCTGACCGAGGTCAGGCCTAGTCTAGTCCCTTGTGGCCACAGGATGGATGAGAAGAGGTTGCTTGGGTATAGGGACACAGAGGCTGTGTGGTGGTAGGCTCAGTCTGCAGACTCTGAGGGAGAGGTCAGGAGGGAGCCGTTGGGTGCAGGCAATCACGCGGGGAGAGTGATGAGGTGCCATAGTCTAGGCCTTAGGGTGCTCAGTATGTCAGGCTGCAGACTCTGCATGGGACTGGGCCCTGGTATGTGTGTGCGTGTTCACGTGCCGGCATGTTGCGTGTGCGCGCGTGCACGTGCATGTGTGTGTTTCCTGCTTGCCTGCCCACATGTGAATGCCTAGCTATGGAAGGAGGGGTGTGTTATGATGGTGAAAGGCCAAGCTCCTGAACAAATGGAGCTCACACAGCGCAGATGCCTCACTGTGGAGTAGGCGTGCGTGCCCATTTGGTCTTTGGCGGGAAAACATCTGTTGGGTCTCTTTGAGGTAGGGAGGGCTGCCTTTGGCACACAACATGGCGGCCAACCTCAGCATAGAGGAAAGGGAGAGGGGAGGGGCGACAGTCCTGACGGGAGATGGGGCAATATTTCCCCCCTGGTGAGCCAACTCTCAGTGGTGGGGGATGTGTTAGGGTTCTGGAGCACCCTGATTCTGAGAGTGATACGAGAGGCTTCTGGGGAAGAAATGAATACCTGCTGGCTTGGGATGGGGCAAAAGTCTATGGCTTTTTGGAGGCCAAAGGAGGCCAACAATATTTAAGCACTTGGAGGCACCCTGCCATCTAGCCTAGAGAAGCTTACTGCTGACTGAATGAGCTTATGTGTTGCCATATGCCAGAACCTTGTGAGTGGCAGGTGGGCAAATCAGAAGAAATGGTCACTGCTTGAGGGTGGAGGGCATACAGAAGACAAGGCTAAGTGGCTTCCTGGGATGAATGTGAAGATGGAATGGTGCCTCTATGGGCTGGTGCTGTGCATTTGGGATCAGAAAGGCTTGACAATCCACAGATTCCCCTATGGGGGACATAGCAACCATGTGAATTGCAGTGCTGTACGTTGTACAATTTCCGAAATAGACCATACATGCATTGAGCAACAATTTTTTTAAAAATATCTTTACAGGTTACAAGCAGTAACGTGGGCTTGTACTCACAGATATTGAAGAGGCCAAGGCAAGAGGATCACTTGAAGCTAGGAATTCTATCCTGAGAAAATACCAAGCATTTAAAAGTACGTATTTTAGTATATAATCTTTTAAAACTATGGTGAAATTCTTTCTGAAATTAATACTGTGTATTTTTTTTGCTAGTGTTGACAATAGAACAGCTGAAAAGCTGTTAATGGCTAAATATTTGGAATCCTATGGGTCAAAAAAGTATGATTTGCCTTATATGTTGGAGATGAATTTAACTACAAGGAAATATTTCAAATTCAATAATAAAAAACCACAACTTGCCAAAATTAAGAGGGCAAATAAAGAAGGGATCAGCAGAAAATTGTTTTAGACTTTTTTTTTTATTAGAAAAGAACAAATACAGGCTGACAAGGTAACTGAGAAGGTAAAGGCCCCTGACAGCTGGAGTTTGATTACCCAGGCTGACCAGGTGGAACTGTAGGAATTCCTGAAAGTGTTTTTATTCATTTATTTATTAAAAATTTCCACCTCCTCCCATCCTCCCATTTTCCTTCCCCTCCCCCTCCCCTCCCTCTCCAGTCCTAAGAGAGGGCAGAGTACCCTGCCTTGTGGGAAGTCCAAGGTCCTCCCCCCTCCGTCCAGGACTAGGAAGGTGAGCATCCAAACAGCCTAGGCTCCCACAAAGCTAGTACATGGAGTAGAATCAAAACCCAGTGTCATTGTCCTTGGCTTCTCTCATCAGCCCTCATTGTCCACCATGTTCAGTGAGTCCGGTTTTATCCCATGCTTTTTCAGTCCCAGTCCAGCTGGCCTTGGTGAGCTCCCAATAGATCAGCCCCATTGTCTCAGTGGGTGGGTATACCCCTCCTGGTCCTGACTTCCTTGCTTATGTTCTCCCTCCTTCTGCTCCTCATCTGGGCCTTGGGAGCTCCAGTGTGGGTCTCTGTCTCTATCTCCATCCATCACCAGATGAAGGTTCTATGGTGATATGCAAAATATCAGTGTGGCTATAGGATAGGGCCATTTCAGGTTCCCTATCCACTGCTGCCCAAGGACCTAGCTGGGGAAATCCCCTTGGACACCTGGGAACCCCTCTAGAGCCAAGTCTCTTGCCAACCCTAAAATGGCTCCCTTAGTTAAGATATCTTCTTCCCTGCTCCCATATCCACCCTTCCTCCATCTCAACCATCCCACTCCCCCAAGCTCTCCCCAATCCTCCTCTTCTCCCTTCTCTATCCCCAATTTCCCTCCCCCCAACCCACTTCGCACCTCCATGCTCCCAACTTTTGCCCGGCAATGCTTGTCTACTTCCAATATCCAGGAGGATAAATATATGTTTTTCTTTGGGTTCACCTTCTTATTTAGCTTCGCTAGGATCACGAACTATAGGCTCAATGTCCTTTGTTTATGGCTAGAATCCACTTATGAGTGAGTACTGGGTTATCTCACTCAATAAAGTGTTTTCTATTTCCATCCATTTGCACGCAAAATTCAAGATGTCATTGTTTTTATACCGCTGAGTAGAACCCTAAAGTATATATGTGCCACACCTTCTTTATCCATTCTTCTATTGAGGGGCACCTAGGTTGTTTCCAGGTTCTGGCTATTACAAATACTGCTGCTATGAACATAGTTGAACAACTGCTTTTGTAGTATGATTGGGCATCTCTTGGGTATATTCCCAAGAGTGGAATTGCTGGGTCCTGAGGTAGGTTGACTTCCAGTTTGCTGAGAAACCGCCACACTGATTTCCAAAGTTTTTGTACAAGTTTGCATTCCCACCAACAATGGATGAGTGTTCCCCTTACTCCACATCCTCTCCAGCATAGGCTATCATTGGTGTTTTTGA
The DNA here is from genome assembly GCF_018167655.1 of Microtus oregoni. Taxonomy (NCBI): domain Eukaryota; kingdom Metazoa; phylum Chordata; class Mammalia; order Rodentia; family Cricetidae; genus Microtus; species Microtus oregoni. The sequence goes on along the minus strand of NW_024543954.1, from coordinate 179,073 downwards.
TTTTAGCCATTCTGACAGGTGAAAGATAGTATCTCAAAGTTGTTTTGATTTGCATTTCCCTGATTGCTAAGGAGGTTGAACATGACCTTAAGTGTCTTTTGGCCATTTGAACTTCTTCTGTTGAGAATTCTCTGTTAAGTTCAGTACCCCATTTTTTAATTGGGTTAATTAGAGTTTTAATGTCTAGTTTCTTAAGTTCTTTGTAATATGAAGGGGCCTGCTTGTTGGGGTTTATGTCCTGCCCAGTTCCCCACAGCTGGCAAGCCCCAAAGAAAATCACACATAGGTCTACATAGGTTATAAAACTGATTGGCCCATTAGCTCAGTCTTCTTATTAGCTCTTGTAGCTTATATTAACCCATTGTTCTTATCTATGTTAGCCACATGGCTTGGTACCTTTCTCAGCCGGGCAGATTACATCCTGCTTCTTTAGTGGTCTGTGCAGGAGAGTGGGAAGAGCTTCCTTCTTTCCAGAATACTCCTGTTCTCATCACCCTGCCTCTACTTCCTGTCTGGTTGACCCGCCTATACTTCCTGCCTGGCCAATCAGCATTTATTCAAAACATGATTGACAGAATACAGACAATTCTCCCACACCAGTTCTTTATATATTTTGGAGATCAGACCTTTGTCTGATGCGGGGTTGGTGGAGATCTTCTCCCATTCAATAAGTTGCCTTTTTGTCTTAGTGACAGTGTCCTTTGCTTTACAGAAGCTTCTCAGTCTCAGGAGGTCCCATTTATTCAATGAGGTCCTTAATGTCTGTGCTGCTGGGGTAATACGTAGGAAGTGGTCTCCTGTGCCCATGTGTTGTAGAGTACTTCCCACTTTCTATTCTATCAGGTTCAGTGTGGTCAGACTTATATTGAGGTCTTTAATCTATTTGGACTTGAGTTTTGTGCATGGTGATAGATAAGGATCTATTTTCACTCTTCTATAGGTTGACATCCAGTTATGCCAGCACCATTTGTTAAAGATGCTTTCTTTCTTCCATTGTATAATTTTAGCTCCTTTGTTGAAAACCAGGTGTTCATAGGTTTGTGGGTTAATATCCGGGTCTTCGATTCAATTCCATTGGTCAATATCTCTGTTTTTATGCCAGTACCAAGCTGTTATCATTACTGTAGCTCTGTAATAGAATAGTCAGGGATGGTAATGCCTCCAGAAGTACTTTTATTGTATAGTGTTGTTTTGGTTATCCTGTTTTTTTTCCCCATATAAAGTTGATTATTGTTTTCTCAATGTCTGTGAAGAATTTTGTTGGGATTTTGATCGTGATTGTGGTGAATTTATAGATTGCCTTTGGTAGAATTGCCATTTTTACTATGTTGATCCTCCCAATCCTAGAGCATGGGAGATCCTTCCATTTTCTGGTATCCTCTTCAATTTCTTTCTTCAAAGACTTAAATTATTGTCATATAGATCTTTCACTTCCTTGGTTAGAGTTACCTCAAGATATTTTATGCTATTTGTGGCTATTGTGAAAGGTGATGTTTCTCTCATTTCCCTCTCTGCTTCTTTGTTCGTTGTGTATAGGAAGGCAACTGATTTTTTGGAGTTGATCTTGTATCCTGCCACATTACTAAAGGTGTTTATCAGCTGTAGGAGTTCTTTGGTAGAGTTTTTGGGGTTGCTTATGTACACTATCATATCATCTGCAAATAATGAAAGTTTGACTTCTTCCTTTCCAATTTGAATCCCCTTGATCTCCTTATGTTGTCTTATTGCTATTGCTAGAACTTCAAGCACTATATTGAAGAGATATGGTGAGAGTGGACAGCCTTGTCTTGTTCCTGATTTTAGTGGTATGGCTTTGAGTTTCTCTCCATTTAATTTGATGTTAGCTGTCGGCTTGCTGTATATTACTTTTATTATATTTAGATATGAACCTTGTATCCCTAATCTCTCCAAGACTAAAAGTTGTTTTTTAATCTCTATAGGGCACTTGATAAGACACATGTACTCACAGACATAAAATAAATTTTATGTAACAAAAAGTAAAGAACAAATGCTTAAGATAGTGATCTAAGGGTCAGTTTAAAGAAACTAGAGTCAGGACCAAGAGTAAATCTAATTTATAAAGTGTCAAATGAAGAAATGTTGTGCACAAGTGAGGATATCAGAAATGTATACAAACAACACAAATGTTCCTTTAAAGAGTTGTAAAACTGGAACCGGGTGGTGGTGGTTCACACCTTTCATCCCAGCACTCAAGAGGCAGAGACAGATAGATCTCTGAGTTCTAGTCCAGCGGAATTTACAGAGCAAGTTCCAGGACAGCCAGGGGTACAAAGAGAAACTCTGTTTTGAAAAATCAAAATAGAGTTGTAAAACTGATGAACACTACTGATCAAGATAAAAGAACAAAAACTAATATCAAGAATGAAAAGAAGACACTGTATCAGGCTATGCAGACATTTAAAAAGAGAATTGAATGTTAAGTGTGGATTTTCACCAAAGCTTGAAAACTTACAAATTGCAGGTTTCTTCAGGAGACAGAACATACTAGAACTGCCACTAGATAAAATATCGTAAATAGATTTAATTTGTTAAAGATTTTCTTAAAACTAAACAAAATGGACCTAATAGGACTGGTCCTACACTTTCTGGGGAAGCTTGGTAGGACCTGGATTGCCTGCCATCAATATGCCTTTCTGTCTTTTCCACTCACAGGAGGAGAAGCCTGCTTCAGTCAGCACACATCCCTGTCTGGTCATGTTTCCTTCCAAGTTCACTGCTATGGGACTGGCTATTCTTCAGGACTGGTGCAGGTGGATGGGTGCCAATGCCCAGCGCTCCCTGCTCATCCTGGGTATCCCCGATGACTGTGAGGAAGAAGAATTCCAGGAGGCTGTGCAGGCTGCCCTCAGGCCCCTGGGCAGGTACCGAGTGCTTGGCAAGGTCTTCAGAAAAGAGATCGGGGCAAAGGTCGCTTTGGTTGAATTCGCTGACAATTTAAACCAAAGTCTGATCCCCCAACAAATACCAAATGATAGGGGGCCCTGGACTGTGATCTTCCTGCCTCGGGTCCCTGATATCGAGCTACAGGACATACTCAATTTCCCTGCTCACGGGCAAGCTTTGGAAGGGTCTTCAGGTGGGGCAGGGGCTTCAGGTAGGTCAGGGGCTACAATGGAGGAAGGAGATGTAGTTAGGGCTATGGGTGAGGCAGGAGGAGCAGCTGAGGAAGGAGCCGAGGATGAGGCAAGAGTACCTGTTGAGGAAGGAGCCGAGGGTGAGGAAGGAGGAGCAGATGTGGCTCCTCCTGCCCCCTTCCTACTGGAAGAAGGAGCTGCAGCCAAGGCAAGAGTGTCAGAAGAGGAAGAAACAGAAGGTGAGGAAGGAGCGGGTGAGGCAGGAGGAGCAGCCCAGGAAGAAGCTGCAGCTGAGGCGAGCATGCCAGATGAGGAAGGAGCAGCGGCGGATGGGGAAGGAGTTGTAGATGAGGGAGGGGCTGTGTATGAGGCAGCAGTAGTAGATGAAGCAAGCTTGTCAGATGAGGGGGCTGTGGATGGGGAAGATGATGTAGTTGAGGCAGGGGCTGCGAGAATGTCTGATGAGGAGGGAGCTGGAGGTGACATGGGGGTCGCAGGTGTTATAGGAGCTATGGGTTGGGCAGGGGCTGCAGGTGAGGTAGGAGCTGCAGGAGAAGGAGGCGTTTTAGAGGCAGGAGCAGGAGGTGATGAGGGGTCTGCAGGTGATGAGGAGTCTGCAGGTGATGAGGGCTTTGGAGATGATGAGGGGTTTGCAGGTGATGAGGGCTCTGGGAGCGATGAGGGGTCCGCAGGGGATGAAGGCTCTGTGGATGATGGAGGGGCCGTGGGAGAAGAAGGAGCTGTAGGAGAGGATGAGGCAGGAGCAGTAGGTGAGGCAAGACTGTCAGATGAGGAGGGAGCTGCAGGTGACATGGGAGTTGCAGGCATTCTAGGAGCCGTGGGATTGGCAGGAGCCGCAGGTGAGGCAGGAGGCTCGGGTGAGGAAGGGCCCTTTGATGTGGCAGGAGGGGCACGTGGGGCTGGAGCCTGGACCCAGCAGTGGGGCCAAGCCATGCAGCCCATCCTGGAAAACATGGCCTACCAGGAGCTGAGGCACTTCTCTGGGATGGAAGAGCCCGGCTGTGGGGGTCTGTCTTTCGAGAGCTGGTTGGACCACGCCAATGACATGCTATACATGTGGCGCCACATATCCGAGACGGAACGGCGTCGGCGGCTGGTCGAGAGCTTGGGCGGCCCTGCCCTGGATCTCCTGTGTGAGCTTCTGGAAGAGAATCCAGACACCCCTGCGCAGGACTGCCTGGCTGCACTGGTGCAGGTGTTTGGCAACAAGGATCCCGTGATGACCGCGCGGATGAAGTTCCTGACTTGCTCCCAAGGGCCTCAGGAGACGCTCTTTGCCTATGTGATGCGCCTGGAAGCTCTGCTGCAGATGGCCGTGGAGAAGGGGGCCATTCAGCCTGCAATGGTGGATCAGGTGAGGGCAAGGCAGGTGCTAATGCGAGCCCGGCCCAACCAGATGCTGCAGAACAACCTGAGGAGGATGCGACTGGAGAGGCGGCCACCTCGCTTTGTTGGGCTGCTCAGACTTGTTCGGGAGACTGAGGCATGGGAGGCAGCTCTGGTAGAAAATGCAGTGGTTCAAGTAGGGGAAGGGGTGGAAGTGCATGGTGGAGAGCTGGATGTGGTCCAGGCTGCCCTTATTGGTGTTGGGGGCACTGAGCCTGCACCTGCTGTTAGAGAGGCCCTTCCAACCAGTGAAGCTGCTGGCCAGGCTGCTGCTGCTGTTCTTGAGCAAGCTGCTGAGGCTGCTGCTGATATTGATGGTGCCACAAAGGCAGGCCTTGATTCTGACGAGGCCAAGGTCTTCCCTGTCACCGACAGAGATGAAAATGTGTTGGCCCCTTCTGGCTCAGGCCAGGCAGGACCCACTGAAGGTCCAGGTGTGCCTGAGAGCTTGGCCAGTGCAGGAGAGCAAGAAGTAGAGCCTGTACCAGAGGGGTTGAAGGAAGAGTCAGAAAATGAGGATGGGGCATGGGAAGGTAGTCACCCCAAATCCTTTGGCAAATAGGTTGACAAGGTTCAAGGGCTTCCTCCTTCCTCAAGTTTTAGAGGCAGGCAAGGGAAGCCCAAGGCCCATGCTTCACCCCCAAAGTACAGCAGGGCCCAGAAAAAGTTTTACCCAACCTTAAACCAACTCTCTCCCACAAATGCCCAAGGGGTTCTGGCTACCACCAGCACCACCACCACCTCTCATTCGAGTTATCCAGGTGACCACATTTGCCACCAAGTAGAGTCAGGAGAGGTTCCCTTTCCCATGACAATGTTACCTCCAGAACTAGTCCTGACCTGTTCTGGCTTGACTTGCCTGAAACACATTGCTGAGGTCCCAGCATCACAATTAAGGATGTGGCCTGAGAATGCAACCGCTCTAGTCTGGAAGATGTGGGAAAGAGGCCATCCCAACACTTCGGTTACTTCATTCTCCCAGCACAGGCAACCCACCGCCTCCCATTTGCAGTGTCTAGGCAGGCAGGCTGCTTTCTGCCATGGGAAGTTCACTCTTATCTGTCTGCCTTATAGTGCCAGCTCTCCAGAGCGTTCACCTTCACACACTCCCCCTCATCCATTGGTTGTGTGCCAAGCCATGAAATACGTTAAACTGGACAAGTGGAAATTCTGGCCACCTGGTCAGCCACTTCCATATAGACAAGTGCAGTGAGCTGCTGTCCTAGTCAGGCCTTTCCTGTTCTTTGTGAGCTACTTAGCTGCTTTCTCAGTGTGAACCTAGGTCTGCCACTGACTGATTGTCTTCCAGATATGTGCATTATAACCTGAGCAGGTCTTTTCCGAAGGCCCCAAGTCCAGCATCATGACCCAGCTGGAAGAACAGAAGACACCAAGGGATTGACTGATGCTTATCTTGTGACTGTCACTTGATTGCTCTGCACAGGCAAAAAGACATTGGACCTGGGAGGGACTTGAACATCATGTTTTTGTTCCATTTAAGTTGTTATTCATGACCCCTATATCCTCTACTTGGTGGGAGTATTCTGCGTTTTGATATCTGATGTATACCATAATTGGCCTGTGTCAATAATAAGGCAGCCCCGCCGGGTCATCCTCCAAAGTAAATGAGTATCACCAGAGGCCATTGTCTTGATAAGATGCACATCTTGGATGTTTGAAAAGGTAGAAAACGGTGAGGGGCTCCAAGCTGCTTTCAGAGCCCCAGGAGGAGTAGTCTGGGAACTGTAGCTTCTGGTGACTATGATGTATTTCTGACTAGTGTTTTACATTTTTTCAATGGTTTCATTAAATGTTTTTCTTTAATAAATTTTTTGGATGTTTCAGCTCTATCTAACCTTTTCCTTGGGCAGTTGGGGGAAGGAATGGGTTTACAGGAGTATGAAATTTCAGCTTGGCACCCGTGGGATATATCGTTACTGAGAGGGTAAGGAGTAAGCACTTCAATAAGCGAGCTAGGGATTGTGAGAGATGATTTGTGGTTCAGTTTCACTGGTCTCATTTGGGCTTTTGAAATATTGTACCAGCCGGGCGGTGGCGGCGCACACCTTTAATCCCAGCACCCGGGAGGCAGAGGCAGGCGGATCTCTGTGAGTTCGAGGCCAGCCTGGTCTACAAGAGCTAGTTCCAGGACAGGAACCAAAGCTACAGAGAAACCCTGTCTCAAAAAACCAACAAAACAAAACAAAACAAAACAAAATATTGTACCAACCTGACATGATGACCCATGAGTAATCCTAGCACTTGTTAGACTTACAATTGTAGTCTAACCATGCAGGGACTTTCAGGACAGCCTAGGCTATAGCTACATGCAAAACCCTATTAATTTTTATTTATGCATATGTGTTCATATGCCATTTGTGCAGGTGCCTGTAGAGGCCAGAAGAGGATTTTGGATATCCTGACGTTGGAGTTTCAAGTGGCTGTGAGCTGCCCAGTGCGGGTGCTGGAAACTGAGCTATGGTCCTTTGCAAGTGCTCTTAACTGCTAGGCTGTCTCTTAAAACATGCAAAATGACTTTTGTTGATGCTGGTTTTCTTAGTTTAAGGACAGTACCACATGGAGAAGACAATACTAACCATTATACCACTTTTCACGTTTTGTTACTCTGCCAGCTGTGAGCCACACTGACTTGAGGCCTGTAGTAGACTGAATACCTCTAGCCGCTGGCCTTCATTCTTACTGACAGTGCCAAATGCCTAGGCTAGCATAGGCTGTGGGGTTCGATGTGGCTCAGGGTATAAAACAGAGAGTACCTTTCAACCCTGTGTCTTTCCTTACATCAATGTAGCCCCCAACTATGAAGTGTGAGCATTATATTCAACAATATGTCTATAGAACTGACTGTGTAAAGGCCCTGAGCAAGGAAAGAGAGGCTGTGGTGACCTGTAAATGTTTGTCATAGCATTTACTCTGTGTGCCACCAAGCCAGAATAGCCAACCGGGTAGAGTACAGGTCAGGGCCACCCCTATCTGGAGTTTTGGCCTGAATACCCTCAAATTGAGAGTTCATCCGTGGGGTCAGATGTAGCGAGCCTATCATAATGCACTCGAAGGACTATGAGTTGTACCTGTTGTATCTATTTTTGGAATGCTTGTTTCAGCCTTTGGAGAACGCATGGGCCAAAAAGACAGATCAATAAACAATAGCCATCAGCCCAATTAGGGAAGAGATGAGTATGGCAAGCCATGGGGACCAATTAAACCAGGTCTCATAGGGGGTCCTTGACTTAAATGAATCAATATCTTTTCTTAACTCATCTAGGGTTCTCGTGACTATCCCAGAATGGTCCACATAGAAGCAACATTCTTCTCCAAGTGACCTGCAAATTCACCCTGTTCCATAAACAGAAAGTCCAAGCCTCTCCTATTTTGTAAGGTTACTCTTGCTAAAGAATCCAAAGACTTTTGTAAATAACTTGATGCAGTCTCTGCCTTTTCTAATTATGTCCAGCCCAGTCTGCTCACATCCCCAGGAAGAACAATAGTAATCAGGAGCTGCCCCACAGTTTCTAATAGCAGAGGCAGTCCGGTTGCTTTCTGGGCATACATAAAAGGGTGTCTGCAGGAAGGCATGTCTCCTGAGGACATTAGAACACCCAGGCTCATTATGGTAAGATGCCTGAGGTAGGGTGCACCCCTGAGAACCTGAATGCCGGTCTCCCTTCCATCCCCAGAATCCAGTCTCCCACATCCCGGTTCCCTCGCGGCAAATCACAGAGGTCAAACATCAGGTCAGGCCACAATGTCCAGGGTGTCGTCATCTGAGAAGTCTGGAGGTTTAGGATCCTTCCAGTGCCAGCGCTTGACAAGATCCACGTCACCTTCTGTGGTTGGTGGGGGCTTGCTGCCTGGACCTTGGTCCCCATGAGAAGAGTTAATATGATTACTACCGGGAGGGCCATCTGAAATAGATAAACAGGCAACACTCTCCTCAAGGGTCAGTCTCCCTTGGGCAGTGGTGATTTTTCTTATCTTGTGTTTGAATTTAAGGGTTGTCCACCATAATCTCTTTCTTTCTTTATTGGTCATCTTGGTCTTCCCCATTGTCCTGAGGGGAGGGGAGAAATTTTAAGTTATGAGCAGGTAGCTATATGGGCGTTTCCCCTCTGTTTGGGAAGACACATCCATATCCTCAGCCTTGTGTCAACAAAGGATCTGGGCCCCTCCATTGGTTAGTGAGAGGATCCTTCCACCTAACCTTTAGGCAGGGCCTCATTGGTAGGGATCTCCAATGTTTCTGGAATCTATTTTATTCATCTGATTTTTGAAAATTTAAAATATTGATGGTTAGTAATGCTTTTTGCAGTTGTAGATAGGGGGAGACTTATACCCTTTTTTTGTTTCATAAGGACCTCTTTGAGATATTGGTGATGTCTTTTGACAATTGTTTGACCCTGAGGCTTGTATGGGGTCCCGGTGATATGGGATATATTCCATCTCTGGTTTTACTTATAAAACAGGGGCCGTTGTTGGTTTTGACCTGTTGTGGTAGTCCCAGTGTAGCAAAACATTGTAAAAAGTGGCTTTTGGCATGAGTTACTTTTCCCCAGAGTGGGTGGGAGCTCAGCATGCCTTAGAGTATGAGTGTATGGTCACAAACATATGTTTTAATTTGCCAATTGGAGGGTAGTGTCTGTTTGCCAGATGATAACTCTCTTGGGTTCACCCCCAGCCCTGGTAAAGGGGGAGTGCAGAGAAACTGTTGGCAATTCTTACATGTATGAACAATTCCCTTTAAATCTGTTCTAGGGATCTGGGAGTATAGGTATTTGAGTCCTCTCCAGTTGACATGAGTTAAGTCATGCATATGGGTAGCATTTTGTATGGGCAGAGCTGAGATCTCTATGAGACAGGCCCCTGAAGCTGCAGCATCCGCAGCAGCATTCCCTTGGGAAATGAGGCCAGGGAGGTTTTGGTGTCCTCTGAGATGTTGAATATATATGGGTTTTTTTTTCTATCTTCCAAGAGTGATCTGAGTTGTATCATCAAGGCAGAAATAGGATTAGCATCCGTTCTGATATAGGCATAAAGTAAGTGTGGCTGTAAGTTCACCACATGAGAGCTGTCTGAATAGAGGCTGCAGGGATCTGGGACCTCTTGTAGTGCAATATATACAGCCATCCTTTCCTTATATTGAGTGCATCGCCCACAAGGGAGAATTATGGTAATCTTTGTCTTGACCCCCCCACGGGAAAACTACAAAGGTGGCCCCATTCTTCCCGCCATCTGTACAAACAGTGAATGCTTGGGGCAGGGGCCTAGAAGAAAAGACTAAGGGCACTCTCTGTAATGGTAAAAATAAAATGAGTGGCTGCAGTGGCAGAAATGCTGCAGGTCCCCAAGCAGCGACAGTGGATAGCCAGTCCCGAGAGCAGCCAGTCCTAGGCAGGGACAGCACAGTTCCCTGAGTGGCCACGAGCCACATGGTGGGTGAGAGACCTCAATGGGGCAGCCAGTCTCACAAGGAGAGACAGACAGATGGACATGCCACAAGACCATGCTACAGGTCTCCAAAGGTGGCTGGTCCTGGGCAGGGAGCCATGCGGTGGGCGAGAGACAGAGACATGGATAGGCACACCATGCAGAGTGAGGTTGGATACTTATTTAGTGGGTTGTGGAGGGGAAAGGGGAGAAGGGGAGGAGAGCAGAGAGGCAAAGACAGAGACACAGAGAGAGAAAGGAGAGACAGAAGCTGCCTCTTCAAAAGGGAGATGGAAAAAGGAGAGACTCAGGCTGCAAGCAAGAAGGAAGATCTGGAGAGGGAGTGGGCAGGGCTTGTGTCTTACAGGGACAGGACAGATCATTACACTCTCCAACATAGTTCTTGATATAGCTTCACTAACTGGGACACCCCAAAGTGGGTGTTCAGGGTCCCCAGAAATCCTTCCAGGGTGAGGCCCAATTGAGAACAATGTCTGACCACCCCATTCTACATTCTTAGTTTTGAATAGAATTATTAATTTAGAGGGTTCTTTTCCATAATGTCTGAGGGAAGTGTCCCTGATTTTTATGATCAGATCAGCTATTTGATCGACTAGAGAGTACACTCTGGGAGTGCCCCTCAGTGTGGTGTGTACCCATTCTAGTGGTTGTAACTGCTGTACAAGGGCAGCCAGCATGGTATTTTTTCCCTAATAATATCTAGACTTGGGTTGGAATGTTAGGATTATATCTCACCAAAGAAGCCTGATGGAGCTCATTGAGGAATTCAGTGAGTCCCTGGTGGTCCAATGATCTCATAAGGTTGCCTCCCTTTTAGGAGATCATATAACACATCTAGTCCCCCAGTCTCTACAGGCAACCAGGGCCTTACCCAGTTCATTTCCCCCAGCATCTTTTTAACCCTGATAAAGTGAGAGGTTCAGGCAGGATTAATTGGGGTTCATTCACTTTGGCTTGAGTGTTAATTGGGATCCCAATATATGGAATAGGGGTACCTCTTGTATTTTGTAGGGGCTATTTTAAAGCTATGCTGTTGGAAGATATCAACAATAGAGGTTACCCAGGGAGCTAGCTCTGATTTCTCAAAATGCCCAATGATTAGATCATCTATATAAATATATAGTAAGTATTTTCTTTGTCAAAATAAGGAGAGGGGGTACTATACAAATATTGTTGGCAAAATGCCAGACTATTGGCCATCCCCTGTGGGAGAATAGCCCATTTATTTCTCTTGTCAGGTCGAGAGGAGTTAACTGTAGGAACTTTTCACATCTTCCTCATGACGAGGAATTGAGAAGAAGCAGTCATTTAGATCAATTACAGTGAGGTGAAGTTGGGAGGGGATTGTTGGGGCCCAAGATAATGCCCTTAAAGGGGTCCCTACTAGCTCCATATGAGCATTGATTGCTCATAGGTCCTGTAACAATCTCCAGGTCCCATTAAGCTTACATATCACAAACACAGGGCTGTTCCAGGGGCTCATTGAGGGCCTTATCCATCCTTCTTTAAGTTCAGGAAATGGCCACTGCTCCACCCATACCGGCTTTCCAGGTGCCCATCTAATGGGGGGGGCTCTAGGAGCGGTGGCCTCTATTTTGGGGGATGAATCCAGGTGTCAGGAGTCTGCCTGATAACATCTTGATCAGTTTTATCATCATAGAAGGCTAGGTGGTCAGTTGTAATAACAGCATTAATTTGTTCTAACAAATCTTGTCCCAGGAGATCAGAGGCCTGATCTTTCCTTCATCTCCCTCTTGGCCCACCCAAGTGTATATTCATTTCCTCCTAGCAAGGATGGAACCCCCTTATTTGTCCCAAACCCCTCTCCCATTTTATCCTTTCCACAGTGGCTGGGGACATAAGGAGGCAGCCACTCCTCGTCACAGACAATATCTACTTTCCTTTTTGTCTTTGCTTCTGCCTGCTGTATTCCTTCCCCCTGGGACCACTCTTCAGTAAATTGCCCCCATTTTTTAAATCTTCCCCCTCGTCTGTCTCCTTTTCTCCCATTTTTTGGATTCTTCAGCCCTCTCCAGGTCTCTGACCTTTTCCTTACCTGCTGTTGGGGGAGGCAGAGCAGTGGGGTGAAAACATGCCTTAAGGCCTCTCTCCTATGGCTATCTTGCAGGCTCCAGAGCCTTACTTTCTGGAAGTTTAGGGCCCCTGTCTGAAGACAGACAAGTTCTATTATCATTGTTTAAATTGTTGCCAGTTGCGCCACTGTCACCTTCCAGATAAACTGGGAGCTTGGCTCTGACATAGGCCAAGTGTGAACTGTGTGTCAGATCTGCTGCAGAGGCAGTGGCCTTGCTCTTCAGTCACCTGGATCTGCAGTATTCTTGCGTTACCCTAGGGATTCCAAGTCTCTTTATTTGGGGTAGTCCTCTGGTGCTATACACTGAAGTGCATGCGGCACTGGGTGTTCCACATGGCCTGCTGGGGACTTATTGGGAGATGTTGGGAAGCTGAGGGCAATGCATGTCACTGAAGCATAAGGTGCATGTTTGTAGGTACATAGTGCTGGTGCAGGCAGAGGCAGCAAGGAGATACTCCCAGACTATAGATAGTATTAAGCATACTGTGCCCATGGCACTAGCCTAGAGCTATTTTTCTCAATTACGTTTATGGTTTTAGGTTATGGTTGACCACAGGAGAAATAAACCAGAAACTGTTCATTTGTTTTATGCCCAGCTTGGTTCAATGTAGTCCAGAGTCATTGCAGATCACATGGAACTGCCAAACAGTCACCTCACCTGGTGTGTCATTCCCTCATCACTCCCTGGCAAATGTCCACGTGCAAGGCCAAGTGCAGCTCTATGAGAAGGCTCGTCCATGGTGGGGGTTTCAGGTAGCAAGAAGCCAAGTGGCATCTGCATCCTCATCCTTTTCCTCTCCCTGCATCTAGTCCAACTGACTTCAGTTTCAGCTGTAGGCACAAAGTTGGCAGCCCCTTCCAGCAGCTACAATCCCATGACAAATCAATTGTCATCCAGATATAGAACTCTGATTTTGACTAATAAACCATAAGTGGCATACCATTCCCCTAGGGCACCTTTCTGGCACAGGGATTGCATGTTTTTGGCTCCCAAGGAATTTGCTGCCCATTTCTGCCTGGCCCCTGGCTTGACAAGGAGCGCCTGGTTCCCCTGCTCTTTTTTTTGTTCTGTCCTGGGGGCGCTCGAGAGCTGACTCCTTCGCTTAACCTTTCAGGGATGACTCAGACCACATTCTCTTTAACCTCCCAAATGGGTGAGAAAGGCCTCGGTCTATGTCTAGGTCACAGTTAAAGGAACAGTCAGAATTGCTGAGCCTGAGCAAGGTGTCTGATATCCCTGCCCACTAGTCACTTCTAGCCAGAGTTAGGAACACTGAGACATCCCCTTATTTGCACTGTCTTCAGCAACCTCCTGGGGCACCTATCAGCTGAGGACTGGTTCCCAGTGTGACTATTGCCCTTATGTCAGACATATCCTGAATCCATATTGTGACATTTTACTGACACAATCGCTATGACCCTCACAGTGGATATGATCCCAGAAGAGGTCAGGGCTCATCTTGCCCACTGATGAGCCCTTAGATAGGGTAAGCTTCCCAACCTAGACCAGTCTTCAAGATGGGGCCACAAGTACCCTGCTGCCAGGACCAGCACCTTTTGTATGATCTAACTTGGTTTGGGGACAGATGGAGCCAAGGACATGCCATGCTCATGGCCTATAATGTTATCTGCCTGCAAAAGATACCAACTTTAGAAAGGAAATTCCTTCAAGGTCTTGGGTTATTTTCCTTTTCATTTAAATAGAAAAATGATGGGCTGGCCTTGCTTCAAAGGCAACTTCAAAGAGGAAAAAAATGCTATCGAAAAGTGCTACAACTCCAAACCACAAATTAGCAGTGACCTAGCCAAGTCGTGATAAGCATGGACAAAGCAGGGGTGACCTGAGCCAACAATGGCTTCTCAGAACCGGAGCAGAAATCATTGCTCCAGAATTAAGGGTCACAGTCCCCAAAGTCACAGAAAAATGGAAAGCAAATCTTGAATTAGATTAATGAAATTGAAGGCTACAGGTCACAGGAGTAGCAGAACATCCCAAGGCAGATGTTATAAAAGTGAAAGATGATTTGAAGACACTGGTAGAAATGAGGTACCACAAACCAGCATAGGATTTATACATAAAACAGTAATCATAACTACAAAAATAATGAGGATTAGTGATGTTGAATAATTTTTTCTTAAACTTGTTGGCCACTTGATAATTTTCATTTGAGGATGGTAATTCAGATCACTTGCCAGCCATTAAATTGTTTTATGGTGTTGAGTTTCTTTTATATCTTACATGCAAGCTTTTGGTTTATTTAGAATCAGTGTGTGTACAGGGTGAGGAGTAGGGGTATAATTTCATTCTTCTACACATGGATACCCAGTTTTCCAATATCATTGATTAGACACTGTCCTTTCTTCAAAGTATGTTCTTGTTGCTTTTGTAAAAAAGATAACATAGCTAAAAATACATGCATTTATTTAGGGGTTCTCTTTTTGTTCTATTAGTCTATGAGATCTCAATAGATCATAGTTAGAATGTATATTATAAAAATACAAAATCCGATGCGGATGGGGAGCAAGGGAAACTCTCAATCTATGTTTGTAGGTATGTAAATTATATAGCTGGTAGAGAAAGCAGCAGGGGGGTTCCTTAAACATCTACAAATAGAACGATCATGTGATACATTCATCCCACTACTGGGACGATATCCAAAGAAAAGGTACCTGCACTCACATGTTTATTGCAACATTATTCACAATAGCAAAGATACAGAATAAACTGAAGTACACATGGATGGATTAATGATGTGATAGCCAGCCTTATATTTCTATAACAAAATATTGGATATAATCATCTTAAAATGAGGACAGGCTTATTTCTTCTTACATTATTGGAGACTTTTTAGTCATGATTTGATTGGCCTTGTTGCTTTTTGGCCCATGGTGAGGCACTACATCATGCTGGAGAAAAATGCATGGTAGAGCAAGCTGCTCATGGTGCCAGGAAGCAAGGAAGATGTGCGGCATCCCACAGTGCTCTGTGCATCTATCTAGTTTGTCATTCATGTTTAAAAACAGCAATACAAATTAGCAAAGGAACAAATTCTAGCCAAGTGAAAGAAATATCAGAGTAAAGAACTCAGAAATGGGAGAGTCACAGACACAGTGTTTGCCTGCTGAACTAATATTCAACAACAGGGTAATCATATGCTGACTGGTACTATAGGGCAGAGTGCAAGTGTCAAATGCCATGGAAATATAATGTAACAAAAGTCATAGGTTGAGAACTTATGCTATGGAAAAGAAGTGTATGTAGGATTTTTTTTTTCACCTGTCATTCAAGACGTTTTTACTCATTGTTCCAGAACATGCAAGTAAGCATAATATTCCAAACTGTTTAACATTTACATAGTTTTATTCCTTACCTTTTAGGAACAAATACTTCTTGTAGGTCAACAATTATTTCCGTTGTGTTTAAGTTTCTTTCTGTTTACAAATGAATGAGTATAACATTTTCAAATAGACACAGTACATGTCCCCCCCCCCCATCTCTATGCACTCACACACAATGATCAGAGTTTATGGGCTGTAATTCAAAGAACCCTAAGCATCGCCATTTTAGTTTGTACCATTTCGTGGTCATTAGTATATTTACAAAATTCTAAGAACACCCCCATTAATGTACATGTATTTTTACCACCCAAAAAGAAATCCTCAGCTGGGCCGTGGTGGCACACGCCTTTAATCCCAGCACTCAGGAGGCAGAGGTGGGCGGATCTCTGTGAGTTCGAGACCAGCCTGGTCTACAAGAGCTAGTTCCAGGACAGGCTCCAAAGCTACAGCGAAACCCTGTCTTGAACCCCCACCCCACCCCCAAAAGAAAGAAATCCTCTTCCTTTAATAGTTCTTGCCCATGTCTCTGTCGGCAAGTCACTTTCCAATTCTTCTGGCCTCAGCCACTGGCGGCCACCCATCTGCTCTCTGACTTTAGGATTTATCTATTCTAAAGTTTTATAGAAATGGAATCCTATATTCTTGTGTTTGACTGCACTCATTTGGTGTATTGTATAACCCTGTCGGGAGTAGTTTCACCTGCCGGTTCCTGTATCTATCTCTTTTCTGTCTTGGAAATTCTGGGTTTGGGGCTCATGTTAGTGGCAGGTACTGCTTGCTGGGTGCAAGATTTGGGAGTGGATTCCACTATCTCTGGATATTCCTGTAATACACAACTGCTTCCAGTGGATACCAGCTCTCTTTCCTTTTCTTGCTACTTGTCTCATTGTGACTTCTCTCTCTACCTCAGCTATTGACTCATGAAGTAGTTGCTGTGCTCTTGTGTGCAGGCCACACACTGGAGGTGGTAGGCCCAGGCCAGGGTCAAAGGAGTATGGAGGGATGGTGGGTGGTTAGGAACTGCTGAGGGGTGAAGATATCGGGTGTTCCTGACAGACTTGCAGGGCCAAGTTGGAACCTAAGCTTGAGGAAAAGGTGGGTGTTGTGGATGAGGCTAACAATTTGAGCAATTAGGATTCTATGAGAGGAAAGGACATGGGGTTGGAAGAGAGGAAGTCATTGGACTGGAAGCAAAATGCATACAAGCATGGGCTGTTTCTCCTGTGGGCAGCCTTTTAAAGGGTTTCTTTGGCTCTACCTTATGTCTGCCTGGATGGACTAGGGCTGTCTGCCATTTTAGCTTCTTCTGTGATTGCTTCAGGTGACTTGCACAGATGACTGGGAAGAAGCTAGAGGATATGTATGGTGTGTGTATAAGGAAAGTGACAGACTCCAGTCCTATCAATCTGCCCTTGGCTTATGTGATGTGGGGGGGGGGTGGGCTAGATTCATACATGTGTGTTTGTGTCTCAGTGTTTTATGTATTCATGCACATGTATACCTTCCGTATAGATAAAACCAGGATGGCAGGGAACATCCAGGAGGACAGAGGTATTGTTCACTCCTTCTTTCGTAGCTCCCAGTAAAAAATGTGAGGGTGTGCTAAGCCCTGGCCACTTTCAACAGCGGCAAGAGCTTGCTCTGCTTCAGAATTTTCCGTCACAGAGAGAGAGGTTCCCCCAATTCTTGCTCTCATTTTTTCCTTCCATCCCTCCTTCACTCAGTTTGTATCACACAGGCAAACAAGAAGTCCAGAAGCCTCTTGAGGAAAACAAAGACACTGCTGGGTACAAGGTAACCCTGCGTGGCTTCCAGTTATAGCTAAGAATTATCTGGCCCTTCCTGTTCTCGGAACTGTGCTGTTTCCTAGACAACGAATTTTGTGTAATCATGGTCAAGGCAACGTACATTTCTGTTCAGAATCAAGGTCACAGTATAATACCAATTCACCATGGCAACAGCAGACTACTCATCTGACATGGGAGATGAAATTGCAATGAAAACCACATGCAGACTGCTGGCTGCCCAGAGATTTTGCACCATGAAATGGCTTGATATAAAACTGAAAATCTGAAAAAGAAAATAAAAAAAATCTGTGTTCATAAAAGGCAAATCCCTTGTAGTTCAATATATGGTATTTACCAGACAGAGCCAGATGTGCAGATGGTGCATTGGTAAGCAAAATGCCACATAAAGAGCCATCTTCAGGGCTTTAATTAACTTCATAAATCCATACTGGAGCAGTTCTTTTTTTAATTTTATTTATTTATTTATTAAAGATTTCTGCCTCCTCCCCACCACTGCCTCCCATTTTCCTCCCCCCCCGCTCCCCTCCCCCTTCCTTGTCAGCCCAAAGAGCAATCAGGGTTCCCTGCCCTGTGGGAAGTCCAAGGACCACCCACCTCCATCCAGGTCTAGTAAGGTGAGCATCCAAACTGCCTAGGCTCCCACAAAGACTGGAGCAGTTCTTGGTGTAAACAAGTCATGCACAAACTCTGAATCAATATTAGCTCATCAACTGCTATACTCTCCATGTGACCAACTCAGCCACCTTTCTTTCCTGGGGCTCAAGTCAATAATTCTGACTAACAGGGGATCCAGAAGGAAACTGTAGTTTAATACATGATCTTGCTAATTTCATGGCCTCGAGCAAATTGTGGCTACCTTAGTTCATGCCTCCTTGGTTCCCTGAGATGAGGTGTGTGTGGGGGAATATCAAGGGATCTCCAAATAGCATTCACCAACCAAAGGCAGGCTGCTTAGGAGGAAGGAGATAAGCCTGTGAGGCAAGGGCTTCATGAAGGTGAGTATCACTTTGTACTACCTCCTCTGTGTATCTCCAGTTCCCCAGCAGAGTGAGAAGCTCCTGTTGTTGACCCATAGGAGAAAAAGATGTGAAGGTTAGTTTTACATCTACCTTTCAGGTGACAGTAGGTGATAGGGCCTTGTGGGGGCATTACCAGAATAATAATCCAAAGAAGAATGGCTCCACTATGTTTGTCACTAAGTATACAGCCAAAAATCATAAAAGCAGAGATCATTTGCTGCTCAAAGGTCCATAAAATTGGCCAACATAGTCAAAAGAAACAAACACCCTAACAAGCTTTCCACTGGCCACAGTGGAAGTTGAGATTCAATCAAAGAATCCCTCCTGCCACAGAACTTCGCCTTTTGTAAGTCTTTCCAAAAACTCTCCTGTTACTCTAGGGAACCCTGACTAATACAGAGCTACATTTGTCAAGGACTCTGTGCTGCTGGCTGGGAGAGGACAGCCCATATATAGGCCAGCTGAGTTGTGTGTGGGAAGGCAGTCACAGTGGATACAGCAGACATTTAAAAAATAATTACAAAGATTTTTTTATTGTGTTTAAACATATTTGATGGTTTGTTTTGAGACCAAGTATTACTATGTAGATTTAGCTGGCCTGGTAATCACCGTGTAGAACAGATTTCCATGAACTCAAAGGCTGCTTCTTACTCTCAATGCTGAGATTATAGAATGCACCATCACACACAGCATATTTGATAACTTTTAATTTATTTATAATTATTGTTATTACAGCTATTAAAAGAGACAAGTCTTTAAAACTGAGCAAAATAGCAATTAATATTGAAAAATGAGGTAAAAGGGCTCAGCCAGGCGGTTCAGCAGATAATAGTGCTTGACATGGAAGCTGAAGAAGCCATAAGGAGCAAGCCAGTAAGCAGTGTTCCTCTGTGGTTCCTGCCTCTGTTCCTGCTTGAGTTCCTGCCTATTCCCTCGATGATCAGCTGTGACATGGAAATGGAAGCCAAAGAAACTCCTTCCCCTCGCAAATTGCTTATTACAGCAATAGAAAGCAAACTAGACAAAACGATAAATCAGAATTTGAAAAACTCAGAAATTAAATATTACAACTTGAGAATTAGAAATGAATCCTTTATGTTTATCTTCCTATTAATCACAGTTTATTATCTTTGGGCTCTCAATGGGGCTCCTCTTGGATATCCCGTTTTTGTCCTATGTCATGGAGATCCTGCAACTTTGGAACTGCACGGTCAGCCCCTTCATGTGCTCCAGAAGACCATAGATGCTGGGACGGGATAACTCATTGCCCTGGTTCTGGACTTGGTTAGTAGCTGGGCTGGTCAGTCTAGGTTTTCCCTATTGTCACTGTGACCTGGGCAGCCTGCTCTCCAACACTGCCTCGGTTAGCTCACCCAATATAGCCTACAGCAAGGAGCTGGGCCAGTTCTCCTTTTCAGGTTCCATTTAAGTGAGATGCAGGGTCCTCTCTCCTGATTGCTGTTGCTGGGACCTAATGTTTTCCTTGGGGGAGGGGGTGAGAAGGCCTGACATCAACAAACGCAGACATTAGGAATCTGGTGAAAGGGATCGGGCAGACTCATTTATTTGACAATGGGGAAAACATATATACCCTCCCAGCACCCAGGCTTTCCGATCTGTTGTCATCACATGGTTGCCCCTCCATTGGCTAGGAACAATCAGGACCTCAAACAGTGCCTGTTGCTAGGTCCTAACACACCTTAAAATAATATTCTACAAGGTGCTGAGGTGTTCCATCTGGACGGATGAGTGTGTGCTATCCAGAGGCGGATTGTCCTGGAAGAGAGCACAAACCCCCCTCCCCCAGCTCCTTCTGCAGGGCTGTCTTTCTTACACACGACCCCCCCCCCCCAAGCCTGCGTTTTCTGAGGGGTCCTTTGCTCAGGAACAGTTTTCTGTTCCTACACTAAGGCTACCCACTCAAAGCAGTGAGTGGCTGCCTATCGGGCAGGCCTCTAGGACCCCTGCAAGGGAGCCCGGGCACCTTCAGCGTGTGCTGCAGGGTCTCCTGTGTTCTACTCAACCCTGCCCTGCCCCCCAAGTTCGCCCGTTTGTCCGCGGGTCATTGGATTACCAGGCGTCCATGTTTTGGTGCTGAGGAGTTCCATATGGACTGGAACGGTTCCTGCTTCTACACTGAGGAGATAGATACACCCAGAGAGTCAGTCACAGCAAAGACTGGATCAAGACACCAGGCCTCTCCTGGCTTCATTTGAAGGAAGAGATGGGAAGGCGCCAATGCAAGAATTCCTCTAACAACCTGAAAGGCAACACGACATCACCAGAATCCAGGGATCCCGAAATAAGAAGAATTGTACACCCTACTCCAGAAGAATTAGAAGAAATCGACTCAAAAGTGAATTATATGAAATTAATAGAGGACCTTTAACAGGAGGTGAAAAACTGCCATAAACAATTAGAGATTACAAACAAAAAGGTAGAGGAAATGAATAAATCGCTCAAAGATACCCAAGAAAACCAAGAGAAACAAGAAAAAGCAATCAAACAGGTAAGGGAAGAGGTTCAAGACTTGAAGAATGAAATGGAAATAATGAAGAAAACACAAACCGAGGGAAGGATGGAGATGGAAAATCTGGGTAAACAAACAGAGACAAGTACTACCAACAGATTACAAGAGATAGAAGAAAGAATATCAGACACTGAAGACACCATAGAGAAAAACACATTGATCAAAGAAAACAGCAAAACCAACAAATTCTCATCACAAAACATTCAGGAAATTTGGGACACAATAAAAAGACCAAACCTAAGACTAATAGGGGTAGAAGAAGGAGAAGTACAGCTCAACGGTCCAGAAAATATATTTAATAAAATTATAGAAGAAAACTTTCCCAACCTAAAGAAAGATATTCCTTTGAAGGTTCAAGAAGCATACAGAACACCGAATAGACTGGACCAAAAATAAAAAATCTCCTCGCCATATAATAATCAAAACACAAAACATACAGAATAAAGAAAGAATATTAAGAGCTGCAAAAGAAAAAGGTCAAGTTACTTATAAAGGTAAACCTATCAGACTTACACCTGACTTCTCTATGGAAACCATGAAAGCCAGAAGGTCCTGGATAGATGTACTGCAGAAACTAAGAGACCATGGATGCAAGCCCAGACTACTATACTCAGCCAAGCTTTCATTCACTATAAATGGAGAAAACAAAATTTTCCAGGTTAAAAACAAATTTAAACAATACGTAGCCACAAATCCAGCCTTACAGAAAGTAATAGAAGGAAAATCACGACCCAAGGAGTCCAACAATGCCCACAATAACTCAGACATCTAATGACTCTTCACCAGTACAACTCGAAGAAGGGAAACACACAAACTCTACTACCAAAAAAAGAAAAAATGACCGGAGTTAACAACCACTGGTCATTAATATCACTTAATATCAATGGACTCAATTCACCTCTAAAGAAGCACAGGCTAAGAGATTGGATACGAAAACAGGATACAACATTCTGCTGTTTACAAGAAACACACCTCAACCACAAAGACAGACATCTACTCAGAGTAAAGGGCTAAGAAAGGGTTTATCAAGCAAATGGACCTAAGAAACAAGCAGGTGTGGCCATACTAATTTCTAACAAAGTTGACATCAAACTAAAATCAATCAGAAGAGATGGAGAGGGACATTTTATACTCATAACAGGAACAATTCATCAGGATGAAGTCTCAATCCTGAATATCTATGCTCCTAATATAAAAGCACCCACTTATGTAAAAGAAACATTACTAAAACTCAAGGCAGTCATCAAACCACACACACTAGTAGTAGGAGATTTCAACACTCCTCTCTCACCAGTGGACAGGTCAATCAGACAGAAACCTAACAGAGAAATAAGAGGATTAAGGGAGGTAATGAATCAAATGGACTTAACAGACATCTATAGAATATTCCACCCAAATAGGAAAGAATATACCTTCTTCTCTGCAGCTCATGGAACCTTCTCGAAAATTGACCACATACTCGGTAACAAAGCAAACTTAAACAGTTACAAAAAAATATTAGTTACCACCTGTGTCTTATCAGATCACCATGGATTAAAGTTAGAATTCAACAACAATGCTACCCCCAGAAAGCCTAAGAACTCATGGAAACTGGACAGTCAACTACTGAACCACACCTGGATCAAGGAAGAAATAAAGAAAGAAATTAAAGTCTTTCTTGAATTCAATGACTATAAAGACTCAACTTACTCAAACCTATGGGACACGATGAAAGCAGTGCTAAGAGGAAAGTTCATAGCACTAAGTGCCCACTTAAAGAAAACAGAGAAAGCACACATTGGAGACCTAACAGTCCACCTGAAAGCCAGAAAAAAAAGAAGCAAACTCACCTAGGAGGAGTAGAAGACTGGAAATAATCAAACTAAGGGCTGAAATCATCAAAATAGAAACACATAAAACAATCCAAAGAATCAATGAAACAAAAAGCTGGTTCTTGGAGAAAATCAACAAGATTGATAAACCCCTATCCAAACTAATCAAATGGCGGAGAGAGAGAATATGCAAATTAACAAGATCAGAAATGAAAAGGGAGATATAACCACAGACACAGAGGAAATTCAGAAAATCATTAGATCTTACTACAAAAGCCTATATGCCACAAAATTGGAAAATGATAAAGAAATGGACATTTTTTTTTGGTACCATATACCAAAGTTAGACCAGGACCAGGTGAACAATCTAAATAGACCTGTTAGTCGTGAAGAATTAGAAGTTGTCATAAAAAACCTCCCTACCAAAAAAAGCCCAGGTCCAGACGGTTTCAATGCAGAATTCTACCAGAACTTCCAAGAAGACCTAATACCTATACTCCTTAATGTATTTCACAATATAGAAATAGTCATTGCCAAATTCCTTCTATGAAGCTACAGTTACCCTGATACCAGGGTAACTGGTTTAATTATGTAAAGATGTGATATATTTGTTTCACCTTGCCTACCTAAGACACCTGATTGGTCTAATAAAAAGCTAAATGGCCAATAAATAGACAGGAAAAGGACAGGTGGGGCTGGTAGTGTTGTAGGGAGAGGCTGCTTGTTTGTCCCAGCCACCCGGCTAGCTTAGCTCCCAAAATAACCACACAGAAACTATATTAATTAAAACACTGCTTGGCCCATTAGCTCTAACTTCTCATTGGTTAACTCTTACATCTTAATTTAACCCATTTCTACTAATCTGTGTATTGCCATGTGGCAGTGGCTTACTGGGAAAGATTTGGCACATCTGCCTCTGGTGGCTCCATGATGTCTCTCTCCTCTGCCTTTCTTCCTCCCAGCATTCAGTTCTGTCTTCCCCGCCTACCTAAGTTCTGCCCCATCAACTAGGCCAAGGCAGTTTCTTTATTTATTAACCAATGAAAACAACACACAAACAGAAGAAACTACTACACCATGGCAGGAAACGAGAATTAATAGGATAAATCTAGGCCTGGGAGGAACGAGAGAAGGAGGAGAGAATGAGGGACATGCTCGGGGCAAGAAGCCTGGCAGACACCAGACAGCCAGACACAGAGAAGCAGTGAAAGTAAGATCTACAGAAGTAAGAAAGGTAATAAATAAGCCCCAAGGCAAAGGGTAGATAAAGAGAAACAGGTTAATTTAAGTCAAAAGAGCTGGCCAGAAATGTGCCTAAGCTAGACTGACCATTGAAAACTAATGAGAGATTTCTATGTCATAATTTGGGAGCTGGTTGGTGGCCCAAAAGAAAAAGCCTGGCA
Organism: Microtus oregoni; assembly: GCF_018167655.1. NCBI lineage: Eukaryota > Metazoa > Chordata > Mammalia > Rodentia > Cricetidae > Microtus > Microtus oregoni. The sequence continues at coordinate 155,103 of NW_024543954.1, read as the reverse complement.
CATCTTGGCATTCCAGTGTGGGGCCTGTATTTCCATGTAGGGCCCGAGAAAGCTGAAAAAAGGGGAAAAAAGATACAGCTCCATTAAGAAACTCTGTTATACGACAAAGCACTTAAATAGCCTTTTTCTCACTAAGTAGGAACAAAAGGCCAAGTAAAAATGTCTGCCACACTGCAGGGTATAAACTTCCTAGAGCTAGTGCGGTTGGATGTAGTTCGTGGTCAAAGGCACCTTCAGACCCAGCCGTGAGCTTAAGGCTCAGATCTCACAGATGTAAGGAGCTCACCACAGACATGGTGGGGCGGAGCAAGCCATCAAAGCTATAGTGGAATACCCAGTGGTAGCTTAGCACTTTGTTTTGCTTATGCAGACAGAACAGGCTAGAGAAATGCTTTAAAACAGGTTTAGACAGAAAAAACCTCTAAACAGTTTCCAATGTGTTTAAAAATACACACAGGCTTAAGAAAGAAAAGAAAATGGATATAGAAAGTCATAAAAAGAAATAAACAGTTTAAAAATAAAGTTTTAAAAGAAAGAGTGAAGTAATATAAAAAAGAATAAGCCATGTAAAGATGAAAAATACACAGGGAGTCTGGAACCTGAATGGTGTTGTGTTGTCTTTGAAGTTTTGAGTTCTGACGAGCAATTGACAGCTACTGGGAGGCATGGGATTATAAGAGGGACTGCTGAAACAAACCAGCCTAGAAACTTTAAGAATGCCTTAACTTTAAAATGAACGTCAAAAATGTATTACTTTGGGAAACTGGTTATCCTTTTATTTTCACAGAAAATTAAGGGCTGTGGATTTGTTTAAAGTCCATAGAGTTTCATATGTGAATGAGGAAAACCCCCTAAAATACTGTCAACAGACATAAAGAATTAAATCTAGAAAAACGACAAGCTATGTGACACATACTTTAGCTGCTTAAACATGAATCATCTTTGGCTGGCTTATGTACAACACAGTCCATACTGTGTTAATGCAAATATGTATGCTACCTTTGAAAGTCTGTTGTTTTCAGAGCAAGGGGACCAGACACCAATGCAAATGGGTGGCCTAGGTGATCCTTTGCTGCAGTTTCCTCAAAGTTCTGCACCCAAAACAACTTCAAAGCAGCTGGACATGATTCAGACTCAGAGACTATTCTACCCAGGACTTGGGACAAGCCTTGAGCTTTCCCATTACACAGAGACTAGATAACAAATAAAGCTAGTTTTCTCAGAACTTGACCATTACCTTAATTTTCTCATAATTCCTAAAGATATCATAGCCCATAGACAAATAGGAAGCAGTCTAGAGAACAGAACACCCACATTCCCAAGAGGTGGGGTGGATGTTTTTTGGTTATTTGATGTTTTAAGGATATTTTTCATCATTTAATGGGGATATAAGAATATAGGATAAAAAGACAACTATTAGCTTCAGATATTTTGCATTGGTGTGGATTTTAGTATATTGAAACAAATTTAAAATTATTTTTGTTATACTGTATGTAAGTTTCTACTATTGTTTTGGGTATTGTGCTTATGCAGGTCATTTAAAAATGTAATGTATATGTAATAAATGCAGGTTAGTAAGTGATCTATAATAATCAAACTTGTAGTCATATTAGATATGTTTTCAAGGTTAAGCAGATATATTTTAGGTAGCTAGATGATTTTTAAACACTTCAAAGCTATACAGAATTTGGCATTTAATTGTTTTGTTAATATAGCACTTTTCATGACTGTAGGGTTAAGACAGCCCCTTGAAGGGGCGGGGTTTGCCTCAGGCGAATGCCTACAGATAAATGGGCACGTGGGAGGCGGCTCCGTCTCTTTTTCCTTCCTACCTCCTGTGCCACGCGGGAACTTCGGTTCTGTAAGTTTATCATTAAAGTGTAAATATTCTTTAATATCTGCATTGCATTTACGCCGATACATTTGGCGCCCTCCCCCTGGGGCTTTGCCGAGACCCGGCCCAAATCGGAGCCACTGCTCCTGGCGTTGGTCTCCCTGGGCGCGCGGAAGCAGCTGAGATTCTGAGTGACTCGATTTTCCCTGCTGCTTGCTAGAGAATCAAGCGGGACGGTAGAGCTAGCACTCCCCTGGGTTTTGAAATTGGCAGTGCCTCTGTAACAGCGTGATCAGTCTCTGTTCCCCTCCCACCTCCGCCGGCGCTCGGGTCACGTGACAGTGGCCCTGCGAGCCCCAGCACGCCGGCATCCCTCTGATTTATTCACTTTGGAGGCTTTTCTCTCTGTTCCCATTCTGGCCCAATTGCTACTTATCAGTCTGGTGTCTGTTTCAATTTTGTTTTTGAGTCATTTATTTCAGACTTAGGCCACGTGGACTCAAGTGGACTCTTTCGCCACCACTGGCAGGAACCGGTCATTACAGGTAAAAGAATTTTTTCTTTTATAAATAAAATGTCTGAGAACGTGACAATTTCAGACTTCAACAGCTTTTTTGAGGGTACCATTTGGGAGATTTTACAAGAGGTGTCTATCACCCCACATCTATGGATATTTCTGGGATTCTTAATTTTCCTTAGCACTATTTGGTTTGATAATAGGAAAATGATCAAATCTCTTAAGGCAGAGGTTGAACGTTTAAAAACTATTGAGAATGACAACAATCTTCTCAAGAATCAGTTTGAAGTTCTCCAGGAAGAAAACAGATCTTTGTTTAACATGACTCGGTTAACTGAGCAAAATCTAGAAAAGGTACAGGCTGATGTTAAGGAGAAATTCATTACTATGGAAGAAGGAACAGCTGAATTAGATCGTAAGTTCCAGCAGTCCCTTTCTGTAGGAACTGAAACATTCACTGAGAGAATCAAAACTGCTGAATGTGACAATCGAATTTTGTCTAAACCTTATGACAGATTGGCGGAAAGATTATCAATACAAGAAGGCGCGGTTTATGCCATAAAAATTATGTCCAAAGATGACAAGTTATCTCTAATGGACAAATTTCATACTTTAGAATCCTCAATGAAGGCTTTGGAACATAATTCTGGACAGGAGATTCAGACATTACAAAAAGCAATGGTGAATAGAATTGAAAAGATTGAGGAATTTCTAAATTCTGATGAAGAAGAGCAAAGGGTAGAAAGGCAAATTTTAACTACATCTGTGGATAAATCCCTCAGGGACAATTTCCACAAAGCTCTACCTACAGCTCTACATGCCTTTCCAGTAATAACAACAGAAAAGGTGATTGGTTCCAGAAACCCTAGGGTCATCAAGGAAGATACATGGGAGCCTGTCCGTATGAATGATCTCAAAGAAATTAAACAGGCCATCATGACTTTTGGGATGCACGCCTCTTTTGTTAAAGAGATGCTAAAATCTTGGGCCACAACAAGCAGAGCAACCCCCTCGGACTGGCTCCAGCTGAGTTCCGCGGTCCTTGAGAGTGGGCCGCAATTAAAATGGAAATGCTTATTCAGGCAAGAGGCTAGACTTTTAGAGCAGCAGGAAAAGGCGAAGGGAATTGACATTTCCCTAGATAAAATTCTAGGTGAAGGGCTCTTTTCCGACCCTTAGGAACAAACTAATTTTGATGAAAACATACTCTCCATGTGTACTACAGCAGCCTTAAGGGCTTGGGACAGAGTACAAGACCCAGGACAGAGAATGGAATCATTTGTCACAGTTAAACAGGGTCAGAGAGAACCCTTTAGTGACTTTTTACAAAGGTTAACTAAGGCTGTACAAATAGGGATATCTGACCCAGAAGCAAGACGTATAATAATTGAGTCTTTTGCTTACGAAAATGCAAATGTGGAATGCAAAAAGATCTTGGGGCCTTTAAAGTTCAGATCAGCGTCCTTGGAAGAATGGGTCTTGCATACACTAAATGTTGACACATTTGACTATGGCACTGAAGCATGGGTAGAAGAAGCAATTTCCAATAGTAAAAGGAGACACCAGAATACCAAATGTTTTAATTGTGGCAAACTGGGTCATATGAAAAGGAATTGTAAACAACGGATTTTCAGAAATAATAATAATGCATCTTCTAGAAATAAGAGAAATAGAAGGACTCAGCCTTCAGGTTTATGTAGAAGATGTGGAAAAGGCAGACACTGGACGAATGAATGCAGGTCTACAAGAGATAGACAAGGCAATCTGATACAGACGGGAAACGTGAGAGGGGGGGCCTCACAGGCCCCCATGGCAAACATGGTTCAGTCATTTCCAGTTTCTGCAGAGAACATGCCTCGTCAGGACAATTAGGAAGCCACATGCCTACTGTTACAAGCACTAGTAATCAGAAAGATGAGTTACGTGTATTTTGGCAAACTTCTATAAATGATCAAAGACCTAAGCTGAGAGTGTGTGTAAATGGCATTTTTATTACTGGCCTGCTGGACACAGGTGCTGATGTAAGTATCATTACCCCAGAATCTTGGCATCCATATTGGCCTCTTCAGAATGTAAATGTTCAGCTCCTGGGAATTGGAACCCTATCTCGAGTAAGGCAGAGCATGAGATGGGTTGAATGTATAGGGCCTGAGGGACAAATAGGAAAATTAAAGCCATATATAGCCAATATTGCAATGAATTTATGGGGTCGTGACCTATTACAACAATGGAACACCCAAATTAACATTCCTGCTACTTCTAGAGCCTTTATTTATGAGAATAATATTAAAAGTTATTACAAACGGAGAAAACCGGCCATTAGGGCTGTGCAAGAACAAGCAATTGATGTCCCTTCAGAGATACCAACAGCCTTGCCTCTAAAATGGTTGACTGAGAAACCAATATGGACAAAACAATGGCCTTTAGCTGAGGAAAAGTTACAGGCTTTAGAACAGCTGGTACAAGAACAATTAGATGCTGGACATATAGAAGAATCTACCAGGTCCTGGAATTCTCCTGTATTTGTGGTTAAGAAAAAATCAGGTAAATGGAGAATGGTGACAGATCTCAGGGCCATCAACAAGGTTATTCAACCTATGGGCCCTCTGCAATCTGGAATTCCTTTGCCCTCTTTATTACCAAAAGGATGGCCTCTCATAGTTACTGATTTAAAGGATTATTTTTTCACTATACCTTTGCAAAAAGAAGATAGAGAAAAATTTGCCTTCACAGTGCCTACTTATAACAATTCTCAACCTTCGAGGAGGTACCATTGGGCCGTCCTCCCCCAGGGTATGTTAAATAGCCCCTCCCTGTGCCAATATTTTGTGAACCAACCATTGCAAATAATACGCAAGAAATTTCCCAAATCTATAGTATACCATTACATGGACGACATATTGTTATCTGATTCAAACATAGATACCTTGAACAGACTGTTTGAAGAAATACAGATACTGTTACCTAAATGGGGATTGCAAATTGCTCCTGAAAAGATTCAGAAGGGAGATTCTGTTAATTATTTAGGTTATAGAATAGGTTTGCAAAAAATTAAGACACAAAAGGCACAAATTCGGAGGGATCACCTACGGACTCTTAATGACTTTCAAAGACTGTTAGGAGACATTTCCAGTCTCTGACCAGCTATTGGAATAACACCTGATCTAATAATTCATTTGAACAAAACCTTGGATGGTGATAAAGATTTAAACAGTCCCAGAGAATTAACAGCTGAAGCAGAAAAGGAACTGACAATGATTGAGGAGAAATTACAACAGGCACATGTGGACAGAGTGAATCCAGAGCTCGATTGTATTCTCGTCATATTACCGTCAAAAATTTCTCCTACATGAATTTTAATGCAGAGAGATGATATTATCTTGGAATGGATCTTTTTACCACATAAACCAAGTAAGAAACTGAAAACTTATGTGGAAAAAGTCTCTGAGTTAATTATAAAAGGCAAGCTGAGACTTCATCAACTAGCAGGCATAGACCCAGCAGAAATTATAGTACCTTTCACTGCTGATGAACTAAAGAAATTATGGGAAGATAATGAACCATGGCAAAGAGCTTGTGCTAATTTTTTGGGAGACATTAATAACAACTATCCAAAAAGCAAGCAGCTTAACTTCATAAAGAGAACTTGGATCCTTCCTCGAATCATCCGTGATGCTCCAATAACTGGAGCCCGTACATTCTATACTGATGCCAATAAATCAGGTTACAAATCAGAAGACTTGGGTAAGGTGGAACAAAGTTCTTATGATTCTGTCCAGAAGGCAGAATTATATGCCATTCTTATGGTACTAAGAGATTTTAAAGAACCTATTAATATAGTTACTGATTCACAATACACAGAAAGAGTTATTTTACATATTGAAACTGCTGAATTTATACCTGATGATACAGAACTAACTTCATTGTTCATCCAGGTTCAAGATTTGATCAGGAACAGGCTCTGCCCTATGTACATAACACACATCCGATCCCATACGGGTCTGCCAGGTCCTCTAGCACAAGGTAATGCAGAAATTGATCAATTATTGATTGGTAGTGTGCTACAAGCCTCTGAATTTCATAAAAAGCATCATGTTAATAGCAAAGGTTTGAAGAAAGAGTTTTCTATTACATGGCAACAAGCTAAGGAGATTGTAAAGAAATGCCCTACCTGTTCTTTTTATAACCAAACGCCACTGCTAGCAGGGGCTAATCCAAAGGGCACCCATAGGAATGAAATCTGGCAGATGGATGTGTTCCACTTTGCAGAATTTGGCAAATTGAAGTATGTTCATCACACCATTGACACTTATTCAGGCTTTCAGTGGGCAACTGCTTTAAGTTCAGAAAAAGCTGATTCAGAAATCACTCATTTATTAGAAGTCATGGCTATCATGGGTATACCTACACAAATAAAGACAGATAATGGTCCTGCTTATGTCTCTAGGAAAATGAAACGGTTTTTTGATTATTACAATATCAAGCATGTTATAGGTATACCATACAATCCTACAGGTCAAGCAATCTTAGAAAGATCAAATCGAACTATAAAGGATATGTTGAACAAACAGAAAGGGGTGGAAAACACCCCCAGATATAGGTTACATAATGCTTTGTTAACCTTGAATTTTTTCAACGCTAATGAGAAGGGAACGACGGCTGCAGAAAGACATTGGATAATGGAAAAGTCTGCTGAACTAAATCAACCAGTTTATTTCAAGGATGTGCTGACCTCACAATGGAAGCCAGGAGATGTGCTGCGTTGGGGAAGGGGTTTTGCTCTTATCTCCACAGGTGAGGAAAAATTATGGATACCGTCAAAATTAATAAAGGTTCAGTTTGAAGAAGAGAAGTCACTTGGAAAAGATAAATAACAATTCATTCACAAGGATGACGGGCATTCTGATGGTAAGGATTACAGATAGGTTGGGGGTAGGGTTCTTTTCTTATCTCCACAGGAAAATACTCATCTTCAAAGAATTTAAGGGACCCTGAATATTTAATTACTGATGGATGGAAAATAATTACGACCCACTGAGTATCAACAATAAAATTTTATAATCTGTAAGTATTGATTTTTTTTAATATCTATTTATATGTTTTATTGAACACTTCTTTATAAATGTGTAGAGCTGGTTTTGGAGGTGGACTATGGCTCAGTCCCTCTTCAATTCCAAGCCTGTTGATAAGAGATATTTCAGAGTTTCTGTCTCAGGTCAGGAGCCATGAAATGGGACAGAATAAGAATAATTTTATATTTGATAAACTTTCTTTGCCTTTCCTCATATCTGTGTCTTTCTTTATATGTCAGTATATGTCCTTGTTGTTAATGTTTAAATTTCCCATAACAAGCAACATATTTTCCTACAGTAATCTTTGAAGTTTCCAGGATGAAGATGGGGCCCCACAACATCAACTCAATCTGGCTTTTATGACATCATGAATTTTTTTTTAAGCGCTAATATTAGACCTGTTTTTTGGTACCAACTGCAAGAGACAATTTTGAATGATGCACATTTTTGACAACACTCTGGCCAGACCTTGGGAATTTTACCATCATTTACTTTCACAGGGGCCCCTAAGAAGAACGTCGCCCCTATGTCAGCTAGAAGCAATCTGAGAGGACGACGTCCCCTCTCCCAACAGAGTTTGCCCACAGGGTTAGGGACATCTTTTAGTGGTTGGTTTAGGGTTGAGGGGATGGGGAGATATTGTATGGAATTAGGGGTATATATAAAAAAAGGGGGGGGGGAATAACTGGTTTGATGGGATGATTGGTATTTGTGACTTACTGTTTTTAGAAAATTATATTGGTACTGTTTCTTGTATATTGATATATTGAATATTGAATGTGAGTGTTCCTACCTCTATTTTTGTATAAGAGTATGCTTATATTGTATGGATACATCTATCATATCACAATGTACATTTCTACCTCTGCTACTATTTATGTAATAACATTGTTTACATTTTGATATGTAATGACATTGTTTACAGGTGAAGATCATTGTCTTCATATATTGCACAGTTGTTTATTCTCTTAGTTTTCAAATTAGATAGGTATTGAGAATTATATGTTTGTCATATTTATTGTTAGGTTAATCAGGTCTTTTAGATACATAGAGATTATTTTTAGTATAGATAGTATAATCTTCAGCCTCTTTGAAGAGCTGTAGAAAATGGTCTTTAATCTAACCTAGAATTCTGTGCCATCGAGACACAATTAGTCCTGGCAACACCACTCTACTCCTGAGAGAACGTTGAGCACCAAAGACACTCCACTGGGAGCTTGTCTTCTTGGCAGAACTGGCCTTTGGGTTAAGAAAAACCCATACCTCAACTACTGACTAAAATATGAAACAGGATTGTCTTATCTTGCCAAGACAGGGTAGGATAATTCTAAGAAAGTTCCTTGCATTTGATAATGGTATGTCAGTTATGTTAGGCCTTAGCCAAAGTTGGTTGACTCAACATTGCAAACGAGACTTTGGGTGATTGCCCAGGTAGTCAGTTGTCTCTGTCATTTGTTGCACATTTTGGATATCTCTCATTTGTTAAGTAATATTTATTCCCTTCTCAGATCTTTGATGGAGTTGAAGATTATTTAATAGTAGCTACTCTCTACATTATTTAGACTCCTTGAGATAGAATGCCTAGCAAAACTTTTGTTCTCAATATTGTTTGTTATATTTATCATTTATTATTGTTTATAGTTATATTTGGTTTAGTTCTGTCTTATTTAGACAAAAGGGGGAGATGTAGGGTTAAGACAGCCCCTTGAGGGGGCGGGGTTTGCCTCGGGCAAATGCCTACAGATAAATGGGCGCACGGGAGGCGGTTCCGTCTCTTTTTCCTTCCTACCTCCTGTGCCATGCGGGAACTTCGGTTCTGTAAGTTTATCATTAAAGTGTAAATATTCTTTAATATCTGCATTGCATTTATGCCGATTCACATGACAGTGAGACATGTCTGCTCCCGGCAGCACTAATCTACTTCATAAAAGGATGCTGGGCATTGAAGAAACTCCATATGGAGTTCATTTTCATTTTAGAAAAGTAAGCCATTTGGGTAAGAGACTGCCCTTGCCTCGATTGCTGACAGTATGCTGTGCAAACTGGACAAACAGGCATAGGAATATAACTGCCAAACTTTGCCAAGACAAGAAGAGACAGACCTTCAAATTTCCTGCTTCATAGAAGATTATGTTAGATATTCTAGGTCTGTAGGCCAAAGATTTAATGCACCAACATTGCAGAGTAATGTTGGGTGACTGTCCAGGCAGCCAGATGTCTCTGTCATTTCTATAGCTTTGAAAGTGGCTTGCACTGCATTTTCTGCTTATTCAGGTAATAATTCTACCCTTCTGGAGTCTTTTGATGGAGTTGAAGACTAGACAGATATAGTTGCAGTTTTCCTTAGTTAGGATAGAAGGTAAATTAGGTATAGAGCTTTGTACTCACCAAGATATAATAGATAATAGAGTTCTCTGAATTTTCCATATACAAATGAACTGGATATTGTAAATGTAATCTTACTTGATAACTGTTCTTATTGTATATAGTCTTACTATGTTAAAGTTAAAACCTCTCTTACTTTCGAGACCAGCCTGGTCTACAAGAGCTAGTTCCAGGACAGGCTCCCAAACCACAGAGAAACCCTGTCTCAAAAAAAAAAAAAAAAAAAAAACCTTTCTTACTTAGATAAAAGGGAGAAATGTTGTGGAATAGTATTTTAACTGGGCAAAATGTGTTACATTTGTTTATGCTGCAGAATATTACTTTAACTGTATAAAGGTGTATTACTTTTATTTATGCTGCATTTGTTTAATGATGTAAGGATGTCTTTAATTATGTAAAGATGTGTTGTATTTATTTCATCTTGCCTGCCTAAGGCACCTGCTTGGTCTAATGAAAAGCTAAGCATCCAATAGCCTGGCAGGAAAAGGATAGGCAGGACTGGCAGGGAGAGAGAATAAATAGGAAGAGAAATCTAAGCTTGAGAGGAACAATAGAAAGAGGAGCAAGAAGCCAGGTAGACACTGTAGTGATATTTTGTGACCTAACACATAAAGTGTTGTGTGGGGTTTCTGTCCTACAAGGTCTCACAGCCGTTCATTCTCAAGGAAATACACAGAGGTCTACATTAATGATAAACTGGTTGGCCTATCAGCTCAGACTTCTTATTAACTCTTATAACTTATATTAGTCCATTATTCTTGTCTGTGTTAGTCACGTGGCTTGGTATCTTTTATCATCAAGGCAGTCACATTTTGCTTGCTCTGTGTCTGGATGATGACTGCAGACTCAAAATTCCCTCTTCCTGGAATTCTCATTGTCTAGCCTCTACTTTCTGCCTGGCTACTGGCCAATCAGCATTTTATTAAACAAGTACAGGAGACAAATCTTTACAGGGTAAAACCATTGTCCCACAGCAATAAAGCTTGCTTGAACATCAGAGTGCAGACTTAAGCCACTAGTTAGTCATAGAGACCGGGCAGTGGTGGCATATACCTTTAATTCAGCACTTGGGAGACAGAGGTAGAGGGATCTCTGTGAGTTCAAGGCCATCCTGGGCTACACAAAACAGAGTTGGGAAGTGGTGGCTCATACCTTTAATCCCAGTACTTGGAAGTCACACTCCTTTAATCTCAGCACCAGGGAGGTAGAGACAGAAAGGGATATGGCTGGTCGGAGAGAGGAATATAAGGCTGGAGGAGACAGGAGTTCAGTGCATGCACTCTGAGGACTTGTAAAGACAGGATCTCCTCTTTGGTCTGTGCATTGGTAGAACTCTAGTGACTGTCCACTCTGTTTCTCTGATCCTTCAGCTTTCATCCCCTGATAGCTGACTCTGAGTTTTTATTATTAAGACCAATTAGAATTTGTGCTACAAGACACCAGTCAGATATGAACAAGTGAAAGTAAGATCTACAGAAGTAAGAAAGGTAATAAATAAGCCATGAGGCAAAAGGTAGGTAAAGAGAAACAGGTTAATTTAAGTTAAAAGAGCTGGCCAGAAATGAGCCTAAGCTGGACCAAACAGCATTCAAACCTAATGATAAGTTTCTGTGTCATCATTTACGAGCTGGTTGATGGTCCAAAAGAAAAAGCCTGGTATACATGCATTCGGGGCTGGCCCACCTATGCTACTGCTAACAGGTCAGCTCTAGTGTGCTACCCAGATGAGATGCATGACCATGGTGGGGGGTAGGGCCATTTTTCATGCCTGTGGGAGCCAGCTCTCCTGCTGCAGTATCCTGCTAGGGACAGGGACAGTTATCCCAGGGCCAGCAAGGGGTGGGGCCAGCTCAGTGTGGCTCTCTGATTTCAAAACACATGGTTCCTATGACCCCTTGTGGTAACAGGGGCCCTGGACATCAACACAGACCCCAGCTGCAGCAGGACCATGGACCCAGGCTGACCAGACCCCAGTCATCTGCATGGCCTTCAGTGGTAATAGGAGCCACAGACATCAACTCAGATCCTGGCTGCTGTAGCAACATGGAACAATAATTATTTTTAAAGTAATCTATCTCTATTTCCCTGTGTATGTGTGGGTGCATGTAGGCATATGCCTGTGGAAGTTAAAAAAGGGCATCAGATCTTCTGGAATTGTGGTTACTGGTGATTACAAACTGTGAACTGCCTAATGGAGGTGCTGGGAACTAAACTTAGATCCTCTGGAAGAACAGGAATCATTCAAACACTGTTAATAAAACAGAAGGAAAAGATCCCAAGAGATCCACTCATTCCCATACTCAGGAATCCCATAAAACACTAAACTAGAGGCCAGGTGGTGGTGGCACACGCCTTTAATCCCAGCACTCAGGAGGCAGAGGCAGGTGGATCTCTGTGAGTTGGAGGCCAGGCTGGTCTACAAGAGCTAGTTCCAGGACAGGCTCCAAAGATACAGAGAAACCCTGTCTCAAAAAAAAAAAAAAACCCTACTAAACTAGAAGCTAAAAATGTTTTTTTTATTTCTCTTTCTCTTTCTCTTTCTTTCTCTCTCTCTCTCTCTCTCTCTCTCTCTCTCTCTCTCATTCTCGTGTGCACATACGTGTACATGCAAAAGCAAATGCAGAAGTCAGAGAGCAATTTTTGTAAATTGGTTTTCTTTCACTCTGTGGGTCCTGGGGAATAGATCTCAGGTAGTCAGGTTAGGTAGCAAGTGCCTTTACCTACTGAGCTATTTTGCTGGCTCAGCAGTAATTATTTAATGTGGTCAAATAGTCAGTCAGTATTTAAATTATCTGTTGTTTACATTATTTATAGTTTGTTAGGATCAGAAGCCACTGATGTTTGCAAGTATCCTAATTTACGGGTTTTCCTTCTTTCTCTGTTCTCTTCCTTTGCAATTTATTTGGCAAAAATGTGACTTACACGGTGAATGTTGGGAAGTTGATGGTCCCAGTCCTATTAGATAGTTCAACAATTTTCTACGAACTTCCCATTTCTTGTAAATTATTTGGTAGATCCAGAGAATCAACTTTAGTAAAGCTATTTTATTCATATTAGTCAAAGATTTTAAATATCTTCCTCAGCCAATTTCTAAAACAAATGAACTGGCACAATTAACAAACAAAACATCAGTAAGGATATGATCTGAATCACAGTTGGTATCCTGTGCTAATGGACATCTATGAAAATCATATTGAAGTGCACAATGAAGTCTCTGAAGGCATACATGAAACATTAAAAAACCAACCACCAACCAAATACGGTAACCTAAAGCACGCCTTAGCATGTTTCAGAGGATTAAAGTCATTCAGAACATTGTGTCTCATGGTTTGAAACCCATGAGAAAGGTGAAACAAACAGAGAAGGCTCTAATATTTGGAACCTGGCCAGGCATTCAGAGCAAGGCCATGTTGTTTTTCTATCGAATCTCACTGTTCTCACCAAAGCCAACCTCAGACAAGGTTACCATGAGACCATGAGAAAATGAGGCAAAATAAGACCGTTTTGTAATTTTGTCTAAGCGCAGATAAAAAGCAAGGTCAGTTGTGTAATCTGGAAAATACCATCCTCCTGCCTGTCTGCCTGCCTGATATGAGGGACTCCTGCTACTTTGCCAGCCACAGCTGTGGCAACTATAGCATGCCTGCTATAGAGAGAAGAGATATTAGGACATCCACTCATCAGGCCCTAGTTTCCCTGAACTTAACCCCAGATCACCTATCCAAAGTTCAAATCTTCTAATAAGCTCTTAACACATTCTTTCTGAGATGCTCCATTGGTCCCATGGTATATGTACTTACTGACTATGAAGATTAAGAATTTTGCATTCACAAACAGACATGGTCCTGTGAGGTTTTGGCAAAAGAAAAGGGTCACCATAAAAAAAAAAAGGATAGCTAGAAAACCTCCATGCGGTAGTTTGAATGACAATATTCATAGGCATTTGAACACTTGGTCTCTGGTTGGTAGTGTTGTCTTGCAGAGGCCTAGGAGGTATGGCCTTGCATAAAAGTCCCCAAATGAGTAGAAAGTTGATTATATTCTTAGGCAGAAAAATTTAACTTGATAAAAATGGGGTATTTTTGACAACAATCTATAAATTACATATATAATTTTTATTCATCTTATATATGTTAGTTCTAATATGTAATGTGTTTTGATCATATTCACTCCTCCCCAACTCTTCCCCATCTAGCCAACTGCGTGTCCTTTTTCTGTTATTTGTCTATCAAGTCCAACTTGTGTTGCCCATATACTCTTTGATATATGGGCTTCGATTATAGCATGATCAACTTACCAGGGGCCACACTCTTAAAGAAAACTTACTTGCTGGGCAGTGGTGGTGCACGCCTTTAACCCCAGCATTCAGGAGGCAGAGACAGGCAGATCTCCATGAGTTTGAGGCCAGCCTGGTCTACAAGAGCTAGTTCCAGGATAGCCAGGGCTACACAGAGAAACCCTGTCTTGAAAAAAAAAAAAAAACAAAGGGGGAAAAAAAAGAAAACTGACTATCCATCTCCCAGCAGGTATCAATTGCTAATAACTCCTCAGTTAGGGGTGGGACTTCATGCCCAACTTTTCCCACTCTTTGTTGGGACTCGCCAGGTTTTCAAACATAATAAATTTACATTTATGAAAACAATTTTATAATAGTACATGAATACAGTGGCAGAACAGTAAAAGAAAATCAAAAATCTGAAAAATACCAAAATACAAATCACCTATTTATTATATAATAAAATGTTGCTTCAGTTCCCTGGGAGAAAATAAATTATTCAAGAATTGGTGGCTATCTGAGAAAAAGACAACTTTACAACTCTTTTCATGACTTACAGCCCACTAAACCTTGGACAGGCCAAATTTAAAGATAAAACAAATGCTATAAAAGTACTTAAAGAAACTATGGGGAATTAAAAATATTGTGTTTAGAATATAGCATAGCTCTTAGAAGTCAAAACTCCAATTCCTATCAGTTCAGTGCAAAAGAAAGAAAGACACTGTAGTAAGGAGCTGCGAGCCGCTTCCCGCCACCCAGCTCCCAGCCACCGGCTAGCTTAGCCCCAGAATAATTACACGGAAACTGTATTCTTTTAAACACTGCTTGGCCCATTAGCTCTAGCCTCTTACTGGCTAACTCTCATATCTTGATTAACCCATTTCTAATAATGCGAGGTGGTGGCTTACCAGGAAAGATCTTAACCTGCGTCCATCTCGGAGAGGAGAGCTATGACGTCTGCCTCACTTCCCTTCTTCCCAGCATTCTGTTCTGTTTACTCCACCTACCTAATTTTCTGTCCTATGAAAGGGCCAAGGCAGTTTCTTTCTTTTTTTAAAAAATATTTATTTATTATGTATACAATATTCTGTCTGTGTGTATGCTCGCAGGCCAGAAGAGGGCACCAGACCCCATTACAGATGGTTGTGAGCCACCATGTGGTTGCTGGGACTTGAACTCAGGACCTTTGGAAGAGGACGCAATGCTCTTAACCTCTGAGCCATCTCTCCAGCCCCCCAAGGCAGTTTCTTTATTAACCAATGAAAGTAACACATAGACAGATGACCCTCCTCCATCATTTTCCCTTTTTCTGTTTAAACAAAAAAGGATTTAACTTTAACATAGTAAAATTACATATAACAAAACAGTTATCAAGCAAGAATTACAGTTACAATATTTATATCTATTTTATCTTTTATCATAACTAAGGAAAACTGTAACTATCTATTCATTCTTCAACTCCATCAAAGACTCCAGAAGGATATAATATTACCTATGTAAACAAGAAATAAGCAATTTCCAAAACTCTAGAAATGACAGAAACATCTCACTGCCTGGATAGTCACCCAAAGTTCTTTTGTACCATTGGGGCATCCATCTTCAACCTTCAGGCCCATAGTATCCAGCAGACATTTCCATGAAGCCGGAAAATTCAAAGGCAGTTCAGTCACTTTCTGCTGTGTCCTGCAGAATGTCTTGCAGACTCTTTCATGAATCAGGAACCCCAAAAGACCATCTTACCTTTAGGCAAGTTCAGCAGTCCTCTCTCTGCGGGTTCTCTTGTCCAGTTTATGCATCAGTCCAGGCAAGAGCAGTTTCTTGCCCAAATGGCTATCAAACTCCATAAGGAGCCTCTTCGATGCCCATCTTCCTCTTGAAGTAGATTGGTGCTGCCAGGAGCAGACGTGTCTCATTGTCATGAAAAGTCCTAAGTTATTAAAACATTTAAAATGCCATGTTCTGTAGTCTTTGAAAGATATGAAGAATGCCTATCTAACTGAAATATATCTCTACATATCTAGAAAATCTAACATGACTACAAACTTGACTATTATTGATTATCCATTAACAACCTATATTTCTTAATTATATATTACATTTTTAAATGAACTACACAATCACAATACCTTAATCAAGAGCAGAAATACATATACATATAACAAAATTGACCTTAAAATCCATACCAATGCAAATTATTCATATCTATATCATATCCCCCTTTAAATGTAAAAGAACATTTATAAACAATATTTGGGAATATGGGCACAGTCTTTTCTCTCCAAAACTGCTTCATGCTGTATGGGGATGCTGTTATTTAGGTCTTTCATGATATAACGTGTGTGCCAGGGTCATCTCAGTTGGCAGTTGAGTGAAGCAATTTTTTGAGGGTGTTCACAGCAACCTTTCAGGAGGGCGTGGTCCATCATACCATATTGGGATAGACACAATCCACAGGATCTCATCCTCTGTTGAAACAAAAGAAGACCCTCTCCAAAGCATCATATCCTTAGACCCAAATTCTGAAAACATACCCTCATTATATCTATTCTGGTTCCACTTGGCAGCCCATATAATGAAATGTCTCTCTGTACTTAGCTCCTTTACAGTCAAAAATTTTAAAGAAAACACAATGCACATAATCCAGACTCTCTGTGAATTTTCCATTTTTATGTGGCTTATTTTTACTCTATCACTTTATTCTGTCTCTTTAAAGTCTTTACCCCTTTTTTAAATCATTAACTTTATTCTCCTATATTCTTTTTCTTTTCTCTCTCAAGCCTATGTACACTCATCCAACACTGTGACCCATTTAGAGGTCTTCTATGTCTGAATCTGTCCTATTGTGTATCTGTAATTCTTTTCTGTCCAGGAGCATTTCATAAAACATTAAGCACTTCTTAAAAACTTAAGTTGCGCCATGTAAAGGCAATACAGTATGGTACCGCCTGTTTCCTGCCCAGTCTAAACCTTAACTGCACTGTTATTATGGTAATTACGGTAGTTCCTGCCTGAGGTCAGCACAGTTCAGCATGGAGCAGTCACTCCTGCCTCAGAGCCCTTTGGTGCCCCTGAGCCGCGCACAGTTCCAGGCACACAACAAGTCCACATTGCCATCAAGCAAGTCGTAGCAGTTTAACTCTGAGAATGAGTTTTTAATCTGAGTTACATCCAAATCTGCCATGCCGACTGCTGCGAAGCCTGGAAACATCTCTCTGTATGGTGGCAGAAATCCACCATGCTCTCCCGCCTGCCTAAGCCTGATTCTGCCGTCTTCCCAGGCAGGGAGCGCCGAGCCATGGCATAGTCTCAGAGTACTTTCTTCCTGATCCAGAGCGGGAACACAAACATCCAGTCTCATAAAAGCCATTGAAATGCTTTAAAGCCAGAGTTTGCACTGGCGGCACAGCCCTAGGAAGCCGCGTTTTAAAATGACCCCGCGGCTTCTTTTCTGCCGCTATTGCTAAAACAGGAAATCTCTCCACAGCACGGCACATCCTAGCAAACAATAAAACATGGCAGCGGCTAGTGAGATGGCTCAGTGGATAAAGACGCTTGCTGCCAATTGCTGACCAAAGTTCTATTTCTGGTGGAAAGAGAGAATCACCTGTGACCTCCAAATGTGTGTGGTGATATTTATATGCACTTTCATACCAATGTGAACACACTAAAACTGGGTGGTGATATTTATATGCACTTTCATACCAATGTGAACACACTAAAACTGTGGGTGGTGATATTTATATGCACTTTCATACCAATGTGAACACACTAAAATTGGGTGGTGATATTTATATGCACTTTCATACCAATGTGAACACACTAAAACTGTGGGTGGTGAAGTTTGTATGCACTTCCAAACCAATGTGAACACACTAAAAAAGTAAACAAATGTAAAAAAAAGTCTTTTCAAAGCATAGCAGGAATCTTCTGGGTCAATGGAGGAGGGCTCATTGGATCCCTTACCTTCGAGAATCTGACACCATTTGCCAATTCCAAGCAGGTTGACAGCCCTCTACCTGTCCCCTGGAAGGGACAAGAAACAGGGAGGGCTTGGTTTTCCTGTCTCAGAACGTTTCCAGACCCCAGCCCCTCACTCCAGCCCTTGATCCTACTCAGTTTTATCCAGCTCTATCTCTGACATACTTGGTGTAATGATTTATATTGGCAGCTTCACAGGATGCAGAATTAATTGCCTAGGAGACAAACTTTTGGGCATAGCTATAAGGGATTACCTTATTTTAGGTTAGTATTTGGGCATGTTTGTGAGGGAGTTTCTAGATTGGGTTAATTGAGGTGGAAAAATCCACCCTAACTATGGGTTGCACCATTCCCTGGACTGGGAGGCAGGACTGCATTAGAAGGAGTAAGCTAGCTGAGCACCTCTGTACTGTCCCTGCCATGATGGATTGTATCCTTGAACTTTGAGTCAAAATAAACCCTTTCTACCGTAAATTGATTTTATTGGGGTATTTTTTTTCACAGCAATGAGACAAGTAACCAAAACACTTGGACTCCACCTCTCTGAGCTTCACCGCAAAGGAACGAGCTTCCATAGATCCACTTGCCTGAAAGGCGGAGAAACAGGCCACAGGCAGAGGGGCCCTTGTATAATGGGAGGATGAGGTTCACTCTGCCACTCTCTCTGTGCCTACCTGGACGTGCTGCAGAATCCTGTGGGCACACCAGTCCCCTAGTTCTGCGTACTTGCTGGTCAGTGCCTCATCTTCCTCCCCAAGCTGCTCCACCAGGCTGAGCAGCATCATAGGCACCGCCATGGGCTCTGTGACTGGGGTCCCCGAGAGCTAAGGCTGCAAGCCTTGTCCCATCTGTCTCCCCCAGGAAGGAGCCAGAAATTAACCTTCAGTGGAGGAGGGAGGGTTGTATCCTTTTGTGCTCTCCGAGGACATCTGCTTTCTCTGCTGCTAAGCAAGCACAGCCTTATAGCCAAGCACCAGGGGTCAGGTAGATGCATTCCGCCCTGCCTGGGAGTGGCTTTTGGGTATAGGTTGCTCATAATCAGTTTGGTCTTGTTTTGGTAACACAAAGGACCTTGGAAGCAGGGGGTACCTCTCCCAGTTGGGTACAGGACAACAATGTGGTATGGGAGGTAGGACTAAGATTAAAAGACTTCTGGGTGGGAGATAACCCATAGTCAGGATGACAATATAGAACAGGAGAAGTAGGCATTGCCAGAAGGCTCTAGACTGTGGACCAGGAAGCAGGAGCTCCAGATTCTGCAGAACTGACAATTCAGAAAGAATTTATACTTCTGGGCGAAACTGGCGTGTGTGGGACAGAGGACAGGGATGGATGGAGAAGCAGTATCAGAACTCCCTCCCATACATGATGTAGCTGAGCCCTTAGAAGTGCTGGAGTGATGACCTTTTAGAACCAGCTCCTTGGAGTCCATGATGGCCTGCTGCTCAGCAAGCAACTGTGACATTTGGTTGGGGACCAACCAGCTTGATAGGATTTCCACATCTGACAACTGATTTCACCTTGGTTCAGTAAGAGTGGTCCTGCCTGGGATAGGCACGGACAGAAGCAGGGATGTCAATGAAGCTAATCTGACAGAGAGGGAGGGACAAGGTCGGGATGGGTCTGAAGTGTAAATTGTGCCCACTAAAGTATATAAATCCTAAGAACTTAAGTGAGCACTCATCTTGTGATATTTTGTCTACACCCTTCCTTGCCCCTGACTCTCTTACAAGGACCATGCCATGTGCTTTGGTGTTTCTGGGGTTGAGCATGCAGCAGGTGCTCAATAAACACATATTGCATACAGGTCAGAAAAAAAGATGAGAAATGAGGAAGTACAGGAATATTTCTGGTACATATTGCCCAAAAAGTCTGGAATCATGTTATTGTGTGGTATTGCACTTCGCTTTTTAGACAGGGTCTTGTCCTAGAGATGAGACTGGCCTGAACTTTACATCCTTCTGCCTCCACCTCTTGAGTGCTGGGATTACAGGTATGCACCACTACTGGCTCAATGTGGCTACCCTCTATGCAAATGCATTTCCAGTGTATGCCTAACTATTGGAAGGCCTGGGGGTGGAGCAGACAGAGACACAGTTCCACAGTCTTCAGGAAAATGTGCCAGGAGACATTGGGGGAGAGGAGTTCAATGTAGTAAGCATCAAAGCAGAAGTCACTCTATGAGCCAGTTGTCTCTGCTTGGCAGGCCTCCAGCTCCAAGTGGGCCAAGGCAGATGGTGTGATGGGAATCTGGAATAGAAGGAAGAGGGCAGTGCCTATACCAGCCATGGCAAGGGGGAACTGCTTAGGAGGCTTCATATATTATCTCCATGATATTTGGATATTTGAATGTTCCACCAAAGAGAGCCCAAAACCCCACATCCTTGTTTCCTCCGATGCCCTTGGTTTTGTTCTGCAGAAGCTGGTGATGGAGAGGCTGTCAGGTTTTGCAAGGCAGGAACACTAGGAGAGAGGGGGATTCTAGGCTGTGCCCTTCCTCTCCGTACCCAATTGCAAACCCAGGCTTAGCTTATCCGAATGATCTGTGGTTTTGTCTCATGCCAACTCAAGCTTGCTAGAACCATGCTTGTACACACTTAAGGAAAAAATATGAAATCACTAGTAACATACAAAACCAGGATAGCAAATGACAGGTTCATTCCTCACAACTAGTTTGTGAGCAGAGATAGTTAAGCTGGGGTTGCGGTAGGTGCACTGGGAAACAGCTGCTTGTCAGGTAGGCATTATGTCATTCCTGCCCAAATCTATAACAATCGATGCCTGTGCTGATGACATCCTAGAAGAAAGATGGCATATCTGGTTCCTCGCCAGAATCCAGGGAAAACAGAACCTATTTGCCACCTCATTCCCGGTCTTCAGTTGAGCAAGTCAAAGTCTGGACTTACCTAGCACTTTCATCTCAGACTCAGAGCTGGGGAGCCTACACTGAGATGGAGAAAATGATGTTTCTGTCAAGAGCCAACTCATGGCTATAAGCAAACTTCCCTCCCCTACCATAGCACTGCCTGTTCCCCTCCAGGTGTTCAGTAAGAGCCAAGATTACCAAATCCAGCAGTGAGCAAGCTGGCAGCTGAGCTGGATACTAGGCGGGTGATTCTCTATGCGAACTATCTCATGGTGAAGACAATGGAAAGCGCTGGACAAAATGAGTCAAGGAAGACCTATGCCATTTAACATATATTTATTGAAATCTACCAGATGAAAGGCACTGTGCTAGATTTGGTAGGGGATTAGACATGAAGGACCGCCCCTGTCTTCTAAGAGCTCACAATCTACTAGTTTGGGGAAGGCTGAGAAAAGGGGATGGGAAACTAAGTCCACAAACAGCTCTAGTGCAAGGCTGATTATAGACAGTGCCATAAAGCAGACAAGATAATAAGACTGGGGAAGAACAAGAATGCCAAAAACTGAATACAAACTGGAGGGACACACTACTATTCTCAGAGATACACAAGTAGCATTGAGGATCAAGTTCAAAGATACCATTTCTATTTTGAAATTAAGTATCCAAAGCAACAATGCCAACTACAGAATGTAAGTACACTAGGAATAGAGGTGTCATCAATCCCCTAATCTAGCGGTTTTGCTGGAAATAGTAAAACACTTCCAAAATAGAGTAGAACAGGTTCCAGTGAGCTCATCTTATGAGCCAAATGCTGTTCAGAAAAGGAACTATACTCATACAGAAGATCATGGGTTAATCCCAGAGACTGACTAAAAGGCATAGAGCTCCACCCATCTTAGTGAACAGAAAACAGTTCCACATTTAAGCAGGTGTGCATGTCAATCAACTGGGATTTAGGCCAGGAATGCCGGGTGGGTAGAATGTGAGGAAAGTCAGCAATGCAAGTCTTCTCAGCCCAATTGGCTCTTGTGTAATTTCAAAAAGCACAGACCCACTCAAGCTGGCTGAAGGTGAGGAGGAGGAAGTCTATGGTAAGGACACACTAGACTGATGCAGGCAGCTGCCAGTAATGAAGAACCTAGAGCTAGGCCTCCCTTAGGGTGGAACCCAAGTAGCTGTGAGAAGGAGAGCAGGAACATGTAGCTCTCCACTATGGTTCTACTCACAGGGGCAACTCTTTGAAGTACCTTGTGCCTTCCTCCATGGTCCAATACCAACCAGAGACTTCAGTTTCCTCTTTTGCATTTCACAGTACTAAAAGGAGAAATCTATCTTCTCCAATTAGGTCTGACTGCTAAGGTTGCTGCCTTTGGGTCAAGTGTCTGGGGTTGGTTTAATTAATGTGGTCCAGAAGTGGGGTGGCAAGTCACGTGGCACACAACAGGGCCACAGCCCAGGACTGCAGGCAGGTCAGGTGTCATGCCACTTCAAGCACACAAATCAAGCACAGAGAATGCAATATCATGGGAGAAAGATGCCCACACTGATCTGGTGGGGATTACTCTATAAATCCAAGACTGGGTATGATACAACTAATTGATATAGTTATTCATAAGCAGCAAAATGGTAAACATTTGCTTTTTAAA
Source organism: Microtus oregoni (assembly GCF_018167655.1). Taxonomy (NCBI): domain Eukaryota; kingdom Metazoa; phylum Chordata; class Mammalia; order Rodentia; family Cricetidae; genus Microtus; species Microtus oregoni. The sequence goes on along the minus strand of NW_024543954.1, from coordinate 132,529 downwards.
AAAATTCAGCAAGTATTTAATACTAACAAAAGCCACGGAGGGTTTCTTTCTTAATACGGTAAAGAGATGGAGCCACCTCTCTATCGGGGGCCAGGATTCTAGCTGCTCTCCATCCCCTTTCAAGAACACATGTGCTTAGAAAGAAAAGTGCAATGAGGTAGATACACGGATGCATAGACAAGCACACACTGCAAGAAGCTTGCTCACGTTTGCATGGGACAAAACAGCACACCTAGAGGATCCACATTACCCAAGGCAAAGGATGCAACTATGCGTGTGGCCACATGTTAAAGCCACACACTGGTTGCGTTTGGAGGGGATCTCACTGCCAACATCATTTAAAAGGTGATCCAATAATAGTCACAAAAAAAGACACTTGTTTTTAGTTTTGAATCTGAAAAAAAAAAGCATTTGAGAAAAAATTACAGAACCCAAACAGAAAAGAGTATAAGAGGGCAGGAATGGATGTGAAGACATGCCATGCCCTATGACAGGCACTAGGCCATGACCACTCTGCTACCTTCTTAGTTAGTGCTACTCTAGACGTCAATAAGATCTTTCGCCAACCTTGACAAATGATGAGCGAATGAGCAAGAAACATTCCTTACCCAACGATAGCTGTACTAAAAACGTCCCAATAGCTCACTATGAGAAAAGTAATCAGAAAAACTGGGTCCAGACCAATTCACAAGAAACCACCAGAACTGAGCCTACAGTCTGTGGTGGCCTGGGGGCATTAGAGAAGCCCTCCTGACCAAGATCATGGAGGTCATTGTCAGTCAGACCTTGCTTCCCAGGGAGCCCTTCCAGGCTATGCACCTTGGAGAACACAATCTCCCTCACGAGGCTGTCATAAGATACATTTTCTGGCCCTCCAACACCTCTCAGGACACAACCAGAAACTCAGGCTCAACCTTGGTGTGGCTATTTTCCTCACCTGCTGTTTCTCCTGAACGGGGCTCGCAGCAACAGCCTAACTGCAGGGGGATCAGATTTGATTTCTATGCTACATGAACTGTCAGAATGGCTTCTTGTCCTCTGATCCTGTTTTATTGCCCCTCTTGGGCATGGCTATTGCAAGTCCTGAACTAGACCTGGTACTCAAGATTCTGTGGCACGGCTTACAGGCTACTAGAGGAACACGGCTGTTTCTCCCCAGGCCTCTTAGATGTGGTTGCAGGACATGATGCCACACACATGGGCAAATTTCTCATCCTAGTTGCCCAAAGCAGAAGCCACAAAACTGATCTCTTTCATTCCAGAGTCATTTGCTGGGAGGAGGATGGAGGTCACATAACATCACCAGTCAGGTGAGTCTTCTATGTCTCAGATATTTCTTAAGTGGAGCTGCTGCTCAGTCACTGACTCCAAAATAATCAAGGCTCCTGACAGCTGGAAAGATGGCTGGCTGCTGCCAGGTCATATTTGGACCATTCTGTTGGTCTAGGTGAAGCTGAGCCCTGGTGCTGGTGGCTGGGGCTATGCTGATGAGCAGTCACAGAGTGCTCTGAGCAATGTGTGATGGACATGTCTCTAGTGTGCCTCAGTGGCCAGGTTGTATGGTCAAGGGCTGCCCAGAGACATTTACAGAGTCTACATCTTGGATGAGGCATGGGCCTGCTTCTCTGGCCCACTCCCAGCCAGCCTGCCCACTCCATATGTTCACTTTCTCAGTAGGCAAGGGATTCAACTTTTCTTTTGTAAGTAAATTCTCGAAGAAAATATCATCATATCTAAGTACTGAAGCAATGAAAGTCATGAGTTAACAGACAAAAAAGAATTCGAGGATACGTAAAAATAATCCAAAGCCTATAAAACAAAAATGTAATAAAAGTACTAAAAAAAACAAAGCAATAAAAATTGGAAAGTAACACTCCAATTGATATAGAAAGAAGTACTAAATCAATATATCCAAAGGTAACTTGATAACTAGTCAAAGGAGATGAATGGATAATTGGCATGCAAGAAAACGAAAATAGTATTGAAATCATTGCATGAAAGATGAGACTAGTAGTCAGGAGGCCTGAGGGGTCCATCTTTATCTCTGATACTAATGAGCTGTGGGATGTCAGCAAGTGACTTTCACTGAGCAGACCTCCTTGCTGGGCAATGTTCTTGCAAGCAAGGCACACTCCTTGAGAACCTTAGGAGGTAGAGACTGTGACTGCTCCCCACTTCACCGCTGCAAATGGAAGGCTGAAGAAGTACCATTTATGCCTGATATGAGATGAGGATCTTCCAGGAAGATGTCACTTTACCTTTAAGTCCTGAAGATGGCCTTCTCTCTCACTTTATGTTGAACAAGATGATACCATGTGAAGCTAAACCTCAACTGATGTTTGATTTTGATGTTTGTAGGGGTCACTGGATTAAATTGGCTTAGCTAAATGAGATACCAAAAAAAGGTTTATCTCTAGCTCACTAAGTTTTACTAGGAGTGCACCCCCTCAGAAAAAAGTCCCTTTAAAAGGCCATTTGGGAAAGCAGCACTTTATGTGATTATGTTGTAGGTCCAGTACTAATTTAAAAACACAAAGTAATGGTTGTAATGTTATATGAATATGTTCTTATGGCTTGGAGGAAACCTGTGGTGAAAGCCTCATGCAGGGGTTGACACAGTGCTGTCACAGCACAAATAGAGGTGGCTGATGACTCAAACAGGGTCCCATGTTGGTGAGGTCAAAAAATGTACATCAAGGGTTAGAAACAAATGGAGTATGGTGAAAAAGTATGGTAAATTCTCTACATTAATATATTAGTCCATATAATGTGATTTACAATATGTATGTATAACTAAATTAATAAATTAAATATTATGCTATTTGATCTATTTACAATCCCTAAAATTTTATAAATTCAAGTAGGCCAATACCTCGGGGCAATTTTCCTTTCAAGAAAGGTGCATCATCATTCTGACGCCATTGAATTTCCCTCAGGGGTAGAGCTTCGCAAGGACCCCCCAGCTCCCTACTTAGACCCCCATATGCAGATTTTTTCTTCTCGTTCTGGATATGAGGATTAAAATACCTTGATGGTATTTTCTGCAAGGAAAAGTAGGCAAGCTATGTTAAAATGGTAAAAGTCACTTTCAATAGGTCTACTGGGAAACATGAACATTTATAAATTGCTGGTGGCAGTACAAATCATTTCAACCTCTCACACAACAAAATAGATAGAAGAAGCGCTACAAAACTGTTCATCTCCTTTGACTGGGCTATGGCCTCTGTGGACCCCTGCTGCAGGTCCTAGGGCAGTGTCTACTGGTGATGGGAGGGCTGGTGCTTCTGCAGTGCTGAGTGCCTCTTGAACACACGACCACACTCACTGCACTCACAGTGCCTGGCCGCACTGTGGATCCGCCTGTGGCGGCTCAGGCCTGAGCTCCTTCGGAATGCCTTGCCACACTTGTCGCACTCATAGGGTTTCAGTCCGCTGTGGATGCGCCGGTGCTTGATGAGGTCAGAAGGCCCCCTGAATGCCTTGCCGCACTCGCCACAGGCATAAGGCCGCTCATCGCTGTGGATGCGAGTGTGCTCCAGCAGGCTGGAGCTCTGGCGGAAGGCCTTGCCACACTGGGTGCACTCATAGGGCTTCTCACCTGTGTGGATCCTCCGGTGCTTGGTGAGCTCTGAGCTCCTCCGGAACAGCTTGCCGCAGTGAGGACAGCCGTAGGGTTTGGCGCCGCTGTGGATGCGCTGGTGCTCTGCCAGGCCGTTGACACCACGGAAGGACTTGCCGCAGTCGTCGCAGTCGAAGGGCAGGTGGCCCGTGTGCATCCTCTGGTGCTTGAGTAGTTCCTGGCGGTCCAGGAAATCCCTGCTGCACGCCTTGCACGCAAAGGGCTTTTCCGAACTGTGGAGCTTCTGATGTCGAAAGAGGTTGGTGTTGGCTTTGAAGGACTGCCCACACTCCTCACAATCAAAGGGCTTTTCTCTGCTGTGCACCCTCAGGTGCTGACTAAGGCCTGCGTTCTTCTTAAACCTTTTCCCGCACTCCTCACACTCAAAGGGCTTTGCCTCCCTCTCCATTTGCTCCCTTTTTTGCAAGGCATCTCCCAGAGCCCAACTGGGGCCAGGCTGGGGCTGAGTGGCCACAGCTGCGTGGCTCTTCCTGTGCTCATTAAATTCTGACACCCCCCTGAAGACCTTCCCGCAATCGCCACACTCCCAGCCCTTCTCCTCACTGTGAACCCTCTGGTGCTGAACAAGGAGCACTTTAAGGCGGAAGGTGTCCCCACACTCTTTACATGCAAAATGGTGTTCTATGGGCAGACTTTGTGGGCTCCCTCCCCTTCCCCCAGAGTCCCCATTCTGTTTGACCTCAGCGCTGGGGTCATTGGCCCTCGGGGAGCTCCTGGACGCCATCTCTTGCAGCTGGGCTTCTTCAGCCATCTTCTGGTGGGAGGTCACGGAGGAGCTTTCTACAATGATAAATGACACACAACAGTTTATAGAGGGCCCAGGAAAAAGGTTACTTTCCTTTGTTGATAAACCCCTCTCCTGCAACTGCTGAGAACCAGCAAGGGAGGGCCTGTAAGCTAGCAGAAGCAAGCGCCAAAGGGAAATGTGGGGGAGTCCTGATTGTGGCCATTGCTTATCAAAGGAGCTTTGAGCAAGGGTACAGTCACAACTCATTACCAGAGCTTCAGGGGACCTCTTGACACTAACTGTAGACTCCCCAATCTTAGCTGGTCTTCCTGAGTTGGAAACATCAACCCTAAGAGCTCAGCAGCCCCACACAACCCAAATCTGTACCCCTCTCCCAAATTTCCTCATGCTTCTTCATGTTCCCTTTATGCTCACCAGGGTGCTTAGTGTGATCTGTGTTGAGGGATGGATCTGATACCAACAGAATTTGTCCTTGTGACAGGTGAGATACCAAAGCAGGACTCACAACAGGAACTCCTGTTAACGGAAGAAGACGGCTGGTGATATCAGCATGAAGGAACAGGAGAAGAGCTGTCAAAGGAGATCCCCTCCAAATCTCCTGGGCTGTCTATGACTTTCTTATGTAAGTCACACATGCAGTTCAAATGCATTTCCCAAGTACCAGCTCCTTCTGGGGGACTCTAAGGAGGCAGGCTCTGGGCCCTCAGCAGAGGCCCCAGAAAAACAGTAGCTAGCATCTTGGCCACATGAACTTAGCTCCTTGTTCACTGAGTCACCCCAGTACCCCACTGCTGAATGTCATGCTCTTCCCAGACCTCTACAACACTTAAACCAAACTCTTAACTGTTCCTTCTTCAAAAAATCCCCCACCCCATGCAAATACCTAATGGATAAACAAGAGCTCTCAACAATGACCTTCAATCAACTGGCCATATGATTGGTATAATTTATGTGTGTGTGTATGTGTATGTACAATATACCATAGTATATATAGTACATATATACTATATATATTGCATTTATTTGTATATATTGGTATAATTTATCATCTCAGCCTTATGGTTAAGATATAGCATTGTTCTGATCAATTTAATGTTTGATATGTTTTTTATTTGAAGACAATGTACTGCATTTTAAAAATACTCTAAATTATGACAGGTTTGGTCTAATTTTAATTTTTGCATTTATTTCTTTAGTGTGTGTGTGACTATGTGTGGATGTTCATACCATGGTGTGCTTGTGGAAGTCAGAGGACAACTTGCACAAATTGATTGTCTCCTCCTACTTCTGGGGATTGAACTGAGGTCAGCAGGCTTCTGTGGCAAGAACTTTTACCTGCTCAGCCATTTCACTGACTACTGTTCTAATGTCCTTCAAGTGAAAGATGGGAATGAAGAGATTTTTCCATGCCATGAGGAGTTGGGGGAGCTGTTGTTGAGTGAAATGGTGTGTGGGTGGCCATGTATCCTCAGCTCCACTTTCAGTAGATGGTGAGTCTGAAAAGCTCTGGGAACATCCTTACCAATGGAGGTCACAGTCCTGGAATATGCCACTGCCTGCTGCTCCAGGTTCAGACTCAGATTCAGCCAGTTCTGTTCTGTGAGGTACCACGGTACAACATCAAATGACACCAAGTCCTGAAATAAATCCATTGATAGTCAGTCTTTTAACCTAATCTGTAATAAGGAAGGGTGGCACCAGTGATGTCGGGGGCAAGAAGGATAGGGCCTGAAATATTCACATCGGTGTATGTTACTAATGTGGAGCTCCAACCACAATCCCAAGGAGTCCTAGAAAGAAAACATGATCAAGCACAATGAGACCTGGGCTGTCTAGCATGGGACTCCCATTGTCTTCCCAAAGAACACAGACTTAGCTTTCTCACATATACAATGGGCATCATAAGCACACTGGACATCCATTCCTTGGCAGCCTATGGGAGAGAAGCAGAGGACAGGAAAAAGGGCAGTAGCCAGGGCTCACACTCTGCTGCAAGTCATGCTGGGCAAGAAGCAAAGGCTGAGGCCAAAATCAGGGAGCAGTGACAAGAATCTCAAGCAAGGCAAGAGGGAAGCACAGCTCACCTGGGCCTCCGGCATCTCAAGAGGGACTGCCAGGACCTGGTTTCCTGGGGCTCCGTCTTGGGGAGCAGGTAGAGCTAAGGAAAGTGAAAAAAGCTGTGAGTAATGACAGCCCTGTTTCTGGGTCCCCTGGGATGGCATTAGTGACTTCCTATTTTGTAGTTTTAAATCTTACAGAGTCTTCTCTCTCAGGCGGGGCAGAATGACAAGGCAGAGCATGTGTGTGCCTGAGAAAACATATATGAAACAGCAGGAAAGTAGGCTGGGAAAGAATTAATATAGGTAGGCCAGAGGAGGGCAAGATAAGACAAACAAATGCCAGTCTAGGCAGAGTCGGAGATAGCTACAGAGAGCTGCTGGTAGGAAGACTAGCTGCCAGAGACTGGCTGACTACAGAGTTTCCCTAAAGTAAGCCTGGGTGAGATCAATACTCATACTATAAAGGGAAGAAGCACACTAAAGAGAGTACCAGAAGAACTAACTCAGAGATAAGGGGTCCTTTCATGGACACTTGAAACTGATGAGGCCACAGAAAGGAAGAGAGATGACAAAGAGCAAGAACCTGAACTTCTTTACTAGCAGTGGGGTCTTTAAAAGTACACCCTAGTATAATAAGTCATTGGGAGAAAACCATGAAGAACTCTCTTATGTTATTCAACAAAATGGGAAGTTGAAAAAATACCTGGAGAAAAGTACTTCTAAGAAAAGTTATTCAAACACTACATTGATAAAGAAAACATTACGTGTGTATGTGGGTGACCTTTTCCTCCACATTCTGATGTCAACTCAATACAACTCAATATTAAGTGAAAAGGAAGCATTTTAGCATTATCTGAAGGACAACAAAACCCCAGGTACTCAGAAAGACTTAACTATGGCATCTTTGAAAAGGTAAATGAAAATGTCCACATGTATGGCCATGGTAGAGTAACAAGTTACAAACATGTGTTCAACAACAGTTTTTAATACCAGGGTAGTAGGAAGCCCAGGATCAAGACTGCAAGAGAAACAAGGCAAGTCTTGTCACCAGTTTAGTGCTCTGCTTGGTAGCAATGTCCAGAATGAGAGTGTAGGAGGGGTGAAAGCAAATGGACAGAGCTTAGCAACCTCAACAGAAGCTTCAGGGTGGCAGGGGAAGAGGGAAGTTGCAGAGCAGAGTTCAGAAAGCACTGTGCTATGTAGGAAAAAGAAGTGAAAAGGCTTCCCTTGAATCTTTTCTGACTACAAGTACTGAATGAAACTCCCAAGGACTGTAAGGTGAACAGTTCCCAAGATCTTACCAACTCACATAGAGTTTTTATGATTCCCAGGGACATTCAGAGGCCAATACAGAGGGACCATGACGTAACGGTAAGATCTGTCTATCCTTAAAGTCCAAACTACAAAAGATCTGCCTTATAAAAACTTAGTACCGGCCCCAATGACATCAAAGTGACCTACAAATAACTACTTGTAACCCTCAAAGTCTAGACACTCAACAAACTAATCATTATAACATGTAATTCCCAGTAAAAATTGAACTGCCAAGAAACACAAAATATGCCACCAACAGTTAAGATAACAGTCAAAGAAGCATCCAAAAATGGATAGAACTAATAGATAAAGAAAAATGATAATTTAATTATGCCCCAGCACTGAAAGAAAAACAAGGACATGGGGAGATACAGAAGATATAAAATAAAAAGAACCAAATGAAATTTTTGCAGATAAATGTATATAAAATTAAAAATTTCACTGGGTGTCATTAGTAGATTTGATACTATGAGAAACAGTGGAAAACATGAAGACATGGCAACAACTGTTACCTAAATGAAGCCAGAGAGAGAGCTACCATCAAAATTCAATTTCTAAAAATGGTAAGAGAAAACTCTTAAAAGTACCTGGAGGAAAGAAATGATGCAAAAGAAAGAAAGCAATTAAGTCTTATAAAATTTTATAGTCAGAAAAAATATTAATCAAAAATGAAGAATAAATATTTTATACAAAAGCCAACGTTTAGACAATTTGTCATTAGCAGCTCTGTACCATAGAATATACTAAAAGAGTCGGGTGGTGGTGGCGCACGCCTTTAATCCCAGCACTCAGGAGGCAGAGGCAGGCGGATCTCTGTGAGTTCGAGGCCAGCCTGGTCTACAAGAGCTAGTGCCAGGACAGGCTCCAAAAAGCTACAGAGAAACCCTGTCTCGAAAAACTTAAAAAAAAAAAAGAATATACTAAAAGAAAACATTCAGGTGGAAGAAAATGGAATCAGATTTAGAAATACACGAAGAGTGTAAAGCCATAGGGAAACATAAGACTTTCACCTTCTGCATTTCAAAATCTTTGAAATTTAATTGATCATTTCAAGAAAATGCAGTTGCTAAACATATAAGAAAAGTAAAGGGAAGAGAAGAGATGGGGCAAATGGAAATAAATAGCAGGACAGCAAACTTAAACACAGATCATTACGCTAAATGATGGGTTACACACTTCAATTAGAAGGACAGATTGTTAGAATGTATTAAAAAAGAAGAGTGCATACTGTCTAAAAAGGTGTAAAGGACACAGACATGTTAAAAGAAAAAGCACAGAAAACAGTATTCTGTAACCAATAGGAAGAGTCTAATCTCAATACACAAAAAAAGTATGTGGGGAGAAGGTGAATGACCAGGCTGGCTCAGAGTTCTGAAAATTCTACTGAAAGGTCCTAGAACTCAGAGCAAGAAGAAAACTTGAAAGGTTTCATTTAAAAATCAACAGGTGGCCAGACTAGAATAACATGCAGCAGATTACAAAAATGTGAAGATACAGGTAGGGATAACATTTGCCTGAAAACCCAAAGAGGAGAAAGAAAGCAGAGAAAACACATTTTCATAGAAAAAAGGAAAACACTGAGTCTGACCTGGAGCTAGAATAAGCACATTGATTCAATGTTTGTGTAGCTACAAAGGAAGAGAGATAAGGTCGGGAAAGACACATTTTCAGTTTCTTTAATGTGTGGCTTTTTAGACATCAAGCTGAATTTTATTGATATCAGAAAAGACCAATTTTAGATAGCGTTTGGCAGGTAAATGTGGGATAAGACAGACGGTCAGCATGCCAGAGAACAGGGCTGAGACCAAGGAGATGGCAGGAGAATGGCCCTTGAGGGCATATAAAAAGATCAGCATTTCTTAGGATACCCATATGCAGTGAAACAAAGAGGACTAGTGGAAACCTGTCAGCAGCCTGTGAAGGGGGAGTGACCAGGAAGTCTAGCCACAGCCTTCTTGGAACCATCTCCTTAAGCTATCAGCTTTATAGAAAGATATGAGCAGAAGAAGGTCTAATGTCACCCAAAAGTCCTTGCAAGCCCTCCTACGCATTTTTAGCTGTTTAGCAAAAGTGTTTATCCAAATGTGTGAGTTCATGAAGAGATATTCAGTGGACAAACCCTCTCTTTGTCCCAGTGCCACCAAAGCGGTGATCCTCTGTCTTAATAAAATTCTTCTGATTTGGGCTTCTTAAACAAACACAATGAACTGATCATAAATTTATAAACGATTTTGTTTTTAAAACAACTCACTTCAAGTGAAATGGGACATCACATCATGTATGTACTTCAGGGAAAAGATGGTCTACTATAAACCTTTTCTTGCCTTCAAGCCAGTAATAAGCTTTGGTCTAGAGCACAAATGCATATCCTGCCCCCCTTCAAAATCAACCAATTCAGACACACTGACTTTCACGCAGATATACAGATGCCAAGGTTGTGGCCCTCAAAGCCTGTGAACCTGCCAAGAATACCATCTCTTATCGTAGGAGGTTTCATCTAATAATTCAGACCTTAATGCAAATGTCACTTCCTTAAAACCTCTTTATTCTCCAGCCCTGGCAGTTTCCTCCAAACATTTTCACTAATGAAAAATTCTCCTTTGAAGTTGCTTGTTTTTCTCATAAAAAGAAAATCTGATCTAACAGGACAGTACCTTTTCTCCATTGGCTACCCCTAAATTCCCAGTGTCTGTAGCAGCTCCTGGCAACATGTAGGACATGGCATGATGTAGGCCTATGTTTCACAGCTACCTTTAAACCATACTATCATTATGCCATTGCAGAGCCTCGCTGCATAAATACATTATGCTTTTCCTATCTCTCTCGCTCTCTCTCTCTCTCTCTCGCTCTCTCTCTCTCTCTCTCTCTCTCTCTCTCTCTCTCTCTCTCTCTCACACACACACACACACACACACACACCTTTAATGGAACTAATCCCACTGAAGTGTTTTTTCTTAAGTGGCATGATAAACTGTTAAAGCCGTGGAGCTACAACTCTAAAAGAACTGTTAATTATTCTTCCTATATAGCAATAGAAGCAGCCCTTCCTGTACTAGTTCACCCTAGGGATTTGGCTTGAGAGCACGTTAGCTCCTGGTGGCTATGTGACTGCCACCCACAATAACAGAGCCCCTGACCACACAGAGATAATTTAAAAGGTACTCATGAAAACAAGAGGGAAAAGGTGGGCCCTGCTTTCACAAAAGTAACTAAATCTCTATGCAATTAGCTAAGTGTAGCAGGAAAAAGGCTTATCCTAGGTATAGGAAAATCACTTAAAAATGATAATAGACATGAATCCACCGATCCTGAAGACAACTGGGTCACTTAGTGTCTGTGTTGTACAACTATTCCACTTTAAAATGATGGAATATAATCTAGAAAAGAAGCTGGATGCTGTGACAACAGTGACAAGCACAGGTGACCATTGCCTTCTGAAATGGATCTTTGGCGATCAAGGTCCAATCAATTCCATATAGAATATGAAAGTCATTGGAGTGCATCCAGTGGACGTGGAGGGCAACGCTAACCTTGAACATAAGACACTTTTATTCAGGATAGAAAAGCATACCCTGAATCCTTGGCCTAGGCCTGAAAAAGCATGGGATAAATCCGGACTAGCTGAACATAGCGGACAATGAGGAATACTGAGAACTCAAGAACAATTGCAGTGGGTTTTGATCCTACTGCACGTACTGGCTTTGTGGGAGCCTAGGCAGTTTGAATGCTCACCTTACGAGACCTGGATAGAGGTGGGCAGTCCTTGGGCTTCCCACAGGTCAGGGAACCCTGATTGCTCTTCGAGCAGATGAGGGAGGGGGACTTGATCGGGGGAGGGGGAGGGAAATGGGAAGCGGTTGTGGGGACGAGGCAGAAATCCTTAATAAATAAATAAATTTAAAAAATAAAAAAAAAAGAATTTTCTATGGCATACTAGTAAGTGGGAAAGGAAGCTGGGGGAATCCCCGCAGGAAAACAAACTTTCAAGGCAAATAAGACTGTCTTTCTTTCCATGGGACACAAAGGCTTTGTCAAGGTCAACTGCAAACTTCATGTTGGGTCTAGCCAAGTCCATGGCTGCTGCAGCTGTTTAATAACCATCTGCTGCGAGAAACCACGCACGCCAACCGTGTAAGTGTTCATTGCGGGGCTGGCCAACTGTGAGTTCTAGAACAGCAGACCTCACCTTCCGAGCAAATCCTGCTTCAGAACAATATGTACATTTTTAAAAAAATGTGTTAATGTATAGTCATTGATACTTCCACATATGTGTTTACTGCAGTATTATTCATAGTATTTGCCTGAGTATCCAACAGCAGATAAATAGAATACGGTATAAGACACAATAAAGTGTTATTCAGCCATAAAGTAAGTTTTACCTAAGCAAATTATTTGAATTTATTGCATGGAATTACAAATGTTAAGGGACCCAAAATAATCACTGTATTTTTACCTGAAAGAACAGAAATTGGGAGTTGAATTCAACATGGAGCTAAAACAACGTATATCATAAAAACTGGTGAATAATTTGGTGTCTTTTATACTTCCCTGGACAGGCATTATCTTTCTGTGGCAGCAAAGTCACTCAACTAAGACCCATCAATCAAAATGTAGTGTGGCCATGTTTAAGAGAGATTTTCTTGGTTGATAGTTGATGTTGGAGGGGCCCGTCCTTAGGCAGCAGAGCCCGAGCTGTATAAAAAGCCTAGCTAAGTAGTGAACCAGGAGCAGGTCAGTAGCGCTCCACCATGCTTTCTGTCCTGGCTTCCCTCAAGCCCAATAAACCCTTTCCTCTCTTAGTTGCTTTTGATCAGGTGTTTTATCACATCACCAGAAAACCAAGCTAGAAGAGAGCATATAATTTAACTGTTCAGTTCCCTTTAGGGCCAGGGCAAATATGTTTCAAGGTTGTGAACACTCGAAAGAGATCTGGTTCTAATGGGTGCTTTCAGCTCCCTCTCCCACACTGTGATTCCCTGGTCTCCCCATTTTCCTTGCCCGGCAACCTCTTTGCCTGGCACTGTGTCTAAGATTGCCAGAATTGTTTCTGGCTAAGTAGTTCATCAAGATTAGCATATATGAGCTTCCGGAACCCAAACACGTCTTCACTGTCTTGTGCTGCTACCCATGGGCCTTGCTGCAGCACAGCAGACACATTCTGCAAACACCTAGACTTACCCAAAAGAGACACACAGGGATGACTCATCTTGTTTTAGACCAGTTCCAAGAGATTAGTCCAGCAGGGACGGTCTCACCTGTTGGATTGAAAGAACTCAGGTGAACAGAAGCAGGCTCATGTGTGCATCTTCCAGGAACCTGTCCGTTGGTAACGAGCGCTCAAGGGCAGGACAAGCTGTGTAACTGAACCGGCACTGCCAAGGTCTGGGTGTGCCTAGGTGAGTCCAGGGTGCAAGGCCTACTGAGTGGGCCCCGGGGCTACAGGTGCGCCTGACATGTATGTTCCCAAATGAACCTGGCAGGCCAGGAGGTGGGCAAGAAGCTCATAGGTCCATCTTGTACTGTGAAAGTTGGCTGCTACTCAAAAAGCAGAGACTCCTAAAAGGCCAAAAGTGATGGCTGTCTTACCAGGAAAGTCTGTTTCTCTTGGGCTATTTGTGCCTGTGTTATCTTTTGTCTGTATGTGTTTTCTCTCTCACATTGCCTGGGCACCTGCCTTTCTGTTTAGGTTTTCCTCTTTATTCCATTCTATTAAAAGCCAGAAGGTAGACCATAAGGAGATTTTGTAGTGTTTGTTGTGTTTAATTGAGGAAAGATTTATGTTTCCATTTCTCCAAGAATATGCACTGATATCTTTCTAAAATTCAAAATAAATTGTAAGTATAGAATCACTGACGTTACACTGTGCAAATATAAAAGATTCCAAACTGGGGATATGGTGAATGGTTATACAGCTGCCCCAGGTCACCCAAAGAACCCAAACAGTTTTGGAAGGGCTGGATCATTGTGTTAGAAGCTAGGCTTATGAAAAATCTAGTGGCAGAACAGCAGGTCTGGGTGGGTGTCATGGAATTGGCATATTTCAACATGTAGACATTGGGGCTGTCTAGATTTGGAGGTTCCCTCATGTCTCATCAGACCGTTTTCCCATCCAGGAGCTTCCTTCTGAAGCTGTGCTGGTGATCAGACCTCAGGCAAGAGAACTCACTTTTTAGCTGACTTTCTAAAGGGTCTATCACTGACAAAAGGCTAGAAATCACTGTGCCATGGAATTCTAAATCTAGGTCCAGGACCACTTTGGGGCAATGGACCAGACGATGTCAGACACCGTGAATGTTGTTTCTATAACAAGGCCCAATGGGAGAAGGGAGAAGGCAAGTGGTCCTACCTAGGAGAGGTGCTATTCAACTAGTCCTATACAAAATTGTCTCCTAAAGGAAAATGTAAAGGCTGAGGATTAGAAGGAAATGTTCTACTGACCAAGGACACCGGAGGGGGCTGCCTGCCTCTGAGTCCAAGGCTGGCTAGAGAGTCAGCTGGTACAGGGTGAGCCCTCTGGGAAGAGGGCCAGGAATGAGGGGGGGGGGGGACGCTGAAAAGGACTATCGGCTTTGGGCAGCAGGCAAGTAGGAGTACTCGTGTGTGTAAAATGACATGTAATTAATCACCAAATACAGACTGCAGGAACCAGCAAAGGAGTTTAGGAGAAGGGGGCAATGGAGTGGCGCCAGAAAATGTGACTCCCAGGAAGGCCACAGTAGAAGCTCTCTTCATCCAGCAAACAGTCCCTTCTGCACCCTCAGCTCTCTGCAGCAGGCAACAGGCCTGCTCCCATTATTCTCACACAACCCCAACTCAAATGAAAAGGTAGGTATCCCCAAGCCAGAACCTTCTTCTGGGCCCCAGAGGTGCAACCCCCTCCCCCATTCTGGGAAAAAGTCTCTTCAGCCATTCCCCCACCGCGCCAATCCCTGTGGCCTCCACGTCGATGGTGGCTGTGGGGAGCGTCCACCACCAGCTCCTGACCGGTTCCCAATTCTTAGCATCCTTCAAAGAGCAGCACAGACCTCAGCACATTCGCAATTCTCGCCTTTGACCGCTGCCCCCAACCCTGCACGAGAAGGCCTCAGGGCCTTTCCATGCTCACGCACCACCAGAGACCTGTCCCCTTCGGCCCTTGGCTTGCCCCAAGGCGGAGCAGCTCTCCTCTTTGCGAGACGCCCTCTCCTCCGCATATTCTCCCGTGGTCCACGCACTCACTCAGGCCCCCAAGCACATCCTCCCGCCGCCCCGCATGCTCTTTTGGGCCGCACATCCTTGATCGCACACATCTCTCATGATCACTCGAGTTGCACGTCCCTCTCGGGGTCTGCACGCTCACCCGGCCCGCAGCACCTGACTCTGGGCCCTCGCAGAAGCGGAGCTGGCGCTGTGCAAGCAGGCCCGGCGTGGCAGGAAGCGCCAAGGAGCCGCCAGCGCCTGCCTGGCGGAGCCCTGCAGCTCGGTGGCGCGTTTCCGGAGCCGGGGTGTTGGGGGTGGAGGGTGGGGGGCCGCCTGGGGTACTGAGAGTGAAGCCCCGCCCCGGCCTCGGTCCCGCCCGGCCTGTAGGCTACCATTGGCATGAAATGGGGTGGGAAGGATGGGGGCGTGTCTGGGGCGGGGTGAGGAAAGGAGGTGGGGTAGGTGAGAATGGAAGAGCAAAATACATGGATCCTGGGTGATGAGATAAAAAGCACGGAAAGAATGTAAAAACGAATGATGAATGAATAAATGAGCAAAATAAATTGATTCGTAGTGGAGACAATAAAGAAATTGACAAGGCTAAGACTTTCAGAATGATGGGAGAGCTGGGGGAAGACACTCAAGAAAAGAGTGCAGGAGTCAGAAACCCTCATAAAGTCATGTATGAGCCTTCATTGTGCCATACACCGAGAATACAATCGTGAACAAAACTAAACTCTTATGCCTATCTTAAAAGCCACACATCAGGCACCTCAGAGCTCCTTTGAGAGTATTGGATGTATAGTAGGGGGCACAGACCAATAAATAAACAGTAACCCCAATTTCAGAATAGCAGGTTATATCATGAATCCCAAAACCAGTGTCTTGGTTTAGAGGTGCTGCAAGTAGTTGCCTGTTCAAGATAACTTTTCTGGTCAATTTCATTGTTTTGCTTTGTGCATCCTTGGTGACACTAGTAACTGCTTTCTTAAAGTGGTTTCCCGAGTAAGTCACTAATAAACAAAGATCAATATAAAGCCCTCAGAAGAGAGATGAGAAGCTCATCCAATATCCATTCAGGTGATGTTTGAAGTGGTCAGGAAGGAAATGTGTGCATGCTTCTGTGAAACTGCAGCATTTGCTGACAAAATCAGCATCAAAGGTAAACACCCTGCCATCCAGATAATCTTGGCATATCCAGCATAAGAAAGGAAGATCAGGTGCCCGAGAATTAACTCAGCCTGAAGAGTGCTTGCCTTGCAATAGTACAAATTCCTTTCCTAAACCCCTATCTAGATATAAACCATTATGAGGAGTTTGGAAATTTCCCATGCATCCTATACCAGCCCATTTCTAGCATGATTCCACAAGGAAAGCACTATTCTAAATTTTCTCAAAATTGACAGTGTATTTATTACTATTGCATGAGAATGGAATCAGAACGTATATACTATTTTATACGGTTTTGTGTCTGAATTCTTTCCTTTACTATGCTATTTTTGAGCTCGCTCTCTATTGTTGAAATATGCTCCCTTTCCTTTCATTGCTGAGTCGCATATCATTGTACAGCTAGTTGATTCAGTCACGATGTGAGCTGTTTCCAATTTGGGTTGTTATTCACTATATAAATAGTTGTGTATGTTTTTGTGTGAACATGAGCTTTAATTTTTCTTGAGTAAAAGCCTGGGAGGGGAATTTGCCACGTCATAGGGTAGCTGTACGTGTTATTAGCAACTGCCAGAATGTTTTAAGCAATTGAGACGCCTACAGAAATGTGTGAGTTCACTTTCTTTCTCATCCTCATCAACTTTCGGGTTGCCAACCTTTATTTTTATCCATTCAAGTGGGTGTGAAGTGATTTCTGGGATCATTTCCTTGATGACTAATTACATTAAATATGTTTTTATGTTTGAAGTGCTCATTTCTGTACCTTTCTTTCTAATATGTCTCAAATCATTTGCCCAACTCTACATAGTTGTGTTTTTCTATGTGTTTTAAAAAATAAAACCACATGTGTTAGAATTTGACATGCAATAAATTACATGTTTAAAGTGTGGTAATTAAACTTTGATTTAATCATACTTAGATAAGGTTTCATAAATACACAAGCAACTATGAAGTCTTCACCAAAATGAAGGCAACAGCGTATCTATCGCCTTGAAAGTTTTATCAGACCCTGGTAATCTCTTTTCCCTCCTTCCTTACAGCCAGGTAGCCAATGATTTGCTTACTATTCCCAAAGAAGTTTGTATTTCCTAGAAGAATATATGATTCCTGTTTGGTGCAACAATTTGATGATATTCATAGTCTGTTGTACTTCTACAATAAAATAATCTAGGCTAGGTGTTGTGGTTTAAATGTACACCTTCAAAGTCCAAGAATTATCAGTCTGATCATATTAAGAAATGACATCTTCTAGCCAGGCATGGTGGCACACATCTTTAATACCAGTACTAGGAAGGCAGAGGCAGGTGGATTTCTATGAGTGAGTCTCAGGACAGCCAGAGCTGCATAAAGAAACCCTGTCTTAAAAAAATCAAATCAAATTAATCAATAAATATAAAAATAAAAATATAAATGAGACCTTTAAGAAGTGCTACATGAGTCAAAGATGTTTGTTTTTTGCTAATTTTTATTGATATTGTCTCCAATAAAATGTTGAATAGAAGGTGTGAGAGTAGACATCAGCACTTTATTAGCCCAATCAGGCGTTTTAGACAGGCAAAATAACGCAGCTTCACAGACCTAAACAAATGCAATATAAAAGAATGCAACACATCTTTGCACCATTAAACAAATGTTCCATAGCATAGACAAATTTAACCCATCTTAAAGTAATATTCCAAAACAACTACATTTAGAATTAACTAAAACTCAAGTGGCTGGGTTCACCTGTAATGGATTTTTCTTTTCTTTCTTTCTTCTTTCTTTCTTTCTTCTTTCCTTCCTTCCTTCCTTCCTTCCTTCCTTCCTTCCTTCCTTCCTTCCTTCCTTCCTTCCTTCCTTCCTTCCTTCTTTCCTTCCTTCCTTCCTTCCTTCCTTCCTTCCTTCCTTCCTTCTCTCTTTCTCTCTTTCTCTCTTTCTCTCTTTCTCTCTCTCTTTCTTTCCTTTCCTCCTCCTCCTCCCCCTTTTTCTTCTTGGTTTTTCAAGACAGGGTTTCCCCATGTAGCCTTGGTTGTTCCGGAACCAGATTGGCCTTGAACTCATAGAGATTCACCTGCTTCTGCTTCTTGAGTGCCCGGGGAGGGGTTTTCCCTTTCTCTTTTCTTTTTTAAAATTAATTAATTAATTTTTAAAAAAATATATTTTCCCATTTTGCATATCAATCCCAGTTCCCACTCTCTTCTCTCCTCCTGCTGCCTCCAGCTTCCTCCCCATCCCACCCCCTATTCACTCCTCAGAGGGTAAGGCTTCCCATGGGGAGTCAATGAAGTCTAGCATATTGCTTCGAGGCAGGCCCAAGGGCCTCCCCCCATATCTAGGCTGAGCAAGGTATCCATCCAAAGAGAATGGGTTGCAAAAAGCCATAACAAGCAGTAGGGATAAATCCTGGTCTCACTGCCAGTGGCCCTGTTTGGTTGAGAGGCTTCACCTCAGCTGGCTGGCACCCCTTTATCCATAAAGTCTGAAATGTTTGGTCAAAAACATCACCTCGGCTCCCTAACACCACTTTATACAAAAAGTATGGATTGTTTAGTTGGCGGCTTCACCCCAGCCCCCTGGCATCCATTTTTAGAATGCTGGGCAGAAAACTCCATTCCTAGCTCCCTCCCCTGGGAGTTGCCTCAGTCCAAACTCCACCTCGGAGAAAGCCCACCAAACGGAAATCCCTTCCCAGGGAAAGTCAAGACCACTCCCTCAGGCTATTTAACCTGCCTCCCCTCCCAGAGAATGAACACATGGTCTCCCAGTTTCCCGTGGTCTCCCCTTTTTTCTCTTCCACTCTCCGTGTTTTCCCAGGGCCACCCGGGAGTATTGCCATTTATTAAATTTGAGCGTCTTTTAATTTGGTCTGATTGGGATTATTTTCATTGGCAGAGACGTATGTCAGCCAGAAAATATTTAACAGGCTCCACAGTATTCCCCAGCCATATAACTGTCACCCACATCCAGAGAGCCTAGTTTGGTCCTATGCTAGTTCTCTCGCTGTCAGGCCCGAGTTGGTGGGCTCCCATTAGTTCAGATAAGCTGTTTCGTGGTTATCCCAATCATGGTCTTTACCTCATTGTTCATCTGGACTTTGGGAACTCAGCCCAGTGCTCCACTGTGGATACCTGCATCTGCTTCCATCAGTTGCTAGATGAAGGTTCTATGATGACATTTAAGATAGTCATCAACCTACAGGGCAAGGCCAGTTCAGCCACCCTCTCCACTATAGCTTTGGATCTTAGCTGGAGTCATCCTTGTGGATCCCAGAGACTTTCTCTAGAACCAGGTTTCTTACTAGCCCCATAATAACTCCCACAATCAAGATATCTACTTTCTCTTTGTCTCTGTCCTTCCCCCATCTCAACTATCCCATTCTCTCAAGTTCTCCTCACCCTCTCTGTTTCCTCTCCTCCTCCCCTTCTGCTCTCCCTCCCACTCCCAATTTTCTCAGGAGATCTTGTCCATTTCTCCTTCCCAGGGGGATCTATGTATGTGTTTCTCTTAGGGTTCTCCTTGTTACTTAGCTTCTCTGGGGTTGTGGACTATAGGCTCACTGTCCTTTGCTTTACAGCTAGTGCCACTTATGAGTGAGTTACATACCATGTTTGTCTTTCTGGGTCTGGATTACCTCACTCAGGATGTTTTTTTTATAGCTCCATCCATTTGCATGCAAATTTCAAGATGTCATTGTTTTTTACAGCTGAGTAGTACTCTATTGTGTAAATGTACCACATTTTCTTTATCCATTTTTCTGTGGAGGGGCATCTAGGTTGTTTCCAGGCTCTGGCTGTTACAAATAATGCTGCTATGAACATAGTTGAACAAATGTCCTTGTTTGATCATCCTTTGGGTATATGTTCAAGAGTGGTATTGCTGGGTCCTGAGGTAGGTTGACTCCTAATTTTCTGAGAAACCGCCATACTGATTTCCAAAGTGGTAGTACAAGTTAGCATTCCCACCAGAAATAGAGGAGTGCTCCCCTTACTCCACATCCTCTCCAGCATAAGCTATCATTGGTGTTTTTGATCTTAGCCATTCTGACTGGTGTAAGGGTATCTTAGAGTCATTTTGATTGGCATTTCCCTGATGGGTAATGATGTTGAATATTTCCTTAAGCGTCTTTTAGGCGTTTGAGATTCTTCTATTGATAATTCTCTGTTTAGTTCTTGTAACATCCGATTTTGTGTTACACCCTCGGTACAGTTCGCGCGCCCCTGTACCGTACGCTAGTCAGGCAAGAGCCTGGAGATTGAAAGAACACACAGAGAGACCAGGGTCATTCGAAGGGAGACCAGCCGAATGCCAGTTTATTCAGACTTGGGTAAATCCTTATGTATCTAACTGCTGCTCAAGGATCTCCACCCAGGCAGATGGGAAATTACCACATTAACAATGGAGTAAATGCCCTGCAGCTAACCACCAGGTGGGGCAGGGAGAGCACAGAAACACACAGGAAGCTTAGTTAGCTGATCATAAACTGTCCCCGCGAATGCACCCCAGGAATAAGGGAGACCAGGGCCCTACAAGTTCTGTACCCCACTTTTTAATTGGATTATTTGCTATTTTGATGTCTAATTTCTTGAGTTCTTTATATATTTTGGAGATCAATCCATTGTCTGATGTGGGGTTGGTGAAGATCTTTTCCCATTCAGTAGGCTGCCTTTTGTCTTCTTGACTGTGTCCTTTGCTTTACAGAAGCTTCTCAGTTCCATGAGGTTCCATTTGTTTATTGTTGCTCTCAGTGTCTGTGGTACTGGTATTATATTTAGGAAGTGGGGTCCCATGCCCATGTATTGAAGGCTATTTCCCACTTTCTCTTCTATTAGGTTCAGTGTGGCCGGATTTATATTGAAGTCTTTAATTCCTTTGGAACCTTCATCAGGCGATGAAAGGAGACAGAGACAGAGACCCACATTGGAGCACCGGACAGAAATCTCAAGGTCCAAATCAGGAGCAGAAGGAGAGGGAACACGAGCAAGGAACCCAGGACCGTGAGGGGTACACCCACACACTGAGACAATGGGGATGTTCTATCGGGAACCCACTAAGGCCAGCTGGCCTGGGTCTGAAAAAGCATGGGATAAAACCGGGCTTGCTGAACATAGTGGACAATGAGGACTACTGAGAACTCAAGAACAATAGCAATGGGTTTCTGATCCTACTGCACGTACTGGCTTTGGGGGAGCCTAGGCAGTCTGGATGCTCACCTTACTAGACCTGGATGGAGGTGAGCGGTCCTTGGACTTCCCACAGGGCAGGGAACCCTTATTGCTCTTCGAGCTGATGAGGGAGGGGGACTTGGTTGGGGGAGGGAGGCGGTGGCGGGGAGGAGGCAGAAATCCTTAATAAATAAATAAATTTTTAAAAAAAATTAAAAAAATTAATCCCTTTGGACTTGAGTTTGTGAATGGGGATAGATATGGATCTATTTGCATTTTTCTACAGGTTGACATCCAGTTATGCCAGTACTATTTGTTGAAGATGCTTTCTTTTTTCCCATTGTATAATTTTAGTTTCTTTGTCAAAAATCATGTGTTCATAGGTGTGTGGATTAATATCCGGGTCTTGGATTCGATTCCATTGGTCAACCTGTCTGTTTTTATGTAGATTGCTTTGGTAGGATTGCCATTTTTATTATGCTGATTCTACCTTTCCAAGAGCATGGGAGATCTTTCCATTTTCTGATATTTTCTTCAATTTCTTTCATCAAAGACTTAAAGTTCTTGTCGAACTGGTCTTTCACTTCTTTGGTTAGTGTTACCCCAAGATATTTTATGTTATTTGTGGTTATTGTGAAGGGTGGTGTTTCTCTAATTTCTTTCTCAGCTTCTTTATTATTTGTATATAGGACGGCTACTGATTGTGATTTTTTTCTTAATTAAGTCGTTTGAAGTGGAAAGAGCCACTTCTAATCCATATCATTGAGGTGGGAAGATCCACCTTTAATTGATGCCACACCTGCTGTCAGCCTATATAAAGGCCAGGAAAGAAAGAGGCTTTTGCTCTTTGCCTGCTTGCCATCACCTTGCTTGCACATCCATTCCTTCACTGGATTGGAGCCTACTTCTTCAGGATTCCAGCACATACCAAAGACCATCTTATCCAGTCTCATGAACGGAACAACTGCTGGACTCTTGGACCTTCCATTGGTAGACAGCCATTGTTGGGCTAGTTGGACTATAGCCTGTAAGCCATTCTGGCAGATTTCTTCTGTAAGTTCTGTTCCTTTAGAGAACTCTGACTAATACACTATCCAAGTGTGAGACTTGAGTTCATGATTCAGTACTTACATAAAAGCCTAACCAGTAGCATGAACATATGTAATCTCAGCATATCTAGGGGAAAGATGGGAAGCTGGAGAATTTCTGGAAGCTTGTGAACTAGTTAACCTGGCTGTCTTCTGTGGTCTAGAGAATGATCTTCAATTAGCATACTTTCAGTTTTTAATAAACATATTTATTAAGTCTATAACAACTAAAATTAAAAAGGATAAATAGGTACTAGCAGATAGAAAGAAGCAGAAGTGTTGTAGGATGCCACTTGTTCATTTCCTGGCTTCCCAGACTCACGAAATAACCACACAGAAACTGTATTAATTAAATCACTGCTTGGCCAACTACCTAAGTGTATTGCTTATTAGCTCTTACATCTAGAATTAACCCATCTCCATTATTTTATGTTTTACCACAAGGCTCACGGCCTACCACCAAGGTTTCAGCATGTCTGTCTCTGGCAGTAGCTCCATGGCTTCTCTGTAACTCCACTCTTCTTTCTCCCAGCATTCAGCTATGTTTTCCCTGCCTAGAAAAGGCCTGAAAACCTCCTGGACTGTGGTAGCATTCTGAGATCTTTTCCAGAGCCTTGAAGTCCCAGAGCAGACAATCTCCTGGTTGCTTTCACAGTATTATCAAAGTTAAAGAAAATGAGTGGATACCTGGGAACTTTGCTTAGGTGGGGACCCTAATAACTGAAGACAGGCTAGGATGAGATGAAGTCATTATAGGAGGGATTCTCAGCCTAAGGCCTGAGAAGAAGAGAGGTGTGGGACACCAGATACAGGGATCTGTGTGAAGGTGTTCTGGTTGCAGAGCCACTGATGATTGGGGAGAATGAGGAGCTCCTCTTTGTGAAAGCTAGGATACTCTAGACTGGTGTGGGTGGGCACACTCAGCTTGTGGAAATGATAGTAAAGACAGTAAATATCCTGCTCCAGAAGAGAGAAGACGAGAGTTTTTGGAGAGCTTGTATGGAAGGATTCTGGATTTGAAGTTTAGCCCATTAGCTCTAGCTTCTTATTGGCCGACTCTTACATCTTAATTTAACCCATTTCTATTAATCTATGTATCGCCATGTGGCCGGGGATTACCAGCTAAAGTTCTGGGCATCTGCCTCTGGTGGGGCTCCATGGCTTCTCCCTAACCCCACCTTCTTTCTACCAGCATTCAGCTTAGTTGTTCCCCACTTAGCTCTGTTCCCCTATAGCTCTGCTATAGGCCCAAAGCAGTTCCTTTATTTATCGATGGTAATCACAGCAGACAGAGGGAAAGCACACATCATTTTGCTGCCATATCTGTAGGGCCCTAAGCATCCATGGGAGGTTGTGTTCCTGTGGCCCAGCTCACATAACCTATTTCCTGTTCTTGCCTTACATCTGCTCCTGGACATGGCTGGTGGTGAGTGCTGTGCTGGCTTCCTTCTGTCCTCTGCAAGGCACTCACACAATTTCTCAGACGGGAGGCCTGACTCACGCGTGGACCCCCTTTAACACTGAATGTTAATTAAGATATCCAGCTTCTGCTGAAAATGGAGATAAAAAGAGAAGTGGAGATCCCATGTGTTCGGCTCAGCTGTCCTGATTCCTGTTCCTAAAATATCTTTACATAACTGACCTTGGGGCACCCTATGATATCCTTAGCCCACGTTCTATATCATAGAGACTCATTCCCTTTGAGCCCAGCTTTTCAGTGGAGTCTGAGGAAGAAGCCAGAGGAGGCCCCACACAGTATTGTAGTCAGTAAGAGGATGTGGAGAGAAAAGGTGAGATAAAGCTGCACAAGAAAGCAAAAACATCCCTGCCCCATGAGGGGTCAGTGGAGTCCGACCTTGGCCCAGTATGGATCTGACCATATCCACCCAGAGTTTTCAGTATTCTTTTTTGGGCACGTATCTGGGGAATGTACCACAAAGTAGCAGAACAACCACTCCAGGTGACTTTCATGTCCATGTGACCCTATCAGGCAGTGGTGTTCCACTACCCACTCTCAGTCAATAGCAACTATCTGCTCTGCTATATGGATCCCTTTCATCAGCTTCACTTGGTGTTCCAAGGATGATGATTCCTGGGCCCAAAGTCAACTTTCCCCTGCTACTGAAGGCCTTCACCCTTTTTTGGGTGTTTGCCCCCAGCACATGCCTATGCTCCTCCTATGGCTCCTCCCTTTCCTGAAGCTCTAGCTTTATAGCTCCCACTGAGGCTCTGCAGTCCAGGCTCTCTTCTTTGAGGGACTTTGGGATTGAATAGCTGTCCTATGACCCTTGCTTAGCTTTCATTGCCTGCTGGGTCGTCCCTCTGCGCACTTAAGTGCTTCCTTTTCCTTTTGGTGGGGCAGGTATTAGGTACTTTAGAGTGCATGGACTAGGCCTGGGGCAGTGTATTAGTTTGGTTTCTGTAGCTGTGATAAAACACACTTGGGGAGGAAAAGATTTATTTGACTTATAGGTTATAGTCCATCACGAAGGGAAGTCAGGGCAGGAAAACTAAATGAAAGAACCTTGAGACAGGAACTAAAGCAGGGGCCATGGAGGAGTGCTGCTTACTGGCTAACTCTTTATGACTCATTCAGCTTGACTTTTAAATACAACCCAGGACCATCTGCTCAATGTGGCACCTCTCACAGTGGGCTGGGCCCTCCCACATCAAACATTAACAAAATCCCCCACAGACTTGCCTACAGGTGAATTTGAGGATGACATTTTGCAATTCCGGTTCCTTCTTCCCAGATAACTTTAGCTTGTTTCAAGTTGATAAAAAAAAAAAAAAATAACCATCACAGGAGGGGATGGGCACTGGACCAGACTGAGAGCCACATTAATGGCACAAAACTCGGTTTAGAGGATTCAAAGGGTAATTGAGAAGACTGCTTTGAGGTTGGTCAAAACAGAGATTCAGCCAACCTGAAAGTGTGGATCAGGAGAGGAAACAAGTGGGGTGCAAAGAGGTAAAGAAAGCATGACAATGAGGCACCGGGCTGGAAATGTACACAGGCAAACAAGAGGGAAAGGTGTTCCACGGCAGGCGAGGGGCTGCCTTTAAATATACTGTGCAAACACATTCAGTGGAAAAATACGCTAGAGTGGTCTGCATCAGAAAAGAGGTCACCAGCTCCAGCTGTTGCTAAGGGAACCACTGCAATCATAAGCTGGATGAAATATGTAGTCTCCAGATACGGACTTTCCAGAGACACAGCATTGCCTGCTGTTAAAGCCATGCATGGCAAAGTGGATTGGGCAGATGTAATGGAGGTTACCAGCTACCTTTAAACTATGGAGATGATCTTGGGTTTCCTGTTACATAGTAGGGCTGAGGAGGACCCCATAGTGGGAGAAGACTCAGCTCCCAATTGCTGACTGAGAATGGGAAGAGACCCATGGAAAGTGTGGCACTTTCCACGAAATGAAGGCAACAGCTGACAAAGAAGTGGGGGCTGCAGATTCCCTGCAAGGCCTTCAGATCAGAGTCCAGCCAGCAATACCCTGACTGTAGTTTTGTGAGCTCAGAACACAAGGAACCATTTAAGCCAGGCTTGCCCTCCTGATTTGGGGCAAGTGGGAATTAATAACTAGGTGCTGTGTTAACCTTCAAAGTGTATAGTGATTGCTTACGCTAGACTGAGGTAGATGGCATGATGTTCCTTTAAAAGTGAGGCCTCTTCCAATGCATGTGATTTTTTTTTCATTACTGCCAAGGTCATGAGTTATAGAATCTAGCTGGGTTCCTTGCTGAACTCTCTAGGATGGCTGCAACAATGCAATTCCAGCAGTGTTTTTTGTCTTGCTTTGTCTTTCTGAATTTACAAACCAAACTCAGTTTTCCACAGCAACATTTCTTGTCACTGGACTAGAGTCATAGAAGATTTAAAAGTGTTCGAACCCCCTTTCATCCTCTCTCATAGGATTTCTAAATCTCTGGCACAAAGATGTTTGACTGGTTCTAAAATTTTCAGGCCTACATGGTTCCCCGTATCCCATGTCCTGTGAGCAGAGCTATCTTCAAAGAACATGAAGTTCCTGCTCAGCACAGCACACTTTATTCAGCCAGCCTAAGCTAACCAAAGAGCTTCAGACCATGGCGTGGGTCTCGGGATACTCTTATGCATCTACTGGAAAAACAGCACAGCATGCATTTGTAAGGTTTTCCTCTGGGAATCACCCTTGGTTCTTCATGATGGAAGTGTGAAATTACCTTCCTCCATTCAAGCCCATAATTCTCTCCTTCTTTTTCCTTTATAAGCTCTATTATCCCGTCCAATTTTCTTTTTTTTTCCAAAAGAGATCTCTGAACCTACATAATTTCCCCCCAAGCCCCAACCCTCTGAACCTACATAATTTCCCGCCAAGCCCCAACCCTATACCAGTTATAATCAGCCCTAATAGATGTCCTTAACCCTGAGGACAAACTTTGTTGGGAGAGGGGATGTCGTCTTCTAGAATTACTTCCAGCTGTCATGGGGGCAATGTTCTTTCTATGGGATCTTGTGAAAAACTAAAATGATGGTTAAGTTTTAAGATTACT
Organism: Microtus oregoni; assembly: GCF_018167655.1. Classification (NCBI taxonomy): domain Eukaryota; kingdom Metazoa; phylum Chordata; class Mammalia; order Rodentia; family Cricetidae; genus Microtus; species Microtus oregoni. The sequence goes on along the minus strand of NW_024543954.1, from coordinate 105,647 downwards.
GTCTGATATAACTGCAAATAGTCTCTGAGTATTCAGTAGGTTTTTTCTGAGCTTTCTATTTGGAGGTCTAGCAAGAATGTTGAAAAAGGTGCACCATTTCAGCTAACCAAGTTGGAACCATCTTGAGCAGCTGGTACTCAAAATAGGTCTTATAGTAGCGCTATCGGCATCATGATGTCATATCAACCAGGTAGAGTTATTGTGGGCCCCCATCTTCTTCCTGGAAACTTCAAAGATTACTGCAGGAAAATTCATTGTTTATTGTGGAAAACTTAAAGTTTATTTATTTATTTATTTATTTGATTTTTCGAGACAGGGATTCTCTGTAGCTTTTGGTTCCTGTCCTGGAACTAGCTCTTGTAGACCAGGCTGGCCTCGAACTCACAGAGATCTGCCTGCCTCTGCCTCCCAAGTGCTGGGATTAAAGGCGTGCGCCACCACCGCCCGGCCTATAGTTTATTTATGTAGACATATTTAATGAAAGGTATGATAGAGACAGAAACATGTATGGAGAGAAGTAAATTTTTTTTTTAAATTTTTTTTGTCTCATACCAGATGGCTCCTGATATGAGACAGAAAGTTTGAATTTTTTTAACAACATATTTGGATTTAGAAAAAGATAGCCATTGTTCAACTTCAAAGCCAGCTTTAATTTTTAAGTAAGTCTCAAATTTTATTATAGTGAGAAATATATATATACATATATATATACATATATACATATATATATGTGTGTGTGTGTGTGTGTGTGTGTGTGTGTGTGTGTAATGAAATTTTACCCTGCAGATTTTTTTGTTGGTGATTTCTTTTGGATAGTTATTTTTTTAGGCATCTGGATATCCAAGGTTTTTGACTTTTTGAAGATGGGTACTCCCACAGCAGAATCCTTTTTCATTTTCTGCATGCATATACATGTTTAAAGTACATATGTGTGTGTTCACATGTATATGGACATATGTGTAGAAGGTGCCGGTTGAAGCCCATAGTTGCTATTTGGAGTCTTCAATCCCTTTTAACCTTATTCACTGAGGCACATTCTCTCAGCTCTACCCTTTACATTTCTTGTGATTCCTTTCGATGTCTGAAAAGATAGTTGAATTTTCATTGCGATTTCTAATTTCAAACCACCATGATATCACATTGGATAACCTCCAGAACATTCTTTCATACTTTTGAGAAAGAAGGAGAAAGCAAAAGCAAACAATCTTAGTCTCACTATGAGGAGATAATTGATTTTCAGGATCCTCCCTCAAAAGGGCACAAGACTGCCCAGGACTCTCCCAAATCCCCTATGAAGTGCAGTGTTATTCCATTCTCCTAGGTTGTGTGCATATTGAACTGTCCCCTGTAGCCATTATCAGTAACTGCATGGTTTGCATTTGTGGATGCTCACTGCCCTATATGTCCTATATGATGCTGATTTGTGAACAGCAGGCAGGAGCATGTGGGAGACATCATAATGCTGAAGGCTCACAGTTAAGCAGTAATTAGTTCAAGGGTGTGGAGGAATATGGCATTTCTTCTACTTGTTATTGGACATAAAACAATAAATAGAACAAGGTCACTTCCCATGGAAATGTAAGAATCCAGTACAGAGACAGATAAAAAGAAAACTAAGTATTCACAAAAATGGAGATTATTGTCACTATAGTAGTAACAGAATGTCAAGGTTGCCAGGGAGGATAGACCATGGGAAGACTATCTTGTATGAGGATATGTGGAGGGTGTCCCTTGGGTGATTAGGAAAAAGGCATTACAGATAGGGAAAAATGGATATCCTTAAAATACACAGACAAGGGAAGACCTTCAGCAGCACAGCCCTGCTGAGTTGGTGTTGATGATTTGACCAGAGAGGAGTTACAGAGGTGGGGACAGCAGCCTCAAGATTGCCCTTCACTTTTCAGAAATGTAGAGTCTCTTCAAGTTGTTCTGCTATGTAGGAAGGCGTTAGAGCTGCTGCGGAGCACCAAGACTACATGACTTGGTGGGCCTTGATTCTAAGCTCAACCTTCCTAGCCCACCTTAATAGACTTGTAACCCTGACCAATGCTCTCTAGTTAGTCTTTCTTAACATCTCATTTTCACAGTCTATGGAATGACCATGATGAAGACATGTGGTGGGTATGTATGGACTGTAAGTGGGGCAGTGTGTGTCAAGTACTCAGGCTTGTCTTCCACATGGATGTTTGTGTTACCCCTCAGCCGCCGGTTGCATTAGGAAACATTGCCTTTGATCCCCACAAGACAACTCTCAATATGAAATTGAGAACCTCAATTACCCCTTACCACTATCTGTACTTGCTTTTGTGTTATTGTGCACTTTATCTCAGTGAACACCATGCCCCCCTTTCCTCAGTTCCCTCATCTGAAGGATAGGGATTATAGAATGTCCTCCTAGGGGCTAGAGGGATGGCTCAGCAGTTAGGGCAAGCATGCAAAACTGGAAGTTTAGATTCTCAGAACATGTATAAAGCCAGACTTGTTCGCATGTATCTGTAACACTAGTGACATCACAGCAAGATGGGAGGCAGGGGACAGGAGAACCTCCAGAAGCTTATGGACAGAACAAAATGGAAGAAAAGAGACCCTGTCTCAAACAAGGTTGAAGGCAATGGCTGACACTTGAGATAGTATTCTCACTTCCACACTTATGCCTGTGAGCTCCTGTACTTAAACATATGAACACACACACACACACACACACACACACACACACACACACACACACACACAAAGAGAGAGAGAGAGAGAGAGAGAGAGAGAGAGAGAGAGAGAGAGAGAGAGAGAGAGAGAGAGAGAGAAGTCCAGTGGGGAACAAAAACAAATTCAGCAACTGCCTAGTGTTTACAGAGGCTGTCCTCCCCTCCTTCCTTCTCGTAGCTGCTAGGATGGATGTTCATGTGGCCCAAGAACTTCCTTTGGGACTGGGCATCATTCTCACTTCTCCTCTGCACTATCTATCATCCTCAGAGAATAATGCCACTATGGGAAGGAGCAGTGGGAAGATCTACTGTCATCCAGCCTATATGGCCTACCTCTGTCTGAGGGGCACTGTGAAATCTCCCATGAGCTCTGGAAAGCATGGAATTGTGACCAGGAATGGTCAATGGGGCTCCCAGGATGCTGAGTGGTGCATGGTTATATAATCAATATTTTCCTTACCAGACTTGACTTCTGGAATTGTTTGCATTGGAGTCAAGTTGAAATATAAACAAGTTAACAAGTTCAATTCCACCACTCCACTCCTTACTTACTGAATACTTATTCTGGTGCTCAGCACTGTGGTACATGTAACACTAATGGGTGGTGTAGTCCGTTCAAGTTTTACTTATCCACAAGCATTTCTGTATGAGCTCCTGCTGTGTGCCAGGTAGTGTCTGCCTCTGAGAAAATTAAAGCAAGTACAAAGCCACAGTCCTTTGCCTTGCAAAGGGGGCAGGTTACTCAGAAAACCATATAAGGCAATTTGCAGCTCTAGCCATAAAACAGTGAGACTCTCAGGGCAGTGAGAGTGAGTGTACAAAGAGACCTGGCCTGTGTTTGCAGTCCTGAAAGCTTTGCCAAGCCGTACCTCTACACAGATGTACAGAGTGTGCTGTACAAAGCAAGGGATCTACTTTCTACTTATCCGTTCTCTGAATTCCTCCCAACTCCTAAACTCTCTACTATTGGCAAGCATAACTTACTCCAAAGAGGCACTAATAATGTCTTAGGGTTTCTGTTTTTGTGAAGAGACACTATGACAACAGCAACTCTTATAAAGGAAAGCATTTAATTGGGGTGTCTTACAGTTCTGAGGTTTTGTGTATTATCGTCATGGCAGGACATGGTAGCATGCAGGCAGCCATGGTACTGGGGAAGGCACTGAGAATCATACATCTTGATCCTCAGGCAGTAGGGAAAGACTGTTGCACTGGACATGGCTTGAGCATATATGAGATCTCAAAGCCTGCCCCCATAGTTATACCCTTCTCCAACAAGGCCACACCTACTTCAACAAGGCCACACCTACTTCAACAAGGCTACCCCTACATCAACAAGGCTATACCTCCTAATAGTCCAATCCCTATGGGTCAAGCATTCAAACAAATGATTTTATGGGGTGTTGGGGTCCGTGGCTCCAACATAAAAACTAGTTTTCCCTAACTCGACCTGTACGGAGGCGTGGGAAAAAATGAGACACAGTTCACACAACAATATCGGAAGGGCATCTCAGGCTTCATTCAAATCCTGAAGATCACCCGCATTTATTATTCAAACACCTTTTATCCCCCAGGTAAACCAAGGTGGAAACTCATTAATATTCTCTTTCCAGGGACGTGGGAATACTGGAAACACCTGCAACTTAAGTCACCAGCTTGGAATCCACACCTCTCCCCAGGCGATCTACATACTAACAAAAGAGAAGGAGCAACAGTACATCCTGAGCCTTTGTTAGGTGGCTACCTGTGGTGTGGCAGGATTGCAGCTGCCTTGGAAATTAAGCATGGTCAGAGAACCTGGCTGCAAATATTTTGTATGAAATATGGGCCTACCATCCATTCTCTCTTATTAATTTTAATAACACCTGTGCTTCTGCAACAGGATAGATAGATCGCATCTGGCTTGGGCAAAGTCTTCTTCCTTTACCCAAATTTTCCCGTCTTTGGAACAGGCATTGTCATATGCAAGCTCCTGTCTTAGGCATCTGGGGAGAAGAAGCTTCAAACCCATCATTGACTGCTGATCTCTGTAAAGAAAAGAGATTAATGGAGAGAAATATACTTTCAGGCCCTGTGTCTCATAGCCATACCTTTTGTCAGGATAAATCATAACACTTTATGAACCTGGCTGCAAATATTTTGCATGAAATATGGGCCTACAATGGGGGCCAAACGTATTCAAAGTACCACAACTACCTTTGTAGAAGGGGTAGAGGATATGTAAAAGTGAAGCAGGCAGCATGACTGGCTTGTGCAAACAAAAAGGAAAAAAAATCTTAGTTTAAGCATCTTTCAAGGGTGAGTTCTCACTGCAGTTACTATGGAAGAATATTGAGGTGGTATCACCTAGCACTCTCTGTTTGGTTCCACCCCTTCTCATTTACTGGTTCTGTGATGAAGATGGACTGGTGACATTGCTACATAAGGAAAACCCTTTTATTCTGTGGTGGTTTGAAATCTTGACCTTTTTCTTCAGGGGAAACGACGCCTGTCACAGAGTAGGTACTCAGCTAGACTCTGTAAAGTGAATGAGTAACACAAAGAAGAGTTTTAACACAGGTTTGGGGGTGGAACAGAACGGTGCTATCAGGAAGCAACAGGGCTTCTGGGGACAGCTTCAGAGAACCCAGATCATGGTGATCCTTAGGGATCTTCAAGATTTCAGGCAAAGGAAGCGTTTGAAATTTGAAAGGCTTTGGAGCAGTCATGCGTGTCAACAAAATTCTTTTTTTTTTTTTAAATTGGGACTTTTATGCCCAAGGTTCTAGTCCCCAAATGTCATTCATGAGCCGAATTTCTGATGCAAATTACATGAGGGTTTTTAATAATATTCAAACTCAAGTTTGGACCAACACCTTTCCAGCACCCCGGCATGATGGGTACAGAAAGAATGGCAGGGAGCCCTGGGACGGTAGAACTTTTAAAGGGGAAGCGCCATAATCAGGAGAGTTCATGTCCTGTCTTCTTGGGGTTGGGTAAGAAGGGGATAGGATAAGGTAATTTTTGAAACCATTGGTAAGTTTTTGGGTGCAAAACCCTAACAAAGGACCATTAATAACTGACAAGGTATCTTCAAGGACAGGATGCCTCCTAGGAACATCTGAACCTTGACAAATTTTATGGTCCTGCTTCCTAGTTCCTTAATTGGCTATTTTCAGGGTAACTGTTCAAATTCTGCTATGGCAGCACATTTCTGGAGCTGAGATGGGCCCCTTGCTTAATATATGGCTTAAGATGAAGCCTCTTCTTTAAATCAGAGTTTGCAAAGTCAGGTCCTCACAGGACAAAGAGCCACTTAAGGGAAGAAGGGTTAATTTTGTCTTGCAGTTGAGAGGAATTCTGTTTATGGTGGTGGAAAAGTCATGGCTGCCAGTCACATTGTTGCACCAGTCAGGAAACAGAGATGAACACTGGTGGTCAGCTGGTTTCCTACTCGTTTCCGTCTTTTAGTCATTCTGGAACTCCAGCTCATGGGATGATATGGCCACATTCAGGGAGAGTCTTCTCTCTTCAGTTAAACCTCTCTGGAAATACCCTCATAGACACATCTCCTAGATTATTCAAAATCCAATTATGTTGACAATGAAGAGTTTGGTGGTCAGACAGAAGACAGGATTGGTGTGGGAGAAAGATTCTGAGAAACCTTTGGGGTTTGCAAGAGATTAAATCGACATGCCTGTGGCTGTTCTAAACTTATGGGTCTGGGAACAGGTGGCTGTATACTGTAACTATTTAAGAGGTGAGGTAGACAGAAATTGGTCTGCTTCTCCCACGGTCTGAGTGGCTCCCCTGAGCCGGTCTGTGGCACTATTGGGCTACAGTTCAAGGTGTAAGAATTCTTTCTGGAGGCTCCGACTGAGAACCTGTTCCTTGTGCCTATTAGTTTCTAGTTTACTGTCATTTTCCTTGCCTTACAGCCTCATCACGCCAATCTCTACTTTTGTGCTTACATTTTTTTCCCCTGATGTGGAACTTCCTGCCTTCTCCTTCACCACTTGAAGGCCCTAGTGATGACATTTGGTAACCAGGATACTCAAGAATAATCTCCCATCTCAAGATTGTGGAGTTGATTACAGTTGCAATGACCCTTCTGCTTTGTAAGGTAGGAACAAGTTCCAGGGATTGGTAGACATATCTTTGAATATATGCTGCAAGCATCATCCTACTGACCATGGAATACTTCCTGTAATGGAAACCAGAATGGTAAGCCTTTATATAGTAGGATTAAAGATTTATTTTGGGTAAGGGTGATGCTTTTCTGAAAGTAACAAAACAAAAACCAGGATTTTTACCTTTACGCCAGTAATGTTTGTCAGAAAATGTGATTTTGTATCAAACTTGACTCTTCTATTTGTCTGTTTCTTTTTCCCCTGATTTTTATCAGCACATTTATTGTACAAAGCAATGGGCATAATTATAACATTTTCACATGTATATCATATTTTTTATCACATCCTGCACCCCCATTATCTATCTTCTGTTCCCACCTTCCCATACGTCACTATCTTTGTAAAGTAATGTCCAAAGCTTATATACCATTGACAAGGGAACAAAGCTTCTGAAGGCTGGGTAGGACTGAGCCCTGATGGAGATACTAAAAAAGTGTCCACCTTCCTGATCTGCCTGCTGAAGACAAGGAATGCTGAGTGAGTCGGGCTTACATTATCAGTTATGAAACTGCCATGGTAGAAGGATGGATGATGAGGAGGAAGGGATGTTCTCTAACCTTAGCGAAATAGTTTCAAGATTTCTGTTGCTTTGTAGGTATAAACAACTGTTACTTTTTCACCTAACTTATTCTCCATTCCTCTTGAAAAGCAAAACAAAAGCCCAGTTTTGAAACAAAATATCATCTATTCCCAGTGATTGCTAGTGTCCTGTGATAAAGCCTGAGTCACTCAAGGTCATTTCTTGCTGATTTTTGTTCCAGTTCCCTCTGCTTCTTTTTTTTTTTTTTTTTCCGAGACAGGGTTTCTCTGTGGCTTTCTAGCCTGTCCTGGAACTAGCTCTGTAGACCAGGCTGGTCTCGAACTCACAGAGATCCGCCTGCCTCTGCCTCCCAAGTGCTGGGATTAAAGGCTTGCGCCACCATCACCCGGCTCCCTCTGCTTCTTTCTATGACTTGTATTTTAATTTTTAATTTCACCATATGCACATTGGTTCTCTGACTTCCATTCCTCCAATGACCTTGTTACCACATTCCTTGTCCAGACAGTTATTCTAATGGTTGTAAAGTAGTCTTAGCACCACAGCTGACGCTCTCTCCATACTCCTCAAGCTTGTGATCACATCCCATAACCTCCAATACACTAACTAGGAGTTTTACTATCTTTTCACTGCACATTATTCCTCATATTCCCTCTGTAGTTCATTATGCAGGTTCTGATTATACACCCAGTCGTTGTCATTATATCCTTGCTCAGTCCCTTCAGCTCCCTGGCTTCTTCACTCATTGCCTCCCACTCATGTCTGCTCATCATCTGCTGCAGATTAGATTTAGCTTTTCCACTTGCTTCCACAAACCCTAAGCTGTAAGGCTGATTATCACCACACTCTGATTTAAGGTCGGAGTTATCACTTGGGAGATCCCACCCTTTGTTATTCAGAGATAGTAGTCCTCCTTATTTTTTGAGATAGAATCTTACACTGCACCCAAAATTCACAAATAGATTAGGCTGGCTATTCATCATTTCCCCAGGATTCTGCTTCCCAACACTAGGATTACAGGCTCACACTACCAAGCTCAGATTTTGGTGCAGGTGCTGGGGATCTGAAGTCAGGTCCATATGCTTGTTAAACAAGCTTATTACTCACTGAGCCATCTCTCCAGCCCTTATCTATCATTCTGAGGTATACAGTACGTTATTGTTATCTACAGTTACCTTCCTGTGCAGTAGTACACCAAAGCTTCTTGCTAACGCTAGCTACCGATCAGCCTCTTCCACCCTGCCTTCTTCCTTGCTCTTCCTAACTTCTGGAAACAACCATCTCACACTCAACTTGCATTAAATAAAATTTTGTGTTTTAAATTTTACGTCCCTTTTGAGTCACTGTTTTCTTTATCTCTTCCCTTCATCGCAAAACTCCTCAGAATCTCCTAACTCTTCCTCTTTTTTCCCTTAACATATATTTAAGTAATATAATAATACAACACATAAAACAACACAAATAAACATAAAATAACACCAAAGAATAACACAAATCAGCCATTTTGTGACACATTTGCCATGCTAGGACTGATCTTGAACTTCTATTCCTCCTGCCTCTGCCTCATAAGAATCGAGATTACAGGTATCTGCAAGAAGCCTGACTCATCCATTATTCTTAATGCTTAGATGCCTACTTTTCTGGTGATAATTGTTATGGTTTGAAAGTGAAACACCCCCATAGGTTCATATGGGGAATGTTCGGTCTCTAGGTAGTAGTCCCATTTTGAGAAGTGGAGAAGAGCTGGAGGAAGACTGAGACTGAGGGCATGCCTTTGGAAGTTAAACCTGGTCCCTATTATCTTCCACTCTCTCTGCTTCCTATCTGCCTTGAGGTGAGCAGCCTCCCATGCCAAACACTCCTGCCTTCACGATGTTTCCTCCTCACTACAGGCCCAACAATAACAGAACCAAGAACTTAAACTGTAAACCACAACCACCCTTTGTTGTTTATCTCTGGCATTTTGTCACAAAGACAAAAGTCTGGTCAATAATAGTAATTCAAAGTGACCTTCACTTAGTGGGTGAACTACGTCTATAGAAAGGCTCTGGGCCATATACAGTTTGCACGGCAAAGGTCTCTGCTATGCTCTGAATATTTGCAGCCCCTCCACTCACTATTCATTTGTTGTAATCTAGTTCCTTATGTTATAGTGTTAGAGGCTGTGGTCTAAAAAAGTGAGGAGCTTCTGAAGATGGAACCCTCATAAATGAGATTCTGAAGGGCAAGCCTTACCTCATGAGGCCATAGGTATATGGTGTCATCTATGAGAAAGCAGACTGGCACCACTCTTGAGATCTACTGAAACCTTGATTTTGGCCTTCTCAAGTCTCCAGGCTGTGAAGAATACATTTCTGGTGTTTCCAGGCCATCTGATTCGATGCTATTTTGTTATGACAGTCCAAAGTGTCAGAAATTGCTACAAGTTAGATTTTTTCATTTATTTGCTAATTTTCCAAACAATGTGTAGATTTCTATCATCTAGTAACTTCCAAAGGTTCATTTTTTTTTTGTAGTGACATTTCATTTGTATTTTAAAAAATAAAGCTTGCCTGAAGATCAGAAAGTAAAACAGGCCCACTGGTCAGCCTTACAGACCAGGCAGTGGTAACACACACCTTTAATCCCAGAAGCCACACTAGTTTGCCACAGAAGCTGGGCAACAGTGGTGCATGCCCTTAATCCCAGTACTAGAGAAGAATATAAAACGGGAGGAGACAGCTCTCAGATCAGTCTCATTCTGAGGATTTGTGGAGGCAGGATTGCTATTTCAGACTGAGGTAGAAGTAAGAGCCACTGGTTGACAGGCTTGCTTTTCGGGTCTTCAGGTTGAACCCAAATCTGTGTCTTTGGGTTTTTATTATTTGTGCTACAGTTTTACTATTTTGAACTTGAAGATTTACATGCATCTATATATTTAATTAATGACATTGCAATTCTTATTTAACTGAAATGGATCATGCATTGGTGTGGGAGGTTCTTCTATCTGTGTGTTGCTTTCATTGGTTAATGAATAAAGAACTGCTTTGAGCCTATGGCAGGGAAACAGAGCTAGGCAGGAAAAGCTAGGCTGTGTGCTGGGAGGAAGAAGGGCAGAGTCAGAGAGAAGCGATGGAGCCTTCATCAGAGTCAGACGTGCTGAAACTTTGCCGGTAAGCCACTGCCACGTGGCAATACACAGATTAATGGAGATGGGTTAAATTAATATGTAAGAGTTAGCCAATAAGAAGCTAGAGCAAATAGGCCAAGCAGTGATTTAATTAATACAGTTTCTGTGTGATTATTTCAGAGCTAAGCTAGCCGGGTGGCCAGGAACCAACAAGTGGTCTCCTACTACAATATGAGGAAACTCCTTTAGGTTATTTCCCAAGACTTCAGAACAAGAACTTAGCTATTGTTGGGAGCTAGAGCGATAGCATAAACAGAGTGTTGGTACTCTTGCAGAGGACCTGAGTTTAGTTCCCAGCAGCCACATTGTGGCTTCACTGTAACTCCAGTTTTAGGGGATTCAATTCCCTTTCCTGACCTCTAAAGGTACCACACACACACACACACACACACACACACACACACACACACACGCGCGCGCGCATGCACACACACATAAAGGTAAAACACTCATATTCACAAAATAGATAAATCTAAGAAAAAAAAGAAGCTAGCCATTTTGGAGCTTTTTTTGTCCTGTGGGATGACAAGATGTTTTATTTTTCTCAGGGAACTGTTGCTAAACCTTCTTTCAAAAACATTTTTTAAGTGGGTAATATAATTTCTAGAACAATCTGAGTGTTCCAGAGTCTCCCTACTTCTGTGTTCATCACTTGTTATAGACTTCTGTAATGTTCAGTTTTAGGAATCACATGCATACTGTGAAAGATTAAGCAGTTTCATAGACTACAGAGATGATTCCAATTCACATTCAAGACTACAGAGTAACTTTATATACTTTAAATACATGTGACAATTAAAATATAACTTACATAAAATTTTCAACCATAATAAAAATAACAAAGATAGCCTTCCATTACAGTGTTAAAGGATGGTGTGAATAGTGTTTGCATGCCTGGTAATTCCTTGATCTTTTTGCTGTATAGAGCTACTCTAAGGTGTGTACTATAAACTTTCTTGTTAGCCTGGAACTTCTTGATTCAAGGTACAATTAATTTCTCAATCTCCATCCAGTCATTTCATTCAGTTGAAGCTTATTCTTGTACAGATTCATAAGAAGTGTCATGCTAACATCATTCTGCAAGTTGTTGCATGTCCGTGAGGCTTTGCTGAATTCACACTTTGAAGATGAACTTGCCTGGATTTAAAACCTTTGCTATGATTCTCTGTATCATGTATAATAAAAACCCAGAGATGGAAATTGGGGTTCAATCTGAAAAGCAAAGCAGCCAAGCCACTAGAGAAAGTGGCTTTCTACCAAGGCTGGGCAACCACAAAACTAAGCGGCCTAAACCTCTCTCTCCTCCCATTTTATATTCACTCTAGTATTGGGATTAAAAGTGTATGACTCCTTAGGACTGGGATTAAAGTGTAGTGCACCACGACCTGGATTTGTTTCTGCTCTGATCTTGTGTAGCCCAGGGTGGCCTTCAACTCACAGAGATCCATCTGTTTCTGTCTCCCAAATCCTGGGATCAAAGGTGTGTATCACCATTCTCTGACCTCTAGTGGCAATAGCTTTGCCTTTAGTCTTCAGGAAAGATTTATTTATTAAAACACAAACACTATACCGTTACAATTCCCTTCTTCCTTTTTTTCTTAAATTTCATTCTGTCAGAAAGCATTGCTTTTAATTTTCTTTCCATTATACACTTACCCTTTTTGGCTACATAGCCAGACTTGTTTTCTTTAAAGTTCAATAATTTCCTTATAATACAGTTTGCTTTTGCTTGGTCTGTGCTAGTTCTCTCAGGTACATGGTGTTCTCTTTCCATTTGTGATTTTGAACCCCTCGGGAAACTTCACTGAATTAAACATTTTCATGTTTGTCCTTTGCATTTACTTTACTTTTAATCTTAATATGAAGCATAGATTTTTTTTGTCTACTGTTTTTGTCATCTCATTCAAGTCTTCTTCCTCTCTTTGTCATTTTGTTTTACATACAATCTGGTTTCTTCATCTGTTTCAGTTTTTTAGAAAGTATGTGTATAGGTGTTTCCTCGTGTGCATGCCTGATGCCTATGGAGGCCAGAAGAAGATGTTGGATCCCTCAGAACTAGAGTTACAGATGCTTTTGAGCTGCCATGTGGGTGCTAGAAATTAATCCTGGATCTTCTGCAAGAGTAACACGTGCTCTTAGCCACTGAGCCATCTCTCCAGATTCCTTTCTTTTGAGTCATTATGTGTTGTGTTTAATCACTTATGGGTCTTTTAAATTCAATCTTATTTTATGAAATAAAAATTCTTAAATTTCACCTATAATTACTTTATAAATCAATTATTCCATTCATGTGATTTTATAATTCTGATTTGTGTTGCTCCTTCATGAATTGGATTCTCCTCCCTTGGTACCAATAATTTAATCCAGAGCCTTTGGAGCATGGTAGGCAACTGCTCTACCTCTGAGCTCCATATTGTAGCCCTTTCTTACCAATCATCTTATTTCCCCTGACAATTTTAGTTCTACTTTCCTTAGGAAATGTTATTCTCTCCCCACTGTCTACTATTTCCTTTTCTTTTTCTTCTCCCAAAGAACACAGACTGGCCAGGTTGGAGGATCTCAGTAGCTCAGTCTCTTGAAAGCTAAGAATGACAACATCATTTCATTTTATAGCTTTTTCCTTTTCTGTCTCCCTTCAGTCAAGACTGCTTCACTGTTCCTTCCTTTGTCCCTACCATCCTCTGTTCTATGTATTTTCTTCCTCCATCTTTTTGCAGCTCACTCATCACAAAGTCTCCCTTAGGTTCTGTTTTCATGGTGTTTCTTTCTCCTGTTGGTGCAACACAAAATAACTAATATTTTGGTATATAGCTATTGTCAACACCCCCTTTTCTTCCTAAGATAATTAACGCTTCAGAGGGGATTCTTCCCAAACATTTCCAAAGGCTTCAATGATGACTATGTTTTTTCTTTAGAAAAGATATTTCATCTGGCCAGTGGCGTGAAGAGCTCTGTCCAGCGATCCATTTATAATGGAGGAAAAGGTCTGGTTTATCCACCTCTACTTATAGTCCCTGCCATGGGCACAAGACTTGCCAATCAGTTCTTCAGGCTTAAACCGTACACTTGTCTCTTTCCCAGCACTTGTCACTGAATTGTTGCCAGCTTGAATGTAGAAATTCCCTTGAATGGTACTTGTCTCAGATTCAGCTGGATTGATCTCTCTCAGCATCATGCGGCCTGTCTTTACCACACTGAACCCCTCCCATAGCTATCACAGGCCCTGAATTCATGTACCTCACCAGCCCCAGGAAGAAAGGACGGTCTTTCAGGTCAATGTAGTGTTGCTTCTGGTGCTCATTAAAAGCCCAAAGAAACTTTATAGCTATCATGAGGAATCCCTTCTGCTTAAAGCCCTTGATGATCTCTCCCACCAGCCCAAATTTTGTGGTTCTCTTGACTGAGCCTCCAGAATATCTGAGATTATGTGTGTTCATTAACCTCACACAATTTAGGTTATTCTCTTAATGACTTTACCGTGGTTTAAAATGAGGAGTCTATGAGGGTATTATTCTGCTCTTATTCCTCTTCCCTGTTAGTGCTTTGCATGATATTTACCTTTGATCATCTCCTGTTAGTTCATTTCCATGTGAAATGAAATTTGTTTTCCTGCTCTTGGAGAAGTACAGCATAGGCTGATTGTCTCTGTTCACATATGTAGAGCGCCCTCTTCCGTTGACGTTGAGAACTCAGCCATACTGATAGCTTGCCTTGTGTTTCCTAAGTAGTTGTCCCTTCTCTGTCGTGAAGATGTTCTTATTTCTCTGACACTATTCTCATCACTCTGCATCTTTATTCTATCCCTTGAATTCTCCTCAGTAAAATATCCCCCATTCCTTCTGAAAAGAAGTTGAGATCTATTGAGCTAAGTTCTTCCCAGCCTCCAGCTACAGTGCATTGGCAAGCCCCTAGGTTATTTGGAGTGTGGGATGTTGTTAGCTGCTGCTTCTCTGTGTCTGAGGCTCTGAGGTCTGAGGTCTCCAGAGCCATATTCTATTCCTCATGAGTCCTAGGCTTGCCACTGAATATTAGCACATAGAAATTAGAGTTTCTAATCTAATTTCATTAGAAAACATATTTGTGGTGTCTAAGAACTGATTGTTTATTTGTGTTGTTTTAGTCCCTGCCTCAGTTCTGCCGCCCCTAGCCATCCCTGATCACATCGTACCAGATGTGGGTCAACTTCCTTGATGGCTAGATCTAGTGTGAAGACTCTTTGGAGCCTGGTTGAACTCAACTGAAAATTGTCCATGCTTCCATACAGTTCCTGGTAAGTGGGGACTTCCAGGTGCATCATTTCGGATTATGAGTTAGAGAAACAGTGAGGGAAGGCTGAGGAGTGGCAGGGTAGCAGCATCATGCAGGAGGTAAAGTTCCAACCATTTGATGAGTGATATAAGAATGTGACTGGCCTGCAGAGCTACTGTGAATGAGATGGACGCTAAAAAAAAAAAAAAAAAAAACAAACAAAAAACAAACAAAAAAAAAAAACAAAGGTCAAATTGCTTTAGGTAAGAGGCAGCCCCACATTTTTGATTCCCTCAGCCAAGAGAGAATTGGAACAATGGAGATGTAACTATTGTGTACACAATTAAATTAGACATTCCACCAGGCAGCACTTGTTGACTGTGTTTCTGCTAAGTCTCCAACATGCAGATGAAAGAGTAAATGCCTCTGCTCTGATGAACAAGGGACAATAAATAAACAACAGGAAATTTATAGCAACTCCAATTTCAGTGGTATTGAATGCCTTGACAAGAACAGAATTGGATGTTATGATGAGGCACAGAAGAGTTAGGCGGTCTCTATGTGGAATAGTTAAAGAAGCTTTATTCATGAGTTTGCTATTGCTGGCAGCCAAGTGCAATTGCAAGTGACTGTATCTACAGCCAAGAAATTGACTAAGATGGTCTAGTACAAAAATTATTAAATCTGATAGTCCATCAGAAAGACAAAAGGGATTGTGAAAATTTAAGCTGCTGGGCATCACCACCGAGGATTATTTCAGTCAAGATTTTGCTTTCCCATAAAGTTACCAGTTAATGTTGAGGATCCAGGTTCTGCAACACTGTGTCTGAATGTAGCTGGGAACAGAAGCCAGATTAAGTTCATATTTCAAGGTTAGGAGCATGAAAAGGGGCAGTTTGAGGTAGACAGAAAATCTAGAGGAGGGATTGTCCCTGAATCCAGGTGAAGGCAGTTTGAGAAAAGTAAGAATGATTGGTTGCATTTCCTGTCAGCTGAAGAGTTTGGGAGCTGAGACCTGTGAAATAATATTGAATTTAATGAGAGAAGGGTCATTGATGATTTGAGAAAGAGCCAACAAAGTGGTGGGTATATATGGAATTTTTAATACAATGGGTTTAAAAATTCCTTCCAAGAAAAATTTGTATTCAAGGGAGACGCAGCGAGTGATGAGTGGGAAATGGGAGTCAAAAGAGGCTCCTACTTCCTGGAGGTGGATGATAGCAGCATACATTGAAATTATCTGCTGAGATGAGGCGAAGAAAAGAGCGTGGTAAGTTTGCAGAGAGGAGACCACGAAGGGGTAAGTGGATCAGAAGGCAGTAAGAACTTAATGGTCAGTTCCAAGGAGTGAGTGACTTGATATGATTGGGGATATATCTAAAAAACTAGCCAAATGGTTTTGTTGGAATCTGATCACGGTGGTGTGAAGACACAGGAAGAGGGACTGGTGAAAGATTTGGTGGGACTTAGAAACTATTTGGAAATCAAGTGTGTATAGAAAGGAGAGAAGGGGTAGTCAGAGGGCAAGATTCTTAGCATCAGTTGTTCATAATAGGAAGTGAAAATGGGACCAAAATTGTAAGTGACAGACACTGTAGATCTGGAAAAATCTTCAGGAGTTGAGAAAAAGAGGGTGTGGAGAGTCAGTTATGTTCATGTGTTCTCTTGTCCCATGGCTGGTATACAAAGTGAGCAGTAAAAATAACACCAAGTTAACTTGCAAGGTATGAAAAAAATAATTGGCTTCTACCTCTGGAAGAGGATGGTGTAGGCAAGGAAAACGCCGTTACTGGGACATATAGCCCCATGAATGGTAGGTGAGGAGACAGGGTTTTGTTCTCAGAACTTAACGTACAGGGGCAGTGGCAGTTAAAGTCAGAGGAGAGGCTGAATATGCAGGTAAGAATATTTCTGACATGCAGGCTCTGAGCATTGCACTGCCATGTGCATGGCTAAGTAGAACACAATGGCCTTAGACATGATCTTCTCTTAGAAAAGAAATTAACACATTGAAATTGCTATTTCCTCCTCTAGATGGAGTCAAAAGCAGGAAGAAGGGAGGTCCAGAGATTTTTCCATTCTTAAAGGTAAGAAGGATTGAGTTACACTGTTGATGGCTTTTACAGAGAAACAGCTCATAACAAAGAGGGAAAATGTGGATCCATTTAAAAATCTTCTGTACATGTTCATTGTTGTGACCTTCTGAGTGTGGAATCCAGAAGCTGACAAGACGTGTCTGCCTCATCTATTCTTCATGTTAGTTTTTTAGACAGGGTCTCCTCATAGAACTCAGTACTTGCAAATCCAGCCATACTGGCTGGTCAGCAAGCACCAGGGTTCTTATCTTTGCAGTCCCACTACTGAAAATACAAGCATGCACACTATGTGTGATCTTCTTAACCTGGGTAAGAGCCCACATTGTGCAGAAAGGAAATCCAGGAATTAGTAGCAAGGACTAACGCTGAGCATTCTCCCGTACGAGGCAAACGGTACTGTGAATCTAGAGGCACAGGCTGGAGGACACAGGACATTTCACAGAGATTCAGACAAGAACAGAGACTGAGAAAGAAGACCGGGCTTGTGTAAGGTTGCACTTGAGAGCCCACTGAGGCACCAATTCGGTGCACAGTCACAAAAATATGTCATGGACTGTGATTCCAGACAAGAAAACAGGAGCTTCAGGGAGGTATGGCAGGGCTGCCCCTCATCAGTACATCACAGATGTCAGTGACTCCAAGGGATGACAGGTCCCCTCCTTTCCTGCAAACAGCAGAAGTCTCTGATCTCTGAAATGTGAGAAAAGCTGGGATACTGATGTTTTCTGCAAAAAGTCAGCCCACAAGTAGCAAATGTCTCATTTACAGTAAGAAGTCTCCGGGGAGGGGAAGATGGCTGAGAATGGAAAGTGCTTTCTGCATGAGGTGAAAACCCGACTTCATCATCCAGTACTCATTTGACAAAAAGGTATGTGGACAGGTATGTTTAATCTCAGCACCAGGGAGACAGAGACAGGAGGATCAAAAGGAGAGCACACACACACACTCACAAACATGCACGCGTGCAAGCGTGCTCACACACAGAGAGATAGAGAGGGAGAGACAGAGAGAGACACACGCAGAGAGACACACGCAGAGACACACACACACACAAAGAGAGGGGGAGTCCTTTGAAATCAGGCTATCCCTAGGGTCACAACATTTCCAACCCCTTCTTTGGCTTCAAAGCACAGCCTCAAAGCACACATGCGTTCCTCTCCTTCAACGTGAGTGAGCCAAGAGGGAGGTAATGGAGAAAGCAATGGGACCTGCCCCATCCAAGGCACCCTAGAGAGGACAGGGAGTAAGGGGAAGAGTCAGAGACACATAGAGAGACACAGTGTCATCAGGAACCTGGTGTGCTGTCTGGGTGCGTGGGGTCCGTGCAGAGAGGGCAAGTCTGCGCATAGCTAGCTAATACCCCACCCATAGCTGGTGACGGTCCAGAGAGGAGACCCCAAGGGACTTCTCCACGCTTGGGCACAGGCCACAGAGGGCTAGGCCCGGCCTGAGGCTAACAGGAATTGCCGAATCCATGTAGACAATCTGCAACGTCAAGCACGTTCGTGAACGTTTATTTCGGGGGTCAGGGGGTAGGGGTGGGGTCTGTGTGTGGAGAAACACGTATGCAGTGAGGAGCGGTCATAGCAAGCCCCACAGTCTCCCAGATGGTTCTCTTTTGGAGGTGGAGCTGCAGGGGGTGATGGCAGAAAGGAGGAGGCTCCCTTCTAAGGAGTGGGCGCAGGAGGGTCCCTGCCAGCCCCAATCCTGGCTGCTGACCTCTTCCGGGCCGCCTTTAGGATGGTCTTCTCAAAGAGCTCTTTTTCACGATAGTGCACAGGTGGGCCACGCAGGTACTTCTCTTCTGCCTCCTTGTAGCTGAGCTCATCCAGGGCAGCGATGGAGCAGATGATTGCCTCTGGAAGAAGAACCTCCATGGTGAGCCGGACTTGGTCTCCTCTTGCCAGCGAGAGCAGGGCCTGGTCTGCTTCCTTGGATATTTCTTGCAAATGTCTGGCCACGAGGTGCAACTGGTCTTCATCCTCCAGGTAGGTCTCAATGCAGAAGACTTCCCTCTTTGACTTCCAGAGGTCGTCCAGCCACCGGGACGGTTTCCTGCCCTTCACGATGTCCAGCAGGTGCTGGTCGGCCCCCTTTCTCTTCACGATGAAGTCTACGAGCTTCTGGTTGGCTCTGTCCCAAGCGGCTCTCATGCGGTCAGGCAGGAGTTTCTTGCGGGGCCTCTTCCCACCGGGGGCGGTCTCCTCCTCCCAGTCTTCCAAGTCGGCATAGCTCACCTTGGGGAAATCAATGCGCAGGTCGCCCTCTTGAATGGCTCTCCTCAGCGGGTAACTGGCTCGGGCGGTGTAGTAGTCCATAAAGGAGCCCCGGAAGGAGCCACAGGCGAGGTCCTCTCTGTAGCGGTCGATCACAGAGAGGCACCAGTTGATGCCCTGGCCGTACACTTTGCTGGCTCTCCGCAGGAGGGAGAATCTCTCCCCACAGTCCAGGAGCTTCAGCTTGCGGAGAGGGACGCGGACACCCCTGCGCTCAAACTGCATGTTGCCCTCGATCAGCAGCACCCTGGCCGTCTTGTCGTTCTTGCTGACACTCTTGACCACCGCCGGCCAGAAAGGATGGTCCTGGAATTTGAACCAGACCAGCATCCCTCGTTCGATGGTATTCGTCTCCTGGGCAGAAGCCACACTGGTGGCTTGGCAGTCTTCCTGAACTCCAGGGGCTCTCCTCTTGACCCTGGCCTTAGTCACCTTCGAGCGCACTCGAGTTTCCAGTCCCGAGAGCCCACAATGTGCACACAGCACATGGATCTTCCTTTTCCTGCCAGCAATGCGGACTGATCTTCGCAGGCTCGGGACTGGAGGCGTGCAGGCTGCCGATGCCCCCTCTGAGTCTGGCCTCGGGGTCGGCGGACCGGGATCCTCCTTGTTCTCTGGGAGGGTGGTCTTCCTTTGGGCTCCAATGGCCTGGATCTCTAGGCCACCACACCCTACTTGCTGCTTGAGAGCTTTGGGCGAGGTAGAGGCGTGCCTCCTCGGTGGCCCAGAGGCAGGTCTATGCTCATTGTTAGCAGGGGCACCCTCCCTAGTGGCCCGGGTGCTCAACTTTCTCTTGCCAGGATTATCACCAGCATTTCCTGTTGGCGTCTTGCAGGAACTTGGCCGAGCTCTGGTGCCCCTTAACATGTTCCCTTGCATTTCAGAGTAAGGGGACTCTACAGTGGCATGGGCCTGGGCTTCCCCCCCTTGCACTGCAGGCTCATTCCCTGAGCCCATCAACACAGGTCCTGGGCGGCCTCGCTTCCCAGGACTCCTGTGGGAGAGCCCTTGGCCTCTCTGGTTGCGCCCTTGGGGGTGCTGGCGCTGGCGTGGGCTGGAGCTGGTCTCCTCTTTTGGAACCTTGGGAGCCACTGTGCTGGTTCTTCGGCCACCTGCCCTTTCTCCTTGATACAAGCGGGTTCCCTCGCCCAGAACATCCAGGGCCACCCTGAGGGCTCTTCTGTATGCCCTGGTCTGCCCTGGCGGGCCACTGCCCTGTGACTCCTTTCCGGCCAAGGAGGCGATGGTTACGATTTCAGACTTGGTTAGGGGCCTCGCCTCTGTGCTCCTCACTCTGGTCTTCTCACCAACAGAGAGAATTTGGACCTCCAGGAAAGAGGCCCCTCTCCTCTTACTATGGGCCGAGGTCCTGGGTCTGGTCAACACCCTTGCAGGCCACAGCTGGCCCTTCCAGCCACAGAGCACATACTCTGCAGAGTCCATGGCGATGGAACCCTGGGGCTGTTCTGATCAGGGCAGGGTGACCCCCTGCGTTGTGGTGGGCACTGCTCCCTGCTGGTCGTCTCTGTCTGGCCTGGCTCCCCTGCCTGCGGTGCTGTCCTCCCTCCAGAATCTGGTAGACAAGCTCAACCTGAGGGCCTCTCTCAGGGTGATGTGGGGCTGCCCTGTAAGTGTGGGAGAGGGAAGCAGAGCTGCCTTAGGACGGAATTAGCCTTTAGTGGATACTGAGCAACAGCTCGGTGAGGTGAGGAGAGAGAAAGCAAGGGGGTGCCCAAAGTCTGTCGTTCCACAGGGATGAGGGTGTGTGCCTGAGAAGATATGGAAGGATCCAGAGCAGATGTTTGACACAGGGTCACCGACCCTGAGGCTAGGGTGGTGAACTTCCTCCCGGAGAGGTGAGTGTCTTTACTTGGCTTGTGTATTTTCCTGCCCATCCAATGCCTTGGGGGCTCCCCGG
Organism: Microtus oregoni; assembly: GCF_018167655.1. Classification (NCBI taxonomy): domain Eukaryota; kingdom Metazoa; phylum Chordata; class Mammalia; order Rodentia; family Cricetidae; genus Microtus; species Microtus oregoni. Next base: position 84,531 of record NW_024543954.1, on the reverse strand, counting down.
GATTCCGTCGGGTGGGGGGAGCCTCATTGCTTTCTTTCCTAGGGAGCTAACCCCCCCTGTGCCCCACCCCAGGAAGCCTGTGCACACCTAGTGCACCTTGCCTTCTGCACCAGTATGATACCAGGTTGAGGAACGGTGTGTGTGTGTGCGTGTGTGTGCCTGTGTGTGTGCGTGTGTGTGCGGAAATCTTCATGGCGATTTGCATAACATGGCAGGTAAGGATGGTTGCTGTCACTGTCATAGCTTCTGGCCTCCCTCCCCTTCCCCCGCCCCCTCATAGTTTGGTTCTGACCTCTTGCTCCCAACTCCGTGCTGGACCTCGCTATGGGATCAAGTGCACGCGTGGCACAAAGGAGAGCCCCCCCAAGGAAAGCACTTCACCGTGGAGAAATGCTTTCTAATTGGCAGACTCAGTGGTGTCAGATGAGAGCAACAGGGTAAGTGTCGCCATTGGTATTGCCCACTCTCCTGCTGCTGCCTCAAGTCCATGGGCCCTGCACGCCCATATCTGCTGGCGATGGGCACTGTTCTACCATCAGATCCCAGGCCACAGAACTCTCCTGCCCACAACCTCTGTGCCATAATGTTAATCCACAGGGTCGTCTTAGACAGACAGGAAATCAAAGCGGCTGTTTGATGCCCTGGATGGTCACTTGCCCATCCCTAAGTCCAGAAGGCATGCTTTGAATCTTAAGTGGTGTCCAATCTCATCTGTAGCGTAGCTCTCCCGTCCATGTCCCTCCATTCTCTGCCTCTCCACACAGGGCCTCCCCCGTGATTCTCAGTGGAGTCTCGTCCCTTTCTGCTCACTGTGAGTGGGTGTGTGTCAGGGGTCTACTCCTTTCCTGACTGCTCTTACCTTGGGCCCGCGCTTTCCTATCAGCAGTGAGCATGCCGTGCGTGTCGTGCATGCACTCTGGAAACAAAGCCCACATCTGTCTGATCCTCAGGAGAGGCCCACTGAGGGTGCCGATGACCACACATGGAAGAACCACGGAGGGCTCACAAGCCACAGTCGCTCACTGTTCCTGCCAAGACGCAGGCGGCTTCTGTCATTACCGGGCCAGCACCAGGCACAGTGCTGCAGAGCACTGTGGACCCGGGCCTCCTGATGCAGTTCCCTGAGGACCCTGGTCATTTTGGGGACTCCTGTTAGCCCACGACCCCTTCGGTGAGTGCGGGCACCCCGACCTCTCCCTTAGGGACTCCAGGCCTTGCCTTACCCATGGGAATTCCTGACCGGACAGAAATATGGGAGGCAAATGATATTCGCTTCAGTCCCTCAGCCCTCCCCTTCCCACCCTCTGTATCCATAAACACCAGTCGTTAATTCTAGCACCAGATCCCTATTCACTGCTCAAATGTGCAGTGTCCCCTCTGCCATATTCCCGTTCAAGTCTTACCGACTTCCAATCTGATCTCACAGTGCATAAAGTGGCTCTCAACATGCAGGAGTCTAGGTCTGTCCCAGTCTACACCTGCTGGATGATGCAATAGTAAATGTGGACTGTGCAATCTGGGGCCCAATTTAGGGATCACCCGCAGTAGTTCTTCCTCCGAGAAATCTGTGTGACCTCACAGGGTTGGCCTGCTCTGATCCAGCCTCCGTGGAGTCCTCGGCCACAGGTATCTATCTGCTGAGGACACAGAGGAAAACATAGGCACCTCAGTTACTTCCGGCTGCCCTCTGCTGGACCTTCCGAGCACATGCTCACCAGCAAGGCTGACTGAGCACCATCTAGCCCAAGCAACCATGCCCCCATCCATATGCGGGTACCACACCTCGGGCACAAGAGAGCCCACTGCTCATTCGGTGCCCTTAGCAATCACGGAGGCCCGCGTTATAGTTATAGAATGCAAGCTTTCCACCCCAGGCAGGGGTGCCTGCAGGAGCTTCTGCTTCCCTCAGGCGTGATGTTCTCAGCCTCACACACTTCCTGAGTTAGAAAACATACCCGGGAATATCAAGTTTGTGTTCAAGCCCACAAGCCAGGACATCCAGGCAGCATCTGTATCTCAGTCACAGAGAAAAGCGTCTGCACCCATTATCAGGCCACGCTCTTCCCGGCGTGTGTATTCCATCTGTGCAGGCCTACTGCGCCGTGCCTTAGAAAAGCCCTCCGTCTTCTACAACCTGCTTAAATATTGTCAGTTTTGCCATCCGGCTCCATCGATTCAGGCATCACCTCTAGTGCACTACCTTCGACAGTTACCTTTCCGATGAAAGCAGCAAAGTCTTCCCCAGAGGTGCACGGAGAAGGGTGCAAGATGGAACCCTGAAATCCCTGTCTCAACACATGCTTTGGCCCCGTGCCCGAGGCCTTCTGTCAAGAACTCGCACACGGTCTCCGTGTGCGACGTCCATTCACGTTTTGTCCAGATGGGAACTTCCAGATGGCTCCCCTCCCTGTGGTGAGACAAACAGACGGGGCCCAGTCTGACGAGAGGGTGCGAGAAGGGCACAGAGCGTATTGTTCACACGCAGGGGCCGAGATACAGGGAGAGATGCCGATGATGGGCTGCTGGGTCAGAGGGAAACCCCAGCTGCACACCCTGTAACACAGCCCAGCTGATGCTTAACCCATCTGTGAGCAGAGCAAAGACTCCGACCCGGGCACAAACTAACACCCGTCGAGGGAACAGACGCTGCCCCTTCTTCAGGTGCTCTCATACCGCACTGACTTTTTTTTTTTTTGCCTCAGTCTGCCTAGCTGCGATTAGTGGCCACTTTAGAGGCGGCTGTCTTTTGGAGGCATTTCTTCCCTTCTTGTGTCAGGTCTCCAGGCCAAGAGATCTGGAGACCTCGGCTTCTATCCTCCAAGGGAACTGCCAGTCCTCATCCACGTTTACCTCCTCCTTAAATGCCTTCCAGCTTCTCTCTCTCAGACAACACAAGCTACAACTCTCTCGGGTAAGGTGCCATCGCACCAACACGGCCATTCTGTCAAGAGCACGTGTGACAATCATTGCCAAACAGCGACGAGGCAGCCATTTATGTAGGTTGGCGAGCTATCCTTTCAGGATATCCTTTCAGGGCCTGAAAGGATAAAGCTGGCACCAACGCGGTGAGGTGTCACCCGAGGACAAAGAGACAGGGCTGGCTGAGCACCAGTCCTTGGAGCTTCGCGTCAAACAGTAATAGCCAGAACCTTTCCTGTCCCACGAAAGAGCCAGCACGTACCCACGGCACACTCACGGGCCCAGCTCACATTCACTCAGGATGGCTGCAGGCACCTACCTGTGTGCCTCGCGTGTCTGTCTAGTGATCCCACGTCTCCGCTCTGTGAGTATCTTTCGCTAATGTATCTGTAACCAGGAAAGAATGGCTTGTCCCCATTGTCATGGCAACCACAGTGTCATAGGAAAAACGTTCTCCCCTAGTAAGAGGCCAGTTCTCGGTAGAAATCAGGAAGGAGGCTGCCTGACTGTTCACTTACATCTCTGTCACCTAGTTCCCCCACCATCCCCTGCAGCTGCACGCATGAAACAGAGTAAGCATGCACACAACGACAGAAGACGATGTTGCCTGCCATTCCAGGGTGCAGGGTCCTTGGTGCTGGGCTTTGACAAGGGGCCGGGACAAGGCAAGACAAGAGCTGACAGGCTCCGTTCTACCTTCTACTATAATAAGATCAGGCAGGGGCCAGGTCTGAGAAGGACACCTTTTCACCTGACAGAATTTGGAAGGCAGGCACTTTGTCTCTCCAGCTGGAAATAAGTGTTCTAGGTCACTTTGCAACAAATATGGAGGACCGGGAACCTCCAGGAAACCAGGTGGCAGCATCATTCCCCCCACCCCGTCCTCACAAAAAAAAATTACATGGTGAATCTCAAGCAGAAAGGAGAGAGAACCCACTTCAAATGGCAGGAAGCTTTGGAAACCTCAAAGCCATGCACAGTGACATATTTCCTGCAGCAGTGCCACACCCCCAAACAAACCCAAACAGCAGCCATCTAGGAGAAAAGAAGTATTCAATATCCCCAGGCGGTGGAGGCTATCTCATTTAAATCAACACACCACACACACTCACACACACACACCACACAAACACACTCATACACAGACACACTCTCACACAGACACCAAACAATACACACACACACCACACACACCACACAAACACACTCAGACACACTCTCACACAGACACCAAACAATACACACACACACACACACACACACACACACACACACACCACACAAACACAGACCTCTTACACCTGTTTAAGGTAATGGCAGAACAGAGAACAAAGTTAAGTTTAGGGGAAAAAAATTAGGACCAGGGAATTGAAGGGGGTGTTTCTGACTGTTTTTTCCTGGAACTCACAAGAATTCTTAGGGTTTGTGAAAAAAGAAGTTTCAGACATATACATTGTGTAAACAGTAGCATATTTATGTCAGAATGGCTGTGACAGATATTATTGCACAATGAAAAGTGTTAAGACTACGGAAGACAGCGTGTGAGAGAAATTTGATAACTTGTGTTCATAACTTGTGTTTATAAAAGCTCACACCTTTATAACCTGCAGGTCTTGTATTTGTATTTTACTGAAATTTGTTTGGTGAGGTTGTCCTTTTAAACTGACAAAACCTCTCAGCTGTCAAACTGCATCAGAGATCTTTGAGAAGGATGAAATTTTACTTGAATTACTGATTAAAAAACGACAGAGGACTTACTTGTTTGGCACCTAGACCTCAGGGTTCTCCGTGGTCACTGAAGGTCGCGTTTGCCTTTTGATGTTTAGAGCAGGGCCTGCCAGGCTCCAGAAGATCCTGCGGGCTACGAAATCTGTAGGCAGACAAGCCTACCTTGACCTGAGCAGCTAGGCTGTCGATTCCAGAGATTCTTTTCGTGTCTGGAGATCCTCAGTTCAGATGAAAGGCAGTTTTTCTCGGTGGTCAGCGCTTGGCAGTCGAAGCAAAGTGTGGATGGACGTTGTTCTGTGCCCATTTGCTTTCTGTCTTCTTTGAAGGAAGTAGAGTGCTGCTGCTAGGAGCCAACCTGTCTCTTTTTGTGAGGAAAAGTTTATTAATAATTAAATATTTAAATGCCATGTCTCCCAGATCTCGGAGCAGTTGTGGGCCGTTTATCAGGTGGAACTACAGTATAGAATCTGCCTGGAGAGCCGGGCCTGAGCTTGACTGTACCGGCTCTTAATTTACCAGGCAAGATTTACATTTGTAAAAAGACAGAAAGAAAAAAAAATGCTTGCAATAGAAGGTTAAGGGCAGAACTGACAATAGTAGAGAACATCTTACTACATTTTAAATGAGGTTTGGATCAAATATAAAGTGTTTTTGTAAGAAACTTAAAAGTACATGCCAGCATAAAACATAAGACTTATTGTTTCTGTAGTCTGAAATGAGATGCAATGAACAGACAATTATAACATTTAACGGTAAACATAGGTGCACCTAAGTTACATGTACGAACATACACACAGAGGGAACAGGAATTGGGCAAAGTGGATGTTCTTGGTGCGGCCAACCTAAGGCGTGCCACTGCACAAAACACACAAGCAACAGAGTCAGCACTGGGGGAGCAGACAGGGAAAACTTCAGTAAAGATGACAGGACTTGGTCATCTACCTGGCTCTCAGTTAAGATGTCGGTGAAGTCATCTGACCTCAGTTAAGATGATGGTAAGTTCACCTGACCTCAGTCAAAATGGCAGCGGGACATATAGTGTATGGAAAAGCCACGAAATTTGAGCCGCAGGGATTTTAAGTTTAATAAAAAGAGAGACCCAGAGGCGTGATCCGCCCTGTACCGAACCACCATACCACAAGCCGTGGTGGGGAGCAAAAGGCTGGAATTGAAAACAGCCGCCTCATGGATCCGACCAATCTTGTTGGCAGCAGTAGTGGTGGCAGGGACAGTTTGAGGAATCTCCTTCCGTTTGTTTGTATGTTGACAGTAGTTAGAAAGCTCCCATAAAAGTGGAGCCTGGGGGACACTGGCGGAGTGAGGGAAGGAGCTGAAGAATTAGGACATTAAGGCCTGGGGTCTTAGGGCCTCTAAAAGGCACTCATCCCAGGGAATGGCTGGACTGACGGACATGGATGAAAGCCTGTGAAAATGGGGACACCACAAGGCCTATAGGGGGACATCTCCCATCTAAGGGCGGGTGACTAGGCTTCAGGGCCCGCGAGGTGATCATGGGCCTCACTTCCACCCTGGAGTGGACAAGGCCCAGAAGGGCTGCCTGGGAAAGCTTCCTGAAGGTGCTAGGGACCCCGAGGCATGAGCAGGACCGCTTGTACGCCCCTGCAGAGACTCGGGGCCTTCCACATGGCTCGTTCAGTACCCTTTGAGCATTCCCGCCATTCCTCACAGGTCCTTACTTCCACATGTGGGAGCATTGCAAACAGGGAGCAGAGGTGTTCCGGGCACTTTCAGCCCTTCCTAGGTGAGTTTCCAGTTTGTGCATGCACAACCGAAAGCTCCAAGTCAAGTATGCTTCATTGCAGGGTCGGTCTCAAGACGGACCAGCGCCAGCCTGGCTCACATATGCTGACATGGTTTTCTATAGAGGTAGAACACTTCCCCATAGTGAGGCCGACCTGGGATGCCGCCCCCTCCCTCGCCCACCCGGAGGACCAAGAGCTAAAAGGGAGTCTGAGGATTGTGGAGAGCTGCGTCCCTCTGGGTGAGTGAGTAGTTACTGAAACCCAGGTTAGTCTCTGAGATGACGTCCTGAGCCCAAATTCCCCAGTGGAGTGGAGGAGGCCTGGAAGGGCTGTGTGGAAAGCTCTGATAGGAAGCAGGGACTGAGAAGAGTGGGCGGGACGATATGGGTGCTCACAAAGGACCAGGGACCTACCACATGGCCCTTTCTGATGTCTGGGCCAGTGAGACATTCATCCGGGTCCACAGGTCCACAGTTGTGCTGAGTCAAAACACGAGTGTGGGTGTTTAAGGTCCTCCCGAGCCTTAAAGGGAAATTTCCCCTCGACACGTGCATACGTGTGTGCATGCCTGCGTGCATACGTGCTTGTGTGTGGTTGTGGGCGGGCCTAAAGACATTGGACAGGAGCACGCCTGCTCACGCGCCCACGCTTTTCCACAGAGGCCGACGATTTACCGGAAGTGAGAACTGTCTGTGACCACTGCCTTGGGGAAGCCGGGTTTCGGGTCGCCCTCCCGAGGCCATTCCTCTAGGTGAGTGACCAGGTGTTAGGACCCAGGATCTTCCCTGAGGTGGTTGGTGCCTGGCTCCTGAATTCCACACCACATCTCCTCTCCTCATGGCCCAGGTTCCCGGAGGAAAGTCTAGGAATGCTTTGTGAGGGACGCGGGACTGAGAAGAGCGGACCAGAAACAGGGGTGCTTGGGGAAAGACTTAGGGACCTCCCCATGGCCCGTTCCGAGGTCTCTGGGCACTTCTGATGTCCTCTGGGACATCCGTGGAGGGCGGGCCTAGGTGAAAGGGGCGGTGGGTGTTCAGGTCCTCGCAAGCCTTAATCCGCTCTATTCCGGGACATGCGTGTGCCACCCCAACACTCAAGTCACGTATGTGTCATTGCCCCGTGGGCCTAGCTAGGTGTGACGCACCTTCGTGGGTAAGGAGGGTCTGTGGGGATCAACGTGAATCCTGTCCTCCTAGGTTTGTGACGAGGTATGGGGCCCCAGGAGAGCCCGTGATGTCCAGAGCCTCGCTTCTGAATGTGACTGGAAGAGGCCAGATTGAGCAGTCTGAGAAAGCTGTGCTGGGGCCCCACGGCCTGAGGGCACTGGGCAGGGCAGTTTTGCCTGCTGCTGGAGGGACTAGGGACCTTCCAGGAGGCACCTTTTGTACCTCTTGGGCATTTTCCAGATTGGTCCAGGGCAGAGAGCTAGACGGGCGGGCACACCGAGAAGAGGAGGTGCTCTGGGCCTTTCCCACCCTCGATAGTGCGGTCCTGTTTCAGCCATGTGTGACTGCAAGCCCAGAGTCCCTAGACATGATTTCTAGGTGAACCTTACCATAGAAGTGGAAGAGCCTTGGTTAGACCCTTGCCTACCCTCCTTTCCGCTCTTCCAGAATCAGGGATTCTTAGGTTCAGGAAGTGAGGACGAACTAGGTGTGATCCCCCTCAAGTGGAAGGACAGTCTCAGAGGATGGTGGTGAAGCAGGTCCACCTTGGCGAGTGACTGGTCACTAGGGCCCGCCATGGTGGCCCTTGAGGTGATGTCTGGAGCCTCCCTTCTGCATCAGACTGCAATCAAGGACAGAGGGGAGATCTGAGAAAGCTCTGTCAGGACCGCAGGGCCCTGAAGGAGTGGGCAGGACAGCATGTGTTCTGGTGAAGGAAGTCCTGTCCCTTCGAGCCCCCGTCACTGCAGTTCCCGGACCAGTCGTGTGCACCTTCAAGTCCAGGTCAACACACAAGCTTCCTTACTTGCATGGGTCTAGTCCTTTAGCTCCTTGCAGCAGGCTCATCCATGCATGCCTGCATGCTTCTCCACCTGATCACACACCATCCCATTCGGGGATGTGGGGCCCACTCAGGTGGGACAAGCTTCCCAAGGGAAGAGAACTCTCAGGGAAATGTGGCTGAAGTGTGGTCACGTTATCTGGGTGGGTCCCTCTTCTGAAGATCTGGTGGTTCCAAAATCAGAGTCAGCCTGGATCCACAGTACTTGGTGCTGTATCACCTACCACACACGCCAGGCACTACCCCACCCCCATTCTGCCACACACACACACACACACACACACACACACACACACACACACACACTCACACACGCACGCACACACACAGACAAACACACACACTCTCCTCATGTCTGTGCACCAGCTGGGCCCACATGCGAGGCATCTCTCATGCATAGGAGTTGTTCCAGCCAGTAGGAAAGCATGCTTGTGGAGGCAGGCAATGTCTAGGTGTTACCTTCCTCTAAAGAGAAAGAGGTTTCTGAGGGAAAGGTCTTGGAGTAGGCTCCTCTTGGTGGGTGACTGCTAATTCAAAGAGAAACTGTGTCAGAGTGTGCGGAGGTGATCAGGCTTGTGCCTGGAAGATCCAAACTTGGCCTGTGAGGTGACTTGTCGAGGGGCAAATAGAAGGGCCCCCGGGGGCTGCACTTCATCACAGAGGGGTGTGGATCGTCATGGGGCTCCCTACAAATGCCACGGTGAAAAGAGTAACGATCCCCACGAGATCAAGATGAAATCTGTGTGCAAATACCTTAGTTATTTAGCAGATGTTGGTTCAAACTTCTAGAGGCTGACCCCAGGCGGGTTGTTTTTGACACGATTAAATAAAGCACAATTTGGGGGAAAAAATTCTTGGTAACGATGATCTCAGTAACATGTCCAGAATGAATATGGAGGCCTGACTACATAGAAACTCTCTTGCAACGTACATGTGACCTCTACCACGAAGATGGGTTCTATAGCTTAGGGACCTGGGGTCTGGTGTGGCTCAGTCACGCGGATAGCGTTGAGGTCACCAGGCCGTAACGTCCATGGGCCATCTCCCCTAAGGATGGGCTCTGTTGACCGAGAAACCAAACTAAAGGTGAAGGTCTAGGGAGGGAGAGTCAAACATAATGATCTGGGAGATCCGGGTGTGGCCTGGCTCTGCAGGCAGCACAGATCACCAGGCTGTTAACAGCATCCTCTCCAGGTCTTCTGGTTGGAAAACAGACGTAGGCATCCCTTCTGTTGACGAGACTAGCCTGGGTGCTTACCGTTCCTAGTTCCCATAGTGCTTGTCTGTGAGCACAGGGGCCTCATGCCCGCTTACAGGCTGTGTGTCACTCCCTGTGCGTGGGTATATTGGCGAAACTCTGCATTTGCCTCCATTGGGTCCTTCAAGGATGTTGGAGTCCATGTGTTGCTTCTGAGACATGCAGACTCAGAGTGGGTAGGGATTTCAGCTGAGTGTTCAGCAGGACTCAAGCGTGAAGTGCAGAGACTTGGCTCCAGTGACCCCATTGGCCGTCAGTGGGCTGGTGTCTGGGTTAATGGCCACTTGGTTTGGGGCCAGCCCAAGCAGTCCTATCCTGGGGCCAAGAAGTCAGCAGAAAGGGCCGAGACTGAGGGCTACAGGGCTGTGGAGAGCTCTGCATTCAGACAGAAAATTGGGACAGAAGGTGATTGGATGTTGCGGGATATCGGTGTCATCCTCCTACCTCCTCTTGGCTGCAGCACAGAGAGTGCCAGGACTCATGGCCACAGCCTGTGCAGTCCGGGTCCCTGTTTCCATTGCGACCACGACATTCTTCTCGGTGTCTTTACTGTCTGTGTGCACCAACATTTCAGGAGTCGTCCCCAGCCCCGCAGAGCCCCAGCCATGTCAAGCAAGGAGCAGAAACATACAGAGAGAAGTGCCAAGCGCCCTAGGGTTGATCAGAATCTCCCACCAGATGACTTGCAGAACCCAGGTCGAGTCACCCCCGGTAACAACTGATATGGGGCATATGGGTGGGGGGGATCCTAACCGAGGGGGGACATTCTGCTACTCCTCGACAGGTGGAGCACCGGGGTGGCCTAGTACTCACCGGGTCTTTCCCCGGAGTTCCAGGTGTGGGTGTGGGGATTCGCGTGCTGAGAAGTGATTCTCAAGCACGCTCTGGGGTTTCTGTCCCCACCCGATGTTCTTCCCCGTGGCTGGGGTGCAAGGGAGTTGGCCTTGGCCAACAGGCCTCTGAAGAACCCGTGGGCCACGGTGGTTTTCCTTGCAAGGCTTGTACAAACACAAGTACCTGCTGTCCCCAGACTCAGGCCTAGTTGAATTTCACCTGGGTGGGACTAGGGTGGGTCATGAGTTCCTGGAAGAGTACTTTAAAACTGCCCTCGGCGATGGATTCTGTGGACCCCAGACTGAAGCTGTTTCCCACGTGGGACCATGAGAACAGCACACTTCATTCACAAAGGTTTTTCCTTTCTTCTCGGTGCAGCAAACAATCCGGCGGCTGATACCAGTGAGATGGGCAGCTGTTCCTCAGGATCAAACGTGCAGGAGGCCAGGTGATGTCTTAAAGCAACTTTGGCCTGACCCAGGAGGTAGTTTCAGTGTGGTTTTGTGCAGAAACTTCTGCCTTTTTCTGGGAGACGGCTACAAACGGAGAGTTTGGTGTTTCGTGAAATAAGCCAGCACCAGAGACGACAGTCAGCTGTTTTCTCTCATTTGAGGATCCCAGATTATAAATAGGTCCATAAAATGATATCACCCGAACTCAGAAGGGAGACTGGGGAGAGGCAGGCAATGGCCAATAGAGGGGAAGGTTTGAGGAGTGGAGGCCGACTCTGGAGGTGGAGTGTGGTCACGTGGCATGAAGGTTGAAGAGACACTGCTGGGTAATAGAGGAGGGGATTGAGGATGGAGGAGAGTGAATACGGCTGTAGTTCACGAAAGACGGCTGGGCACACCTCTATGAAACCCGTCAGTGCTGTACAGTGAATGGGCTCCGGTCAGCATGTAGTATACCAACCCCTAGGCTGTCACAACATAACACAAAGCCGCTGCTTGCGGAGAGGAGACTCTTTGTGGAGCCCAGTGCAGTTGGGCTGGGAAGGCCAGGGATGCAGTTTTCCTGAGTCATCCAGCACCCAGCCTGAGGTTGGTTTCCTGGGGATATGGCTGACTTTGAGTCACCCACGCTCCAGTAAGTAACCCTTAACCGTGTGTCCATATGTATCTGCAGTGAGCTCTTTGGTTCCCTGTGAAAACCTGAGTAAAGGGGTAAGACCAATGACCCGGGAGAGGCAAATCCGACTTTGCCTCACATGAGCGCTGGTCTCTCCGAAATCGCGTGCCTCGCCTGCCTTTCCTTCAGAGCGAAGTTAGGATGTTTGTCCTCAGTTAAGGATTCTTGTGTGCATTTTCCACAGGGAGCCTGTTCAGAAGAGGATACGGGATTTCAAAGGTGTGTTTGAGCAGGTCTTGCTAGTCCAGGAGCTTTCTTTCCGACCCTACAACTCAAGCGTGGTGAGAACGTGGTCGCCTGTCAACAGGACAACAGGAGTCTGTTAACAGTTCTGTCGCTCAGGGGATGGATTTTTATCATCATTATTATTAATTTTTGGAAGAGTAAATTGCCATTGTCGTCTAGGGGCTACCTTTAGCTTAACTTTTCACTAGCTGCTCTGAACAGGGGGATGTCGCAGCTGTCACTGAGGCGGGGAGAAGGGGGGGGGAGAGTGTCCTGCTTCCTGCATTGCACTGGAGATGATGGGCAAGCAGGTTGATCTCTGCTTTTTATCTTACTGCACGAATGGTATGTGGCATTTCGGCAGCTGTTTTTCACCTTCTGAATTAAGTCACTTTTCTGGCTTTCCAAAGTTGCCCTCCTCCAGGAACCCCTGCCCAAGAAGGGCTTGGAGAGCAGCATTTAGGCCGTACACACCCGTGAGCCTGTCAGGGAATGGTGAAGGCAGCCAGGCCGTGGCCCGGCAAGAAGAGTGTCATGGCGTGCGAACGAACATCAGCATCACGCATGCCACACTAGCTTGTGGTCTGTCGTCCACGGTAACCAAGTCAGAGTACCACACGCCCCTCAAGCTGAGACAGCTTTTTTTTATTACTTGTGTAGGTGACCCTAAAACAGCATTACAAGAGAGACATCGTCAATTCTTTGCCGGTGTATAGAGTCAGTTCATGCAAGCAAGGATGTCCGACAGCATTCCTTCTTTGTGGTACAAATGAACTGCTTGGTTTTTGAGGTTTCCAGAAAACGGTTTGTCAGTTCAGTGGTGGTCACTCGTCAAAGCACGATGCCCCCGTTTCTGTATTGCTAGCACAGAGGAGGTAGAGGCGGGAGAAACCAGAACTGGAGGTCGTGCTCGCTTACCTCTCAGGTTTGAGACCGGCCTGGGCTACGCAAGAGGCGGTCTAAAATTTAAGAAAAGAAAAATAGAACAAAGAACAAAATGAACACCAGATCTGTACATACTCCTTCCTGTTACCGTGTAGGTGGTATGTCAGGGATGAAAGAGCACCTCTTCCTGTGGCTATTTGATTTAAAGTGATACCATTTCCTTTGTCGACTAGGGGACATTACCCGGTCCTTCCTGGCAAAGAGGAAGCAGTTTGAAAAGGATATACATGCCTCTTTCAGAATCCTGAATGCAAACCTCCACAGTATTTTCAAAGCGCAGCAGAAGTCAAGGTAAAGTTGTGACCGACCCTCTGTAAAGGAAACCTGTACCGCTTTCGCTCTTCCTTCCAAAGTCACTCCCGCCTGCCATTGTGACACTGTGCTGAGTGGAGTCGCTAATGGGACCTAGGTAGCACTGCATTTTCTCTGTGAGCTAGTCCTGTCCATAGCTGGAGGACCGCCCCCCTCGTTTATGCCGCTCAGGTGTGTTAGCTGCAGCAGGACTGGTAAGAGAACAGTTCCTCACCGGTCAGATGACAATACAGATAATGTCCTGTGAGGAAGGCCAGGCCTCTGTGGTCCTCAAAACTGTACCTTTTAGGATGTGCCATCGGCGCTCTCTTTGGTAAATCGTCGTCCCCATGTGGGGAAATGGTTCTGTGCACTCTTTGTGTATGTGACTCCGAGAAGATGAAGGGTATGTTGCCTTCAGTACACGGACTTGGGCTTTCAGGATCTCTAGGTTACTCCATAAGGGGAAGGGAAGATGAATCTAATTTTAAGCCGAAATGCAATCTTAGGAAACATATGCCTCCGAGCATCCTCGGCGTGCGAGAGGGAAGACGCACAAAGTGATGACACCGGTAGCAAATTAAGACAAGTTCTTCTGGGACGAGAGTGATATTTCCGCCTCTCAGGAGACAATTTAATTCATGCCCCCTTTCTCTTTTGTGCCTGGCTCTTGTCTCAAAATGTGAAGTGTGTGCATGCGTCCTTGCCGTAGCCTCACACAGCGTGACAGTGCTCAGTAATTGTGACTGTGTTTCACAGGCAAGAGCTTCACGCCATGCACTCCCAGATGTTTGAGTCGCTGCATCAGGGGTGGCTGGACGATGTGGAGAGTTCAAGGAAGCAAGAAGATCACCTCGCTGTGAGTGTCGCTCTTAGCTTGGAATAGAGCCACCTGTCTGTTTCCGAAGTGGCAGGGCTTTGATGCTTTGATGCTGCATATCGCCACGGAAAGGGACCCGACAGGACAGGACGGGACATGAGCATCGGGAGACAGGGAGGGTGGTGCTTGTGTCCCCGAGAGACTGGCCATCCTCTCCAGCTTGCTTCTTTTTCTGTGGAGGGGTGGTGTGGTCATGGCTTAGGAGCCAGCATAGGAGGGAGGCGGAGTAGGCACTGCTTGGAGAGCGCAGGAGAAGGTATGGGCTTGGGTGCTCAGAGGGAAAGCTATACCATCCGTGCAGTGCAGATGCCAAAGGTGCAGGACAGGGTGAGGGTGCGGTCCCAGGTAGACTTCTGACACAGTGACGAGGGAGGCAGAGTGAGAGCAGTCCCTGTGGCTGTGGCAGAGCAGGTGGAGGCTTAGCGTTCAGAGGTAGCTAAGTGTTCATGGACACAGACTAGTGCTGTCTTTGAGGAGTCTTTCATCCTGATGGAGGACAGGGCGGTACTCCCAAAGATGCTGACTTCCAAAAGTAGGGAAGCAGAGCCTGGAATCTGAGGGAGATGGAGACAGATTCCAGTCTGGCGGTGAGGAGCATGTTCTCCGGACCCCACTGATTGCCATGCAGCCATAGTCCTGCTGCTTGCTCCTCATGAAAACTCAGAAAATGAGTCACCTCCCTGCCTCAGTTTCCTAGGAGGGTGAAAGCAGAGCCGTGAAGAATCCCCGCCTTTCTAGACTTTGTGTATCGAGTGCTTGCAGTTTTTGACATGTTGCTGTGGAATGTTTGACCACAGGAGCTGCAGTATGTTTGCTATTCGTCTTCCCTGCCCTTCTTATTAGGTCGATAATACAGTTGATGGGATGATGTCACACTCCGGGGAATGACTGATTGATGAAGAACTTTGGGGGGGGGGGGGGAGGGTTGGGAGAAGGGATTCCTTGGAAGCTAGTCCGTGCCCTCGGTGTCTTAAAAATACTTTGTGAATAAACAAAAGAACGTTTTGTGCTTAATTTTGGCGAGTGAGGAGGGAATCCACAGATGAGGTGGGGCTTATGTTAATTTCAAACTGAATAACGATTTTATAGTATTTTTGCACCAGCTAGACGGACTATCTCCCTCTGTGACAGGTCAGGTCTTGTTATGTTGCTTTTGGCACTGAAGGGCATGTCTTCAAACGCGTTCTTGAAATGTCAGCACACAAAACAACACGGGAAGCGATTTCTGTGACTGGCAGCAGGGTTGGATGTTCAGTTGTACTGACATTTTGTCATTATTCTCCTACGTTTCAGCTTATAACTTGGAAGCAGATGAAGATTTTACAGAAAGCTATAGGGGATCACGAAACTACGATTGGAAACGCTAAAGATTTACGTGACACATTTTTGAAGGTCTGGTAGATTGCACTTGTCAACAGAACACACCCCTATGCCATGCCACGTGTCTATAAAAGGAGAAGACAGATTGGCCCTTTCTCAGCTTGTGGGAGAAGTAATTAGTTTTGCAGAGCATGATCACACTCTCTTGGGAAAATTTTCCCCACACCTAGGAGCGATGCTAAGGTTTGTTTGACCTGGGAAGCCGATGACAGTGTTGGGGGCAGCTTTCTAGCACAGGAGCTGGTGACGAGAGCTCTGCTTAGAGAGGATCACAGTGCATCGCAGTGATGAGTTATGGACCTCCGGTGACATTGCGATGGAGATTGGCACGTCTGGGGATCCTTCTGGTTTTCTCTGACTGTTTGGATTGGACAGATCAGTGAAATACACAATGGGCAAGGGTAGCTTTTATTTTCTTTCATACATTTATAGTCTTCCGACATTAGCATTGTTCTCCAGTGTTGGTGGTCATGCGTTTCAGCATCTCCCCAAGAGATGTGGGAAATGAAAAAACTGGTAGAGGGTTAATCCTCTTTGAACTGCGAGCTGGCAGTTCTACCCTTGCTGAAGCTCCAGGTCCTAAGTGACCTCTGTATATCCAGGGATTGAAACAGCCCTTCAATGGGAATTCTTTTTGATGCTCTCATTAAAATGCTCTGTGAAAGATCTCTCCTCAGACCCGACTCAGATGCCCTATCTAAAGTGCTCCATGTGTCATAGTAAGTTGAATGTTTTCAGGATGCTGGCGAGAAGCTAGGTCTGTCTTCTCTGAGCAAGTGTGAGTACCCCTGTTGGTACCCTAGTGAATATTCCTAGCACCCCCGTGTACTCCAGGAATGTGCCTATAAGCCCAGAGTGGAGAGGGTAGAGACAAAAGGATCCCTGGGGCTTGTGGGACCACCAGAACAGTCAAACTGTAAAGCCTCGTGTTTCGTGAGAGACCCTGCCTCAAAACTTGATGTGGTGAGGGGTTCTGGAAGGCGCAGGTGTTCCCGAGTGCACACGTATGCTTGCAGACAGGTACACGTGAAGGAAATCACTTTGAATTTGTTATGACCTCTGGTCGCCATACTCAGACACATGTGCATGCACACTCTCCTGCACCCCCATGCACGCAGAAATATAAGTTAGTATTCAAGACCTTGAGAGCCACCTACATACATCTAGGCCTTTAGGAAGAGCTTAAGAAAGGGAACATGCAGCTCTAATGCAGCTGAGTACTGCCTGGGAGCCTGTTGGAAGAGCCACCCAGAAAGGCTCCCTTCTAACTGTGGGTGCTCAGTGTGAGCAGCAGCAGTAGCTCAGAGGGAGCCTTGTGACTGGGTTTCTCTGGCTTCCCAGGTGGTCCCTTCTGCCCTGTGCTCGCTCTTCTCGCTCTCCCTCTGCTTCTCCACCCAGGCTTCCCTCCTTTCCTAGTCCTCAGTTCTGCCTCTGAGAGACTGTTGTCCTGAAACACGGCCTTTCCCTCTCCCAGATTTCCCGGTGGCCTTCTTGCTTTGTTCTCTCTGTTTCCTGTGTCCTCCGCACAACACCCTCTAACACACACACACACACACACACACACACACACACACACACACACACCACCCACACCTTCTTGAAAGCTTCACTGGCTGCTTGCTTCTGTCTCCCCGTCTTCCCTGCCAGAGTACCAGCTTCTCCTGAAGTGACTCCCATTCCCTACCCATGCTTTGCTTCTGTTTTGTGCCCAGAAAGCACCATGTGCGCTGTCTTCCCTAATGTTTCTACTGCTTGCAGTCGCCATCTGTGTCCTCTTCAGCCGCCAGCCCAGCAAGCTCCCCTTCCATACCTGTGTTCAGCTAGTGTGCAGGTCATCTGTTCCTAAGCTGCTCTGGACCCTGGGAATAGGGCAGGGACTGGACCGGCGTTTTGCCCTTTTCTGGACAGAGGGCGACACACTTCTTTCTCCTCTGTGTCCACCCCTGCAGTGTCCTTTGAGAGAACAGAGGGATTTGAGTCCTGGCTTGAGCTTTCCTTAGACCGAAGGGTCGTGGGGTTGCACACTGTGTGTTCTTCGGTGAAAATCACATTCTATGGGCATGGCAAATGGCTCCTTCCTCTGGGCAGCCTTGGGGGTGTCCAGTGTGGGAATCCTTGGGGAGTCTCCAATGTGGGCCCATGCCTGGCCTCCCAGGTCTGCCCCACGTGAGGCCTTTAACATATCTCCACCCATTTTCCAGATAAGTCCCTTTGCTCTTCTTGTCCCACAATGATACCACCTTAAAATGGGGGACTGGAAGGTTTCCTGAAGTGGAGTAACTCTTTAGATGTGCTGAAGTAGCCACTGTTCTTACTCTGAATTCCTAACAAGCATCCTTTGGCTATGCAAAGTCGGTTCTTTTAAAATTACATGAGGTGAGGTGTCAAGCCAGACTCGAGTGGAGATTTGTTCGTTTGTTTGTTTCAGAAAGCCAAGGACTTGCATGAACATGGCAAAACTCTCATTGGTGGCGAAGAAAGTGAAGTGAAGAAACAAATCTCCAAGGCGCAGGACAGAGTTATCATGGAAAGTGTAAGTCGTGGGTCTGTAATGCTGTGTGCCTCGGAATGGCTTCCTAAGGGCAGAGATGGAACAATGATCCCCTAACTCTCCGTTTTCCCACAGCAAGAGCAGGATGTGTCGGTAGTTGAAACGTACCTTCAGTCCCTGGTCCTTACAGCTGTGAAGAAACCTTCTGAAGCTCACCTGGAGGAGGCACAGGGAGCAATAGCCGTGCCCAGAGGGTGTTAGTAGTAGTCAGTGCAGCTCCTTTCTCTTTACTTTGTCGGTTAGAAATAAGACTGAGACTCTGTTGACCATGAAGTGAACCCCAACAGTTCTGTGAGTAGCAACATTTAAGTGTGGACCCTCCTGACCCTGACATTCTCCCCAGCAGGGCCAGTTACATTCAGGAAGCCAATGTCATTTGATTCTACGACAGGCTGCTTTGGTTCTCTGTCACCTGCCCAAAGTGAATGTTACCTTGCTTATTTCAGGAAGAAATAAATAACGGTGGGATCCGCCTTTCCGTGCTTGCTTTCATCCATTCATGAGGTCACAGAGCCAACTGCATTGCAAATGGAAAACCAGCCCCACCTGCTCACTCAGACGTTCATTAGAGCACAACTCTGTAGTTTCGTGCTCAGATGCGCTAGACTGTTAACACGGTTCCCGAGGCAGAGCCAGATCTTCACGTGTTGGCTTAGAGCTTGCAGTGGGGCTCTGGCTTTTCCCAAAGACATCCAGACTCATTTCTGGCATTATTCAACACTGGCTGGAAGATCCCTGCCCTTCCCTTTGGTCAAAAATATTTTATCTGTGAGTGTGTGCATAGGCACTTACAGTTTCAGTATTTTCGGTGGGTGTTTCCACGAGCATTTTCTAGTGTTCTCTTTAGAGTTTAATTTTACTCACGTAGTTCTGCGTGTGCGTGCGTGTGTGTTTGTCTGACTCTTGTGTCATTCTCTTACTCTTGTCCTGTGCTGTATCTTTTGAAGGAATCCTGAGAATCTGTGTTCAGTACATTTGACATTTATCTTCCTTGTTGAGTCTTTGCGAGCATATTCCCAGTGTGTGTCGGTACCAGGAAGGTCAGACTTTAGGCTCAGTTCCCCTAGGGCTTGAGTTACAGGGGGTTGTGAGCTACCCAAAGTCGGCGGTGGCTAGCTGAATCCCCTTCTTCTGGAACCACAGCTGGAGCTCTCAACCATGGAGCCATCTCTCCAGCCCTGTTCAGCACACTTGAAATTGCTTGACCTTTTACCCGGAGTTTGTGAGCTAAGCCTATTCTTTGTGTAGATTACAGAAATGAATCTATGATGGAGAACAAAAGCCTTCTGGGAGGGGAGAGAGGAAGGATGATCACATTCTCCTGTCCTTCCCGTCCTGTGGCTCTGCCTACCACTCTTTGTCCCAAATTTTCATGGTGAATTCTAGTCTTCCTTTGAAGGCCAACCTGATGGATTTTTTTCTTTTTTACAAAAATGTTACGTGTGTGTGTGTGCACGCACACGCACACGTACACAGATAGGACAGAGGATAGACCTTGGGAGTGAGTCCTGAAGTTGTCGGACCTGGAGATTGGACCCAACTCATCAGGCCTGGTGGAACGTGCCTGTTCAGCCATCTTACTAGCCCATTGACTTTACTACCACATACATCCCTTCATCCCTCCATCCCTCTTCCCTCTCTCCATCCCTCCTCCCTCCCTCTTCTCTCCCTCTTCCCTCCCTCCATCCCTCCTCTCCCTCCCTAGTATTCCCTTCCTCCTCTTGTGTTTCACCCTCACCCCTGCCGTGTGTGTGACTGTGTAGGGCAAAGGCTGACACTGCGTATCATCTGTAACCCCTCTTTTCCCAGACAGGATGTGATATTTATTACTGAACATGATTTAGTAGGGTAGAGGGTAGCACCACAGTAGAAGCCCCGAGGAGTGCGGGGCCCGCCAATGCCCGTGGGACCAGGATTGGTGATGCAGCTGACCCCTCGGCCATCAGGAACGAGTCACTTCTCAGCGACTGTGTCCTTCAGATCAATCTACATTCAGTTTAGTGAAGCCTCACCTCTTTGAGAGAGACAGACAAAGAAGAACTCAGTGAGGAGGACCAGGGCAAGAAAGTGGGAGGAAGGGGCTTAATAACACCACTTGCCTCTGGCAGCACGGAGAGCTTGAACTTGGCTTTACGTAGGGCCTCCATCCGATGTTCCTTATTCTGAGGCATGATTCAGGTGGACGTGATGGCCTGGACAGTGAGACCCCTGGCCGTGGTGACCTGAGGCTTCCCTAGGGCACAGCGAATACCTGTCTGGGGCCTAGATTGGAGGCGACATTGAGGTCAGAGCTCGAAGAGCCTTCAGAAGATTGTCTCCAAGGTCCCTTCGGGGAGCCCATACAGGCAACAGGGTGAGGTCACTCCGAACGAGTGTGCTGTTGGCAAGCATTGCACACCAGGCCCCAGTGAGAAGCTGCTGGCAACCGTTGCACAGCGGGCCCCGCTGAGAAAGGGGACCTCCCGTGCAGCTTAGTTGGCTGCAGATTTACCTTATCTTTTAAGACACAGTCTCTCAGTGAACATGAAACTCACTGATTTTGTCAGGCGGACTGGCCAGAGAGCTTTGCGGATGGATCCAGCACTCTGTCCTCCACGCCAGACGTGCCGGCTCTAGGGTTTAAGAGTATTGCTGTGCCTGGATTTTCCGTGGGCGCTGGTGATCTGAACTCAGGTTCTCAGGTTTGCATGGGAAAACCTAACCCACTGAGCCATGATCCTTGCCCATCATTAATTTTATGGTCAGTAACATTAGTGTTAGAAATGAATGACATCTGCGGTGCCATTTCATCCCACGTACACATGTGCATGGATGGTGTGCAGCCTCGCCATACTGCTACCTTCTCCCTGCTCTCAGATGCTACAACTCACAAACCTCTTCACAGCCTGGCCTATCCTACTTTCTGCTCCCTGGGTTTCATTGTGTTTGTTTGTTTGGTTGGTTGGTTTTCATTATGAGATAAAAGGGAACATGTGACACTTGGCGTGGCTCTCTTGCTGTTCTGTGATGTCCCGTTGCATCCATTTGCCTGTAGATGACAGGCTTTCCTTTGCTTGTCCCTCATGCGAATGTGCCATGTCATGTTTGTGTTAAATACTGTATACTGTATGTAACACAGCATTTTCTTCATGCCGTATTCGTTGATGGCCACCCAGGATACTTCCTTGAGCTTTTCAATGTCTCCTCTAACTATAAGGCAGCGTGTCTTTGTTGGTTTATGTTGTCAGCGTGGCTGGACTGACAGACACGTAGGGTAAGATTTGGGAAGCTCACTTCTGGTGTGTCTGTTCTAGAACCATTGTCAGAGAGGACGGATTTCCAGGAGAGTAACAGGGGAAGGTCTCTCCCTGGGTGTGGATTTTCCATGCAGTAGTCTGGGAGCCCAGGCAGAATTAAAGAAGAGAAAGCCTGCCAGGGCAGCCTAACTCCATCCTTCCTGAGCAAGAGCATGTAGTACCGTCACCATCACTCATGGCCACAAGACTCCAGAGCCTCCAGCCATCTAATGGAGATGCACAGCAGCTACAGTCCAGGGAGCTTCCAGGCCTGGATTGCAGCTACATCATTTGTTCTCCTTGAGCCGAGGCTTCCAGCTTGTCAGTTTAGCTGATACTGAATTATCCCACTGTCTGGCATGCAGAAATGATGTGGGAGTGATTTCTTATTAATAAAGAAACTGCCTAGACCCATTTGATAGGCCAACCCTTAGGTAGGCGGAGTAAACAGAACGGAATGCTGGGAAAAAGAAGCTGAGTCAGGGAGTCGCCATGATTCTCCCACTCCAGACAGACGCAGGTTAAGATCATTCCTGGTAAGCCAGCTCTTGGGCTACACAGATTAATAGAAATGGGTTAGATCAATATGTAAAAGCTAGCCAATAAGAAACTAAAACTAATGGGTCAGGCAGTGTTTAAAAGAATACAGTTTCCGTGTAATTATTTCGGGTAAAGCTAGCCGGGTGGCGGGACACAGCCCGCCGCTCCGTATTTCAACAGAGTGGCGCCCAACGTGGGGATAAATCCACTTAAAAACCTGAAAAGGCTTAAAAATAAGGGAGAGAGACTTTAACACAGATTTTTGCTGTTTGTTGGTGGCGTGCTGTAGAGAGATTTCCTGATTCGGCAACAGCAACAAAAAAAAAAGCTGCGTCATTTTAAAGTGCGGCTTCTTGGGACTGTGCCGCCAATGCAAACTCTGGCTTTAAAGCATTTCAATGGATTTTATGGGACTGGATGTTTGTGTTCCCGCTTGGGATCGGAAGGAGAGTGCTCTCAGCGCTCCCCGCCTGCACCTGGGCAGATGGCAGAATCAGGCTTAGGCAGGCAGAAGAACATGGTGGAAGAGACGTGTTTTCAGACTGCGCAGTGCTCTGCGTGTCAGATTTGGTTGTAACTTGGATAAAAAGAGTTTCTGTGCTGCATGCTCAGTCTCAAAATTAAACTACTGAGTGCGGCTCCAATGAGGACTTGCTATGTGCCTGGAACTGTGCACAGCTCAGGGGCACCAAATGGATCTGAGGCAGGAGCGGCTGCTCCTTGCTGAACTGTGCTGGTTGGCAGGAACTACCGTAATTACCATAAAAACAGCACATTTAAGGTTTCAACTGGGCAGGACACAGGTGGTACCGTATTACCTGTACATGGTGCAACTTAAGTTTTTAAGAAGTGCTTAACATTTTAAGAAATGCTCCTGGATAGTAAAAATATTACAGATTCACAATAAAACAGATTCAAACATAACAGACCTCAGTGGATCACAGTGTTGGATAAATGTACATAGGCTTGAGAGAGAGAAGAATAAAAATATAAAAAATAAAGTAAATGTCTTAAAAAAAAGGGTAAAGTCTTTAAAGAGACAGAGTACAAATAGTTAAGAGATTAAAATAAATAAAAAAAATAAGCCACGTAAAAATAAAAAATTCACAGAGAGTCTGGATTATGTACATTGTGTTTTCTTTAAAATTTTTGACTGTAAAGGAGCTAAGTACAGACAGACATTTCATTACATGGGCTGCCAAGCTAAACCAAAATGGATATAAAGGTATTACGATTTCAAAATTTGGGTTTAAGAATATGATGCTTTGGAGAGGGTCTTCTTTTGTTTTCACAGAGGACCAGACCCTATGGATTTCTTCTATTACAATTTGGTATGATAGACCACGCCCTCCTGAAAGGTTGTTGTAAACATCTTCAAAAAATTGCTTCGCTCAACTACAGACTGAGATAAAACTAGCACACAGGTTATACCATGAAAGACCTAATTAACGACGCCCCCATTCAGCAGAAAGCAGTTTGGAGAGAAAAAACTGCACCCATGTTCCCAAAATATTGTTTATAAATGTTCTTTTACATTTAAAGGGGGATATGATATAGGTATGAATAATTTGCATTGGTATGGATTTTAAGGTCAATTTTGTTATATGTATATGTATTTTTGATCTTAAATAAGGTGTGATTGTGTAGTTCATTTTTAAAATGTAATGTATAATTAGGAAATATAGGTGGTTGATGGATAATCATAATAGTCAAGTTTGTAGTCATGTTACTTAGATTTTCTAGATATATAGAGATATATTTCAGATAGGCATTCTTCATATCTCTCAAAGGCTACAGAATATGGCATTTAAAATATTTTAATAACTTAGGACTTTTCATGACAATGAGACACGTCTGCTCCTGGCAGCACCAATCTACTTCGAGAGGAAGATGGGCATCGAAGAGGCTCGTTATGGAGTTTGATAGCCATTTGGGCAAGAAACTGCTCTTGCCTGGACTGTTGCATAAAATGGACACAGAGAACCCGCAGAGAGAAGACTGCTAAACTTGCCTAAAGGTGAGATGGTCTTTCGGGGTTCCTGACTCATGAAAGAGTCTGCGAGACATTCTGCAGGACACAGCAGATAGTGACTAAACTGTCTTTAAAATTTCCTGCTTCATGGAAATGTCTGCTGGATACTATGGGCCTGAAGGCTGAAGATGGATGCCCCAACCATACAAAAAAACTTTGGGTGACTATCCAGGCAGCAAGATGTCTCTGTCATTTCTAGAGTTTTCTTATTTCTTGTTTACTTAGGTAGTATTATATCCTTCTGGAGTCTTTGATGGAGTTGAAGAATGAATAGATAGTTATAGTTTTCCTTAGTTATGATAAAAGATAAAATAGATATAAATATTGTAACTGTAATTCTTACTTGATAACTGTTTTGCTATATGTAATTTTACTATGTTAAAGTTAAAGCCTTTCTTTTTTGTTTAAACAGAAAAAGGGGAAATGATGTGGGAGTGATTTCTTATTAATAAAGAAACTGCCTAGACCCATTTGATAGGCCAACCCTTAGGTAGGCGGAGTAAACAGAACGGAATGCTGGGAAAAAGAAGCTGAGTCAGGGAGTCGCCATGATTCTCCCACTCCAGACAGACGCAGGTTAAGATCATTCCTGGTAAGCCAGCTCTTGGGCTACACAGATTAATAGAAATGGGTTAGATCAATATGTAAAAGCTAGCCAATAAGAAACTAAAACTAATGGGTCAGGCAGTGTTTAAAAGAATACAGTTTCCGTGTAATTATTTCGGGTAAAGCTAGCCGGGTGGCGGGACACAGCCCGCCGCTCCGTATTTCAACACAGAAAGCCATTTGTGGACAATCCAGCACCCAATTGGGTAAGGCATTCAAAGAATTCCAGCCACCCCGTGAATGTGTGTGTGTGTCTGTGTGTGTGTCTGTGTGTATGTCTGTGTCTGTGTGTGTGTACATTTCTCTATTGGTTCTATTCACCTAGACAGCCCTGACTTATACCGGATTCTCTCTTATGCGTGTGTTAGGATGAGGGGTTTAAGTTTAATTGGCCATGTTCATTAGGTGAAGCAAAGGGGGCTTCTGATTGCTGGACTTTGGTAGTCAACCTCAGGAAGAGGAAGTGACCACATGAGTGAATGGACCTTGGTGGCTAGCTTTAGGAATGTCATCTAACAGTCTTCAGCAAGGCAGAGGGAATGGGAGAGAAGGGCAAAGCCTGCCAGAGCCATGCACACCAATTTCAAGCTAGCCAGAGTCCCTTCAGCCATCCACGTTGGTGCCAGGACTAGAGAGAGCAAACTCGACATGGCACCTTTTGAGAGTCCTAAAACCCGTGGATTGCAACCTGAGGGCTGCAGACCCTCGGGGGTGGGGTGTCAAATGATCCTCTCACAGGGGTCGCCCGAGGCCATCGGAAAATGTAGATATTTCCATTTCTGTTCATAACAGTAGCAAAATTAGAGTTATGCAGTAGCAATGAAAACGACGTTTTGTTTGGGGTCACCACAACACGAGGGACTGTATTAAAGGGTTGCAGCATTAGGAAGGTTGAGAACCACTGCTTTACACTCTCAAAGCCCACCTCCAGTGACACACCTCTGCCCACAAGGCCACCCTTCCTGAGCCTCCCCAAAAGCAACACCAACTCGGGAACAAGAATTGAAATATCTGAGACTATGGAGGTGCATCCCCTTCTGACTACCATAGCCCTAATGCGGCTGAAGGCATTGCAGCCATGAATCAAGCCTCACGATAAGGGCCCTTATGGGGGGACACGCCCTGGAAAGCCTCCTCGAATCTAATACATGGACCCTGTTGGTCCCTGCTTCATGCATGCATCTATGTGCTGGACAGCCTCCCTCGTGAGCACACATTCTCCTGGTCTGCCTCATGCAGGCACGCCTCTGAGGCATCTCTCGGGCATGGCTCACGCATGAGCTTGCTGTGCTCACCTTTGTGCCTGCTAAGCCCGCCACTCACGTGGGCATGTGCTAGGCCCCACCTGCTGGAACACCCTCTCCCAGCCAATCATAGAGATGCAATCTTGGGGAGGAGAGGGACTGGTTCCATATGTCCTCTTTCTGAGGAGAAAGGCACTGGGGTGATAATGGCTAGGTGGGTGATCGGATATTGGGGGATGCTGTGCTGAGGTTTTGCGGGTAAT
This sequence comes from Microtus oregoni, assembly GCF_018167655.1. Lineage (NCBI taxonomy): Eukaryota > Metazoa > Chordata > Mammalia > Rodentia > Cricetidae > Microtus > Microtus oregoni. The sequence goes on along the minus strand of NW_024543954.1, from coordinate 58,662 downwards.
GAGAGAAATGAAAAACCGGTCAGACTGATCTAATTGCTTTCCACCACGCTGTTTAGGCTAGGCTAAAACATTTCATATGTGACAAGGGCCATCTAGTAGGAGACAGTAGCACATGGGAGAGCATTGCCTTAGGATAGCCTAGAACTGGCCAATTAAAAATATGTCCAAAGTATGCTTCATCTACATACCCCAAGGACAGATAGGAACCGGCCAACCAAGGACATACGTATGTCCATACTTCATTTGTGTAATGATACGCTTATTGAATATCGCACCCTTTTGTCTCGATCCCTAGACTGGGTTAGGGGTCCAGGAGGGACCCCTGAGAGATTCTACCTGAGGTCTGACTGTTCGCTTTCAGAAGCTACTGGACGGAATTGGGGAGGGAGAGGATAGGGAGCCACCTGTGGAATTTATACCTTTGACTTGGAGTGTCTTTGGGCATATCCCACCTTGGAGGAAGGATGGTCTTCCCCTGGAATTCCAGGAAGCCTTGAGAGTCTGGTCGTCTTAATTTGTCTTGTGATTATTCTCGTTCGCTTCCTTTGTGGGATATTTCCCTATCTTCCCAGACCCAGAACTAACATAACCAACAACATGGGAACGACTTGCTCTGCTCCTTTGGATTTAACCCTTGCACACTGGCAGGACATGCAGGACACCGCGAACAACAATAGCTAGCATGACTGTGAAGTAGCGTAAGTGGGTAACATTTTGCTCTGTTGAATGGCCTACTTTCAATGTTGGCTGGCCGGCAGAGGGGTAGAGGAAATAGATTGTCGTCCCCAAACTGGTCACCCAGACCAGGTTCTTTACATTGTGACTTAGCAGGGATTGATAGATCCGGTGGAGAGTCCCTGTCCTTGGGTTAAACAGAGTCAGGCTTACCTGTTGATGCCAGACTTTGGTCTCCTTCCTGCCTTTAGTTTCCTTCCTCTCTGAAATCCAATGGTGGCTGGTGGCTGTTTGGAGAGGCTAAGGAGATGAGGCCTTGCTGAGGGAAGGAAGTATGTCGCTGGGGTGTGTGTAAGGGGGGTGGCCTTCAGGTTTCAAAGGCCTCCTTTTTCACTTGACTTCCTGGGTTGCAGTTTGAGATGGGAGCCCTCAGCTCCAGCTTCCAGCGGGAGGTGCCCTGTGTGCCACCTGCATTCCCTGCCATTATGGACCCTACCACTCTGGAAGCATAAACCCCTAATAAACTCTTTCCTCTCTGTTGTTGCCTTGGTTATGGATTGTATCACAGCAATAGAAGCCCTAACTAAGACAGCCTGATAGAAGACCTGAAGGGCTGGTGTGGGAGTCCCCTCTGTGTGCTGTGATTACCACTAATGAATAAAGAAACTGCTTTGGACCTATGGCAGGGCAGAACTTAGCTAGGTGGGGAAAACTGAACTGAATGCTGGGAGAAAGAAGGGTGGAGTCAAAAAGATGCCATGGAGCCACCACCAGAGACAGAAGCTGGGAACTTTATCCAATAAGCCACAGCCACGTGGCAATACACAGATTAATACAAATGGGTTAAATCGAGATGTAAGAGTCAGCCAATAAGAAGCTAGAGCTAATGGGCCAAGCAGTGATTTAATTAATACAGTTTCTGTGTGATTGTTTTGGGTCTAGGCGGGAAGAACTAGCGGCCCCCTTCCTACTACAAAGGTTCGGTCCCACGCATGGGTGCTATGTCAGCAAACCTAACTGTATCCTCTGGAAGGTGGCCTTTATCTGCATGAGACCCTCATGTCTATAAAAATAGAAATAAGCATCTGAGGTTACTCTGTTGGATCAGGGTGGTGAAGGTGACTGACCATTAAGGGACTCCACGGTGAGGCTCCAGCCGTGGCAATCAGAGACTACCTTCCTCTACAGCCCTTGGGGAGCAGAGTGTGCATCGTGAGACGTGCCTGATGGCCATCCGTCAGGCATGCATGCACGCCTGGATAGGCCACCGTACTCATCAGACCATGCTGTACCTGCCTCGCGTGTGAGCACGCCCTTCCAGCCAAAAAGGGGTGCATGTCCATTGGAAAGGCTGGGACTAACTATCTGTGGCTGGTTTCTGAAGGGAAGGAAGCTCTCGAAGGTGTGGTTGGGTTAGGATCACCTAGTGAATAACTGGGTGAAAGGGCATCTTCTGGCGAGGTTTTAGGCAAGTAATGCTTGAACCACAGCCCCTGGGGTTGGATGGTGGGGATCCCGGGGAGGCTTGCTCAAGAGGGCCTGTGATGTGATGTGCCTGAGTCTGGCCTTAGCCTCGAACTGGACTAGACATCTCTGGAGCATCAGAGGCGAGGTTCGAGAAATAGAGGGCCTGGGAGGTCTTAGCCAGACAGGGTGTTAGAGGAGGGACGTGCGGTATCCAACAGCTGGCCCCTGTGTACTATTCGGGGACAGGATGAACACCTGAGACCTCTGAGATACAGCCACGGGCCATCAGCAACCAGAGCGCCATTTGGAGAGAAAAGCACAGTGGACCTCTCAGGCATGCTCAACTGCTGTGCCCCAGGGTAAACGCCTGTCTCTGACCGATAGATCAGCCCAGCCCTGGAGTCTCGCCTGACCTCTCCCTGTAAGTGCTTATGTTTCATGTCCCGAGAGCAGCCCATCGGACCCACTGGCCCCCATGGCACATATACGCCCCTTCCGGTGGCATCCAATCAGAGACAGACACATACACAGGAAGATGGGCTTAACTGGCTGTGACCACGGCCCAATGAAATGAGGCCGTGGGCCATGCCTCAAGGGGAGGGCGTGACTGGTCAAGCTAGGCGTGCTGAACCCCTTGGCGCATGCGCATCATGTTGGCCCGCCCCTGCGCGTGCGACAAGGGGTATCAGGCCAGCCAATCAGAGAGTGTTATATTGGGAGGTGGGGCCAGACTAAACGTGGCCAACCTCTGAGTGGAGGGAAGCTGTCTAGCGGAGCCGAGGCACGTAGGTGAGTGGCGGGGTTTTTTGTTTCTTTGTTTTGGGGGTTTCGGGGTACCGTGCCAGTGCTCCTGGGGTGGTTTAGAGGGATCAGGAAGACGAAAGCTCTTGACGCAGGACAGAGGGACCACAGAGCGAGAGGGGTCAGGGTGGCCTGTGAGGTGACTTCGGGAGCCTCACTTCCACTTCAAGCTGCAAGAGGCGCCAGAGGCAAGAATGAAAAGAGGTGATGAAGGCAGCTGAGCCCTAGAACACTGGGTGGGGCAGAGTCAGGGGCCTGAGAGAGGCGGTAGGGACTCTCCACATCTGCTGTTTTGTGTTCCTTTCCTTCCTGGGGTCTGTGGGTCCTGACAGGACAACTGGGTCCTCCTGCGATGCTTCCACTGGCAAGAGTTCGACAGGCTCACCGGTCTGAAAGGGAACTCTGGGCACTTTAATCAAGCACATAGGCAACTGTAGGGCCCGAGTCGGGAATGGGCGACTGATGGACAGCGTCACACCTGTGCGAGGGCCTGCAGGCAGCCTCAGGAGTGCCAGAGGTGGGGCCTCTGTCTGACAGGGGCGGGAAAGGAGCCTCTCAGAGGGGCATTCTCAAGTGTGGTCACCGAGGTGAGTGGACAGGGTAAATAGCAGACTCGATCGCGAGCCCAGGTCAGGAGGGATGCACAGCCCTTTGGGGGAGGAGAGCGGGATCTTGAGGAGGAAGGGCGCAGGTTTATCTGTGAGGTGAAGTTTGAAAGACCCACTTTTGCCTGGTAGTGAAATAGGACGCTGAAGGCAGTAGAGGAAGGGGTTCTGAGGGTGGCAGGTTTGAAGAGAGCTGGGTGTGGCAGTGAGGTACAGAAGGGGAAGTAGTGACTGTCCATGTTTTCCTCCTTGTGTCCAGCTGGAGTCCTCAAGGGACATCTGGGGCCCACTGACATGCACCCAAGGGCCTTGCCTCGACAGAAATGCCTGTCTGCAGGGGGTGGGGCAGGACTGGGCCCCTTCTGCATCCAACGTCTGGGCAACTTCTGCATCCAGATCTCACAAGTGCCATTTCAGGCCACTTGAAAGACCCCCGTGGTAGGCAGTCTTTCAGACTGGGGAGACCCTCCCAAGGAACAGCGAGACCACTCTCCGGATGCAAACAGCAAGAGGCTTTTATTCAGTACACAGGTACCTGTGGCGTCTTAGTCTCTCGGGAGACTAGCGCGCCTTTAGGCTGGAGAAGTAGGCTTTTTATAGGTTTGGGGAGCAGAAAGCATGGCTACAGAAGCGAGATGCATAGTTACAATGTTCTGATTGGACAATTCAAATAAGGCCAGGTTCAACCCAAGGACAATTGCGGGGATTCTCAAGTAATCAGATAAAAATTGGCTAACTATCTAGGGTGTAGACGGTTTCCCTTGCTCAGTTTCCCCTTTTCTAGCGGGTTCCTTACTCAGTTTCCCCCTTTTCAAGTTGGTTCCTCATAACAGGGGCTAGGTAGCCAACCGCAGATATCAGATATCCTGCCTGGCCCTCCACCCTTGTCTTGTGGTTGAGCTTTCCTGTCCTAGTTTAACTTACGAATTTTAAGTTCAAGCCTTGCAAAAATTGCGTTACTGCTGCTTAGCTTTTGGGTGGGGGTCTTTCACACTTAATCCTGGGCGTGTATGCCTTTGCAGCCCGTCAGAGAGATGTGCATTGGGAGGTGGGGCCTAGATAGGCACGGCCACTCGCTGAGGAGAAGGAGGCTCCCAGGGTGGGAGAATACCTGCATGGATGATTTGCCATTGAGTAACTCTGTTGTGAGTCTCCCCAGTTGTGATAGGTATCCGAGAGGAACCTTACTTAGCTCATGCACCAGGACAGTGGGATCTCAAAGAGGCAGGACCGAGGGAAACCTGTGGGGTGATCTCAGGAGCTTTGCTTCTAAATGGGACTGAGCAAGGCCCCAGAGTGCAAGGTTGGGGAGGGGTCAAGAGGGCTACAGGGATTGGGCAGGCTGAGTGGGACAGCTTATGAGCTGGGAGATGTGGCCCAGGTGACTGAGTAGGCCCTCAATGCGTTGGCATTCCCAACCAGACACGGGCATTTGGTGCCTTGTTTGGCAGGCGGGAGGCAGTGTGTAGTGATGAGGCAAGCTGGCCTGCTTTTCCTCCCGCCCGGCTCCCGCATGGCTAGCTTTACACCCGAAATAACAACACACAAATCGTATTCATTTAAACACAGCCTGTCCCATTAGTTCCAGCCACTTATTGGCTCATTCTCACTTCTTGATTAACCCATTTCTAATAATCTGTGTAGCACTACGAGGTGGTGGCTTACCGGGAAGATTCTAACCTACGTCCATCTCGGGCCGGAGCTTCATGGCATCTGCCTGACTCTGCTTTCTTTCTCCTAGCATTCTGTTCTGTCTACTCCACCCACCTAAGGGCTGGCCTATCAAAAGGCCAAGGCAGTTTCTTTATTAACCAATGAAAGTAACACATAGACAGATGACCCTCCTACACCGGCAGTGCCCAGGATTTTCCTACCCAAGGGTCGGGAACACAGCAGAGGACCAATCTTGAGAGGTAGTGGGTCTGAGAGCTCCACGTTCAGATAGAGATATGGTGCAGAACTGAACTGTGGTGACATCCTCTTGCCTTCTCCTTGCTGCAGTACAAGTGCCAGGGCATCTGGCCACATCCTGTGGAGTCCAAGTCCCTGTTCCCATTGCCATCCTGTAATTCCTCCTGGTATCTGTAGTGGCCGGAGTCCTGTCTAGCCCAAGAAGATTCTAACCATGTCAAGCGGGGAGAAGAAAGCCCGTGAGAGTGCTGGCACGTGTCCAAGGCTGGATCCGAATCCCACGTGGGATGACACCAAGAACCCAGATGCAGTCACCCCAGGTAAAAAACAAAACCAGAAACAATAACAACAACAACAACAAGCCAGATAGGCCTTGTAGGGCTCTGTCCACCTGGGTAACGTCCTAAAGTCTTTTGGTGGGTGGGAAAGCCCCTGAGAGTTCTGAAACGCATCCGAGGCAGGTCTGATTCTCATGTCAGATGACACCCGGAACCCCGATTCAATCACTCCAGGTTTGAAGAAACAAGATGGGCTGCCATATGGCTGTGTCCACCACAGGGGACATCCTAAAATCTCTTGGTGGGTGGGAAAGTTCCTGACAGTGCTGGCACACATCCAAGGCTCATGCATATCACATTGCATGACACCAAGACCCCAGATTTCATCACCCAAGGTTAAAAAAAAATCAAACAACAACAACAAAAACAGAAGGGCCCTGTAGGGCTGTGTCCACCCCGGGGGACATCCTAAAATCTCTTGGTGGGTGGAGCACTGAGTGGACTATGTGCATGAACTTTTATTGGAATAGCAGGAGGTTTCAGATGCTAATAACTCTTGTTCAAGCTTCTTGGGGGCCTTTAGGTTCCCCCACCTGAAATTTCTGCCACACAGGAAACCTGCCACATGCCTAGTCAACATGCCTCTCCGGGAGCACATGGGTCACAGTGACTCTCTGGAAGGCCTGTACAGGTGCCTGGACCAACTGGTCTGAGAGTCAAGCCTAAAGTGGTGTGTGTGTTGTGTGTATCTCTGTGTCTCTGTGTGTCTGTGTCTCTGTGTGTGATGTATATGTGATATGTATGTGTGTGTCTGTGTATCTGTATGTCTGTGTCTCTGTGTGTGATGTATATGTGACATGTATGTGTGTGTGTTCATGATTTCACGGATGACTATTGAAAAAGTGTAAGGAACAGATGCTGGCTATGGAATCTAGAAACACTATAATGACACTGCTTTCCGTGGGGGATGATGAGAACAGCACACTTTGTTTCAAAATAGTTTTTCTCTTTCGTTTTAAAACACCAGGAAGAGAAGTCATTGATGTCAGTGGTGAGGACGGTACTTCCTCTGGAACAGAAGGGCAAGAGGCCAGGTGATACGTTTTCATGTTTTCACGAAATAAATTTAGAAAAGTCTGGCTGGAGAGAGGGCTCAGTGGAAGAGTGCTTAAGGTGCAAACACAGGAGCCTGAGTTCAGGCCCTCAGCACCCACAGATAAAGCCATGCGTGGCCACACCCAGCTTTTAAGCCCAGAAGTGAGGGCTGAGGCATGGCAGAACCTGGGGGATATTCCGGGTCCTTGCTGATTGCCAGACTAACAGAATAAACGGAGATAGTAAGTAAGTAAGTAAATGCAGCAACTAAGGCGCATGCACCACGTGGATGTACTTGGGTGCATTGAGCTGAAGGATCTCAAAGCAGCATCCTACAGTAGATCAGATGTTCAATGTGGTAAGGAATGAAAATCTCATGCCTTCAACAAAGTACGGATCCTGTCATAGAGCCTGTCTGACAGGAATAAGGTGGCCTGTTCTTGAAATGTGAATTGTATGTAGGCTGTGTGGCACCCTCCACTTCTTCCACTCACTACAAGAATGACCTTTTATGTACATCGAAGTAAAAAGGTAATTTCTTTGCAGGAAGAAAATACAGAATTTATTTGAAGAATTTGAAGGTACATTCTAGGAGATATCAGGAATTTGAGAAAATTGTTTCAACCAAAGAAGTGCAAGGCGAGGGAGGTATCGCTTGGCAGACAAGAGAGTGTGTTTACTGCCTTGTTCTCAAACAGTGTCAAATAGTATTTATTAGATTACCAACTCTCTACTTCACGTTAATTGCCAATATTGAGAACATGGCACCTGTGGTGTGGATGCTGTTATTTACTAACAGTGGGATCTTTGAAAATTAGATGTAATTATCTGTCTTCAAGGTTTTGATTCGCACAAGTGATATGTCTGTTTCTAATATCACATTTGAAGCCAGCCGGTGGTGGCACATGCCTTTAATTCCAGCACTTGGGAGGCAGAGGGAGGCAGATCTCGGTGAATTCGAGGCTAGCCTGGTCTACAAGAGCTAGTTCCATGACAGGCACCAAAGCTACACAGAGAAATCCTGTCTCGAAAAACAATCCAAACAAAATACCACATATTACTTTACTTGTTTGTATTTCAGTCCAGCTCTCTGTCTCCTCTCTCTCTCTCTCTCTCTCTCTCTCTCTCTCTCTCTCTCTCTCTCTCTCTCTCACTCTCTCTCCCTGTGTGTTTGTGCGTATGTGCGTGTGTGTTGCGTGTGTGTGAGTAGGGGTGGTGGCCAGCCTCCCTTAAATACCTGACCACTGTTTAGTGTGTAAAGAATGGTACATGCAGTGGGGAGCTGAAGTCAGCACTGGGACCATTGTATGCGCAGACTGAGTCCTGCTTTAAATGTCTCTGTCAGAAGTCAGTCACACAAACAGTTAAAAAAAACATTGCAATCCGAGAACGTTCTAGGAGCTCTGTAGAGGTTTCTGACAGAGAATCGATTCTGGAAACTTCAGGAATCAGGATAGGGAGGTAGCTGAGTGGGAGAGCACTCGCCTTCTATGCTTAAGGCTCTGGGTTCCATCCCCAGTACCACAGACTTATCGATCAGTGTGGTTCCCCCGTTAGAATATTCAGGGTGTCTACCCTGTCAAATTTGCCTAAAAGCTCCAATGGCTACAATAGTTACAGTATTTTCATCTGACTGTGCAATAATCTCGGAGCTTTGGAGATCTTTGTAAACGGACTACTGTTGTGTTTTGCACAAAGCGGCCCAACAGTCCCTCAGAATGTGTCCTTGAACTGGAGCATAAATATGTACATTGATTGAATTTTACCTTTTAATGATGCCCCATGAGGAAATTGCACAGCGATTTGAAACCCTTTCTTGCCAGTTTTGCTAAGTTTCCTTCACTGTGTTTTGTCTGTAATATATAGACACTGAAGTCCAGCTCTCCAATCTCACCTCAAGGTCATAACCACTGAGATTCTTGACTGAAAGAAAGGAGGCAGATATTCTTGCCATTGACAGATTGTTTCCCTCTATTAATAGCAAGTGGTTTTCTAAGTAGAAAACTAAAGCTGGCGGAACTTTACAGTAATGGTTTCAAGAATGTGTTTCGATACAGAACCCAATAAGAACTTTCTTCAGGGCAACAGCAAAAGATTCACAGCGATCATCATGGAGTCTTCTGAAACCTTGGAGCTGAAATTTGAGGATATTCTAAAAGTCCAGGGCGAGCAAAGGTACGGTTGTTGCTTCTTGGTGCTGTTATCCCGGACGCTTTGACATTTGGTTAGTAAGCACGATAGCTAGAGGTTGAGGAATAGCCGTGACCCCCACGGGCCAGAAGCTCAGTAGGAGAACGTGTTCGGCTTGGCATTTCTGTATAGGGTAGACTTCTTTAGTCATGTTATAGCCTCACATCATCACCGAAGTCAGCTGCGTTTCCTAGCCATGAATTACGATGACCGTTTTTTATTTTTGTTGTTGTTTTTTTTTTTGTTTGTTTGTTTTTTTTGGTTTTTTCGAGACAGGGTTTCTCTGTGGTTTTTTTTGGAGCCTGTCCTGGAACTAGCTCTTGTAGACCAGGCTGGTCTCAAACTCAGAGATCCACCTGCCTCTGCCTCCCAAGTGCTGGGATTAAAGGTGTGCGCCACCACCGCCCGGCTATGATGACCGTTTTGACACATTGCTGTTGAGTCAGTGGAACAGTATGCATCACGTGAACGTGCTGGGCACCTGGAGCTTGAAATCCTCAAAGCATTCATCCCACAGTCGGTCGAGCCTCTGTTCGGTGCCATAGAAATGAAAATCCCATGCCTCCAAAGCCTTATAGCTATCAGGAGCAGTGTTCACTGTGCTACTGTACCGAGATCCACACTGGCACAGCGTGAGGAAGAGCAAGCAGGTAGGCCACCGCAGAATTCTCTGATGGGAGCGGATGTGCATGCTCCTTGGACCTGTTCTTCAGAAAGAGAGAACTAACCACAAGTTGTGTCTGTCAGACAGACGAATATTTGTGGAATGATAGTAAAACAATAGTTCTTCCTGAGCTTTCTGGCACAAAGGCGTGGGAAGGTACTTCTCTCTCAGCAGGGAGGAGCAAATGCTGTGATGTAAAATGAAATAATCCAGTCAGCTTCCTTTTCCCTGTCTGCATAGTTTAGAGGCCATTTCCCCATCCTCCACCAATAGCGTTAGTGAGGGGAAGTCAGTCGTGCTTCGAATGTACTTTCTTCCTATTGGGATGGAGTATCGCACTGTTCCTTGCTATATCATTCACAGGCAGAAACTTTATCAAGAATATTCTCTTCAGATGAAGACTTTGAAAAGAAAGTTATCCGAGGATGCAGCTGAAGTCAAGAAACATGCAAAAAAACTCGCTGTGAGTGTCAAGTGAAGGCGTAAGTCACAAACAATGCCACACCAATTCGGGGTTATGATTATTAGGGTGGTATTTATTTAAAGGGGAAAAAACTTACAGATCACTGTCCCAGGCAACAGCCCTCTATGCAACCAGGAGTCTAGTTGCAGGCGGAGCAGGAAGTGAAGAGAGAGAGGAGAGGGAAGTGGCCGCTTTTTTAAAGGGAGAGAAACCACGCCCCAATGGGCTGGTACCTCAGCGGTGATAGGCTGGAGGAGTGGGAGGACCTCCCGCAACACCTCCCCCTTTTGTTTAAATAAGAGAGTTCTAAACCTACTATGAAATTATATACAATAAGTACAAATATCCTATTCTAACTAGCTTAGGTCGTGTGTAATAAATAACTTGGCCAAGTCATGAGAGAAAGTAACTACATTTATATAGTCTTCAACCCCATCGAAGATCTGAGAAGGGAAATAATGTTACCTGGGTAATTAGGAAGTTCAGTAAAACAACTTCCAAAACATGCAACAAATTACAGAGACAACTAGCTACCTGGGCAATCACCCAAAGTCACATTAGCAGCGTTGAAGCAACCAACTTTGGCTAAGGCCTAACATAACTGACATACCATTTTCTAAGGTAAGCAACTTTTCAAAACTGTCTTACCCTGTCTTGGCAGGATATGACAGTCCTGTTTTATCCATTGATGCATGCTCTGTATCTTTGTCAGTTGTTGAGGTATGGGCATTTCTTTGCCCAAACGCCAGTTCTGCCAAAAAGAAAGGCTCCAGGTGGAGTGTCTTTGGTGCTCAACATTCTCTCGGGAATAGAGTGGTGTTGCCAGGAGCAATTGTGTCTCACTACCACAAAACTCTGAGTTAGATTAAAGGCCATTTTCTACAGCTCTTTGAAGAAGTTGAAGATTATCTATCTATACTGAGTATAATCTCTATATATCTAAAGAACCTGATTAGTCTATTATAAATGACAAACTTAGATGACTATTAGTCTATATAATTCTCAATATCTATCTAACTTAAAGACTAAGACAATAAACGACTGTGAAACAAATGAGGACAATGACCTCCAAATATAAACAATGTACAAATATACATTGCAGTAGGTAAATATATATCAATACACAATCATTATATAAGTATCTTAATCAGAGGTAGAAATGTACACTGCAATATGGTAAATATATACAATATATATATATATATCAATACAATTTATGTCAATACATAAAAAAATGTTTTAAACAGAGGTAGAAACATGCATGCGTACAATAGTCAATATAATTTAACTTTGTATCAATATACAAGAATCTATAGCAATGTATTTGTCTAAAAACAGTAACTCACAATTACAAATCTATTATCCCATCAAATCCCTCTTTTTTTTCTTTCAAAATGATCCCTGAGCGTATAAAATTCCTCCCCCAACCCTCAATCGTATACTAATTATAATCGACCCCTAAATGATGTCCCTAAACCCAAGGGCAAGTTTTATTGGGAAAGGGGACGTCGTCCTCTAGAATTACTTCCAGCTGTCATGGGGGCGACGTTCTTTCTGGGGGATCCTGTGAAAGTGAAATGATGGTTAAATTTCAAGATCAATGTCTTTTAAAATTGCCAATAGTCTCTGAGTATTTTGTGCAGGTCTGGCCAAAATGTTGTATAAGATGTGCACCATTTCAGCTAACCAAGTTGGAACTGTCTTGTGCAGCTGGTACCAAAAGCAGGTCTTGTAGTAGCGCTATCAGTATCATGACGTCATATCAACAAGGTGGAGTTGCTGTTATGGGGCCCCATCTTCTTCCTGGAAACTTCAAATGTCACTTCAGGAAAAACTCATTGTTCATTATGAAAAACTTAAACATTAATCATATAGACATATATAGACATATATATATATATTCAATGAAAGACATGATAGATATATTCAATGAAAAGTATGATAGATATGAAGAAAAGCAAAGATGTTTTCTAAACTCATATTTCTTTCTGTCCCATATCATGGCTCTTGACATGAGACAGAAACTCCAGAAACTCTGGGTTTTTCTCTTACTAACAGGCTTGGAATTGGAGAGGGACTGAGCCAGAGTCCAACTTCAAAACCAGCTTTATAAATTTAGAAATATGGTTTAATATTACTTACACAATCCATTCAGTTGTCTTGATATTTCCTATTGGGCAGGTATTTTTCCATCTGTCAGTATCCAAACATCCAGGGTCCCTTGAATTTCTCAAAGATGAGTGTTTTCCTGTGGAGATAAGAACAGAACCCTGCCCCCATTCTGTGTTTTTCTTACCACCTGTATGAATATCATCATTGTGGATGAGTTGTCATTTCTCCTTTCCAAGAGGTTTCTCCTCTTCAAATCGAAACTTTATTAATTTTGATGGTATCCACAATTTTTCTTCTCCTGTGGAAACAAGAGCAAAACCCCTTCCCCAACGTAGCACATCTCCTGGCTTCCACTGAGAGGTCAGCACATCTTTGAAATAAATCGGTTGATTTAGTTCAGCAGACTTTTCCATTATCCAATGTCTTTCTGCTGCTGTCGTTCCTTTCTCATTAGCGTTAAGAAAATTCAAGGTTAATAAAGCATTATGTAATCTATTTCTGGGGGTATTTTCAGTCCCTTTCTGTTTGTTCAGCATATCCTTTATAGTACGATTTGATCTTTCTATAACTGCCTGACCTGTAGGATTATTTGGTATACCTGTAATGTGTTTTATATTATAATAATCAAAAAAGCGTTTCATTTTCTTAGATACATATGCTGGACCGTTATCTGTCTTTATTTGCGCAGGTATACCCATGATGGCCATAACTTCCAATAAATGTGTGATTACTGAATCAGCCTTTTCTGAGCTCAGGGCAGTAGCCCATTGAAAACCTGAATACGTGTCTATGGTGTGGTGTACATATTTTAATTTACCAAATTCCATAAAGTGGAACACATCCATCTGCCAGATTTCATTTCTCTTAGTACCCTTTGGGTTACTCCCTGCAGGCAACGGTGTTTGATTATAGAAAGAACAAGTAGGGCATCTCTTTATAATGTCCTTAGCTTGTTGCCAAGTAATGGAAAATTCTTTCTTTAGGCCTTTACTATTGACATGATGCTTCTTATGAAATTCCGAGGCCTGCAACACACTTCCAATCAATAATTGATCAATCTCAGCATTGCCTTGGGCTAGAGGACCAGGCAGACCTGTATGGGACCGGATGTGTGTTATGTACATCGGACAAAGCCTGTTCCTGATTATGTCTTGTACCTGGATAAACAATGAAGTCAACTCTGTGTCATCTGGTATAAATTCAGCGGTTTCAATATGCAAGATAACTCTTTCTGCATATTGTGAATCTGTAACTATATTAAGAGGTTCTTTAAAATCCCTTAGCACCATAAGAATGGCATATAATTCTGCCTTCTGGACAGAATTATAAGGGCTTTGTTCCACCTTACTCAATTCATCTGACTTGTAACCTGCTTTCCCTGATTTATTTGCATCAGTATAGAACGTACGGGCTCCAGTTATTGGAGCATCACGTACAATTCTAGGAAGAATCCAAGAAGTTCTTTTTATGAGATTAAGTCTATCACTTTTGGGATAGTTGCTATTAATTTCTCCCAAAAAGTTAGCACAAGCTCTTTGCCACGGTTCATTGTCTTCCCATAACTTTTTTATTTCTTCAGTAGTAAAAGGCACTATAATTTCTGCTGGGTCTATACCTGCTAGTTGACGAAGTCTCAGTTTACCTTTTATAATTAATTCAGAGACTTTTTCCACATAAATTTTTAATTTTTACTTGGTTTATTAGGTATAAATATCCACTCTAAAATAATATCTTCCCTCTGCATTAGAATCCCTGTAGGAGAAATTCTGGAAGGCAATATGACTAGGATGCAGCTAAGATTTGGGTTCACCCTATCCACATGTGCCTCCTGTAATTTTTCCTCAATCATTGTCAGTTCCTTTTCTGCTTCAGCTGTCAGTTCTCTTGGACTATTCAAATCTTTATCACCATCTAAGGTTTTGTTTAAATGAACTATTAGATCAGGTGTTATCCCAACAGCTGGTCGTAGACTGGAAATGTCTCCTAACAATCTTTGGAAGTCATTAAGAGTCTTTAACCGGTCTCTCCTAATTTGTGCCTTTTGCGTTTTAATTTTCTCTAACCCTATTCTGTAACCTAGGTAATTAATAGAATTTCCTCTTTGAATCTTTTCAGGGGCAATTTGTAATCCCCACCTAGGCAAGACTTTCTTTACTTCTTCAAACATCCTTTCTAAAATATCTTTATTTGAATCAGATAATAAGATGTCATCCATGTAATGATAAATGATGGACTTGGGGAATTGTTTACGAATTATTTCCAATGGCTTACTTACAAAATATTGGCACAGTGTAGGACTATTGAGCATACCCTGTGGGAGGACAGTCCACTGATATCTCCTATTAGGCTGAGAATTATTATAAGTAGGCACTGTGAAGGCAAATTTTTCTCTATCCTTTTCTTGTAACGGTATAGTGAAAAAACAATCTTTCAAATCAATAACTATAAGAGGCCATCCTTTTGGTAACAGAGAAGGCAAAGGAATTCCAGATTGTAGTGGGCCCATAGGTTGAATTACTTTGTTGACAGCTCTTAGATCTGTCACCATTCTCCATTTACCAGATTTCTTTTTTACAACAAAGACAGGAGAATTCCAAGGGCTGGTTGATTCTTCAATATGGTGAGCATCTAGTTGCTCTTGCACCAGCTGTTCCAATGCCTGTAGTTTATCTTCAGCTAGAGGCCATTGTTTGGTCCATATTGGCTTCTCAGTTAGCCATTTTAAAGGTAGGGCCGTTGGTACCTCTAAAGGTTTGGTATTTGCTGTATGTTCTTGTACAGCCTGAATGGCTGGTGACCTTTTTCCATAATACCTCATCATATCCTTCCCAGAATTATGAGTTCCTGGAAATACAGGAATGTTAATCTGGGTATTCCATTGCTGTAGCAGGTCACGGCCCCATAAATTTATGCCAATATTGGCTATATATGGCCTTAGTCTTCCTATTTGCCCTTCGGGCCCTATGCATTCAACCCATCTCGTGCTTTGTTTTACACGAGATAGGGTTCCAATTCCCAGGAACTGAACATCTACCTCTTGAAGAGGCCAATTCGGATGCCAAGATTCTGGGGTAATGATACTTACATCCGCACCTGTGTCTAATAAGCCTTCAATAAAAGTGCCATTTATACAGACTCTTAGCTTTGGTCTTTGATCATTAATAGAAGTCTGCCAAAATATACGTTTACTCTGTCCTATTGGGTTTTTTGACTCATCCTCCACACGTAATTCTTCATTTAGACCAGTATTACTTTTTACAGCAGAAATTGGAGCTTTTAATTTTCTTGGTGAGGCACGTTCTCCACTGTGACTGGGAATGACTGGGCCACTGTTGGCTTGGGGGCCTGCGAGAGGCCCCCCAAGGAGTTTCCCGATGATATCGGATTGCCCCGTCTGTCTGTTGTTGACCTACATTCGTTGGACCAATGCCTGCCTTTACCGCATCTCCTACATATACCTGAAGGCCGAGGTCTCCTATTTTTGTCATTCCCAGAAGAGATATTATTCCTAGAAATTCTTTGCCTGCAATTTCTTTGCAAATGTCCTAATTTACCACAATTAAAACACCTGGCAGTTTGATGTCTCCTCATTGCTTTGGAAATCGCTTCTCCTACCCAAGATTCATCATTATAGCTAAACGTCTCAACATTCATCGTATGCTGAATCCATTCATCCATAGGTGCTGATCTAGACTTTAAAGGCCCAATTATCTTTTTGCATTCTATGTTTGCATTCTCAAAAGCTAGAGATTCAAGAAGTATTCGTCTAGCTTCTGGGTCTGTTACCCCTATGTCCAGAGCCTTAATTAATCTTTGCAAAAAGTCAATAAAGGGTTCTCTCTGTCCCTGCCTAATTCTGGTATATGATTCAACCCTTTTTGCTGGATCTTGTATCCTATTCCAAGCATTTAAAGCTGCTTGGTGACATAGACACAGTACTTCATCGTCATAAAGAGCTTGGACCTGTGGATCAGCATATTCTCCTGCACCAAGAATTTGATCTTGGGAAACCTCAATACCTTTTGCTCTTCCTTGCTGTTCCATATGTTTGGATTCTTCTCTGAAATAAATTCCAAACATCAAGGAAGGTCCATTATCTAAAACTGCAGACACTAACTGATGGAAATCATGGGGAGTAGCTCTAGCATTAGAAGCCCAAGTCCTTATCATTTCCTTTACATATGCATTGTGCAAGCCAAAATTAACAACAGCTTGCTTAATTTCTTTCAGATCATTCATTGCTATTGGCGTCCATCTAGCTTCTCTGACTCCCTTTGAGCCTTTAGAAGTTGATGCTTTTTCAGAATTAAGTATAGGGTATGTCGCTAGAACCCTGGGTAAGCCAGTTCTAATAGCTGGTGGAGGCCTTGTATCCTGTCCTTGTGCCTCCTTACTCTGTTCACCAGCTGCAACAATTTCCCCAATCTTTTCAAATCTTTTTATCATTGTCTCTCTTAAATCCTGAATCTCCTGACCTGTATATATTTCCAGTGATTTCACTGAGGTATCAATTTTTTGGTCCCCATTCTGCACCTGTGATTCCAAAGCTTTAATTTTTTCCTTCAAAGATAACATGTCCTCCTTAAACTTTTCTTGTATATCATGTAGATTCCCATCTTGGAGGTACATTCTGTCTGTTACCTTATCAAAACTTTGTGATAAAGTCTGAACGTCAAATTCAACAGCCTGAACCCTTTCAGGTAACTTTCTAATACCCTTGGATATGGAATCAATTTTGTCTGTCATAGTATCCACTTGTTCAGATAACCTCTGATTTTCAATAATTTTAATCCTGTCAATTAGTTGTTCATTATTAGTTCGTAAAGATTCTATCATCCTTAGGAGTGCCATATTCTTCTGTTCATTATTAGTTTGTAAAGATTCTATCATTTTTAGGAGTGCCATATTCTTCCTTAATGATAGAATATGGAAAAGAAAACTGAAGGCTAGTAACAAGCAAATTAAGGTATCCCCATAATCATATAAACCTTGTATGATGTAATTCATTGTATTAGTAAATATAAATTTACTAATCCATTGTATTAGTGAAAACAAAGCAGTAAAATTTGCGTTAGAAACAAAAACTGCAATATTACCTATTATCCAGCAGGTGGCGCTGTTGCAGAGTCGCGGTGAAAACATGGTCCTGTTTCAGTGCCTTAGTAGATGTTAAAAACTGGAAAATGCAAGTTTCTCAACAAAGTAAATGTAATTAAATCAATTCCTGAGACGGAACCAGAAACCCAGAATCCAGGGGTTGAGAAGAGCAATCTGGAAGCCGCTTATGCCTCCACGTGACAGAGTCACCCTGAGGGGTTGCAGCTTTCAGCAACCACGTGCTCTGGTTCGTGCCACTTAAGAGCTGTACTTGCAAGGGAGATTTAAAAATGACTCAGAAAAGAGCAAACCACGCGGCCAGAGACTACGCGGGCCTGTGGAATTTAAATCCACGTGGGGAGTCCAAGGCCGCTGGCGGCTGAGGAAGGGGAGGGCTCCCGCCAAGCCGAACTAGAGCCCGCCAAGCCGGCGGCCGCCAAGCTGAACTTGCGCCCACCAAGCCAGCAGCCGCCAAGCCGAACTTGGGGCCGCCAAGCCGAACTCGCGGCTGCGAGTGGGGAAAGGAGAGGTTCTAAAACCAAACGTAGGGCGCCAAAATGAAGGCGTGAGTCACAAACAATGCCACACCAATTCGGGGTTATGATTATTAGGGTGGTACTTATTTAAAGGGGAAAAAACTTACAGATCACTGTCCCAGGCAACAGCCCTCTATGCAACCAGGAAAGGAGTCTAGTTGCAGGCGGAGCAGGAAGTGAAGAGAGAGAGGAGAGGGAAGTGGCCGCTTTTTTAAAGGGAGAGAAACCACGCCCCAATGGGCTGGTACCTCAGCGGTGATAGGCTGGAGGAGTGGGAGGACCTCCCGCAACAGTCAAGCAGCTTAGCTTTCAAGGAATCCATTGTGTCAGCATCAGAAGTAGCAGGGCTTCCTGCAGCAAGTCTGGAGGGAAGGGACGAGACAAGAACTTAGGGAGGCAAGCAGGGTGGTGGATGTGCTGACAAGAGACTGGCCACTGACCGTTTCCCCCTGGTTTGTTCCTTTTCCCACAGAGAGATGACAAGGTCAGTGATGGTTAGCAGCCATCAAGGGGGGGGGGGAGCAGGTGAGCAGGCACTGCCTGGAGAGTGCAGGAGAAGGTATGGGATTGTATCTTAAGAGGGAGCCCTTTCTGATCCACCCAAGAAGTGCAGACACCAGGAGCAGGAGGCCCACCAGAGCCTTCCGACACAGTGACGAGGGAGGCAGAGTGAGAGCAGTCCCTGTGGCTGCGGCAGAGCAGGTGGAGGCTTAGCCTTCAGTGCTTGGAGTTCAGACCAGCCCACTCCCAGAGGTGAAGAAGGCAAGGCTTCAATCCGTGATAGCCATGGGATGACTGACTCTCCTTTAACCTGGAGATTTGAGTGAGGTTTTTATGAGTTTTGGGGCACAAATAAATGCCTGACACCGGACAGTGCCATCTTTGAGGGAATCTTCCTTCCTGGTGTAGGATGGAGCTGTCCTCCTGGAGATTCTGACTTCCAAAGTGGGGAGGCCGAGGCTGGGATGTGGAGGGAGATGGAGGCAACCCCCCCCCCCAGTCCAGTCGAGTGGGCAGGAGTATGGCCCCTGCATTCTGCATTCCCACCAGTTGGAACGCAGTCACGGTTCAGTCCCTTGCTAGTCACGCTCACTGGGGAAAATAATTTACCTCTGTGTCTCAGATTGCTAGGTGTGAGAGGAGAGATACTTAAGGTCCCCATCTCATGGAATTGGTTTCAAAAGACTCTTAGATGTGCATTCTTATATTGGTCCAGGACAGTATCCGACGTAAGTCTTACAGAATCCTTGCCTGTTAAGCAGGCCAGCTGTGGACTCTACTCTTACTGGCAAGAACAAAAGGGAGTGGGTTCCTATGTAGGGAGTGAGAGACGCTGGGGCCATCTCAGGGTAATTTCTGTAAACACAGAGGGTTCACCAGCTATGACAGTCTCTAATGGATGGGTTTTCAAGTCTTCAGAAACTAACAGCAATGTTTTAGATACTGTTACGTAGGAAAACGTTCCATTAAATGAATGAGTTCTCATCACTATGGTAATATTTTAGTATTAGATAACTTGTGTGAAGTGGTCATCGTGCTTGAAAAATTGCTAGTGATTTCCTTGTATATGTTTTGCATAAATATGATACAGAGTCGCGTTTTTGTAATATTTCTGAGTTTCCCTGTATTGTTCTTACATCTTTTACTGTCTGTGTCTCAGAATATCTTCAAGGAGCAGCAAAAATTTATTCATCAGTCTCTGGGTATTCAGAAGAAGAGAATGGAAGAATTTAAAGATCTGTGTGAACAGTACTTGGAGGTCTGTTGTACATTCTGAAAGCAACCCACACACAGGGACATTGAATACTCTGGCGTTCCTTCCATGCTTTGGCTTATTCCTTCGGAAAGTTACCTGTAAACATCTTCCTGTCGACAGAGGTTTCTGTCCCGCCTGGTCCCGCAGTCATTCAGTCCCAAAGAAGCACACAGAGGCCTACATTTTATTTATAAACTGGTTGGCCTATTGGCTCAGTCTTCTCATTAACTCTCATATCTTTCATCTCAACCCACAATTCTTGTCTGTGTTAGCCACATGGCTTGGGACCTTTTATCAGCGAGGCATTCTCATCTTGTTTCCTTTTGGACTGGGTCACAACTGAAGACTTGACACTTTCCTCTTCCTGGAATTCTTCTGTTTTCTTGGCCCCGCCTCTACTTCCTGCCTGGCTACTGGCCAGTCAGAGTTTTACTGAAACAGTGCAAGACCATTGTACCAGAGCATCTTCCAGCATTTTCCTCATGGTGTCATGGTTCCATGTAAACCTAAGTACAAAATGAGTTTTTACTTTTAGAGTTCACATACGGTGGGTAGAGTCCTTTGAAGCAGGAATTGCTGCCTTGGCGATTTCATCCAGAGTTGTTCGTATTGTACAGGGCATTGATGCCTTTCAGACCGTCTGTTCTTGCTTCACAGTGCATTTTCCCTTGGGTGTGTGTGTGCACTGAGGCACACGCACGTGTACGTTCCTCTGGGTCTGTGTGTGTGAAGGTCAGAAGCCAGCCGTGGGTATCTTCAGTCACTCTCCTTCATATCATTCAGGATGGCTCACTGAACCAGCAACTCGCTTGCCCCTGTGGCTGGGCTGGCTGTTCACCAGGTCACAGGGGTGGCGTGCCCAAGGGAAGAGGTCTTGCGAAATTTTATAAGCTCCCCCCCCACAGCATTTCACACAAGCATTTAAATGTGGCATGTGCTATTTCACACACTACTGAAGGCACTGTGGGGGTGGAAACCATGAGTTTTAATTTCATGGTATTCAGTGGTACACGACAAGCTACTCCAGCTCCCAAAGAAATGAGTGGCAGTCAATGAGCTCATGCCTCATGCTCTCTGTTTTCATTGGGATTCATTCTTGATTTGCGGGGAGAGGGATCCATGCTAGGTAGGCAAAGCACCCTTCCCCCGAACCCTCCGCCCCCCCCCCGCCCCCCGCTAATGCCACAAGGTTGAACTTTCAGCAGTGGGTTGTGGAGTGGTAACGTCTGTGTCTCTTTGGTGGGTGACGGATCTCCATGTTGCACATGCTGTATGCTTGTTTTGGAATAATGAAACCATGTCTTTTCACCACATCTACTCCCTTTTAAATATTGCTGTTCGCATTTGTAAACAAAATGACCGGGGCTGATTTCTGCCCATGTCTCTTTCACTTTAGAAACTTGTAATACTGAGGGATTCTCGGGGAGATTCCCCCATTGAAGAGCTGAGACGTCTAATAGCCACCTTGGAAACAAAACTTCTGATGCTGAATGTAAGTACTGAGCCTTTCAGGGTAAACTGAGGCTTGACGAGCACTGTTTATTTTAATATGTCCGTTTAATATGTCCTTGTGCTTCACAGCGCCAGCAAGAGAATGCTGCTGGTCAACTGTCTCTCCTGGATCTGTTATTCTCATAATACTCTGAAGAAATGAAAGTCGATACGAGGGGAGCGACTCTCTCATGGAAATTCTCTGGGAGAAGGTGCTTGTGGTTTGCGGCTTCAGCGACTACATCTTCTTGTGTTCTCCTGTTCCTAAAGATACCCCTTTCTGCTAAAACCCAAGTAAACCGAAGGATTTGTGTGACAGCAGTCCAGAGATGTCTATAGCATCCTCCAGCCCACGGGTCGTAATGGCAAGTTTTTCTTGGTAGCGTCGTAATTAATGGTTAGCAGTGCATTGGGGTCGATACAGTGGGGTCTTGTACCTCAGTATCACTTGACCAAATTAGAAGGCACAAGAGTGGTCCATCCTTGTCATCTTCAGAGAAATAGTTAAAGGAGGCACACTCTTGCCACTGTATACTGCTGTTACATTTGTTCAGTCATGGAGCCTATGGGAATGACGATAACCCTGCAAAGGGAATGCGTCCTGTAGACTTGAAAAGACTGTGCCCCAGAAGTAGTGAAATTGGTAGAATTCATTAGAACTCCTGAAGAAAAAAAGATGTAAGTATTGTGACGAGTATGTGAAAATGTCACTTCCCGACAAAATTTATAAGGTCTTTCAATGCAATGTGGTCTGCTACCTGATGTCAACTGCCTGTCACATTAAGAGTTGATCCTTAGTATGCCTATAGCTCACTTCCTCGTGGTTTATGTATTTCCTCCTTTGTATGGATAGCGGTAACTGAGAATGTTTTGTGATTCAAATTTATTGTGCATGTAGTATGTGAACATCAGTGATAGACAAGGTCTTCTGTACACTTAAGACTCTTATCCTGTGGTGTCCTTCATATATATGTGTGTGTGTGCGTATACATACATACATATATACACATATGTATATATACATATATATATATACATACATACATACTCCATGGGAAATCATTACTTGGAAACATTTGGTTTAATAAATATGGAATTGTTTCAGACTTGCTGGTATGAGTCATGTAATTGCACTCCCTTCCCAACGTTTCATGCCCTTTTAAACAAAAATGGTCCCATGCTAACTCATGTTTCTGCATGGGGCCTCTCCTCGTCCTGACCACTTGTCTCATTGTGTCCTGTGATGCAGAAGCATTAAAAACAAGTGTGTGTTCGGCATCTCTCATTTTCTACAAGCAGAATTCATTTCTCCACAGTCAATGAGAGAACTTCCCCTCTGGCCAGAATCATGGTACTTCCTAAACTGTGAATCATCTAGGGGAACTTCCCCCTTTGTTCAAAATATCTGTGATCGTATGGACCTTCAGTAATGCTTCCAGCACTGAATATCTCCTACTTGAGATATTCTATCAGTAGGAGATGAAAAATACATTTCCCTATCATTGAATCTTGTATTATTCGAGTGTGTACTCCTGCGTGTATGAGAGAGAGACAGAGAAACAGAAAGAGACAGAGAGCAATGGAGAGAGGGAAAGAGAGAGAATATTTTGGTATGTGGTACATGTGTAAATGTGTTCCTGTGTGTAGCACATGTGTGTGTGAATACACGTGTATGGAGTATGCAGGTTTATGCATAAATCTTTTAGTATGCAGTACATGTGTAAATGTGTTCCTATGTGTAGCACATGTGTGTGTGAATACACGTGAATGGAGTATGCAGGTTTATGCATAAATCTTTTAGTATGCACTACATGTGTAAATGTGTTCCTATGTGTAGCACATGTGTGTGTGAATACACGTGTATGGAGTATGCAGGTTTATGCATAAATCCTTTAGTATGCAGTACATGTGTAAATGTGTTCCTATGTGTAGCACATGTGTGTGTGAATACACGTGTATGGAGTATGCAGGTTTATGCATAAAACTTTCAGTATGCAGTACATGTGTAAATGTTCATATGTGTGGCACACCTGTGTGTGAGTGCATGTATGCATCTCTGCATGTTTTCAGATGTGTGTAAATCATTTGGTATGTGCTTCATATATATGTGTTCTATGTGTAGACACACTTGTTTTTGAATGCATGTGTCCACCTCTGTGTATGTTTGCAAGTGTAAATCTTTTGATATGTGGTTCATATATATGTGTTCATATGTGTAGCACACATGTGTGGATATGTGTGTGAGAGAGTGTGCAGATCTTTTGGTATGTGGTACGTATGTTTATGTGATCATAGGTGTAAGTGGAGACTTCACGTTCATTTCCTGGCCAACCAGACCCAAATAGTCACAACAAAAACTTTATTAATTACAACACAGTTTTGCCGACGGCCCAGGCATATTCCTAGCTATGTCTTACATCCTAAATTAACCCATTTCTACTCATCTGTGTATCACCACGAGGCTGTGGCTTACCGGTAAGTTTCCGGTGTCTGTCTTTTTTGGCAGGTGCATGGCATCTGCCTGACTCTGCCGTCTTTCTCCCTGCATTCATTTTAAATTTCCCACCTAACTTTGTACTGCCCTGCCATTGACCAAAGAAGCTTCTTTATTAACCAACGGTAGTAAAACCTATTCATAGCATACAGAGGGGAATCCCACAACACATGTGTGTAGAACTCATGTGCGTGAATGCATGTGCACGCATGCGTGCGTGTGTTCACAACTGCATGTGCATATGCTGGCAGATATGATTTTGCATGTAGAAGCCATACATACTCCAGGCACCCACCTAACTTATTTTGACACAGGGTAACGCTGTGACCGTGGGGCTCATTGATTGGTCTAGAGCGTTAGGCCATTGAGTGCCAGGATTCTACCCTGTCTCTCTTCTTCAGTGCTGGTGTTATAGACACTCACCGTTGGCCTTAGATGTGGTATGTGTACGTATCTGTGCATGTGTATGTATGTGTATATGTATGTATGTGCAAATATGTTCGTTCAGGTTCCCAAGGAGGGTGTCAGACCCCACAGAGGGGGAGTTATCAGTCACCTGACAGGTTTCCTGGGATTTGAACTCGGGTCTTCTGGAAGAGCAACAAGTGCTCTTAAACACCGAGCCGTCTCTACATCACCTTGTGCTGAGGTTTTCAAAGGTTCTGGAGATCTGAACACATCTGGGCTATTTGGTATCTCTGGTCCTGGTTGTAGGAGCCTGATATGGCCTGGTCCAACAGATAGTGAAGATCACTAGGCTATTAATCACCTCCAATCCCCAGCCTTCTGGATGGAAGAACAGGTCTCACATCTTTTCCGTTGAGAAGACATTACTGCATGCTTAACGTTCCTGGTTTCCCAGGAGATCTGTGGGCACAAGGATCTTCCTGCTCCCCACAGACTGGGACACTGTGATTGGAGCTGAGATGTGACCCAGGAGGCAGACCCACATTTGCAAAGTGTAGATGCCACACAGTGAAATAATGAGAACTGTCACAGAATGTGTTCTGTATGCATCATCAGTGTGGACAAGGAACGGATAAAATTTCTGAGTTCAAAGCCTATGAAACGAATATGTACATGGAACTGGGGAGATGGCTCAGCAGGTAAAATGCTTGCTGAATTAGCATGAAGACCTGAGTTCAGATCCCCAGAACCATTGAAAACCTCGGCACAGGGTGCTGTAGAGACAGCTCGGTGTTTAAGAGCACTTGTTGCTCTTCCAGAAGACCGGAGTTCAAATCCCAGGAACCCTGTCAGGTGTCCCAAGACTGACTGATAACTCCCCCTCTGGGGAGTCAGACACCCTCCACGGGAACCTGAACGAACACATTTGCACATACATACATGGACACATACACACACTCACAGTTACACACACATACCACATCTCAGGCTAACGGTGAGTTTCTGTAACACCAGCACTTGAGAAGAGAGAAAAATTTGTGAGTTGTAGCATCTGAGAGCAGGGAGAAGGTAGCAGTATGGCGAGGCTGCACACCATCCATGCACATGTGTACGTGGGATGAAATGGCACCACAGATGTCATTCATTTCTAACACTAATGTTACTGACCATAAAATTAATGATGGGCAAGGATCATGGCTCAGTGGGTTAGGTTTTCCCATGCAAACCTGAGAACCTGAGTTCAGATCACCAGCGCCCACGGAAAATCCAGGCACAGCAATACTCTTAAACCCTAGAGCCGGCACGTCTGGCGTGGAGGACAGAGTGCTGGATCCATCCGCAAAGCTCTCTGGCCAGTCCGCCTGACAAAATCAGTGAGTTTCATGTTCACTGAGAGACTGTGTCTTAAAAGATAAGGTAAATCTGCAGCCAACTAAGCTGCACGGGAGGTCCCCTTTCTCAGCGGGGCCCGCTGTGCAACGGTTGCCAGCAGCTTCTCACTGGGGCCTGGTGTGCAATGCTTGCCAACAGCACACTCGTTCGGAGTGACCTCACCCTGTTGCCTGTATGGGCTCCCCGAAGGGACCTTGGAGACAATCTTCTGAAGGCTCTTCGAGCTCTGACCTCAATGTCGCCTCCAATCTAGGCCCCAGACAGGTATTCGCTGTGCCCTAGGGAAGCCTCAGGTCACCACGGCCAGGGGTCTCACTGTCCAGGCCATCACGTCCACCTGAATCATGCCTCAGAATAAGAAACATCGGATGGAGGCCCTACGTAAAGCCAAGTTCAAGCTCTCCGTGCTGCCAGAGGCAAGTGGTGTTATTAAG
The DNA here is from genome assembly GCF_018167655.1 of Microtus oregoni. Taxonomy (NCBI): domain Eukaryota; kingdom Metazoa; phylum Chordata; class Mammalia; order Rodentia; family Cricetidae; genus Microtus; species Microtus oregoni. The sequence continues at coordinate 32,793 of NW_024543954.1, read as the reverse complement.
CCCCTTCCTCCCACTTTCTTGCCCTGGTCCTCCTCACTGAGTTCTTCTTTGTCTGTCTCTCTCAAAGAGGTGAGGCTTCACTAAACTGAATGTAGATTGATCTGAAGGACACAGTCGCTGAGAAGTGACTCGTTCCTGATGGCCGAGGGGTCAGCTGCATCACCAATCCTGGTCCCACGGGCATTGGCGGGCCCCGCACTCCTCGGGGCTTCTACTGTGGTGCTACCCTCTACCCTACTAAATCATGTTCAGTAATAAATATCACATCCTGTCTGGGAAAACAGATGATACGCAGTGTCAGCCTTTGCCCTACACAGTCACACACACGGCAGGGGTGAGGGTGAAACACAAGAGGAGGAAGGGAATACTAGGGAGGGAGAGGAGGGATGGAGGGAGGGAAGAGGGAGAGAAGAGGGAGGGAGGAGGGATGGGGAGAGGGAAGAGGGATGGAGGGATGAAGGGATGTATGTGGTAGTAAAGTCAATGGGCTAGTAAGATGGCTGAACAGGCACGTTCCACCAGGCCTGATGAGTTGGGTCCAATCTCCAGGTCCGACAACTTCAGGACTCACTCCCAAGGTCTATCCTCTGTCCTATCTGTGTACGTGTGCGTGTGCGTGCACACACACACACATAACATTTTTGTAAAAAAGAAAAAAATCCATCAGGTTGGCCTTCAAAGGAAGACTAGAATTCACCATGAAAATTTGGGACAAAGAGTGGTAGGCAGAGCCACAGGACGGGAAGGACAGGAGAATGTGATCATCCTTCCTCTCTCCCCTCCCAGAAGGCTTTTGTTCTCCATCATAGATTCATTTCTGTAATCTACACAAAGAATAGGCTTAGCTCACAAACTCCGGGTAAAAGGTCAAGCAATTTCAAGTGTGCTGAACAGGGCTGGAGAGATGGCTCCATGGTTGAGAGCTCCAGCTGTGGTTCCAGAAGAAGGGGATTCAGCTAGCCACCGCCGACTTTGGGTAGCTCACAACCCCCTGTAACTCAAGCCCTAGGGGAACTGAGCCTAAAGTCTGACCTTCCTGGTACCGACACACACTGGGAATATGCTCGCAAAGACTCAACAAGGAAGATAAATGTCAAATGTACTGAACACAGATTCTCAGGATTCCTTCAAAAGATACAGCACAGGACAAGAGTAAGAGAATGACACAAGAGTCAGACAAACACACACGCACGCACACGCAGAACTACGTGAGTAAAATTAAACTCTAAAGAGAACACTAGAAAATGCTCGTGGAAACACCCACCGAAAATACTGAAACTGTAAGTGCCTATGCACACACTCACAGATAAAATATTTTTGACCAAAGGGAAGGGCAGGGATCTTCCAGCCAGTGTTGAATAATGCCAGAAATGAGTCTGGATGTCTTTGGGAAAAGCCAGAGCCCCACTGCAAGCTCTAAGCCAACACGTGAAGATCTGGCTCTGCCTCGGGAACCGTGTTAACAGTCTAGCGCATCTGAGCACGAAACTACAGAGTTGTGCTCTAATGAACGTCTGAGTGAGCAGGTGGGGCTGGTTTTCCATTTGCAATGCAGTTGGCTCTGTGACCTCATGAATGGATGAAAGCAAGCACGGAAAGGCGGATCCCACCGTTATTTATTTCTTCCTGAAATAAGCAAGGTAACATTCACTTTGGGCAGGTGACAGAGAACCAAAGCAGCCTGTCGTAGAATCAAATGACATTGGCTTCCTGAATGTAACTGGCCCTGCTGGGGAGAATGTCAGGGTCAGGAGGGTCCACACTTAAATGTTGCTACTCACAGAACTGTTGGGGTTCACTTCATGGTCAACAGAGTCTCAGTCTTATTTCTAACCGACAAAGTAAAGAGAAAGGAGCTGCACTGACTACTACTAACACCCTCTGGGCACGGCTATTGCTCCCTGTGCCTCCTCCAGGTGAGCTTCAGAAGGTTTCTTCACAGCTGTAAGGACCAGGGACTGAAGGTACGTTTCAACTACCGACACATCCTGCTCTTGCTGTGGGAAAACGGAGAGTTAGGGGATCATTGTTCCATCTCTGCCCTTAGGAAGCCATTCCGAGGCACACAGCATTACAGACCCACGACTTACACTTTCCATGATAACTCTGTCCTGCGCCTTGGAGATTTGTTTCTTCACTTCACTTTCTTCGCCACCAATGAGAGTTTTGCCATGTTCATGCAAGTCCTTGGCTTTCTGAAACAAACAAACGAACAAATCTCCACTCGAGTCTGGCTTGACACCTCACCTCATGTAATTTTAAAAGAACCGACTTTGCATAGCCAAAGGATGCTTGTTAGGAATTCAGAGTAAGAACAGTGGCTACTTCAGCACATCTAAAGAGTTACTCCACTTCAGGAAACCTTCCAGTCCCCCATTTTAAGGTGGTATCATTGTGGGACAAGAAGAGCAAAGGGACTTATCTGGAAAATGGGTGGAGATATGTTAAAGGCCTCACGTGGGGCAGACCTGGGAGGCCAGGCATGGGCCCACATTGGAGACTCCCCAAGGATTCCCACACTGGACACCCCCAAGGCTGCCCAGAGGAAGGAGCCATTTGCCATGCCCATAGAATGTGATTTTCACCGAAGAACACACAGTGTGCAACCCCACGACCCTTCGGTCTAAGGAAAGCTCAAGCCAGGACTCAAATCCCTCTGTTCTCTCAAAGGACACTGCAGGGGTGGACACAGAGGAGAAAGAAGTGTGTCGCCCTCTGTCCAGAAAAGGGCAAAACGCCGGTCCAGTCCCTGCCCTATTCCCAGGGTCCAGAGCAGCTTAGGAACAGATGACCTGCACACTAGCTGAACACAGGTATGGAAGGGGAGCTTGCTGGGCTGGCGGCTGAAGAGGACACAGATGGCGACTGCAAGCAGTAGAAACATTAGGGAAGACAGCGCACATGGTGCTTTCTGGGCACAAAACAGAAGCAAAGCATGGGTAGGGAATGGGAGTCACTTCAGGAGAAGCTGGTACTCTGGCAGGGAAGACGGGGAGACAGAAGCAAGCAGCCAGTGAAGCTTTCAAGAAGGTGTGGGTGGTGTGTGTGTGTGTGTGTGTGTGTGTGTGTGTGTGTGTGTGTTAGAGGGTGTTGTGCGGAGGACACAGGAAACAGAGAGAACAAAGCAAGAAGGCCACCGGGAAATCTGGGAGAGGGAAAGGCCGTGTTTCAGGACAACAGTCTCTCAGAGGCAGAACTGAGGACTAGGAAAGGAGGGAAGCCTGGGTGGAGAAGCAGAGGGAGAGCGAGAAGAGCGAGCACAGGGCAGAAGGGACCACCTGGGAAGCCAGAGAAACCCAGTCACAAGGCTCCCTCTGAGCTACTGCTGCTGCTCACACTGAGCACCCACAGTTAGAAGGGAGCCTTTCTGGGTGGCTCTTCCAACAGGCTCCCAGGCAGTACTCAGCTGCATTAGAGCTGCATGTTCCCTTTCTTAAGCTCTTCCTAAAGGCCTAGATGTATGTAGGTGGCTCTCAAGGTCTTGAATACTAACTTATATTTCTGCGTGCATGGGGGTGCAGGAGAGTGTGCATGCACATGTGTCTGAGTATGGCGACCAGAGGTCATAACAAATTCAAAGTGATTTCCTTCACGTGTACCTGTCTGCAAGCATACGTGTGCACTCGGGAACACCTGCGCCTTCCAGAACCCCTCACCACATCAAGTTTTGAGGCAGGGTCTCTCACGAAACACGAGGCTTTACAGTTTGACTGTTCTGGTGGTCCCACAAGCCCCAGGGATCCTTTTGTCTCTACCCTCTCCACTCTGGGCTTATAGGCACATTCCTGGAGTACACGGGGGTGCTAGGAATATTCACTAGGGTACCAACAGGGGTACTCACACTTGCTCAGAGAAGACAGACCTAGCTTCTCGCCAGCATCCTGAAAACATTCAACTTACTATGACACATGGAGCACTTTAGATAGGGCATCTGAGTCGGGTCTGAGGAGAGATCTTTCACAGAGCATTTTAATGAGAGCATCAAAAAGAATTCCCATTGAAGGGCTGTTTCAATCCCTGGATATACAGAGGTCACTTAGGACCTGGAGCTTCAGCAAGGGTAGAACTGCCAGCTCGCAGTTCAAAGAGGATTAACCCTCTACCAGTTTTTTCATTTCCCACATCTCTTGGGGAGATGCTGAAACGCATGACCACCAACACTGGAGAACAATGCTAATGTCGGAAGACTATAAATGTATGAAAGAAAATAAAAGCTACCCTTGCCCATTGTGTATTTCACTGATCTGTCCAATCCAAACAGTCAGAGAAAACCAGAAGGATCCCCAGACGTGCCAATCTCCATCGCAATGTCACCGGAGGTCCATAACTCATCACTGCGATGCACTGTGATCCTCTCTAAGCAGAGCTCTCGTCACCAGCTCCTGTGCTAGAAAGCTGCCCCCAACACTGTCATCGGCTTCCCAGGTCAAACAAACCTTAGCATCGCTCCTAGGTGTGGGGAAAATTTTCCCAAGAGAGTGTGATCATGCTCTGCAAAACTAATTACTTCTCCCACAAGCTGAGAAAGGGCCAATCTGTCTTCTCCTTTTATAGACACGTGGCATGGCATAGGGGTGTGTTCTGTTGACAAGTGCAATCTACCAGACCTTCAAAAATGTGTCACGTAAATCTTTAGCGTTTCCAATCGTAGTTTCGTGATCCCCTATAGCTTTCTGTAAAATCTTCATCTGCTTCCAAGTTATAAGCTGAAACGTAGGAGAATAATGACAAAATGTCAGTACAACTGAACATCCAACCCTGCTGCCAGTCACAGAAATCGCTTCCCGTGTTGTTTTGTGTGCTGACATTTCAAGAACGCGTTTGAAGACATGCCCTTCAGTGCCAAAAGCAACATAACAAGACCTGACCTGTCACAGAGGGAGATAGTCCGTCTAGCTGGTGCAAAAATACTATAAAATCGTTATTCAGTTTGAAATTAACATAAGCCCCACCTCATCTGTGGATTCCCTCCTCACTCGCCAAAATTAAGCACAAAACGTTCTTTTGTTTATTCACAAAGTATTTTTAAGACACCGAGGGCACGGACTAGCTTCCAAGGAATCCCTTCTCCCAACCCTCCCCCCCCCCAAAGTTCTTCATCAATCAGTCATTCCCCGGAGTGTGACATCATCCCATCAACTGTATTATCGACCTAATAAGAAGGGCAGGGAAGACGAATAGCAAACATACTGCAGCTCCTGTGGTCAAACATTCCACAGCAACATGTCAAAAACTGCAAGCACTCGATACACAAAGTCTAGAAAGGCGGGGATTCTTCACGGCTCTGCTTTCACCCTCCTAGGAAACTGAGGCAGGGAGGTGACTCATTTTCTGAGTTTTCATGAGGAGCAAGCAGCAGGACTATGGCTGCATGGCAATCAGTGGGGTCCGGAGAACATGCTCCTCACCGCCAGACTGGAATCTGTCTCCATCTCCCTCAGATTCCAGGCTCTGCTTCCCTACTTTTGGAAGTCAGCATCTTTGGGAGTACCGCCCTGTCCTCCATCAGGATGAAAGACTCCTCAAAGACAGCACTAGTCTGTGTCCATGAACACTTAGCTACCTCTGAACGCTAAGCCTCCACCTGCTCTGCCACAGCCACAGGGACTGCTCTCACTCTGCCTCCCTCGTCACTGTGTCAGAAGTCTACCTGGGACCGCACCCTCACCCTGTCCTGCACCTTTGGCATCTGCACTGCACGGATGGTATAGCTTTCCCTCTGAGCACCCAAGCCCATACCTTCTCCTGCGCTCTCCAAGCAGTGCCTACTCCGCCTCCCTCCTATGCTGGCTCCTAAGCCATGACCACACCACCCCTCCACAGAAAAAGAAGCAAGCTGGAGAGGATGGCCAGTCTCTCGGGGACACAAGCACCACCCTCCCTGTCTCCCGATGCTCATGTCCCGTCCTGTCCTGTCGGGTCCCTTTCCGTGGCGATATGCAGCATCAAAGCATCAAAGCCCTGCCACTTCGGAAACAGACAGGTGGCTCTATTCCAAGCTAAGAGCGACACTCACAGCGAGGTGATCTTCTTGCTTCCTTGAACTCTCCACATCGTCCAGCCACCCCTGATGCAGCGACTCAAACATCTGGGAGTGCATGGCGTGAAGCTCTTGCCTGTGAAACACAGTCACAATTACTGAGCACTGTCACGCTGTGTGAGGCTACGGCAAGGACGCATGCACACACTTCACATTTTGAGACAAGAGCCAGGCACAAAAGAGAAAGGGGGCATGAATTAAATTGTCTCCTGAGAGGCGGAAATATCACTCTCGTCCCAGAAGAACTTGTCTTAATTTGCTACCGGTGTCATCACTTTGTGCGTCTTCCCTCTCGCACGCCGAGGATGCTCGGAGGCATATGTTTCCTAAGATTGCATTTCGGCTTAAAATTAGATTCATCTTCCCTTCCCCTTATGGAGTAACCTAGAGATCCTGAAAGCCCAAGTCCGTGTACTGAAGGCAACATACCCTTCATCTTCTCGGAGTCACATACACAAAGAGTGCACAGAACCATTTCCCCACATGGGGACGACGATTTACCAAAGAGAGCGCCGATGGCACATCCTAAAAGGTACAGTTTTGAGGACCACAGAGGCCTGGCCTTCCTCACAGGACATTATCTGTATTGTCATCTGACCGGTGAGGAACTGTTCTCTTACCAGTCCTGCTGCAGCTAACACACCTGAGCGGCATAAACGAGGGGGGCGGTCCTCCAGCTATGGACAGGACTAGCTCACAGAGAAAATGCAGTGCTACCTAGGTCCCATTAGCGACTCCACTCAGCACAGTGTCACAATGGCAGGCGGGAGTGACTTTGGAAGGAAGAGCGAAAGCGGTACAGGTTTCCTTTACAGAGGGTCGGTCACAAATTTACCTTGACTTCTGCTGCGCTTTGAAAATACTGTGGAGGTTTGCATTCAGGATTCTGAAAGAGGCATGTATATCCTTTTCAAACTGCTTCCTCTTTGCCAGGAAGGACCGGGTAATGTCCCCTAGTCGACAAAGGAAATGGTATCACTTTAAATCAAATATCCACAGGAAGAGGCGCTCTTTCATCCCTGACATACCACCTACACGGTAACAGGAAGGAGTATGTACAGATCTGGTGTTCATTTTGTTCTTTGTTCTATTTTTCTTTTCTTAAATTTTAGACCGCCTCTTGCGTAGCCCAGGCCGGTCTCAAACCTGAGAGGTAAGCGAGCACGACCTCCAGTTCTGGTTTCTCCCGCCTCTACCTCCTCTGTGCTAGCAATACAGAAACGGGGGCATCGTGCTTTGACGAGTGACCACCACTGAACTGACAAACCGTTTTCTGGAAACCTCAAAAACCAAGCAGTTCATTTGTACCACAAAGAAGGAATGCTGTCGGACATCCTTGCTTGCATGAACTGACTCTATACACCGGCAAAGAATTGACGATGTCTCTCTTGTAATGCTGTTTTAGGGTCACCTACACAAGTAATAAAAAAAAGCTGTCTCAGCTTGAGGGGCGTGTGGTACTCTGACTTGGTTACCGTGGACGACAGACCACAAGCTAGTGTGGCATGCGTGATGCTGATGTTCGTTCGCACGCCATGACACTCTTCTTGCCGGGCCACGGCCTGGCTGCCTTCACCATTCCCTGACAGGCTCACGGGTGTGTACGGCCTAAATGCTGCTCTCCAAGCCCTTCTTGGGCAGGGGTTCCTGGAGGAGGGCAACTTTGGAAAGCCAGAAAAGTGACTTAATTCAGAAGGTGAAAAACAGTTGCCGAAATGCCACATACCATTCGTGCAGTAAGATAAAAAGCAGAGATCAACCTGCTTGCCCATCATCTCCAGTGCAATGCAGGAAGCAGGACACTCTCCCCCCCCCCTTCTCCCCGCCTCAGTGACAGCTGCGACATCCCCCTGTTCAGAGCAGCTAGTGAAAAGTTAAGCTAAAGGTAGCCCCTAGACGACAATGGCAATTTACTCTTCCAAAAATTAATAATAATGATGATAAAAATCCATCCCCTGAGCGACAGAACTGTTAACAGACTCCTGTTGTCCTGTTGACAGGCGACCACGTTCTCACCACGCTTGAGTTGTAGGGTCGGAAAGAAAGCTCCTGGACTAGCAAGACCTGCTCAAACACACCTTTGAAATCCCGTATCCTCTTCTGAACAGGCTCCCTGTGGAAAATGCACACAAGAATCCTTAACTGAGGACAAACATCCTAACTTCGCTCTGAAGGAAAGGCAGGCGAGGCACGCGATTTCGGAGAGACCAGCGCTCATGTGAGGCAAAGTCGGATTTGCCTCTCCCGGGTCATTGGTCTTACCCCTTTACTCAGGTTTTCACAGGGAACCAAAGAGCTCACTGCAGATACATATGGACACACGGTTAAGGGTTACTTACTGGAGCGTGGGTGACTCAAAGTCAGCCATATCCCCAGGAAACCAACCTCAGGCTGGGTGCTGGATGACTCAGGAAAACTGCATCCCTGGCCTTCCCAGCCCAACTGCACTGGGCTCCACAAAGAGTCTCCTCTCCGCAAGCAGCGGCTTTGTGTTATGTTGTGACAGCCTAGGGGTTGGTATACTACATGCTGACCGGAGCCCATTCACTGTACAGCACTGACGGGTTTCATAGAGGTGTGCCCAGCCGTCTTTCGTGAACTACAGCCGTATTCACTCTCCTCCATCCTCAATCCCCTCCTCTATTACCCAGCAGTGTCTCTTCAACCTTCATGCCACGTGACCACACTCCACCTCCAGAGTCGGCCTCCACTCCTCAAACCTTCCCCTCTATTGGCCATTGCCTGCCTCTCCCCAGTCTCCCTTCTGAGTTCGGGTGATATCATTTTATGGACCTATTTATAATCTGGGATCCTCAAATGAGAGAAAACAGCTGACTGTCGTCTCTGGTGCTGGCTTATTTCACGAAACACCAAACTCTCCGTTTGTAGCCGTCTCCCAGAAAAAGGCAGAAGTTTCTGCACAAAACCACACTGAAACTACCTCCTGGGTCAGGCCAAAGTTGCTTTAAGACATCACCTGGCCTCCTGCACGTTTGATCCTGAGGAACAGCTGCCCATCTCACTGGTATCAGCCGCCGGATTGTTTGCTGCACCGAGAAGAAAGGAAAAACCTTTGTGAATGAAGTGTGCTGTTCTCATGGTCCCACGTGGGAAACAGCTTCAGTCTGGGGTCCACAGAGTCCATCGCCGAGGGCAGTTTTAAAGTACTCTTCCAGGAACTCATGACCCACCCCAGTCCCACCCAGGTGAAATTCAACTAGGCCTGAGTCTGGGGACAGCAGGTACTTGTGTTTGTACAAGCCTTGCAAGGAAAACCACCGTGGCCCACGGGTTCTTCAGAGGCCTGTTGGCCAAGGCCAACTCCCTTGCACCCCAGCCACGGGGAAGAACATCGGGTGGGGACAGAAACCCCAGAGCGTGCTTGAGAATCACTTCTCAGCACGCGAATCCCCACACCCACACCTGGAACTCCGGGGAAAGACCCGGTGAGTACTAGGCCACCCCGGTGCTCCACCTGTCGAGGAGTAGCAGAATGTCCCCCCTCGGTTAGGATCCCCCCCACCCATATGCCCCATATCAGTTGTTACCGGGGGTGACTCGACCTGGGTTCTGCAAGTCATCTGGTGGGAGATTCTGATCAACCCTAGGGCGCTTGGCACTTCTCTCTGTATGTTTCTGCTCCTTGCTTGACATGGCTGGGGCTCTGCGGGGCTGGGGACGACTCCTGAAATGTTGGTGCACACAGACAGTAAAGACACCGAGAAGAATGTCGTGGTCGCAATGGAAACAGGGACCCGGACTGCACAGGCTGTGGCCATGAGTCCTGGCACTCTCTGTGCTGCAGCCAAGAGGAGGTAGGAGGATGACACCGATATCCCGCAACATCCAATCACCTTCTGTCCCAATTTTCTGTCTGAATGCAGAGCTCTCCACAGCCCTGTAGCCCTCAGTCTCGGCCCTTTCTGCTGACTTCTTGGCCCCAGGATAGGACTGCTTGGGCTGGCCCCAAACCAAGTGGCCATTAACCCAGACACCAGCCCACTGACGGCCAATGGGGTCACTGGAGCCAAGTCTCTGCACTTCACGCTTGAGTCCTGCTGAACACTCAGCTGAAATCCCTACCCACTCTGAGTCTGCATGTCTCAGAAGCAACACATGGACTCCAACATCCTTGAAGGACCCAATGGAGGCAAATGCAGAGTTTCGCCAATATACCCACGCACAGGGAGTGACACACAGCCTGTAAGCGGGCATGAGGCCCCTGTGCTCACAGACAAGCACTATGGGAACTAGGAACGGTAAGCACCCAGGCTAGTCTCGTCAACAGAAGGGATGCCTACGTCTGTTTTCCAACCAGAAGACCTGGAGAGGATGCTGTTAACAGCCTGGTGATCTGTGCTGCCTGCAGAGCCAGGCCACACCCGGATCTCCCAGATCATTATGTTTGACTCTCCCTCCCTAGACCTTCACCTTTAGTTTGGTTTCTCGGTCAACAGAGCCCATCCTTAGGGGAGATGGCCCATGGACGTTACGGCCTGGTGACCTCAACGCTATCCGCGTGACTGAGCCACACCAGACCCCAGGTCCCTAAGCTATAGAACCCATCTTCGTGGTAGAGGTCACATGTACGTTGCAAGAGAGTTTCTATGTAGTCAGGCCTCCATATTCATTCTGGACATGTTACTGAGATCATCGTTACCAAGAATTTTTTCCCCCAAATTGTGCTTTATTTAATCGTGTCAAAAACAACCCGCCTGGGGTCAGCCTCTAGAAGTTTGAACCAACATCTGCTAAATAACTAAGGTATTTGCACACAGATTTCATCTTGATCTCGTGGGGATCGTTACTCTTTTCACCGTGGCATTTGTAGGGAGCCCCATGACGATCCACACCCCTCTGTGATGAAGTGCAGCCCCCGGGGGCCCTTCTATTTGCCCCTCGACAAGTCACCTCACAGGCCAAGTTTGGATCTTCCAGGCACAAGCCTGATCACCTCCGCACACTCTGACACAGTTTCTCTTTGAATAAGCAGTCACCCACCAAGAGGAGCCTACTCCAAGACCTTTCCCTCAGAAACCTCTTTCTCTTTAGAGGAAGGTAACACCTAGACATTGCCTGCCTCCACAAGCATGCTTTCCTACCGGCTGGAACAACTCCTATGCATGAGAGATGCCTCGCATGTGGGCCCAGCTGGTGCACAGACATGAGGAGAGTGTGTGTGTTTGTCTGTGTGTGTGCGTGCGTGTGTGAGTGTGTGTGTGTGTGTGTGTGTGTGTGTGTGTGTGTGTGGCAGAATGGGGGTGGGGTAGTGCCTGGCGTGTGTGGTAGGTGATACAGCACCAAGTACTGTGGATCCAGGCTGACTCTGATTTTGGAACCACCAGATCTTCAGAAGAGGGACCCACCCAGATAACGTGACCACACTTCAGCCACATTTCCCTGAGAGTTCTCTTCCCTTGGGAAGCTTGTCCCACCTGAGTGGGCCCCACATCCCCGAATGGGATGGTGTGTGATCAGGTGGAGAAGCATGCAGGCATGCATGGATGAGCCTGCTGCAAGGAGCTAAAGGACTAGACCCATGCAAGTAAGGAAGCTTGTGTGTTGACCTGGACTTGAAGGTGCACACGACTGGTCCGGGAACTGCAGTGACGGGGGCTCGAAGGGACAGGACTTCCTTCACCAGAACACATGCTGTCCTGCCCACTCCTTCAGGGCCCTGCGGTCCTGACAGAGCTTTCTCAGATCTCCCCTCTGTCCTTGATTGCAGTCTGATGCAGAAGGGAGGCTCCAGACATCACCTCAAGGGCCACCATGGCGGGCCCTAGTGACCAGTCACTCGCCAAGGTGGACCTGCTTCACCACCATCCTCTGAGACTGTCCTTCCACTTGAGGGGGATCACACCTAGTTCGTCCTCACTTCCTGAACCTAAGAATCCCTGATTCTGGAAGAGCGGAAAGGAGGGTAGGCAAGGGTCTAACCAAGGCTCTTCCACTTCTATGGTAAGGTTCACCTAGAAATCATGTCTAGGGACTCTGGGCTTGCAGTCACACATGGCTGAAACAGGACCGCACTATCGAGGGTGGGAAAGGCCCAGAGCACCTCCTCTTCTCGGTGTGCCCGCCCGTCTAGCTCTCTGCCCTGGACCAATCTGGAAAATGCCCAAGAGGTACAAAAGGTGCCTCCTGGAAGGTCCCTAGTCCCTCCAGCAGCAGGCAAAACTGCCCTGCCCAGTGCCCTCAGGCCGTGGGGCCCCAGCACAGCTTTCTCAGACTGCTCAATCTGGCCTCTTCCAGTCACATTCAGAAGCGAGGCTCTGGACATCACGGGCTCTCCTGGGGCCCCATACCTCGTCACAAACCTAGGAGGACAGGATTCACGTTGATCCCCACAGACCCTCCTTACCCACGAAGGTGCGTCACACCTAGCTAGGCCCACGGGGCAATGACACATACGTGACTTGAGTGTTGGGGTGGCACACGCATGTCCCGGAATAGAGCGGATTAAGGCTTGCAAGGACCTGAACACCCACCGCCCCTTTCACCTAGGCCCGCCCTCCACGGATGTCCCAGAGGACATCGGAAGTGCCCAGAGACCTCGGAACGGGCCATGGGGAGGTCCCTAAGTCTTTCCCCAAGCACCCCTGTTTCTGGTCCGCTCTTCTCAGTCCCGCGTCCCTCACAAAGCATTCCTAGACTTTCCTCCGGGAACCTGGGCCATGAGGAGAGGAGATGTGGTGTGGAATTCAGGAGCCAGGCACCAACCACCTCAGGGAAGATCCTGGGTCCTAACACCTGGTCACTCACCTAGAGGAATGGCCTCGGGAGGGCGACCCGAAACCCGGCTTCCCCAAGGCAGTGGTCACAGACAGTTCTCACTTCCGGTAAATCGTCGGCCTCTGTGGAAAAGCGTGGGCGCGTGAGCAGGCGTGCTCCTGTCCAATGTCTTTAGGCCCGCCCACAACCACACACAAGCACGTATGCACGCAGGCATGCACACACGTATGCACGTGTCGAGGGGAAATTTCCCTTTAAGGCTCGGGAGGACCTTAAACACCCACACTCGTGTTTTGACTCAGCACAACTGTGGACCTGTGGACCCGGATGAATGTCTCACTGGCCCAGACATCAGAAAGGGCCATGTGGTAGGTCCCTGGTCCTTTGTGAGCACCCATATCGTCCCGCCCACTCTTCTCAGTCCCTGCTTCCTATCAGAGCTTTCCACACAGCCCTTCCAGGCCTCCTCCACTCCACTGGGGAATTTGGGCTCAGGACGTCATCTCAGAGACTAACCTGGGTTTCAGTAACTACTCACTCACCCAGAGGGACGCAGCTCTCCACAATCCTCAGACTCCCTTTTAGCTCTTGGTCCTCCGGGTGGGCGAGGGAGGGGGCGGCATCCCAGGTCGGCCTCACTATGGGGAAGTGTTCTACCTCTATAGAAAACCATGTCAGCATATGTGAGCCAGGCTGGCGCTGGTCCGTCTTGAGACCGACCCTGCAATGAAGCATACTTGACTTGGAGCTTTCGGTTGTGCATGCACAAACTGGAAACTCACCTAGGAAGGGCTGAAAGTGCCCGGAACACCTCTGCTCCCTGTTTGCAATGCTCCCACATGTGGAAGTAAGGACCTGTGAGGAATGGCGGGAATGCTCAAAGGGTACTGAACGAGCCATGTGGAAGGCCCCGAGTCTCTGCAGGGGCATACAAGCGGTCCTGCTCATGCCTCGGGGTCCCTAGCACCTTCAGGAAGCTTTCCCAGGCAGCCCTTCTGGGCCTTGTCCACTCCAGGGTGGAAGTGAGGCCCATGATCACCTCGCGGGCCCTGAAGCCTAGTCACCAGCCCTTAGATGGGAGATGTCCCCCTATAGGCCTTGTGGTGTCACCATTTTCACAGGCTTTCATCCATGTCCGTCAGTCCAGCCATTCCCTGGGATGAGTGCCTTTTAGAGGCCCTAAGACCCCAGGCCTTAATGTCCTAATTCTTCAGCTCCTTCCCCCCTCCGCCAGTGTCCCCCAGGCTCCACTTTTATGGGAGCTTTCTAACTACTGTCAACATACAAACAAACGGAAGGAGCTACTGCTGCCAACAAGATTGGTCGGATCCATGAGGCGGCTGTTTTCAATTCCAGCCTTTTGCTCCCCACCACGGCTTGTGGTATGGTGGTTCGGTACAGGGCGGATCACGCCTCTGGGTCTCTCTTTTTATTAAACTTAAAATCCCTGCGGCTCAAATTTCGTGGCTTTTCCATACACTATATGTCCCGCTGCCATTTTGACTGAGGTCAGGTGAACTTACCATCATCTTAACTGAGGTCAGATGACTTCACCGACATCTTAACTGAGAGCCAGGTAGATGACCAAGTCCTGTCATCTTTACTGAAGTTTTCCCTGTCTGCTCCCCCAGTGCTGACTCTGTTGCTTGTGTGTTTTGTGCAGTGGCACGCCTTAGGTTGGCCGCACCAAGAACATCCACTTTGCCCAATTCCTGTTCCCTCTGTGTGTATGTTCGTACATGTAACTTAGGTGCACCTATGTTTACCGTTAAATGTTATAATTGTCTGTTCATTGCATCTCATTTCAGACTACAGAAACAATAAGTCTTATGTTTTATGCTGGCATGTACTTTTAAGTTTCTTACAAAAACACTTTATATTTGATCCAAACCTCATTTAAAATGTAGTAAGATGTTCTCTACTATTGTCAGTTCTGCCCTTAACCTTCTATTGCAAGCATTTTTTTTTCTTTCTGTCTTTTTACAAATGTAAATCTTGCCTGGTAAATTAAGAGCCGGTACAGTCAAGCTCAGGCCCGGCTCTCCAGGCAGATTCTATACTGTAGTTCCACCTGATAAACGGCCCACAACTGCTCCGAGATCTGGGAGACATGGCATTTAAATATTTAATTATTAATAAACTTTTCCTCACAAAAAGAGACAGGTTGGCTCCTAGCAGCAGCACTCTACTTCCTTCAAAGAAGACAGAAAGCAAATGGGCACAGAACAACGTCCATCCACACTTTGCTTCGACTGCCAAGCGCTGACCACCGAGAAAAACTGCCTTTCATCTGAACTGAGGATCTCCAGACACGAAAAGAATCTCTGGAATCGACAGCCTAGCTGCTCAGGTCAAGGTAGGCTTGTCTGCCTACAGATTTCGTAGCCCGCAGGATCTTCTGGAGCCTGGCAGGCCCTGCTCTAAACATCAAAAGGCAAACGCGACCTTCAGTGACCACGGAGAACCCTGAGGTCTAGGTGCCAAACAAGTAAGTCCTCTGTCGTTTTTTAATCAGTAATTCAAGTAAAATTTCATCCTTCTCAAAGATCTCTGATGCAGTTTGACAGCTGAGAGGTTTTGTCAGTTTAAAAGGACAACCTCACCAAACAAATTTCAGTAAAATACAAATACAAGACCTGCAGGTTATAAAGGTGTGAGCTTTTATAAACACAAGTTATGAACACAAGTTATCAAATTTCTCTCACACGCTGTCTTCCGTAGTCTTAACACTTTTCATTGTGCAATAATATCTGTCACAGCCATTCTGACATAAATATGCTACTGTTTACACAATGTATATGTCTGAAACTTCTTTTTTCACAAACCCTAAGAATTCTTGTGAGTTCCAGGAAAAAACAGTCAGAAACACCCCCTTCAATTCCCTGGTCCTAATTTTTTTCCCCTAAACTTAACTTTGTTCTCTGTTCTGCCATTACCTTAAACAGGTGTAAGAGGTCTGTGTTTGTGTGGTGTGTGTGTGTGTGTGTGTGTGTGTGTGTGTGTGTGTGTATTGTTTGGTGTCTGTGTGAGAGTGTGTCTGAGTGTGTTTGTGTGGTGTGTGTGGTGTGTGTGTGTATTGTTTGGTGTCTGTGTGAGAGTGTGTCTGTGTATGAGTGTGTTTGTGTGGTGTGTGTGTGTGAGTGTGTGTGGTGTGTTGATTTAAATGAGATAGCCTCCACCGCCTGGGGATATTGAATACTTCTTTTCTCCTAGATGGCTGCTGTTTGGGTTTGTTTGGGGGTGTGGCACTGCTGCAGGAAATATGTCACTGTGCATGGCTTTGAGGTTTCCAAAGCTTCCTGCCATTTGAAGTGGGTTCTCTCTCCTTTCTGCTTGAGATTCACCATGTAATTTTTTTTTGTGAGGACGGGGTGGGGGGAATGATGCTGCCACCTGGTTTCCTGGAGGTTCCCGGTCCTCCATATTTGTTGCAAAGTGACCTAGAACACTTATTTCCAGCTGGAGAGACAAAGTGCCTGCCTTCCAAATTCTGTCAGGTGAAAAGGTGTCCTTCTCAGACCTGGCCCCTGCCTGATCTTATTATAGTAGAAGGTAGAACGGAGCCTGTCAGCTCTTGTCTTGCCTTGTCCCGGCCCCTTGTCAAAGCCCAGCACCAAGGACCCTGCACCCTGGAATGGCAGGCAACATCGTCTTCTGTCGTTGTGTGCATGCTTACTCTGTTTCATGCGTGCAGCTGCAGGGGATGGTGGGGGAACTAGGTGACAGAGATGTAAGTGAACAGTCAGGCAGCCTCCTTCCTGATTTCTACCGAGAACTGGCCTCTTACTAGGGGAGAACGTTTTTCCTATGACACTGTGGTTGCCATGACAATGGGGACAAGCCATTCTTTCCTGGTTACAGATACATTAGCGAAAGATACTCACAGAGCGGAGACGTGGGATCACTAGACAGACACGCGAGGCACACAGGTAGGTGCCTGCAGCCATCCTGAGTGAATGTGAGCTGGGCCCGTGAGTGTGCCGTGGGTACGTGCTGGCTCTTTCGTGGGACAGGAAAGGTTCTGGCTATTACTGTTTGACGCGAATCCCCAAGGACTGGTGCTCAGCCAGCCCTGTCTCTTTGTCCTCGGGTGACACCTCACCGCGTTGGTGCCAGCTTTATCCTTTCAGGCCCTGAAAGGATATCCTGAAAGGATAGCTCGCCAACCTACATAAATGGCTGCCTCGTCGCTGTTTGGCAATGATTGTCCCACGTGCTCTTGACAGAATGGCCGTGTTGGTGCGATGGCACCTTACCCGAGAGAGTTGTAGCTTGTGTTGTCTGAGAGAGAGAAGCTGGAAGGCATTTAAGGAGGAGGTAAACGTGGATGAGGACTGGCAGTTCCCTTGGAGGATAGAAGCCGAGGTCTCCAGATCTCTTGGCCTGGAGACCTGACACAAGAAGGGAAGAAATGCCTCCAAAAGACAGCCGCCTCTAAAGTGGCCACTAATCGCAGCTAGGCAGACTGAGGCAAAAAAAAAAAAAGTCAGTGCGGTATGAGAGCACCTGAAGAAGGGGCAGCGTCTGTTCCCACGACGGGTGTTAGTTTGTGCCCGGGTCGGAGTCTTTGCTCTGCTCACAGATGGGTTAAGCATCAGCTGGGCTGTGTTACAGGGTGTGCAGCTGGGGTTTCCCTCTGACCCAGCAGCCCATCATCGGCATCTCTCCCTGTATCTCGGCCCCTGCGTGTGAACAATACGCTCTGTGCCCTTCTCGCACCCTCTCGTCAGACTGGGCCCCGTCTGTTTGTCTCACCACAGGGAGGGGAGCCATCTGGAAGTTCCCATCTGGACAAAACGTGAATGGACGTCGCACACGGAGACCGTGTGCGAGTTCTTGACAGAAGGCCTCGGGCACGGGGCCAAAGCATGTGTTGAGACAGGGATTTCAGGGTTCCATCTTGCACCCTTCTCCGTGCACCTCTGGGGAAGACTTTGCTGCTTTCATCGGAAAGGTAACTGTCGAAGGTAGTGCACTAGAGGTGATGCCTGAATCGATGGAGCCGGATGGCAAAACTGACAATATTTAAGCAGGTTGTAGAAGACGGAGGGCTTTTCTAAGGCACGGCGCAGTAGGCCTGCACAGATGGAATACACACGCCGGGAAGAGCGTGGCCTGATAATGGGTGCAGACGCTTTTCTCTGTGACTGAGATACAGATGCTGCCTGGATGTCCTGGCTTGTGGGCTTGAACACAAACTTGATATTCCCGGGTATGTTTTCTAACTCAGGAAGTGTGTGAGGCTGAGAACATCACGCCTGAGGGAAGCAGAAGCTCCTGCAGGCACCCCTGCCTGGGGTGGAAAGCTTGCATTCTATAACTATAACGCGGGCCTCCGTGATTGCTAAGGGCACCGAATGAGCAGTGGGCTCTCTTGTGCCCGAGGTGTGGTACCCGCATATGGATGGGGGCATGGTTGCTTGGGCTAGATGGTGCTCAGTCAGCCTTGCTGGTGAGCATGTGCTCGGAAGGTCCAGCAGAGGGCAGCCGGAAGTAACTGAGGTGCCTATGTTTTCCTCTGTGTCCTCAGCAGATAGATACCTGTGGCCGAGGACTCCACGGAGGCTGGATCAGAGCAGGCCAACCCTGTGAGGTCACACAGATTTCTCGGAGGAAGAACTACTGCGGGTGATCCCTAAATTGGGCCCCAGATTGCACAGTCCACATTTACTATTGCATCATCCAGCAGGTGTAGACTGGGACAGACCTAGACTCCTGCATGTTGAGAGCCACTTTATGCACTGTGAGATCAGATTGGAAGTCGGTAAGACTTGAACGGGAATATGGCAGAGGGGACACTGCACATTTGAGCAGTGAATAGGGATCTGGTGCTAGAATTAACGACTGGTGTTTATGGATACAGAGGGTGGGAAGGGGAGGGCTGAGGGACTGAAGCGAATATCATTTGCCTCCCATATTTCTGTCCGGTCAGGAATTCCCATGGGTAAGGCAAGGCCTGGAGTCCCTAAGGGAGAGGTCGGGGTGCCCGCACTCACCGAAGGGGTCGTGGGCTAACAGGAGTCCCCAAAATGACCAGGGTCCTCAGGGAACTGCATCAGGAGGCCCGGGTCCACAGTGCTCTGCAGCACTGTGCCTGGTGCTGGCCCGGTAATGACAGAAGCCGCCTGCGTCTTGGCAGGAACAGTGAGCGACTGTGGCTTGTGAGCCCTCCGTGGTTCTTCCATGTGTGGTCATCGGCACCCTCAGTGGGCCTCTCCTGAGGATCAGACAGATGTGGGCTTTGTTTCCAGAGTGCATGCACGACACGCACGGCATGCTCACTGCTGATAGGAAAGCGCGGGCCCAAGGTAAGAGCAGTCAGGAAAGGAGTAGACCCCTGACACACACCCACTCACAGTGAGCAGAAAGGGACGAGACTCCACTGAGAATCACGGGGGAGGCCCTGTGTGGAGAGGCAGAGAATGGAGGGACATGGACGGGAGAGCTACGCTACAGATGAGATTGGACACCACTTAAGATTCAAAGCATGCCTTCTGGACTTAGGGATGGGCAAGTGACCATCCAGGGCATCAAACAGCCGCTTTGATTTCCTGTCTGTCTAAGACGACCCTGTGGATTAACATTATGGCACAGAGGTTGTGGGCAGGAGAGTTCTGTGGCCTGGGATCTGATGGTAGAACAGTGCCCATCGCCAGCAGATATGGGCGTGCAGGGCCCATGGACTTGAGGCAGCAGCAGGAGAGTGGGCAATACCAATGGCGACACTTACCCTGTTGCTCTCATCTGACACCACTGAGTCTGCCAATTAGAAAGCATTTCTCCACGGTGAAGTGCTTTCCTTGGGGGGGCTCTCCTTTGTGCCACGCGTGCACTTGATCCCATAGCGAGGTCCAGCACGGAGTTGGGAGCAAGAGGTCAGAACCAAACTATGAGGGGGCGGGGGAAGGGGAGGGAGGCCAGAAGCTATGACAGTGACAGCAACCATCCTTACCTGCCATGTTATGCAAATCGCCATGAAGATTTCCGCACACACACGCACACACACAGGCACACACACGCGCGCGCGCGCGCGCGCACACACACACACACACACACACACACACACACACACACACCGTTCCTCAACCTGGTATCATACTGGTGCAGAAGGCAAGGTGCACTAGGTGTGCACAGGCTTCCTGGGGTGGGGCACAGGGGGGGTTAGCTCCCTAGGAAAGAAAGCAATGAGGCTCCCCCCACCCGACGGAATCCCGGGGAGCCCCCAAGGCATTGGATGGGCAGGAAAATACACAAGCCAAGTAAAGACACTCACCTCTCCGGGAGGAAGTTCACCACCCTAGCCTCAGGGTCGGTGACCCTGTGTCACACATCTGCTCTGGATCCTTCCATATCTTCTCAGGCACACACCCTCATCCCTGTGGAACGACAGACTTTGGGCACCCCCTTGCTTTCTCTCTCCTCACCTCACTGAGCTGTTGCTTCAGTATCCACTAAAGGCTAATTCCGTCCTAAGGCAGCTCTGCTTCCCTCTCCCACACTTACAGGGCAGGCCCACATCACCCTGAGAGAGGCCCTCAGGTTGAGCTTGTCTACCAGATTCTGGAGGGAGGACAGCACCGCAGGCAGGGGAGCCAGGCCAGACAGAGACGACCAGCAGGGAGCAGTGCCCACCACAACGCAGGGGGTCACCCTGCCCTGATCAGAACAGCCCCAGGGTTCCATCGCCATGGACTCTGCAGAGTATGTGCTCTGTGGCTGGAAGGGCCAGCTGTGGCCTGCAAGGGTGTTGACCAGACCCAGGACCTCGGCCCATAGTAAGAGGAGAGGGGCCTCTTTCCTGGAGGTCCAAATTCTCTCTGTTGGTGAGAAGACCAGAGTGAGGAGCACAGAGGCGAGGCCCCTAACCAAGTCTGAAATCGTAACCATCGCCTCCTTGGCCGGAAAGGAGTCACAGGGCAGTGGCCCGCCAGGGCAGACCAGGGCATACAGAAGAGCCCTCAGGGTGGCCCTGGATGTTCTGGGCGAGGGAACCCGCTTGTATCAAGGAGAAAGGGCAGGTGGCCGAAGAACCAGCACAGTGGCTCCCAAGGTTCCAAAAGAGGAGACCAGCTCCAGCCCACGCCAGCGCCAGCACCCCCAAGGGCGCAACCAGAGAGGCCAAGGGCTCTCCCACAGGAGTCCTGGGAAGCGAGGCCGCCCAGGACCTGTGTTGATGGGCTCAGGGAATGAGCCTGCAGTGCAAGGGGGGGAAGCCCAGGCCCATGCCACTGTAGAGTCCCCTTACTCTGAAATGCAAGGGAACATGTTAAGGGGCACCAGAGCTCGGCCAAGTTCCTGCAAGACGCCAACAGGAAATGCTGGTGATAATCCTGGCAAGAGAAAGTTGAGCACCCGGGCCACTAGGGAGGGTGCCCCTGCTAACAATGAGCATAGACCTGCCTCTGGGCCACCGAGGAGGCACGCCTCTACCTCGCCCAAAGCTCTCAAGCAGCAAGTAGGGTGTGGTGGCCTAGAGATCCAGGCCATTGGAGCCCAAAGGAAGACCACCCTCCCAGAGAACAAGGAGGATCCCGGTCCGCCGACCCCGAGGCCAGACTCAGAGGGGGCATCGGCAGCCTGCACGCCTCCAGTCCCGAGCCTGCGAAGATCAGTCCGCATTGCTGGCAGGAAAAGGAAGATCCATGTGCTGTGTGCACATTGTGGGCTCTCGGGACTGGAAACTCGAGTGCGCTCTAAGGTGACTAAGGCCAGGGTCAAGAGGAGAGCCCCTGGAGTTCAGGAAGACTGCCAAGCCACCAGTGTGGCTTCTGCCCAGGAGACGAATACCATCGAACGAGGGATGCTGGTCTGGTTCAAATTCCAGGACCATCCTTTCTGGCCGGCGGTGGTCAAGAGTGTCAGCAAGAACGACAAGACGGCCAGGGTGCTGCTGATCGAGGGCAACATGCAGTTTGAGCGCAGGGGTGTCCGCGTCCCTCTCCGCAAGCTGAAGCTCCTGGACTGTGGGGAGAGATTCTCCCTCCTGCGGAGAGCCAGCAAAGTGTACGGCCAGGGCATCAACTGGTGCCTCTCTGTGATCGACCGCTACAGAGAGGACCTCGCCTGTGGCTCCTTCCGGGGCTCCTTTATGGACTACTACACCGCCCGAGCCAGTTACCCGCTGAGGAGAGCCATTCAAGAGGGCGACCTGCGCATTGATTTCCCCAAGGTGAGCTATGCCGACTTGGAAGACTGGGAGGAGGAGACCGCCCCCGGTGGGAAGAGGCCCCGCAAGAAACTCCTGCCTGACCGCATGAGAGCCGCTTGGGACAGAGCCAACCAGAAGCTCGTAGACTTCATCGTGAAGAGAAAGGGGGCCGACCAGCACCTGCTGGACATCGTGAAGGGCAGGAAACCGTCCCGGTGGCTGGACGACCTCTGGAAGTCAAAGAGGGAAGTCTTCTGCATTGAGACCTACCTGGAGGATGAAGACCAGTTGCACCTCGTGGCCAGACATTTGCAAGAAATATCCAAGGAAGCAGACCAGGCCCTGCTCTCGCTGGCAAGAGGAGACCAAGTCCGGCTCACCATGGAGGTTCTTCTTCCAGAGGCAATCATCTGCTCCATCGCTGCCCTGGATGAGCTCAGCTACAAGGAGGCAGAAGAGAAGTACCTGCGTGGCCCACCTGTGCACTATCGTGAAAAAGAGCTCTTTGAGAAGACCATCCTAAAGGCGGCCCGGAAGAGGTCAGCAGCCAGGATTGGGGCTGGCAGGGACCCTCCTGCGCCCACTCCTTAGAAGGGAGCCTCCTCCTTTCTGCCATCACCCCCTGCAGCTCCACCTCCAAAAGAGAACCATCTGGGAGACTGTGGGGCTTGCTATGACCGCTCCTCACTGCATACGTGTTTCTCCACACACAGACCCCACCCCTACCCCCTGACCCCCGAAATAAACGTTCACGAACGTGCTTGACGTTGCAGATTGTCTACATGGATTCGGCAATTCCTGTTAGCTTCAGGCCGGGCCTAGCCCTCTGTGGCCTGTGCCCAAGCGTGGAGAAGTCCCTTGGGGTCTCCTCTCTGGACCGTCACCAGCTATGGGTGGGGTATTAGCTAGCTATGCGCAGACTTGCCCTCTCTGCACGGACCCCACGCACCCAGACAGCACACCAGGTTCCTGATGACACTGTGTCTCTCTATGTGTCTCTGACTCTTCCCCTTACTCCCTGTCCTCTCTAGGGTGCCTTGGATGGGGCAGGTCCCATTGCTTTCTCCATTACCTCCCTCTTGGCTCACTCACGTTGAAGGAGAGGAACGCATGTGTGCTTTGAGGCTGTGCTTTGAAGCCAAAGAAGGGGTTGGAAATGTTGTGACCCTAGGAATAGCCTGATTTCAAAGGACTCCCCCTGTCTTTGTGTGTGTGTGTCTCTCTGTGTGTGTCTCTCTCTGTCTCTCCCTCTCTATTTATCTCTCTGTGTGTGAGCACGCTTGCACGCGTGCATGTTTGTGAGTGTGTATGTGTGTGCTCCTTTTGATCCTCCTGTCTCTGTCTCCCTGGTGCTGAGATTAAACATACCTGTCCACATACCTTTTTTCAAATGAGTACTGGATGATGAAGGCAGATTTTACATTATTAATTTCTGTTATTTGAATATAGTTTTTAATTCTTTGCCTATAAGTTCTTGCAAATTGTTCTTAATGAGAAACTTTACTCTGAGATCAGCAATTTTTGGAGAAAGTATATTATTTTTGTTGTTGTTATTTATTTGGTTTTGTGCTGGACTTGTACATCTAGATTTGGTTTGTTTCCTGAGTTTCTCTTTTTTCTTTTTTAAATTCTCATTTCCTTTCTTCTTTCACTGGGAATAATTACAATGTTTACAAGAGGACTACAGTCATAATAACTTTGCAGTGTTGTTTTCCTCTATGACGGGGATTTAGACCAGAGGCTCTATGTCTAGCCTTTCTCTGAACACTCCCGTAGGTTTTAGAATCGATGTTCCTTTGGGTCTTGCCCTGTGTCAAATCTGGTCCCTCCTGTGGGTCCGCAGCTTCCTTTGAAGCAGCAACAAGATGTGCATTCCCCTCACGTAGGGTTTTCCCGTCCTTATTCTGGGTCAACAGCTGCCTCTGCTGCTGTGAGGTGTCAAGACCAAAATTCCTATCTGCTCTGGTACCCAACTTCTTCCAGTAGGACCGCATCTAAACTATCTAAACTAAATTAAGTGTCCAACAACCCTCTCCCAATAAGTTACATCCTGAGGTAACAAGAGCCAGAGCCTTCCTCTTATGAGTGTGGATTTGTGGAAAATTGAATCCACATCACCCAGGAATCCAGGTCCCTGGAGTCTCCATGAGGTGACTAGCACAAAAGTGCATTTGAATAAAGACCTCTTTCTTGCAAGATGTTGACTTGTTCATGAATGTTGGTTGACTCCTAAAGTAGCTATCACCGAACCCCACAAGACAAAAGGGCAATCCAGGCAGACCATGTAGGCTGGTAATTTGAGCTAGAAGGAACAAGTGCCCTTGGGTTACATATTCATAACTCCAGGCTGGACAATCAGGCTGCTGTGTCCATCTGTGCTGCTGTAACAAAATGCCTAAGGCAGATCTAACTTACATGAAAACTGTAAATTTACCTCTCACATCTCTGGGTGTTGGGTCACTCACCCCTCTCTAGGCTGAGAAACTAGCCAGATGGTCTTCAAGGCAAGATCAATCCACCACTGATTTCCAGTGAGCTTGAAGCTAGCTAAATTGTATCATCATTTTATCTCTCTCATGTCTTCATTTCCCACTGTTCCCACACACACACCATAGCGCCTGCACTTAGAACTGCAGTCGGGCAAGTGTCTGGGGAGTAAAGAACACATGGAGATGTAGGTCACTCTTGAAACAAGAATGCTAGTTTATTATGTTCCAGGGCAGCTTATATAGTGCTCTCCTTGATTAGTGATTATGTCCTAGCTCTCAGGATTTTCTACTGCAAGCCCACCAGAAACCACTTCCTTGTTCTTAGGAACTCATGAGGGTCCCATGTTCAGAGCAACTCTCTCTCTCTCTCTCTCTCTCTCTCTCTCTCTCTCTCTCTCTCTGTGTGTGTGTGTGTGTGTGTGTGTGTGTGTGTTTGTTTGTTTGTTTGTTTGCCACTGGCTCTTACAACCTAGAAGACAGACTCACTTGCCATCCAAGGCAATGTGATCCTGAAAATGTCAGGGCACACATAGATGTCAGCCCATTCCACTTTTTCTGAAGGCCAGAGAGTTTGAGCTTATTTTTGCTTTCTCAAAGTTGTTGACAGCAGGTGTGTCCACAAAGGAGACATGCTGACCTATGGTATGGTTAACTAGCATTTTGAGTGTTGAAGTAGATACCTCTACCAAAGTCAGAAAATTCAAGTCTATTCCTTGTGTCATGCTAATATAGTCTGTTATCTCCCCTCTCCACCTTTGGACTAAATTATAAGCCTGTGGAAAATAAGTGAGGTGGATTCAGTATTCCCCGACTGTCCCTCCCGATGCTGTTCTGTTTCTGTCTCTTATTTCTCCTATATCTCTGTTCCTTTTGCCTAATAATTTTAATCCTCATGCTCCTACCCTGGAACGTACAAGTTTTCTTGAAGCTGATTTTTGACAGGAAAGGCTCCTTTTAGTAAGGGCACCTGCTTGCTTTCCAGGAGGGAGTTCTCAATGCTCAAAAGCAGAGAGCTCTCCATAATTTATCTGGTGGTGACATGGAAAGAAGTGCTACTAAGAAGGATGAGCAGGTAGAGGGGTCAGAGTACAGGCATGAAGAGTAGGACACCGGGCTAGGAACTATGGAAAAGAAGGGCTGTCCTTGTTTGTAAAATTGATAACCTTTGGTAGTGAGTGAAATAGTATTTGGAGGGGAAAAACAAACGAAAGGAGAGGAGAGGAGAGGAGAGGAGAGGAGAGGAGAGGAGAGGAGAGGAGAGGAGAGGAGAGGAGAGGAATATGTTTGCCACCTTTGTTGAAGTAACCTGATAGACGGCATCTGTATAGGTGGGTGAAGCACAGGGAAAGAACAGGTATGCAAAGGTGCTTGAAGCACCCTAGTTGAAACATCTCAATTGTTAAATTCCTGAGGGGCATCCAAATGGACATTCTGATGCACATGGGCAGATCTGGAGGAGGGATCACTACCAGCATAGAACATCTCTGAACTACAGTTAGGAAATCACCCACACTATACTGAGCTCCAACAAAGGAACAGGAAGAGAAAAAAAAAAGAGGCGGAGAGGTTGAAGAATAACTTCAGCTGAGAAGCAGGAAAAGAGGCAGAAGGTCAGTTCAAAGGCAGGAAGGAGTGTCCCAGAAACCAAGAAAGGAGAGATTAGAGAAGGAAAAGCTACTAACTGCTGAGACATAGAGACATTGTATACAAAGAAGAAACAAAGGAAGACAACTGAGGTGTCACTACCAATGTCCTAGAGCAGAGGGAGAAAAATGACCCTATAAAGAAGCAAAGTCCTCTCTCAGAGAGAAGGAAAGAGGGAAAGGAGCGACCAGCCTAAAAACTGGGAAATGTGTTGATTATCTGTTTGTAAGCCCACTGGGCCAGCTGGTAACACTAGACCATCCTGCATATTTATGTTCCCAAGGGAGAGCCTTCTCTGAGGAAAGACCCCAGGAAAATTACCTCCAAACCAAGAAAGAAGACAAGGTATTCATTGTATGATCCATGACAGGTCAAACAGGGAATTTCATTAGACGGAAATTCTCATATCAGACATTAACAGCAGTAACTGACCTGTATGAGAACAGACAGTGCGGGCCCTGGAAGCTGAGTAAGGGAGTGATTAGGCCAATTGACAAAGTTGGGTTGTAACAGAAAATTTAAAATTTTTTCTTGTTCCCAAAGCACTTGACTTCAGGCTGTATATAATCATAGAAGAGATTCCAGGGGCAAGAAAGAGAACCACACACGACAAACTGAAGGCCAAGTGTGAGATCAAGTAACCTGTTTGGGCATTGGTTGCATGTACACAATGAGAGTACCTTCAGGTTTGACACTAGAAACTTTCTCCTGAAAACAGGCCAAAGACCCATCTGTAGGACAGAGCTGGGCATGAGGAAGGGGCAAAGGAGATTCACAGAAGCTGAACCAGGAGTGGAAGATGAAATTGTAAGAGGATGCACAATATCATAACCTATTAAGGAAATACCAAACACTTATCAATGCATGAGATAGTAATTCTCCCCTTGGGGTGTTCGATGGTCAAGGCTGAAAGGCTGCTTGGGATGTAGGATACAGATGAGCACTCCCACACTGCTAATGGGAGAGGACATGGGTTGCCCCCCCCATGGCAGATAATAGATTAATGGATATCTACTTGGATACAGCTCAAGTTTCAGCAACGTCATGTTTGGTCAAATGCCCCAAAGCCTTCCTTCCTGCCAGAGGTTCAGGAAAGCAGGTAGAATGCTGGTGGCAGTACTGAGGGTCATTCAAATGGGCACTCTGATGCACACGGAGTATTCCAACATGACAAAAGCCTCAATAGAGGCCCTGATAATAAACCAAAGCAGTGTGAGTGAGATGGACACCATTGGGGAAACCTTTACAGTAGTGAAAGTCAAGTGGCCAGAGTATGACGCCCAAAGAAAGAAAATGGGGTCAAGAAAGAATACACAGAGGCATAATAACCTTCTGTGAACCTGCTTGCCCTCTCTCTCACTGGCAGAAATGTTGTGCATGTGGCCCTGGACTCTTGGTGACTGCAGAGAGTCAGAGTGATGAGACTGGCAGGGTCTGAAACTGTTTTGAGCCAGGATAGCACAGCTCTGAGTGGATGTCTAGCCCAGGCAGCAGAAGATATGGAGGGTGGGGGTGGGGACTAACTGATGTTAAAACCATAGGGAGTCTTCTGGGATCTCGGCCACCCATGCCACCCTCACACTGAAAGCGTCATGCCCCAGAGCCCGGAAGGCTATCAACACTGGAAGCAGGGAAAAGTTGAACACCTCACCACCATCACAGTGCTTCCTATATGAATTTAGGCAGAGTTCCCAGAAACTCTAAACTTTTCGGCGACAAGAAGTGGAAGGGACTGGCCCAAAGTCAGCCAGTAAGATACAAGTCTAAGGGTTTGGGCTTCAAATCTGAAAAGCAGCTTTTCAAGAAGCTGGATATACAGCATGCAGAGCGGGAAAGGCCCGCCAGTGCTGGACCCTCCTGTGAGCTGGCCACTGGCACCAAGGGCAGGAAGGCATGCAGGCCCACAGTGGTGAAAGTGCCTGCAGCCCCTTCCACTGGGATGGGCATCACCCAGATGGTACACGCTCCATGGGGAGTGATGGGATGGGGTGTATGGGCTCATGTGTTATCTATTCCAGGGACTCTACCTAGAATAGGTGTTGCTTGCCCAGCTCTGTCACTAGACTAGGTCCAGATAGGGACTCACCAGGGCAAAAACCCTCAGAGTCCCTGCTCCCTGGCCTTGATCAGGAAACAGAGCTGGAGGGGGCAACACAGATTTTTGGTGCCCTTCTGTGGAGACCCCTGAGCACTCTGTCCCCTGTGCCAGGGGCACAGATGTGTGGTGGTGGTGGTGGGGGTCAGCAGCCGATGACGTCACCAGTGACTGGACCGGTGATGTCACCTGAGGTCCCAGGCTGAGACAGCCTTGTCACTTGACCCTCCTGCACCAATGGCCTGGCTAGTCTGCTTCTGGAGGACTAGGAGGTAGAGGATCCATGCTCCGGCGTCACCACACCCCCGCGCTAAATCTGCACTGCAGAGAGCAGCGTTAAGCTCGCATCACCGTTTGTGAGGTCCTGGATTCTATTCCCAGCACTGCAGAAAAATAGAAAGAGAAAACCACTCTTGGGAATATAACCAAGAGAGGCCCTATCATACAACAAAAGTATATGCTCAACTATGTTCATAGCAGCATTGTTTGTAATAGCCAGAACCTGGAAACAACCTAGATGCCCTTCAATGGAAGAATGGATGAAGAAAGTATGGAATATATACATATTAGAGTACTACTCAGCAGTAAAATACAAGGACTTCTTGAATTTTGCATGCAAATGGATGGAAATAGAAAACACTATCCTGAGTGAGGTAAGCCAGACCCAAAAAGAGGAACATGGGATGTACTCACTCATATTTGGTTTTTAGCCATAAATAAAGGACACTGAGCCTATAATTTGCGATCCTAGAGAAGCTAAATAAGAAGGTGAATCCAAAGACAAACATAAATATAGGCATCCTCCTGAATATTAACCTTCATCAGGCGATGAAAGGAGACAGAGACAGAGACCCACATTGGAGCACAGGACTGAAATCTCAAGGTCCAAATCAGGAGCAGAAGGAGAGAGAGCACGAGCAAGGAACTCAGGACCGCGAGCTGTGCACCCACACACTGAGACAATGGGGATGTTCTATCAGGAACCCACTAAGGCCAGCTGGCCTGGGTCTGAAAAAGCATGGGATAAAACCGAACTTGCTGAACATAGTGGACAATGAGGACTACTGAGAACTCAAGAACAATGGCAATGGGTTTCTGATCCTACTGCACGTACTGGCTTTGGGGGAGCCTTGGCAGTTTGGATGCTCAACTTACTAGACCTGGATGGAGGTGGGTGGTCCTTGGACTTCCCACAGGTCAGGGAACCCTGATTGCTCTTCGAGCTGATGAGGGAGGGGGACTTGGTCAGGGGAGGGGAGGGAAATGGGAGGCGGTGGCGGGGAAGAGGCAGAAATCTTAAATAAATAAATAAATAAATAAATAAATAAATAAATAAATAAAACAAAACAAAAAAGCTTGCATATGTACACTGGTCTGCGTGAGTGCGCAGCTATAAGGCTAGAGAGAGCAAGGGAGCTGGCTGGCGGGAGAACCTGGAGAACAGCCCGGGGAATCCTTGCTGTGCGATTGAAGGAGAAAGGGTTCTGCTCCTAGAAGGTACCAAATTCTGGGAGGGTATTACTGGCCCTGACAAACCCCCTCTCAACCAGCATGCCTGCCTGGGTTGGACTGTAGGGAGGTGCTGGGGAAGGCCTGTGTCTGAGGCACAGAGTGGGATGCAGAAGCATCATGTAAGGCAGTGGTTCTCAATATCCCTAATGCTACGACCCTTTAATACAGTTCTTTGTGTTGTGGTGACTCCTCACACAACCATAAAACTTATTTCCATGGCTACTTCATACCTGTAATTTTGCTACTGTTGCAAATCATAAGGTAAATACCTGTGTTTCCCAGCGGTCTTTGGAGATCCCCTTGAAAAGGTCGCTTGACCCTGAAGGGTCACGAAGCACGGGTTGAGAACCTCTGCTCTAGGGCTAGTGGATGAGAAGGGGCTGGGGTGGGGAAGACATTAACCTCCTCTTTCCGTTTTTTGTTTCCAGGCTGTGGAGAGCTAGGCTGGTCTTCCTGAGTCCTAGCCTAGGCTCCTATCCCAACCTGATGTGCTTCTGGGGAAACTGTTTCCGGCCCCTAGTGTGAGCTTTGCTAAATTTTCAGATTATGGCGGTGGAGATGCTCCAGGACTGGTGCAGGTGGATGGGTGTCAGCGCTCGTAGGGGCTTGCTTATCCTGGGCATCCTGGAGGACTGCAGTGAAGCTGAATTCCAAGGGTCCCTGTAGGCTGCCCTGTGGCCCATGGGCCACTTTACTGTGCTTGGCAAAGTGTTTCGTGAGGAGGATAATGCCACTGCAGCCCTGGTTGAGCTCGACCAGGAAATCAACTATGCTTTGGTCCCAAGGGAAATCCTAGGCACTGGGGGGCCCTGGAACGTGGTCTTTGTGCCCAGTTGCTCCAGCGAGGAGCTTCTTGATCGTGTTTTCCACTTCTTGGAGCAACGGGGGAGACAGTGGACAGTGTACCTGGAGACCCAGGTCTGGAGCTGGACAGAGTGTGCAGGCTCCAGTCAGTTAGTCAGGCAATCCAGCCCTGGGTGGATACCTTGCGGTACCAGCGTTTGGGTATGTTTTCTGGGAGCGTTCAGCCAGCCCCCTGGGGAGGAATCCTTTGAGGCCTGGCTAGACCACACCACTGACATGTTTTGGGTGTGGCAAAGGGTCCCAGAAAGGGAGAAGAGGAGACGGTTGCTGGAGGGCTTGCGGGGAACTGCTTTGTACCTTGTACAGGGGCTGTTAGCAGAGAATCCGGCAAAGACTGCAGAGGAGTGCCTAGAGGCTCTGTCGAGTATTTGGAGACAATGAGTCTCAGGCCACCATTCGAATCAAGTGTCTGACTGCAAAACAGCAGCCAGATGAGCAGCTCTCTGCCTTTGTGTTGAGGCTAGAAGTTCTGCTGCAGAAAGCCATTTAGAAAGGGGCTCTCGAGAGAACCTCTACGGATGATTTGCGCCTGAGGCAGATGCTCACCAGGGCTAACCTGACTGAGCCTCTGGAGGAAGCTCTGAGGAGGCTAAGAATGATCAGGAGATCTCCAACTTTCCTGGAGTTGTTGGGCCTCAAACGGGAATCTGAGGAATGGGAGGCAAGACTAGCCAGCAACATGGTAGTCCAGGTGGAGGATGAAGCTGGCAATCTGGCTTCTGTCCAGGCTGATGGAAGAGCCAGTGCTAAGGCAGAAGATGAGGTGGAGGAGTAGGCAAAGGACAAGGTTGAGGAGGAGATATAAGGCCATAACTCAGACCACGGCCCTGTAGACCCAAGCCAGACAGGACCCTATGAGCCCCCTGGGACTCCCACCCCAGCACAGATGGGCAGTAATCTTAGAGAGTGCCCAGGAGGGCCCGGCTGCATGCTGGGCAGCCTTGCCTAGGCAGGAGAACATAAGGCAGAAGACCCCATCCTGTCCCAGCCTAGAAGTATTGCTGAAGGGTCAGCCCCAAAGTAAAGGAGCGGGCCTGCAGATATCTGCTATAGCCCCTGGCCTGGGAGAGATTAGGGAGAAATAGTCTCTTATAAGGGTCCTGACTGCCTGGTTCTTCTACCCAGTTAGCATCTCCAGGCAGGTTTATGACACTGCCTTTGGAATCTCATCCTTATCTGTTCTACTCACAGTGACCCAGGTATTCAGTGAGTACACACTTTAATACTAGCTCTCCCATCATCAACACCCTAGCAAAGTATATCAGTCCCTGACTTACCCTGCTAGCTACTACCGTAGCCCAGCTTGTGTTGCGAACTTCCATGCCAGCCAAGGCCCTATTTGCTCTGCTCCTATCTCGTGTTGTGTATTCCTGGACAGCTTTCTTGATATACTTACAGGCCAGCAACTTGCTGCTTGTTCCCTGCAGATGTGTGTGTTCTTACCTGAGAAGGTGCTCTACAGAGATCCCAAGACAAGCCCTTGGAACCAGCAAAAAAGTATGGGTGATGGCAATCAGCAACTGGCTGATGCTCATCTTGTGACTGATTACAATCTGGGGTGGGCACGAAGACCTGGACTAAGGATGGATGGGCTCGGAGAACCAAGATTCAATGTTCCACTCTTGTTGTTACTTTTGTTATTACTTGTGACAACAGTTCTTCAGTTTGGCAAGATGTTCCTTTCAGTGCTTTCCAGTGTCCAGAATAATTCAGGATCACCCTACAGTGGGTGATTCTTCTAGAGAGTTCCCCCAAAAGAAAGAACACTTCCAGATGCCATTATTCTGTAAAGAGGTGTATCAGGGGTCCCTGGGAAGGAAGAAGCTTAGGCAAGCAGGCCTCAGTGTGGCCAGTAGATGAGATCCTTTCTAATGAATCACAGAGTAGGAAAAGGTGGACCTGTGGCCTCTAACAGCTGGGGGAAGTTCTGTGCTGTCATCCCCCTGCCTTCAATGACTTCAGTAAATGTATCTGTTCAATAAATTTCACGGATGTTACAGTTGCATCCTGCTTTTTCTTGGCTTGGACTGGACTGGAGCAAGATTGATTTATGTACAAGGCAAGAACATGAAGGGCTGTGGGGGTGGCAGGGGGGCTTGGATTGGTAAAAGCAGGCTGACCATGTGTATGGGGGCAGTGGCTATCTGGTTTCAGTGGGGAGGCACTTCAGGATGACAAGAGTTAGGGATAAGTCAGTTATGTGCTCAAGTGAAGCTAGGGAGCAGTAAGCAAGGCCCTTGGACCCCAATGTTCATGACTGATGAGT